>NW_027210713.1:722500-1344148 GCF_029030835.1 Brachyistius frenatus | reverse complement strand
TAGTATGACTTTTTTAAATAATTTGGACGACATACTATAGTATGACTTTTTTTTCAATAATTTGGACGACATACTATAGTATGACTTTTTTTTCAGATTTTGGACGACATACTATAGTATGACTTTTTTTTTAATAATTTGGACGACATACTATAGTATGACTTTTTTTAAATAATTTGGACGACATACTATAGTATGACTTTTTTTCAGATTTTGGACGACATGCTATAGTATGACTTTTTTTCAGATTTCGGACGAGATGCTATAGCATGACTTTATTTTAATAATTTGGACGACATGCTATAGTATGACTTTTTTTTCAGATTTTGGACGACATGCTATAGTATGACTTTTTTTTAATAATTTGGACGACATGCTATAGTATGACTTTTTTTTAATAATTTGGACGACATACTATAGTATGACTTTTTTAAATAATTTGGACGACATACTATAGTATGACTTTTTTTAATAATTTGGACGACATACTATAGTATGACTTTTTTAAATAATTTGGACGACATACTATAGTATGACTTTTTTTTCATAGTATGACTTTTTTTTTTGGACAGATAATTTGGACGACATACTATAGTATGACTTTTTTTTAATAATTTGGACGACATACTATAGTATGACTTTTTTTTAATAATTTGGACGACATACTATAGTATGACTTTTTTTTCAGATTTTGGACGACATACTATAGTATGACTTTTTTAAATAATTTGGACGACATACTATAGTATGACTTTTTTTTCAGATTTTGGACGACATACTATAGTATGACTTTTTTAAATAATTTGGACGACATACTATAGTGACTTTTTTTTAATAATTTGGACGACATACTATAGTATGTCTTTTTTTAAATAATTTGGACGACATGCTATAGTATGACTTAATGTCAACTACTGTAACTGCCTTGTGCTTATTTGTAATACATTTCTGGAAGGAAGAAAACAGCAAATTTAAGGGAAAGCAACTTGAAATGAGACCAAATTAAGCACTTGTAAGTCAAAACTATCAGATACAAAGTCAAAATTATGAGATAATACAACAGAATTATGAAGTATTCAGTCAAAATTTAGATACCAACTTAACATTTTACAGTTATTTGATTATTATTAGAAAGTCAAAATGATCAGATACTAAGATGTTGTAGATTAAAAACTCTAAATAACAAGATACCAAGTCCAAATTTGGAATCGATCAAAATCTAATAATTGACTTTTGTTTTTTATTCTTGCATATTTTTACTGCCCTGAACTGAAAAACAAATTTACATGTATATAAACTGTATGACTGTCGACGGGCTGTTTGTCGCCAGGGTGAAGAGCTGCAGCTCGTCAGGGAAGCGCTGCGCAGTTTGAGGGACGGTTTTTCGGGCCACGACCCCCAGCATCACACCCTGGACACTCTGGAGCAGGGCGTGTCCAGTCTCATGGACCGGCTGCACTCTCTGGACACCCATCGCAGACAGGAGCGAGGGGTACGCAGCCTTCACACGGAAACTTATGAAGTAGTAGCACGTCTGTCACTTGAGTAATGATGACTCAACAACAAATGACAAGTGACAATTCATCATGAGTAACTGCTTCTTCTTCTTCCAGGAGGAATTTAAATCACCGGGACGCAGAGCCAACTCGACAGACCGGGATTCCTGGCCACCGAGCTCAAGTGAGACAAACACGATCCTTGTTTGGTTTCCGATTTGTCATCATCCGCTGCAACATCTCAACTCCTGGCTGTTAAATCACATCGTGCCATTCGATTACACTGCTGTGTGAGGAGAGGGTGTTATGAGATGTGCGGCTGGAGATATTTCAGGTTGTGATGAACGACATGGGCTGTTTTGTTGTCGTTTATTTTCAGAAATGGCGCACTCACACAGCAGCCCGGGATTGGACACCGCCGTCTCCACCAAAGTGCTCTACTTCACCGATCGCTCACTCACTCCATTTCTGATTAACATCCCAAAAAGGTGAAAATACAAACACTCTGTGGTGGGTTTGTATGGCAGAGTTCTTGTTAATCCGTTTCCCGTAGCATGCATGATTTGATGTTTGAGTTGGAGCTGGATTCAGTACGGTGACCCTGGGGGTCAATCGGCAAAAACGTTTCACAAACTGCAAAAACATTTGTGTTTTGTAAAATGTTTTTGCGTTTTGTGAAATGTTTCTGCGGTTTGACCCTGAGGGCCACCGTAATTCTGGCCTAACCAGAGCTAAATACGAACGCTTTAGTGGCTTTGCTGGTTTGATTTTTTTTTTTATCTCTAGAAAAGCCCAGTTCCTATGTGGGAGTGTGTGTGCACGGCTCTTGATCGACAGTGTGTGCTTTACAGGCTGGGTGAGGTGACACTGCGAGACTTCAAGGCCGCCGTAGACAGACAAGGCAGTTTCCGATACCACTTCAAAGCTCTTGACCCAGAGTTTGGCACAGTGAAAGAGGAGGTAGGCGTAGGAGGGAAATTATAGCCCCTACTTCTTTTCACGTGAGCTTCGGCAGGCAAATGTAAAATGCCAGTTATAGAGTGAGATATGCTAATAATAGCTGGGCCTGCTCTGTACTTTAAAACACTGTGGGGTGACTTATTTCCATCCCGGAGAATTTGATAATCCTGAGTAGTCATTCTCACTTTCCATCTCAACCTTTGTGCCGTGCATTATAGATGTGAGTCTCTCAGATGTGTAAATGCTGGATGTCGTCTGTTCAGGTGTTTCAGGATGGAGCGGTCGTACCTGGCTGGGAGGGGAAGATTGTAGCGTGGGTGGAGGAGGACCACGGGGAGCGGAGGTAGAGCCCCCCAAAAAAACAGAGATCACCACGACAAACCTCAGACGTTCCCACTGGACCAAGAAGCCACTGAAAATACTCATGCTGTCATAAGAGAGAAAAGTTGTAATACAATTAACCGGGACCAATGGAGCTAATGCATTTCAATACAAAACCCTGTATAAAAGTGAAAGTTTCATATGAAGAATTTGACCACTTTTTTTTTTTATGGAACGCATGTAAGACATTGTTTGCAGCTCTTAAATTCATATGAGGGACCAGCATTTAATGACACACATGAAATAACAAAAGAATGTTAGTTTGATGTTAAATAACGCACTCTAAAAGCTGTAATCAGTGTACAGTTGGAAAACCGTCAAATAAAAGTGTTTACTGACATTTTTCACATGTTCCAGATTGCCAAACATTGATGTTGTTGTTCTGCATAATTTTTGATGTTTTAATAAACAGAAATTATTGCATGGATCATTTTGTATGTCAGTTATTTCCCCTGCATACGGTAATGACAGTGTGCACCGGCTCCCAGCCATTACACACCTCCACTCGCACACCCACGCGTTAATAAACAAAGTCCACAGATTGTCATTAAAGTCAATTAATTTTTTTGAAGGGTTAAGAATTACATTTGCTGCATCGGGTCAGCCCACGCGGCACAAAGGGACGACGGTACATGTTTGTTTCACAAAACATTTTGCTTTTGGAAAATGGATTAATTTGCAGGCAAGCTGTTTGTTGTTAGTTTTGAGGCGGAGCGGGAGTCTCTTGCTCCGTCGTCCAATGGGATGCTTTTCATATGCATTGCAGGAATTTTGCTTGGTGTTTTGTCAATGTCAGATTTGACTCTCCAGATTAGTCCCTTCTGCGTACATTTATTTCTCCATTAAGGCAATTTAACACAAAACATCTACTTTCAGTGTGAGCAGTCGTTTCTTCTTATTAAAGATGGCGGATGCAGTTTCTTCATTTACAGTTTCTGGGAACTCCAGAAGCAAATAGTAAACATCCTCCACTTCCAGTAAGATGTCGTCCTGCAGGAGGAAAAATACATTCAGCACACTAAGACTCGCTACTGGCCCATATTGTATTATTTATGACATCCACTGGATTCTAAAGTGGTTCATTATAACTGTTCAGGGCAGTGTGTAACCGCTAACCTTAGAAATCTTCAGCTGGCACTCTGACATGAAGCAAACCTTCGGCAGCTCCACTGTCAGCGCCACGCTGCGAGGAACTCCTGCTGTATCAGTCTTCACCTCGAGTCGGTACTCCGGCTTCTGAGGCTCCATGAAAGTGGTGGAGATGACCTGTATCAAACCCTTCTTTACGGGCTCCGCAGGTCGACACGTAATTTGAGCGGCCTCGTCTTGTTTCTCTGATCTCAGAGAGGAGATCTGCTGCAGGAGGGCAGCTGGAGTCTGACTAGCTGTAAGAGCAAGGCGTGTGGATCATTAGAGTCGGTGGTTTGAGGTGAAAGGAGAGGGAACTAGTTCCAACACGGGGACATGTAGCAGCTTATCAGAGTAAAAGAGTTCGTGCTCTACCTGTGTCTGGTTGTTTGGAGGTGTTGGGCCACTTCTGAAACCCGAGCCGGCGCTGCAGCTCATCTGGGCTACTCTTTGGGCTGCAGTTGACGACCGTGTACTGCTGAGATAACCTCATCCCATGCTGCTGCTGGGCAAAGCTCAGAGCCAGCATATAGACCTGATTAATCTCTGTTTTGTCTTCTTTGCTCTCCTGTAGCACGGCAGGATTTAATGCCACATCCAACAGGGCGTACCAGCCTGAGGAGGAAAAACTATGAGTGTCCTTGTTTATATCGTGTAACAGAAAGGTCGGCGCTGCCGTTTGTGACGCACCCTGACCTTCGTTCACGCCTGTTTCCAGTTTCCCTGCGCACACAGGTAAAGGCCTGCTGGGATCCTGAGGAGCAGGCACACGTTTCCAGCTGCATATGTTCACGTACAACGAGCCTCTCCTCGGTTCCTGTTGAGGACACAGACGCACAGTTTAAAAAAAAAAAAAAACATCTCTGGAAACACACCCTATTTCTAAATTATATAAATGATCACATTTTATTTTTATATAATTGATATTCACATCACAATTAGATTTAAAAAAAAAAAAAAAAAAAAAAAAAAGCCCAAAGAATTATCCTCATATTGCCAGGTGAGTGTTGACCTTAAACTGCAATTAAATTTCTGCTATCATAGTTAATTAAATTTGCCTCTGAGAGAGCCAAAATGTATTCAGGTTCTTTACTTAACCACTAATACCACTCCACTACAAGTAAAAGTCCTGCATTCAAAACCTTTGAATTACGTAAGTAGTATTAGAAAAAAAAAACACTTAGAGTATCAGTGCTAATTGTGCAGTACATGGTCCATTTAGATAATAACTATGTTTCTCTAAAAAGTTAGCATGCCCAGGTTACTCATACTTTCAAAATGTAAAGAAGCATCACTGAAAACCACGTTTTCCACATATCTGACACCTGTGCAACACCCTGTGCAACACCCTGTGCAACACCCTGTGCAACACCCTGTGCAACACCCTGTGCAACACCCTGTGCAACACCCTGTGCAACACCCTGTGCAACACCCTGTGCAACACCCTGTGCAACACCCTGTGCAACACCCTGTGCAACACCCTGTGCAACACCCTGTGCAACACCCTGTGCAACACCCTGTGCAACACCCTGTGCAACACCCTGTGCAACACCCTGTGCAACACCCTGTGCAACACCCTGTGCAACACCCTGTGCAACACCCTGTGCAACACCCTGTGCAACACCCTGTGCAACACCCTGTGCAACATTAACCAGCCGGTTAGCGACTCTTAAACTTACCAGTACTTCAGTGCAGAGACACGAGTGGAGCTCCGGCGCTGCATTAAACTCAGCTCCGTCCTTCAGCTGTTTCTCCACCAACCTGTGGTAGGCTGCAGGGTCGTTTTCAGAGAGCTCGTCCAGCATGAACCAAAAGCGGTCGAGCTGCTGCAAAACATCGTCCGTGCTGCCAGTGGAGGACATTTTTAAGGTGACTGACTCGCTCAAACTCAGCTGTTTGTCCAGGAAACAAAAGACGGAAGTTTGTGCGTTCAAAGTTAACTGATTAAAAACACTCAAAATGTTAAAAAAAACAACAAAAAAACAACAACAACAACAGGCAGAAATATCACGCAAAACTACATTAAACTAATTCATTTCTGTCAAAGTAATGTGGAAAACTAGCGGTAGCTCGGCTGATGTTGTTAGTTGCTATGGAAACGATATGAAATGCCACACATGCGCCGTCTAGCGCGCGCGCGGGAGGGGCGAGCGGGGGAGGGAGGGAGGGAGGGAGGGAGGGGGGCAGAGCTGCAGCTCAATAATCACACAGGATACGGTCTTAAGAGGCATGATTTATGTTCAATACATGAAAAATACAACGTAAAAAATGCATTTAGATGTTTCCAGTCTGTGTACATTATATAACGGACATTTAAAGTAAAAATTTAAACCATAGTTTTCAAATGTTTCAAACAGGTATATCAGCAGCATCCTCTGCTTGTTGTATTTCATGAGCCGACCTCAGTAATTCTGCAAAAAGGAGAAACATTTTTAGCAATCAGTGTAAACCGTAATTATGTTCTGTGTGCGGTTTCCACTTCCTTCCTGTCGTTGATCCAAAAATGATGATGGCAGTGTATGAAATTAATTAGGGCACGTTGAAAAAAATACTCTATTAGAAGGAAAAATGCTGCATTAGAGTGTTTTGAACAGAAGCATCATTTAATTTACTCCCATGTGACTCCCAGGAGACCACTTTCTTTTTGCAGTCATATTTCGTCAGATGTTTATTTTACATCCAAAGTGATTATCCCCACAAGGCACACCACTTTGAAATATTTGGACATATTTTAGTTGGAGGCATTACTGTCATTGTCTCACTTTTAGGATGCCTGAATTAAAAACTGGATCAAACTCTCCCCTACTGAAGAAATACTTGGTTTCTTTCCTCCATCTGATTTTTTTTTTTTTTTTTTTAAAAAGCCTGTTTACCTCAATCATGTCGTAGATCCAGCCCAGGAATTCAGCGACTTTGGTGTACACCCCGGGATGGTGGGGCTCAGCGCAGCCCGTCCCCCAGCTGACGACCCCGACCAGCCTCCACATGTGTTCATCCTGGCACACCAAAGGACCCCCACTGTCCCCCTGCAGAGGTAAACAAACACACAACCACACTCTTCACCACAACTGTAAACAAATGACACAAGAGAGAATGAATCTTTAAAACGCCTCTTTGAGGTAGCTTTCAAAACAATCATCCGACCTGACAGGCATCAACTTTTCCCTCCGTGTATCCGGCGCACAGCATCCGTGGCGTGATCTCTCCGTTGTACATGCAGGAGCTGTTACACTTCTTTGTGCTTATTATTGGAACTGGCGCCTCTTTCAGGGTGTCAGGTGAGTGAACTAGGAGACAGAACGCACGTCTAAAGCTGCTCTGTCAATACACTTGGCACACGCTGTCACCGTGTTTGGATAAGACTTGTAGCAGAGGTAAGTGTGATTCAGAGCAGTGCGTCTTACCGCCGTCAGGCTGTGTGTATCCCCATCCAGAAATCCAGCACTGCGTGCCTCCCGGAAGGTCACGATCGTACTGAGGCAAACAGATGGGCCTGATTATATCTAGTTAAAGGAGATACAAAAATCGGACAGGTTACAACATGACCATTTGGTTTCATCTTTAATTTGTAATCTTTTTTTGTAATGATACTATTACTCCACGCTGTCTTCTGAATACGAGTCAATACGGGTAATTTGTATGCAATTACACAAAATCTGTCACACTTCTGAAACCACTGTCTGTTGATGCTGCGTTCAAATTGGATCGTATTTACTGTGTGTCCACGCGACGAGTCCATATGAACGGTGCCCTCCTGTGGTATTCAGAGATTCAAAATTTTCTATGAGCCTCGAGTTCACGAGTTGTGACGTGTTTGCTGACGTTTATTGAAATGACGGAGGCCGTGGAAATTTATGTTTGGTTGGATGTTCAGCTAATATATTGTAACTTTAGTCATGGGGAGTTTGTCTTCAGAACTTAGATGATATCTTATGTCTGAGGGAAATGTTGATCTTCCCAACAGCCTCATCTTTTCTCATCTTTTCCCTCTGTGTCTTCTGTCCACGTTGCCGAGCAACAGTGTTTTTAAGACTTGGACTCCAAGCTTACGCTGTAAGCAACTTCCCATGTCGTATCTACAAGCTCACAAGTTCCATTTGAACGCAGCATTGAAGTTCAAAGCCCCTCCTCCCTAATGTCTTCTTCTATGGTAGCGTACCCAATATAAATTCTTTAGTTCTCCTTTTTTTGAATGTTTTTCCTTTGGGAGAGCCAATTTAAGTTCTTTATTTCTCCTTTTTTTTTTTTTTTTAATGTTTTTCCTATGGGAGAGGTGAGTGTAATGTTTTTGAATTGAAATGTCCCTTATTGTTCTTTGCTATTTTGAAGAGTATTACTTTTAAGCTGGCAGCTGAGCTTAAAAGTTCCAGTACATTACTGCTAACTCGTCGTTTCTCTGCAATTGTTCTATCTGCATATAGTAGGGTCTGCAGCGAGCAGCTAATTACAGGTTGGTTTCATTTTCTTATTTTTTTATATGCTGTTGTCGAAATAAACAAAGACCACCAAGTGTGTGACAGCGTTCTCTTAACAATGTCAAGTAGGACGCTACTTTTAATGCTACCGGAAACCTTTAATGTGTATGCATTGAAGTAGGAGACATCTTGTGTGCAGCATTAACATTTTGGAAATGAAGAATGTTTATACATTTATATATTCTGGATTTATTGAAATATTACCGGAGGCAGAGTGATTTTTGCATATCTTATATCATCTGGAGGGGATGTCTTTATGCTTCCAGGCGACAGACGAGGCTGGAAGCATTTTTATGGGGAGGGTTATGCATCCGTCTGTTCCACAAGATATCTCAGGAAAGCTTTGAGGGAATTTCTCCAAATTTGACACAAACATTTATGTGGATTTAAGGACAAACTGATTAGGTTTTGGTAGTCAAAGGTCACTGTAACCTTACAGAATACGTTTATGGCCATAACTCAAGACTTCATGTGCTATTTATGGCAAAATCTCACACAAATATCAAAAAGGATAAAATGAAGTGATGACATTTAATCAACTTCAATGTTTTACACAAACACTGTTTATAAAAGTGGATGTAGCTTCTGGGTCTAAAAAGTGAGATTGCAATACCACCGAGGGCCACTAGGGGTTGGCTCCATCGACTTCCGTTGAACTTCATCTGAAAATTATTTCATTGTCAGTTAGATATTACACCCTGATGTTTGGTTCTGCATAAACAGTTTTCTTTGGAAAATCAAGTTTGGAAACATGATTGACAGAGGTGGTGATTCACGTTTTATCTTTGTAGGGGTTGGTCGCTTAGATTTGAACAACTGTTGATGTTGTGGATGAAGGGAGGGATTTAATGCCATGGTGCAACATGTGTTTATATCCTTTTGACTCAACATGTTTCTTATTGTTCTTTATAATTATAGACCCAACACACCTGAAGTGACTGCATGTTCTTCAGGAGAATACCGCTGAAATGTGTCAGCATAAGAGAATAAAACAGTAAATTGAGGATATATTATTGACATTTTGTGTTTTTTGGGTTTTTTTTTGTGCTGCTATCTCAGCTCACGCTGTATGCTGTATGCTGTATGCTGTATGCAGAGCTTGTGAGAGGACTGACCTGAGAAGTTAAGCGGGGTCCGCAGCTTCATCAGGGCTATGTCGCTGTCGTGGCTCCTGTGGTTGTAGTTCTTGTTGTAGAGGATCTTCTCCACGTCATGCCCTGTATGCTGGGCCATTTTAGCAGAGCTGCGGGTCACGATGCCAGCGTAGACCACCCAGCTTGACACCTGAGGTAGCCTGTAGCTGACATTTGAGAGACACAAAGCAGATACAGACAAAAGAGAATTGTCATGTGTCCAGAGTGGTGCAGCTGTTAATGTCTGATTATTATCCTTCCACGCGGCTCTAACCTCTGACCTTTTTAATGCCGGAAAGGTCGGCAGTCTTACTTGTGCACACAGTGGGCCGCTGTGACGACCCATTGGCTGGTGATGATGGAGCCTCCGCAGATGTGACGGTTGCTGTAGTAGAGGCTGACCTGCCACGGCCACCTGCCCAGGGTGGCCTCAACTCCCCCGATTATCCGGGACAGCTTCACTCGCGTCCCGCACTCTACACAGAGATCCATTCATCAGAAAAGGAGTTGGTCAGAAAGTGCTGCAGCGAATGGCATCACTGAGAACTACAGGGCTTTGTGTGAGGGTGCAAAGTCAAACGGAAAGTTGCATTTGCTCACCGAAACACTGCAAAGCGATAACCTTCCCTGTGATACAGCTCCCCCTAAATGAAAATAAATGTCGTAACTAATGATGCATAATTAATGTGTGAGTAGCAACAGTCTTCGCTGCATACTTGTGAGTATGATGTCCTGAGATAAATTGCCTCACCTGAACTGCCACATATGTTCCAGGCTGCTCTTGTGTTCGGAGGTAATTTGTATGAAGCCATCAGCGTAGTTTGGCCCGATATCGGTCAGATTCACTCCTTTATGCTTGGTCAGTCTGGTAGGGGAACGTGTGCAAAGTGAGTGGGAGAGCGTATTAAGATAATTTAGGCGCATAATGCGTGAAACAAGATTATAAATGAGGTATTAGCAGATCATAAATAAGCCAAGCCTTTCACTTTGGTGAGTGGGTGCCCAGGTGTCAGTGGCCCAATCCCAATGTCCACCCTAAACCTTAAACCCTAAACCCTCACGTACTTATCTGATGTCTCAGATCTGTGTGTGTTTAATGTGTATTCATTTTAGCAAATTACCAAAACTCCGTAAGGGCATTAACATTAGTAAATCCAATGCACACATTTGACTTCAAATACGAACAACTTTACAAACATGCAGTAAATAAGCACCAGGTTCTGTCACTCACAGATAACACCATCCATGCTTGGTTTGTTTACATTTTGTAGGCGGCGGGACAACCACGTTCAATACGTCACCAATATTGCTACAAACTGTGGGTAATTCCCTCGGGTTAAGTCTGCAGAAATACAGACGTACTAAAAGGGTGCTTAAAGGGCTCCAAATGTCCGTCAGAGAGCCCTCACAGACTCGAGGATCTGACAGTGGGACAGCCTTAAATCCACCTCAAAGTCAGTCAATCCGTGAGGATGGAGAAATGTTGAGATCGGGCCAGTCAGTGTTAAAGTCCCGAGTCCTACAAAGAGGTGGCGTGTGATCCTGCCAGGAGTGCAGACAAACCTCAGATAACCCAGCTGCCTGCAGACCAGCGTTCCCAGCGAGGAGTTCCACCTCTCGTAGCACACCGGCAGCCAGGTGGGCAGCTTCCCCAGCTGGATCTCCAGAAGGGAGTTCTCAGCGCTGATTCTGTAAAACACTGAAGCTGATTGATTGAAAATCCCTTCAGAGAGCAGCTCTCAGTCAACAGTAATGAACGAGCCTCTTCTACGAGTGGGGAAATAATTAGGGGGGGAAAAAAAGAAAAAAAAAAAACACAAGCATCTATGCTAATGTAGTCAATCCAAACAGATCATTGTGTGTGATGTTTTCATGTCAGTCAACAGGCTCCTCTCAGGACTGGATAAGAGACAACAAGAGGCAGCTGCTGGATATTAATTTGACTTAAAAAGCTCCTCAGAGGTGACCCGTGACCCCATCTGTTGAATCACATAATAATCAGCTGAGAAACCACACATTCCCGACTGATAATTCATAAAGCGGAGAAACAAGCAAACAGCAGAGAGAAGAGGAAACTCACACCTTTCCTGGGGTCGGAGATAGAAACATCCTCCGTCACGTTGCAGAAAGACGTCTCCTTCGTGTCCCCGAGCCCCACGGGACTCTGGGAAGATGAAGGCCTCAGCAGAAGTTTGACTACATGCAGGCAAAGAGAGAGTTAATAATCAGGCAGCAAAATCATTTTCAGTTTTCTAATAGATTATCTGAACTCGGACCGAGAACAGACCAACGTCTAGATCACAAATAAAATCAAAGGATGTAATTAAATATTTTCATGTCTACAAATGCAGCTAATTAAAAAAAAATACAAGCTCGTGAAAAAAAAGACTTGGCAAGAATTCTATTTTAAATTGTCTTTGCTTGTTCCAAAGTCTTTTCTCTGAAACTTGCGGTGGACTTTTAAAAGACTTTTTAAAAGGAATATTTTTATAAATGATTTTGAATTGAGGCAGCAGCAGCCAACACGCTCCTGACTTTAAGTCCATAGTGTTAATGAAGCTCCAAAACCACTTGATTTGTTTAATAATTAAAACCACTTTGGATGTTGTCCTTGAAAATAGTTTAAAATTCCAAATATTAAACATCCTTTTTTTTTTTCCTCAATTTTGTTTCAAAGTTCTGAATCATTTAAATGTAAAAATGTGAATAATGAATCACTTAAATATTCAAATACATATCAGTAGTGCAGGACAGATGAATTGGCCAGAACACTGTATAAGCCTACATTCATTTTTTGCAGATATATCTTTATTCATATATATGGAACAAGAAATTGCAACACAGAAATGCCAAAGTTATATGATAATTAGGATCAAATAGTTTGTCCACCACAAAGAACTGACATGTCAATTTTTTTTATTATAAGAGAGTTTGTACTTTACAAATATATTTAGTTTATAATGATTTGTTATAAATATTTGTCAATAAAATAAAGACTACTTAATTAATTACAGAGTCAAAAGTCAATCTGCTTCAACTATTTGGATAATAAATGAATCATTTAAGTCATTTATAAAAAATAAAAAAATAACGTACATTTTCCCTTCTGTACTAATAATTTGAAGGTATAATTTGTTATCGACCAAACAATTTATCAAAAATATAAATCAGTATTTAAAACCACTGATAATTGCTGCCCTTTAACATTTTTTTTTTCTTACGTTTTCAAATGCTGATATTGTATCAGACTGTAAATTAGCTTTGACATAGAAATGTGCAGCAGCGTGAGCAGCTCTAACTCGACCCTTTGGCCCTTCGTTTCCACTTCCCGGTTCCGGTTGAGCTTATTTAGTGATTCTCTCTCTGACACGGTGACTTACCTAGAAACAAGACTCCTACAACGAAGCCTCCCAGGAGACCGAGCGCGCACACCGCTGCCAGCAGCCTCAGCAGCCTGTGAGCTGGAGCAACAGTTCATACCGGAATTAATTCTGTTTTCATCCTTGACACCAGCTCAGAAGAATCATCTCATGTCAGCCGTTACATGTGCTGTCTACATAAGATGCACACAGCACAGAGCCGGTCGGAAATTAATAAGCTTTACATGCACGGCACTAAAGAGTTGAAAGCAAATGTACACGGTGGCGTTTTCACGAGGAATCACTGCTGCACTTCACCGCAGAAGCTTTCATTCAGTACAAAGTCTTAATTCAACTTGGTCTTTGCATTTTACAACGGGTTTTTTTTTTTTAACAGCTAGCATTGCACTAATGAGAGAAGATAGGGTGTGATGTGTGATGCCCATCAGGTGGTGCACCGCCGGAGCTCACCGTGAGCCGTCGAATGAAAGCCTTTCAACCAGCCCTGGACTCCTTTGGTTCCTGCAGCTCCTGCTGTTTTCCCTGAGTGAAAGGGGTGACTGACGGCTGCCGGGTTTTCAATCACTGATAATGTGTCTCCATCGAGACTCTGCGAGGAACAAGGGAGCTGTCAAGTGACCTCATCCACAGATCATGCCAGTCTGATAAAGTTTGGGAACGTTTGCCGACCATCTGCTGCTCATCCACAGTCAACCTGTCGGGCTTCATCAGATTTAATTAGGAGCACTGTAATCCTCGATATCAGCTACCACTGACCACTTCACATGTATGAATTCAGAGCTGCAGGCATGTCCAGGTGTTTGTGTCGTATATCTCCTCAGTGCCCGGGGTACAATGAATTAATTGGAGCCTTGGCATATCTCATGTGTCTTGTGGAACTCTTTTCAATTTGAGGCTAAAGCAAATTTCCTCTATCTGTTTTCAGAGAGACTGGATTACTGTGACGTGTGTGTCTGTGTGTGTGTGTGTGTGTGTGTGTGTGTGTGTGTGTGTGTGTGTGTGTGTGTGTGTGTGTGTGTGTGTGTGTGTGTGTGTGTGTGTGTGTGTGTGTGTGTGTGTGTGTGTGTGTGTGTGTGTGTGTGTGTGTGTGTGTGTTGAGCTTACTCTCTGAGGAGCAGCTGTTTCTTTAAGCAACATATTGGGAGTATTGCAGTAATTATAATAAAGCTCCAGACTTGGTATTATACAATTACAGTACAAAGTCAAAATGCCCAAACCATCTGCTCTCATGTAATACTGTAGCACTTGAGTGTAGCTAAACATGTAATTTAGGACTTTGGAATCAGCTATGATATTATATATAGTCCAGCAGCAGCACAGCTGTACAGCATTAGGTTGTAACATTATTAACCCAGAATTAACAGAAGTAAACATGACAGAAACCAGTGCGACACTACGCGTGTTATCAGCTGCTGTAAATTGTGAGAGTGCAGGTGAAGGTCAGAGTGTAAGCGAGGTGTGACAGATGGAGAAAAGTGTCGTGAATATTTAGCTTTCCCTTCTTCTCACCATGTTTTCCTTGCGTGCGGTCCTGAGGCGAAGGCCGCGGTGTCCGTGCTCATCCGCAGACCCGCGCTGGAGGTCTGGAGGTCTGTCCCGCTCGCAGTGGATGCACCATTTGCCATTTAACAGAATGCAACTCTGGATTTTCCCTTCACAAAGAGACAATGAGGTCAGCAGTGGGGTAGAGAATGAGGCTGTTGTTTGTCCAGGGGGGGGTCATGGGGCCTGTGGAAGCAAGCTGAACCAGGTCTTTGTGAGAGAGGGGGGGAGCATCTCCAGAGATACCTCCAAGCTGACTATTGATAGGACACTGGGGGGTTGCTAGGTAACACTTTTTACCTGTGCCAAAAGATTGTCCATTTTTACCCGAGACGTGTTATTACCTGACAGTTTGCAGCTTCTGAGAAAAGGTCATTATTGCGGATTGTTGAAAAGTCTCATATCACGTCAATCCCCATCATTTGAAATCCAAAGCTATCATCTCTCAACACTCAAGAACGAAATGAAGTCTCTCCTGTCTCCTGTCGGCCCGCTGACAGACGAGACTTTCTCTTTTCCCTCTCCACTCTTTTTAATTTCATCAGGATTGTTTTTCTGTATTTCAAATATCTTTAACTACACTAGGAAAACGTGACTTGAGTGGCATTGACGTGTCATTATCTTTGAAAATAGAAAACAGATAATTAACAACTGAAATGAGAAAATGGTGAGGAAATATCTTGAAGTCCCTCAGATGAGAGATCAAAGGCTGCCATCACTTCATTTCCCGAATGACGCTTTGAATTTCTGTCGTTAATTTAGATGCAGCTAAAGGAAGATTCGATACGACAGTTATTTACGTGTTTCCCACACATGCGGGCGCGGTGTGGGATTAGTCCAGGTGAAGGGAACGACTGTCGGGAGGAAAATTCCTCCTCGTCTGACTGTCGAGGACGAATGTGGCCCCGATCTGTTTGTCTCATCTAACAGGTGTCATATGGAATTATTTTGGAAATCCAACACGAAGTAATAAGGGTGGCGGCGGTGGCTTGAATTGCATGTGATGGAGCAGCAGCTGAGATTCATACCGCCGGGATCGTGAGGTTAATAGTTTGATAATATTAGCATTGCGCTAAATTGTTCTCCTGCAGAGGCAAACAGACGAGCAGGAGGCATGCACATAGCTGCTGCTGTTTGGTGACTTTCACAAGGCTTTCATGTCTCCCTCTTCTGGTTAAACATGTTTTCTCAGACAGCTGTAAACAGTGATTTACAGAGCTGCCATTCATTCTGTTAGGAGTTATTTTTAGGAGAATGAAGAAAGACATTTTTATTCAAATACTTACCTGCATCTTGTTTTTTTTTCTTGAAAGAATTCTTGTTTTATGCCACAGTTTGTAGCCCTCCATTATGCAATGAAAGAAGCTAAACATAGGCTTCTTTATGGATATTCTCCAACACTGTGCTTTATGATTTGGTTAGGTCAGTTTATTAGGCACACTTAGCTAATAAACTGACAGTCAAATAGTCTAATACATGAAGACATATAAACTACTTAACTGCTCTCATCATAAACACTTCTTTCCTGCTGCCCCACATTTCTTCAACACAGCAGCACTCATTGCACTGAGCTATCAACAAGCCCAACTCAGAGCTTTCATTTCAAATATCAAATCAATTAAAAGGTAAACAGTTGTTTCAATAAAGTACAGATCATTAGAAGTGAATAACAATTTCCTGAAGTCACGACAGTTTGACTTGATATGAGGGCCGCTCCAGGACCTCTGGAGTCGAGACGCTGGAGGTGGTGGAGCGGATTTTAACCTTGTTTTTGGCTATAGCAACAGATCACAACATTAGGCAACGCAGGGCATTTCAGACTGGAACACAACAATTTAACACTCCCTACATGAGCAACAGCTGAAAGGAAAAACTCCCTTTCAACAGGAAGAAAACCTCCAACAGAACCAGGTTCAGAGTGGGCGGTCATCTGCCTCGACCGGTCGGGGTTTGAGGGAGGACCAGGAATGACTAATGAATGAACTTCAGTGGAGGCTCCCAGCAAACAGATCAGGCGATGATGGGCTGGAGGAAAGTTGAACATCAAGAGGTCGGAAAAGCATTAGGACTGAATTATGCTGCTAATTAAAGAACGGGGACGAGAAAGTGATTGGCTCAAAAAACGTGGACAGAAAGATCACCAAGCAAATATGGAGGCGAGAAGATTATAATTGGGCAGAAGTGATGAAGAATATAGAGCAGTAGGAAAAGAACAGGATGATAAGGATGAAAACGTGAAGAAACAGATCTTCCTTATTAAAGAAAAGCACAAACTTGAAAGTAGGATTTTGATGTTAACGAAGCATCTTTTAATATTCGGACAAAAAGAAAAAAAAAAAAAAAGGGTTCGCAGCCAATGTCGCGCATCATTATACAGTATCAGTCATGAAATCTTTATGAAGTGCTGTAATAAAAAGAGCAAAGTCTAATGTCATTCTGTAAAGTCCTTGAACGTTGTAGCCTATAGACCACATCTAAATGTCGGCTGGATATTCAGTCTTATATCACACATTTAAATGGTGTGAAAAAGACCGTGAGGCCAAAGGAAGGGAGAAAATGAAAAAATTTCGACACAGTTTATATAACTCGATGCTTAGGCACTGTCTGTCAAAACTTCCAAAATGTAATACGTGATGTCTACATGAGGTTTATAATGTCTGACAGTCCCATCATGAGGCTGTCAAAGCATATTATTTATATAAGGAAATATTCAAGTAAACTAGAAGGCAGAAATGTAAGTCAAGTCAATTTACGCACCAGTAGTTTGCTGCAGTAAAGGGAAGCTGTTGATAGGGGGAGCTGTTGCACCCCTCGCCATTATGTTAATACAGTGTCTAATACATAAGCTATGTAATAGTTAAAACTATTTTAAATCAAGTTCTATTCGTTTGAAAATAGTTTAATAGTAAGATAATAACTTTAATATTAAAACAATAAAAGGGATGGAAATTAATCTTGTTCACATTACATTTGTTAAATGACTTTCCAGTATGTTCCAATACAACTATATGGTCCCAATTAAATAACCAAATAAAATACATGATGTTTAGTTTACGTTGAAACCAAGCGGCAACCAACGGTGACGTCACTCGTTGGTTTGTGAACATTAAGAAGCCTCCAGTTCAGATTCTGTCCGTCGCCATCTTTGCTAGTTCAGAGCAGTTTGGAGCAGGAAGTGACCATATTTGGACGAGCTGGGGAGGAGCCAGCAGTGGATCTGACTGATCTGATTGGAAACCTGATGATGCTACGTCCCGCCCACCGATAGCTGTAACCTGACTGCACCACAGGCCTGTCAATCAAACAGACACGCCCCCCCCCCCCCAAAAAAAAAAAAAAAAAAAAAAACAGGTCTTTTTGAGGTTTATTTTCTAAAAAATTATGGATTATTTTCAGATGAACCGCCAGAAAACTAATAAGACGGAGTGACTTCATCTAACAACACCATGA
This sequence comes from Brachyistius frenatus, assembly GCF_029030835.1. Classification (NCBI taxonomy): domain Eukaryota; kingdom Metazoa; phylum Chordata; class Actinopteri; family Embiotocidae; genus Brachyistius; species Brachyistius frenatus. The sequence continues at coordinate 1,326,203 of NW_027210713.1, read as the reverse complement.
CAACTTGTGGAAAAAATGCATTTACTTAGAATTTCATGAGATAATTTGAAAGGAGCCACAGGCTTTTTGGAGCCGATTAGTGGCCCTCGGTGGTATTGCATCTTAAGGCACTTCTGCATCGGCCTCATTTTTCAGAGCCGGAAGTTACGTCCACTTTTATATACAGTTAGTGATGTAAACTCTTTGAGAGGTGTTCATGAAGTTTGATGGTCCTTCTGTAATTTGAAGTTGCAGTTTAATTGGTGCTGAAACAATTAATTAATCCATAATCAATCAACAGAAAATGGCCAGTAATTTTCAGAAGCAAGCACTCATTTAGGAGATTTATAAAGCAAACATTCCAAATATTTTGTGTTTCCTGATTTTTCAAATAAGAGGATTTGATTTAAACATCTATGGGCTGTTGATCAAACAAAATCAATTTGAAAGTGTCAGCAGGGATTTGGGGAAAAAATGTGAAGGTAATTTTACAGGATCATTTATGAACAGATAATCAAAAAAAATCTGTAAATAAATAACCAGCGTATGTCGCCCTAATTATGCTTGAATATTTTTAATATTTAGTCTACACTCTTGTCAATGGGGTAAACACAAAACTACCACAAATCAGAGCTTCCACCAGCAGCTATTTAAAACAATTTCAATAAAAACACAGCAATAGGAGCTTTATGCTGATAGAAATTATAACTTATTAATATAATTTTAGTGAGTTATGGTTATCATGCATGCACGCATATTATTTAATATTGTAAGAAATGATCCCAAAATTAAAGTATATTTTGGGTAACTGACTCGAAATTAAATTTCATGAGTAAATGCGACCACAACCAATAACAGTGGCCCCAGTGTGGGCTCCCATTCATTCATTTATTCATGTATCACAGTATGAGGCTCCACTGTGAGGAGGCTGGCTGCAGCCCAGCTTGGAGCTGCATCCATCTCTCTGTGTGCTGAGCTCCGATCAGCTCCGCTCTTATCTCAGCCATTAGTTTGTGAGTCTCTGTCCAGCGTCCAAACCTTGATCACCACATGCGGTCTCTTGGTCCCGCCTCAGAAACCCCACAGTCCATTGAACAGAAGCGAGGGAGGGATCCTTCTTTTTAAGGTTTGGACAGTATTTGTCTCCACAGCTTTTTAACCACAGTCCAGCCCACCAGCACATGTAAAGCTGAGCCTTTTATGAGCGGGCTGTCAGAAGAGCTGTGCCATTAATGCTTAAGGCTGCGACCTCACAGAAGAGACAGGCAGCAAAGGTTGGTGCAGGTAGGGGCGAGTGGAGCTTGTTAACGACACGGTCCAAATATAGAAGTACATGGATGGCTCTCTTTATCTGACGCACCTCCACAGACCTATGAGATGAGCTCAGATACCATCTGTCATATTCAATATGTGTTCCTTTGAACAATTCTTAAACTGACACTTATTCTCAGGGGTGAAACATGTTGTCCCACTTTCATATCTGTCAGCTAAACAGCAGCCAGAGAGCTTGGTTCCTCATATATATAAAGATATATGTATATATGTGTGTGTGTGTGTGTGTGTGTGTGTGTGTGTGTGTGTGTGTGTGTGTGTGTGTGTGTGTGTGTGTGTGTGTGTGTGTGTGTGTGTGTGTGTGTGTGTGTGTGTGTGTGTGTGTGTGTGTGTGTGTGTGTGTGTGTGTGTGTGTGTGTGTGTGTGTGTGTGTGTGTGTGTGACTACAATTAATCGTATTGTTTTAGGAAGCTATATATATGTGTATATATAAATAAAGATATATGTATATATTTTGTATATATTTGTATGTGCATATATACAAAATGTATAGAAAGCATAGTATGAAATGTATATAATATTCTATAGTATGTAGCATGTTATAAACATGTAATAAATGGTTTATGAACTAGTATAAAGAAATATAAGTAAACATATGTGTCAGCAACTATAACTGTCCATAAGTGATACTGCTGAATAAACAGATGATTAATTATTTCGTGAAATAAACTGAGCCAGGTTAGCGCTTTCTCCATGTTTACACTATTTATGCTAAGCTAACCAAAACAATTTTCCTGCTTAATACTTAACACGCACACACACACACACACACACACACACACACACACACACACACACACACACACACACACACACACACACACGCACACACACACACACACTACAATTAATCGTATTGTTTTAGGAAGCTAATAAGCAAATTATGACAATGTCAAACTTCTTATTTGAAAAAAAATCAATTCTGTTAAATATTAAGAAAACACGCATTTTCGTTTAATACTTTAAAAAAAAAAATTAAAAAAAAAAATTCTTCCACAGGTTTTGGCCAGGTCCGTATATATAAATGTATTACTTTGGATGTTTGCTTGTGAAAATGTTTTCTTTTTTATGCTCTCAGTCACAGCATGTGGTGCTAGTTAGAACACATTTGTAAGTCTATGTGTGAATTTGTGAACTGCAGACCTACCCCCTACTGAGAAGCTCTTTTAATTCACATTAACGGACAATTTGCATGTGCGAAACTAACATTATCAATGTTGTCATATATATATATATATCTAGTCACAGCTTTGAAATAGGGTTGTACTAACACACAAAATGTACACTGTAAAAGAAGAGAGGGAATGTCTCCGGACACATGAATGAGGACTCTGTTTTGAAAGTAGGACAGAAAAGGTTTCCGCTCTTATAAAATGTCCCGGTTTTCTGATCAGTCTTTAAGTCGAATGATCTAGCTGCCCAAATTTGAGGTCTGTCATTATTTTGTTCGCCAGCGTTTGAGATGATGAGACAATCTTTTTCCCCTTGAGAAGGGCTAGTCTTCGAGGAAGAAAGCTGTGACTTCAGCTCACCTGAAATAAGGTCAAGGGAACAGGATTGATGCCATGTGCATTTGAGAGTGCCTGGAAAAAAAAAAAACATGTCCAACAATGATATGGCTGTGGGGGGTGAAATGCTTAAATCAAACTGAAGGGACCTTCTAGCTTTCCTAAAGCTTGGCTGAGGTTGCTGGCTCTGCATGTTTGTTGGGTCATGGCACAATCATGTGTTCCCAGTGTAAGCTGTCCAGGTCACGAAGCAGCTCAGGGTGAGGGCAGATCTATGAATCCCCAAACACCACACGCACGCACCCACGCACGCACGCACGCTGCCCCGTGTTTCAATAATTGAACTGCTCTGCTGGCTGCCGGTGAGCTCGGCCTTGTGTGGAGCAGTAAATCCTCCATGCTGGAGCCCCTCCTGCAGGTCGAGCTGGGTGTCAGCTGCAGTAATACACTGCCCTCTTGTGGTCGACTTAAAGCTCTCCATGTGAGATCTGATTAACCTTGCAGTTAAGTCAAAGTAAAACCTAGATTCCTTTTAGTTATCAATATTTTGAAGTCTCTTGATCAAGTTTAAGATATAAAGTGCATGGTGATAACTTGTTTTCCTTCCTCTGAGGGTCGGATGTGTTGTTGTTGCTGTTGGAGGTCACAGCTGATGAAAAGTGGAACAGAAATGTTTTGTGTGTCAGACACTTTGTGGCTTTTATTGTTAAGTTATTTTTCAAAACAATTTAAACGTGGCTGTTTTGTTTTGCAGCACATTAATAATTACAGGACAACACATCTGTGACAGATCTAAACTCGAGTATGACCTCATCGCAGTCGCTGAATGGAATGCAGCCGCGTCTGTATTGAAAATGGCAGGATGAATAAATGGCTGTCATGTATGTGTTTGTACCTTGTCTTGTAGAAGCTAATGATAGCGAGGGCGGGTAAGAGCAGAGCTGCTCCCCACCAGATGGTGAGTAATGTGGTTTGCTTTAGCTGCCCACTACGCTCACTCTAATTAAACAGAGGAGATTACATTAAAACCGGCTTCCACTCAATCTGCTCCTCCACTGAGTGTGGCCCTGGACCGGAGGCGGGGTTCTACCCGAGGTGGAGGGGTGACAGAGAGGGGATCCCCGTTTCACACCCAGACAGACCGACACGGTCGCTTCGGATTTGTTTCCAAGAAAATGAAGGTCAGACAAGGTCGGAATGAAATCAAATTTAGACCACAATGTTGGAAATACAACTGGAGTTCATGAGCAAGGCACTAAACCCTCCTCCTCTGTTCTGGGTCAAAGGTCAACAGCTTCTGGAACTGGATGAATCTCTCAGATATGATGGAAGAAAATCTTGCAGACAGAGCAGTTAATAGAATGATCGCTGAAACGATAAAGAGAAATTTAACAGGGCAGGAAAAGTTTTATGAATTAATAATTATAAATGAATAAATCTGTTACTAAATATTTTAATTCATGATTTTGAAAAATATATACAGAAAAATAGATAACACTGGCTAACAAAGATGTCATCCAAAAGGTAAACCAAAAAGTCACACTGTATGTTGTATGTTGTCCAAAATGTCAAAAAAAAAATGCCATAGCATAGCAGGAATCCTTTCCATTAAACAATCAGACACTTATAATCACACTTTGAACCTGTCAGTAGTAAAACAAAGGTGGCGCTGGTTAGCTAACTCAGCTGAACATCTATGAAGTGTACTTTATACAGTGGTAACAGTCAGCTGAGCTGTCGGTTGTTATTGCCTCTTCTACTAAGCTGTTACCTGTTCAGGTTTCTGTTACGTACTGTCTGACAAAAGACTCCTATGTCCAACTGCCGTGCTGCTTTCTTTGTTTATTGGATGCACAGGGACTCAGTCAGTGACATAGAAGATATTGGATGTAAGTGCAGCTCTATGAGTACGGTGGTACTTTTTTTTTTTCGTTCAGGGGGGGGGGAAAACACTGGAATGCGCACCAAAGACTTCCACCGGCCGAAGCCAGCAAATTTACGGTTAATCCATGCCATCCTCAATAGAGATACAATAATTCAATCAGGTCTCTCTTCTAGACTTTCCAAATGTTATCAGTCTGAATGAATGAAATTCTGATAGTAATATGTCATTTTGTGGGTGTGGAGTCTATGGACAGTGTTTTTGTAATTATTCTCATTGGCTGAAGGGGAAAACAAAAGTTCTGCACCGCAGATAAAACTTTAATAAAGTTCTAGATACCTGAGGAGATCAAACTTTCATCAGAAAACAAAACAAAGAAAATAACCAGGGTATAGCAGCAGGAGGATAATATTTATTTCAAATTAAATATGTGACCCCCTCAGATGGACCTCGTGACCGCAAATGTGGTCCTGAACCTCTTATTGGAAACCTTTACGCTGCAAAAAATGAAGTGTTAAAGACCTATCTGATGAGTCGGTTTACAGAATATTTTACTGAACATAATCGGTTTATCTTCTTTATTGTCAGGAGTATTTTCAATTACAATGTTTATTCTGTTTGGAGCTGAACGGAGTCAAACTGTAGCTTATATTCAACGTAAATTATCTCTGTGGTGAAGCTGAGAGAGCTGAGAAAACACAGAGCGCAAGTAAATATCAGTTGTTATCATTACAAAGAGAAACTGTAAACACCGCGGGCTGGAATTCAGCAGACCAGTTTGAAGTCGTATAGCTAGAAAATAGATTAAACAATAAAACATTCACATCCCACTCAGAGGCGACGTTATGGGAAGAGGAGAAGATTGAACGGGAAACTGCAGAAATATTTATATCTGACACGATAACCTGTTAAATCCCACAGCCATCAGGGCAACAAACAAAACCGACATCAAGACATGTACGGTAAACGCTGCCAGTGCTTCTCATTAAGACATCTCACTTTCACCGTTTCGTGCGGCAGTCGTGACACATCGACTCGTAGTTCCTTTCACATCTGGGATAAAACACAGGCCAGCTGTGGCTCTGGCAAAGGGCCATCAGGGGTCACCACTGAACCTGGAGCGGCTCCAGCCGCTTGCAAGCAGCCCAGATGTACATAAACAGCTTGAGACTGTGGAGTTTGCGGCCGGAGCCAATAAACCGTTCAGAGGGATCAGCAGCATTGTCGTGGTGTTAATGATGGGCAAGGCTGCAGCAGGGCTGTAGAATAATTATAATAATCAAATAATTGTTTCTACAAGTCATCATGGTGCCATTCACTAAAGTCACTCCTTCTTATTAGTTTTCTGGCGGTCCACCTGAAAATAATCCCGTCATTAATTAGATATGAGGCCTGAAAAAAGTGGTATTTTTTTTTTTTTTTTTTGGGGGGGGGGGGGTCTGTTTGATTGACAAGCCTGTGGTGCTGTCAGGTTACAGCTATAGGTGGGCGGCACGTAGTGTCCTCAGGTTCCCAATCAGATAAAGTCAGATCTACTGTTAGCTCCTCCCCAGTCCGTCCAAATATGGTCACTTCCTGCTCCAAAATAACAAGATGGCGGAGGTCGAAATACTGAACTCCAGGTTTCAGAACAGCAGTTTACAGATGGGACGTTCACAGCGTCTGGAATCACAATCGTAGCTCCTCACCCAATTTGTCTCCCCGCTGCTTCTCTCCGTTCCCCAATAATTTGTAACAAACTTTGATGTAAAGAATTGCAGATGGACCACGACTCACAAGAGCGTGTACTGCGCACTGTTCACGTCCAACAGGAGCAGCCGTTTCAAACAGACCGCGCGTTGAAATGAGGCGTCGGTTAGTGTTTTCTTGAACGCCGGTTCGACGTCTCCCCTCCCGTTTCTGTTCACGTTCTCGTGATTATGTTGGCTACTTGTATATTTTCACGATGACACTTATGTGTCATTAGCATACAGAGCGAGGAAGTGAGATCCGATCACAAGTGATCACTCAAGACGGTTTTGGGTCACACGATAATGTCACGTCTTTCCAACTCAAAGGTGTCTCGGGTACGTCAGACCAAACCAGATGAAGCGCTGCCGTATGGAGTTTTACTATTGAATACAGACAACAGAAACAGCAGGCGAATGAGACAGGATGCATAAAATAGTAAATAGTTTTATTCTTTTTTTAACCATGCCACTGAACACTGACGCATACAGAGTTGTGCCTGAATCCACACTGAGAAAAACACTTTCACACACTGTGTTACAAAGCTGTAATGAAGAGGGATTTTTACTGCACACATGGCAAGAAGAACAACCCTGATTGGACACCAGGTCGAGCTTTGATCTGGCCCTGAGGTAGACAGACATTGACATAATCTAAACAATGCTAATCACATCCTTCTAGGACACATCAAAAAAAAGACAGCTGCATTATCACAACATAGAGAGATCAAAGAAAAAACCCTTTTCAAACAAAAGTGCTGTATTTCTTTTGGTCCACCGAGGAAATCCATTTATAGTGCATGTTCATGTAGAATAGATACAGTGAATGTGTGTTTTCATGGCACTGAGTGTTGTTGGCTACTTAAGAAGGCATTGGAAATGCCCACAGACGCCAGGATTTGCAATACACACTGTTTTTTATCCAGAGATCTCAGTCTATTGTCACTTTGAAGGGAACAATTGGAGACAAGCGTGTACTTTTTTACATCAAAATTGCTTGGAACTTGCATCAGAGTATCAGCCACTATCACAGTATGTTGCTTCCAGTTGCAATGTTCAGACAAAAGTGGATCTACATGGCAGTCTATCTTTAATTAAGTAACAATAAACAAACACCCAGAAACAACTACCAAATAGCAAAGACCCATGTACTCAAGCACATCAATGCTCTACTTATAAAAGAGGCACAAGGGAGGGATCTTAATCAAATCAGAGACTTATAAAACACACACATTAAAGATGTTTCTCAAATCATACCAAATGTAAACAGATAGCAAATTACCGTAATACAAAAATACAACATGTTTAAATCTATAAGGCCCGTGTTAGGCTCACATAAGGGAATAACATACCATGACAGTTTGTACATTACAGCTACACTACGACTGACAATAACCTGCTCATAGTAATTCAATGTCAGAATTTTCTTTTCATGTTTTTATAAAAAAAAACAACAACTTCTTTTCACGTTTTCTTCAATTTTCTTCAAGAAAATTCTGATTCTGTGATTTTATAAGACATCTATATATAGTTAATGATAAAAAACTACACATAAAAGCCATGTTTAGGCTTTTTTTTTTCTTTTTTTTTTTACACACTGTTTGAACAAGTGAGTTGTGATGTGTTTGTTAGAAAATCAAAACTAGCGACGGATGAATGGTTCGCAGTGGCTTTAAAACCAGCAGTGAGAAGTGAGGAGAGGTAGCGCTCGCTCTAGTAGAAATCATCCCTGGAGACGCAGACTGTGTGATGAAAACCAGCACATATTTGGTAACAAATAAACAACATATAAATAGCAAAAAAACAAACAAAACAAAAACGATTACAAGAGAAGAACTCAAACTGTGAGCCAGCTACCTCGAAACAATAACACCCACTGCAAGAAAGACAAGGCAATTAAAGAGATCAAGCTTATGAGGTCAAAACGTGGCAGCCATTCAAGTAAAACATGCAGAAAAATAAACAATTCCAAAATAAAAATCCAACAGCAAGGAGGGGGGAAAAAAACAACAACAACGAAATCACAGGAAACAAGGAGAGAAAACGTTGCAAAGTTCAGCCGATCGAGCCTTCGTGGAATTATCTTCAACATCCACGGCACAATCATAGAAGACGACTCGGGTTGTCTGACGGTTTAGCAATCTGTTCAAATTCCCCTGCTACACATACAGGTCAGCAGTTACTGCCGCTGTGGCATTGATTTGAACCACAGTGGATCCATTAGAGATACAGTTAGTATCAAAACTGTGTGTGTGTGTGTGTGTGCGTGCGTGCGTGCACTCACATAATCAGTTTATGTCCTTAACAATAACTGTTTCCTTCTTCTCAATGTGAGAATTTGAGATTTCTCTAATTGCATACTGACTCTGGTCAGAAAATACTGTATTTGAAAATGTCATCTTTTACTTTTGGACATCGTGTCCGAGCGAAAATAACCACATTAATAATGACGGTAATCATCAGTTGCAGCCGTGTCGTGTGCAAACATTTCTATTCACGTCCGTGTTCGGTATCTCCTAGAAAGGCAACTTTCCTCTGTTTCCGTTTATCCAAAAGGAGTTCGATTTCTTTTTTTTTGTCTTCCCTTTTTTCAAACCCGACAGAAACACTGTAATCCTTCTACAATCTTATCTCATCTTACCAGGTTTTCTCCGTGTGTGTCTGTGTGTGTGTGCGCGCGCGTGGGGTCCAAGTCCCGCTCAGACGTAACATACATACAGGTAAGTCTTTTCTATCCTCCAGTCGGCCGGCACGTCCTCGGGTTTGTGGCCCTTCATGTGCTTCTGCATGGCGGCCAGGCTCGGGCAGAAGTCCTGGCAGATGGTGCACTGGTACGGAGACGCCCCGTTGTGAGTGCGCAGGTGTTTAATCATCGCCGAGTAGTCTCTGGACCGCTGGTGGCAGAGCTTGCACTCAAACGGCTTCTCACCTAAAAAATTCAACAACAGGGCATTAACCTTGTAGACCTGCAGCCGGAGGCCGGCCAGGGGAGCAGAGAGTCACCGCTACCTCACCGCTACCTCACCGCCGTGCCGGAGGATTAGACTTCTAGCAGTTTGCCTGACGTTGATATTAGCTATCGGACTCCAGAGGCATTTCAGAAAGGACTCTGAAATGTAAACCGAAAGAAAATGTAGAATTTGTTGCAAACATTATTTGATTTAGTTAAAAGACCCCTCCAGAGGAAAAAAAAAATAATAATAGTAATAATAAACTTTATTTGTATAGCACCTTTCATACAAAAAAAAATGCAGCTGAAAGTGCTTCACAGCAAGAGTGAATGCAGTGTTTAATCCCCTTTTTTGACCTTGTTAGCATGTGTTTCATGTGCTAGAAGACATTTCATGAGTGAAAACAAGCAGTCGACACTGCGGCTGAGCGTTTCGAGGCGTTTTCGGACCAAACAGTTCTTCAGACTTTCTTGAGAGGAACTCCCCCCCCCCCCCCCATTCTAAACATGTTTTAAGGCCTTTTGCCGTTTGCATTCGCACCGCCAACAGGCGAGATGACGTAGCGCCGCACATGTGGTGCTGCTGGAGCTTTCCGGTTGAAATTGGCGTACACATTTGACGTGTTTAAAGATCCAACGTCATTGAAGAGAGCCAATAAAAAGGATAGCTGTGTGGTTAGGTGCTGTATTTAGTCTCAGCTTGAATAAAACTCCTAATGCCATTTATCATAAGCGCTCCGCTCATATTTAAAAAAATGTTTTACATCTTTGCAGGACACGCTGTCTTTTTACTGTAAAATACATCTCATTTTAAAACGATTTTCTTTTTGTCAGCACTCAACTGAAAAGAACACAAGTTCAAATGCATTATTCAGATGCAATATGTTCTGACTTCCCGCCCTGTCTGGGAGTCTTTAAAAACGGGTCACAAATATAAACATTGTTTTTTTCACTTATACAGGAGTAAAAAAAAAAAAAAAATCAATTTATGGGGAAGATTTAATAAACATTTGAGTGATTATAGAGCAACCGTGTGGTTTATGTATGTATGTATGAGAAGTTCAATTTGAGTTTTGGTCTTTTTGTGGGATTCGATTGAGAGTAAAAAAAAATATGTAAAGTACCAGCAGCTTTAGTAACAACAGCGGAAGCTCCCCGAGAAGCCGTCTCCCCTGTGTTTTTTTGGGGGGCGTTTCCTCCTCACCTGTGTGGACGCGGTAGTGCGTCTCCAGCTGGTGTTTGAGGCTGAACCTCTTCCCGCAGCCGTTGCACTCGTAAGGCTTCTCTCCCGTGTGGATGCGTTTGTGGCCCCTCAGCGTGCCGTCGTCTCTGAAACAGCTCCCGCAGAACTCGCACTCGAACGGGTGATCGCCTGAAAGCACAGCCGCGTCACCGACACCGACACACGGCCCCCGTTAACCGCCAGACGCGTTTCAAAAGGCCAAGTCCGTCCCCGGCGAGAGGCGGCGCGCGGCGCAAGCGTGTCGCCGCGTAGGTCAAACAGGCGCGCAGGCCGCTCGGCACATGCACATGGAGCCGGGAAACAATGTGCTCTCAGACGTCGCTAATGTTGTGACACGTGGATACTCCCCTTGGCTGTCTGCTGATAGCTAATAAAAGTCCTCCAGGCATGTGCCGCTCTGTTTTCTATACTGTAGTTAATCTATTTCTCTCCTAGGCTGAGGGTTTGACTCATCTCCAATGACCTATGTGCCTCATTATCTCAGTGTCCACAGCAACAGCCAAGTCAGAGGATACATTGCGCTCCTCATTACAGGCCGATTCTCCCCCGATCCCCCACCCCACTGTGGAGCAGATGACATTTACAAAATGTTACTTCCAAGCAGAATGGCATACAAACAAGATACGCTGCCATGGCCAAAACTCCCTTCACTTCTGTCTCTTCACATCAATTATGTATTTCTCCTGTCTAGACATCAAGTCGTCCTGACAGCTGCGAGTGTTATTTAAGGTAAAAGAAGAAAGGGGGACATCTTTTGAGTAAATATCTCTCCGTCTCCCGCGGCACTAAGACTCACCCTCGGTGGAACACACAGACAAGTCATTTCCATTTGCTTTTCCTTCAATATTTATTTGGGTTTCCTCTATCATTTCGGGTGAACCACACGAGAACTGACAGCCGTGAATTGCACAGGCCCAAAGGCTGTCTAAGAACCCAAAATATAAACAGGATGAAATTGCCCAAAATATGCACCGGCCATAACGGTACAGTGCTGTCATCAGAGAGGTGAGTCATCTTATAGAGGAGGGAGAAAAGGAGGGCGGGAGAGGATGCATGCAAATCGACTAAAACCTTAAAGCTAATAACCTGAGGAAATTAACCTATATACAAAAATAAATGCAGCTGTCTGTGTCTTTTGCAACACATGCACGGGTTCGACACCAACATGTGCAGGTTTTTATGACACCGTGGAGAACAAAAAAAGGTGCCAATAATCCGTCTCTTACCCGTGTGCGAGCGCAAGTGTCTCTTGAGGGTGGTGTGGCTGGGAAAGGGGCGCTCGCAGTGGCTGCAGATGTAGCTGTGCATGCCCGCGTGGACCTCCATGTGCTGCTGCAGGGCCTTCTGGGTCTGAAAGCGCTTCGCACACAGCAGACAGAACACCGCCATGTCAGTCCCTGGAGAACGCACAAGACACAGACGCAGTTATTTCAGTACCGTACACAGACAGGGCCTTAAGTGGGGAAACTGGGTCACTTCAACTTTGTGTGAGTCCTCTGAGGGAAAAGCTTCTTTCAAAGAGCAAGTGCCTCTACCTAAACTAACTCCCCTAAAAGCCCAGAGGCACTTTCAACTCGGAGTCTTTATACGTTCTATTTTAGAACCATGAAAGTCATTGTTTTCTTTAAGAATTTCCCACACAATGCACAGCATGCCAATCACACAATCAATGGCTCCTTCCTGGTGTGTTAGATGTGTAATTATTCCCTTCATTCCCCATCAGGACTCAGCTCCAGCCTGTGAAGTCCTCTGTCTCTGTGCTCAAAGAGCAGCTGATAGTAGCTCCACCCTAAATGATGCCTACACGGCGCGCTCCGTGCAGAATGTTAAGTAGTGATATCAAGCCATTAAAGGCAGGACTGCAGGAAAAAACACAATCCAGTTTAATCCTGTGTGTGACCTGGCATCTCTTTGGGGCTGCTTTCCTGTTGCACAGAGTGTGGAGAGGAATACAGATAGGGAGTCGCTGGCGGGGTACTTTAAGTCAAAAACGTCTATTTGAGGAAGATCCATTGGCTGTCATACAGTCGAACACTTGATCTACAGGCTGCGTATGCCACCCCTCAAATCCTGCCTGGCATTCATGCCCGTACAAATTCACACACGTGTGGTGAGGCGACTGAGGGACTGGACATAATGTGCACGTCTTGCAGAGTGACGCCTTAATGTGAGATTATGAGCTGCTTATTTCTCTGTCTGTGCAGGTTGCGGATCATTTACAATGCTAGCAGGTCCCATCGCTCCCGACTCAGATTCAATCAGACATCTCCAGCGGAGGATCATTAGTAAACAGAGGACTGTGCCAGCACTTCATTGGAATTCAAGTGGGGTTGCTGTGTCGCATTTAAAATGCAGTCTGATGAGGTCCACTAAATCAAATCATTTGTTACTGTTATTGAAGTGCCTTGAGGCAACTGGCAATTAAATTGGAATTAACGCAGGGAGAGGGATACAGCACACTCATACTAAGGAGGAAGAGTGTCAGACGCTCGCTTTAGGTTCAATCAAGTTAACAGAAATGCCCGTTCAAAGAACAAAAGAAACGGGAACAAATCAGGCAGATTTCACATTCTCAGGGACAAATCAAATCCATTGTTTACTAATCCACAGATCTCAAAGGAAGTCACTTTTTATTTATTTATTTTTTTAGACTGAACATTTCACATGAATAGAGCCAGTTTTGAAATTCAGCTAAGAGAAGTGATTGTGTGTGATCATTAACAGGAAGAAGATTGGGATGAAGGATGATCCCAACAGTCCTGCAAGGGGAGGCGATGTGGTGGAATGAGCTGCACCTGTTTCAGAGGCTTTAGCCTGGTGGACTTTAAGCACAAAGAGCAACACAATGAGGTTCAGGCCCCCTCATTGACGAGTCCATTAGTCATAGGCTCCTCACGCAACTCCTACAATTCCTCGTCTTTATGCCGTCTCCTAATGACCGAGCCCCTGTCTCACCCACGGATCACAATATTTTTGTTGTATACAAAAGAGCCAACGTCCTCGATGCCTCCGCAGCCCCCAACCCCACCCACGATCCCCTTATCTGTTGACCATACAGGAAATCCTTTCAGTGTCGAACCGGCTTCACTCTGCCCGAGTCATACCTTACTAAAGCCAGCTCGGGGTGTGTGTGTGTGTGTGTGTGTGTGTGTGTGTGTGTGTGTGTGTGTGTGTGTGTGTGTGTGTGTGTGTGTGTGTGTGTGTGTGCGTGTGCGTGTGTGTGTGTGCGCACGGTGACGCAGTGAAGATAATGATCCATCCAAAAATGGCTGGAGACGTTTAAAGAAGCGTAAATGCAGTGTGAGCATGACCTGCTATGTGAAGCCCTCATCTGCTTTAACCTCTTGTAATATTGTCTGCAGCCAGCAGGGGGAGTACTTTGTGTTGTAATGTGAGCTTCAGGCAGAGCTGAGCCCTCAACCCACAGAACACTATTTTGCACCTTGTAGATACTTCAAAGCTTCTTTAATTATTCTCCTTGCACGCTCTCTTTGTAAACCATCATATGTTGTAAATGTCTGTTTCAATGCAACTCGCGTGCTTTTCCCAAACTTTTAACGTGCTGGTTTCTCCCCGACACGCGCAGACACGCATACACACCAACACACCAACACACACAAACATCCTGATCCTTCTGTCACTGACGATACACCCGAACAAGAGAAAAGAAACATGACAAACATTCTGTCACAAGAGTCTCAGTCTTGATCTCAGGTTGACACACAGTGACAACAGCTCAGCAGTCGTTTCTCCGTTTTATATCCCAGCGCAGCCCAAAATAAAAATACCAAATAATATCTTGAAGTGGAAACAAAAAGCCTTTTTGGAGGGCGAGGAAGTGTTTTTTCTGCGTGCGTGTGTGTGTGTGTGTGTGTGTGTGTGTGTGTGTGTGTGTGTGTGTGTGTGTGTGTGTGTGTGTGTGTGTGTGTGTGTGTGTGTGTGTGTGTGTTAGTGGTGGCATTTTGACTCACTGCGCCTCGGTTAACTTTTCAAACAAAAAAAAACAAAAAACAAAAAGGATTTGCAGGCCGTGGAGTTTTCCAGTAAGCTTCGATAATAAGTGCAAGAGGAGCTTCTTTATGAGAGAATAAGCCCTAAAATTGGCCGTCACTGACCCCTGCTTTCTCACCCATAACCAGACAATGGGGCCTGGGATTTAGGCTTTGAGGCACAGGATGACCCCGTGACCTTTGGCCCTCAATGGGGTAAATACCATGTAATCAATGGCATTTCTCAAAGGCCGGAGAGCTGACTGAGCATTGTGTTGAGCTGGAGGGAGCTCTGACAGTCGGAATAATCATTTACTTTTCAGCAATCCTGGTACGAGGCACAAAACATAAAACATTTACTGTGCGTTATATCAACCGAGCCGCTTGTCGAATGCACAGTTTGGTTTGTAGCCGAGGCCGGTTTGAGGTTGAAATGCACCAAGACGATGTGTGTGTGCTCGTATGATTTAACATGGTCTGCCTTCATGCATCTGTCACTTATTGAAGCCCAACCGAAGGCGAGAACCAGCCGGGGCTCTCACGCTGCCTCGGAGACAAAAACCATGTGTCTAGGCAACCAGATAGGATCACCGGTCCTTGTTGGGGTGAAGTGTTCAAGCTAATCCCTTCATTCACAAATAAGCGCAGCCTGTTTCTTTTCAGGCAGCAAACAAAAGTTTTCCCACCCTGAGAATCTGGGAGTAAACCCGCCGCAAATTGAACAAGGGATCGTGTCAGTGATGACCGCAAAATCTGGATGATTTCTTCAGAGTCCGGAGTCGAAGCGAGTAAACTGATGGGCTTGTGGAAAGTTTGCTGGAGTACGAGGAAACAGAACATTACATTTGAACTGTAACGAAGCAAATAAGTGCCATTGTTTTGATTAATGCCTTCAGAATTCGGGCTATTCTGGTATTTGTTAAATCGTGAATGAGTCAGCTAAATCAAAGCTAAACAAATCACCTGCTGGGATTGAAACTTGGCACAGATTTGCATCAATGCCGATCGCGTCCACGAGCATGCAGTGTGAAGCCGCTGTTACTCTGTCCTCGGGCGTGCTCGGCGTGTACACACAGCGTCTGCTCGCTCACTGCCGAACATACACAGTCATGCAGGCCACATTATCCTGCTGGCAGACCTCACACGACCCCTGTGCATTCATGCTTCCGTATGTGTTCCTGCAGACGGCTCTGTGTAGGTGTGTGTGTCGGCTGAAGGAGCGCACACACACACACACACACACACACACACACACACACACACACACACACACACACGCTCGCTACACTACCTTAAACAACCCCGGGCGCTCATCAGTAGACTGCTAATCTACCCGAGTGAGGAACAACCGACTCAATAATTAATGCAACAAGAGATACGTTGCTCGTGTTTAAGCACCATTCCACGGACCGGCTCATCGAGGTCACGCTCGCCTCCGTTCCTCGAATGTTTACTGTGTCTTGTATCCTTCACTTTTATGACAGGTCCATCTGAGGACACTGTGTGGAAGAAGAGTCGGGACACAATGGCCGAACAGAGCACAGTTCGGCTCAGTTTAAGGCTTATGTGAATTACAACTGGGTATTAACATGAGGCTGCAGCGCAATGATGGACACGCAATTAGGCGAGCTAAAAGGTCTGCGGTAAAAGAGGGCCGCATTAGAAAGCCTGTTCTGTGTCTGAACGGACTGCGGGGCTGTTTAATTAGGGTTCGGACAGAAGGTGATATTATTCACTTGATGAAGCAGCCTGTAATGTGTGGAAACAGTGCAGCTGCTCTGAGCACACAAAGGCAGCACTCTTACGGCCTTTTTTTTTTTTTTTTCCTGGAGGCTAGGTGGCCACGAGGTCGGCCGAAGCACATACGTTCGACCTCTGATAGCAGTGGCGTCGCGTTTTCCCCCCCAAAAAAAATTTAAGAGCCTCAGCCCCAGAGCGTCGACTTGTTGTGATAAAACAAACCCCTTTGTTGTGCGAGCAGTTCGGAGACAGATCCATTCTTTTATTTTGGGCACCGACAAGTAGGTCAGAGGAGACTATGACAGCGCTGTGGTGAGGAGTAAACAGCAGCACATGATGTTGTTTTCCTCTCCGTCTTGGCATCGGACTCCAGCAGCAATCCTCTCGCCCTCAGGAAGTCCTCACATACACCCCCCCCCTCCCCTTTCCCACAGTTCACCCCTCCTCCCTTTGATCTTTAACAACCTCCGGTCGTTCACCTCTGACATATCAAAACGGCCACAGAGACTTTCACTGTAAACTGGCCCCTGCAGCCGTTATGACCAGACTGCTTCAGACTAAGGTCTCCCTAAAGGAGCATTATTTCCCCTGCAGAGGAGGTGGACAGCAGCGCTGCAGCTGCTGAGGTCTGACAAGTGTTAATCTGTTGAAAGGAAACTCATTTGGCTCACTGGTTATGCCGCATGGCAAATTGAAGCCGAGGCTGCACCGAGCTATCCCGCCTGCTTTTTTTTTTTTTTTTTCCCGCAGCAAATATCATCCAGGTGATTTATGAAACGTACAATCTTTGGGAGCTTCACCCCCCCCCTTCACGTAACCTCAACGCGGCTGATTGAATTACCTGCCGCTCACGTCGACAGGCCGCGAGCGCGACAATAAGAGTCAATAAAAAGGGTCATGCGTCACGGCGGGCCGAGCTGAGGGAGTGATGCCCTCCTGTATCCCCGCCGCTGCCGATCCGCTGCCAGGCTGAAAACTGAGCTCTGGATGTTTACAAGTCGGGGGAAGATGAGGGTAGAAACTTCTGGGCATCGTTAACACCCCTCCATGTCCACAGACATTAACTATTCATACTGTGTGTGCCACCTGGAGTTACAGTTACGTGCCAGTGCTCCTGAGAGGGTTATCACCTTTCTCTGACAGTAGCAGAAAAGGTGTGGATTCAGACACATGCACCATCCGACAGCATCACTGCTGTATTTTTAGCAAACACCACCAATTCAAACTGAAGCAGATGAATAGAGCAGTTACTGACTTCTTGTTAATCATTAATTAGGTAACTTCTGATAAGTAAACAACCCTTTGGAAGTCGGACTTGTTCACATAAGTACAGATTTATGGAGAGATAGCGTCTTTTGCTTTCTCTTGATTTGACTTTTTATCTGTTTGGTAGCACAATTTGTTGTCCTTGGACTTTTTTTCTAGTTACTGTCATATTTTCCTGCGCTTTTCCTTTCCGAAAAGCACTTTCAAACTCTGGTAATGACTCCCGCTGTTCTCACAGGTTGTTCCAAAACCCAGAGATTGCAAAACAACATTCAGGTTGGTGCAGGCGCTCGGCCCCACAAAAAACATCTAGACAAAGTATTGTGACACATCCCTCGTGGCAACTGTTAACTCCAGACATTCCCTAGATAGAAAGAAAAAAAAAAAAAAAAAGGACATTTGTGACACAAATATTTTCTCGATCTGAGATCACCGAAAGATGCAGAAAGGTGCTCGTCTTGTTGTTTGTGTGTGACTGCGAGGAAGGAGGAAGGAGGTGAGGGTGTCTGTGAGGCTGTAACTGCTGCTGTAAAGCTCCGGCTGTGGCAAAGTGGCACGCGGTGAGGTCTGGATGCCAAGAGATATTAGTGGGTGATATGCGAGAGGACCTCCCGCCTCCCTGTTGATAAATTATGGAGCATCATGACAGGAACAGTTTAGCCCAGCCAGCATGACGAGCAAGTTTAGACCCGCAATCACAACCCTCGTAGTCACGGCTTACTCAACAGCCGCCGCTGTCCAGGTTAGACGTGGTGTGTGCTGCGCATGTCTGAGTTTGTTTGTAAAGTACCTGTGTGCGTCTGCCTGTGGGCCTCCAGAGCATCCTCGGAGGAGAACGTCGCTCCACACTGATCACACACCAGCGCCTCTGCAGGAGCTGCAGATGAAACAAAAATCAAATTCATAAGCAGGTCAGACACGAACACAACTACACAACTACAACTACGTCGCGTTAATATATGCGTTTATAATTGTAGAGCCTATCATTTAATTTGGCATTTAAAGACAAAAAAAAAAGAGGGAGAGAGAGAGAGAGAGGACAAACAAAAGGCAAGCCGGTGGAGAAGTCACCAAAGAGCCGTGTGCTTTTCAGATGTTAACACACAGAGTCACAAGGCAGAGCACATGGAGTGCCGTAAAAAAAAAAAAAAAAAAAAAACACAACTGGGGGACAAGACAAACCAAAGCACCAGACTGGGTGCGATGGCCCTCCTTCTTCCAAGAGACCAAAAAAAAAAAAAGAAAGAGAGGCGAGCTGAAGAGTTTTATTTACCGTGGCCTGTTATCAGTCTCTGAACAGTGAGCAGGCTGTCTGCCTGAGAGGCCACAGAAGGACTGGGTGTTCTCTGTACAGCAGACGCTTCCCGCCTGCGGCACATCCCTTTATCAAAAAAACACACTTCAGAGTCAACACCCCGAATCCCATCGCAGACACTGTAACTACACTTCCCAGCTCACCTCTGGAATGCCCTTGTCTATTGTGATGAAGACATGAAAGAGACAAGTATGCACACTGCTTGCAGAAACGTTCAGCCCTTGTTGTGCACTCACCTCACACCTGCACAGACAGACACATAGGACACAGACACACACACACACACACACACACACACACACACACACACACACACACACACACACACACACACACACACACACACACACACACACACACACACTCTCTCTCTCACACACAGCTGTTTGGATGTGGGTTGGCTCTCACAGAGATGTAAATCGGTTGCAGATCCATACTGGCCCAGGGCTCATTCACTGATCTATTTTCTGCTCAGCTGGCTTTAAATGAAGTTAAAATGACTCATTAAAACACCCACAAGCTTTGGGAACTCTGAGCGCTGCAGCCTAAATGTGGTCCTCTTTCAACTCTTACGATGCCTCCATGCACAGACACTGAGCCACTGTTCCCAGCGCTGCACGCAGGCAACACAAAAAAGCCCCGATCTGTTCAGTTCTAAAAACAACAGTTTCTGAAAACAAACTCTTTCTGCTTTGGAAGGTTTTGAGTTTTGTTACACGGCACAAAAATAAAACTCGGGGAGTAGTCTTGTACGGTAGTATAAGCAGCGTTGTAGATGCTGATGTTGTGTGACGCTGTCCAGTGTGCTGTGTTGTGTTGTGTGAGATTGTGTGATAAGGGAAGAGGAGAACATAGTGCATTGTCTTGTGCAGTCAAAGGCACGGAGTGTGCTCTCATCCATAAACCATCAAACTGTCTCCAGACGCGGCTGCAATCGTCCTCCATCAAAACACTTTGTCTGGCATACCAAAATAAGAGCCAGCATCGAGCTGAATACCAAATCAGCCCATTAGAGCGGTGGAGCACTCGCTCCTTAGCAACCAGCGGGATCTGAGGCTGCTATACCGAAATACACAGCGACAAAGAAATGAGATCCACGTCTCTCTTTTTTGTAGTATTACGGTCTGACACGTCGGGATGGGGAGAGGTTATGCAAAAAAAAAAAATCAAATTAGGTTAAAGGCGCTGCTGTCTCGGATTGAAAAAAAAAAAATCAAAGCGTGTTGTGGAGGTCTAAAGAGCGATGCCAGACAATATGCGTGTTTAGGGTGAGGAAAAAAAAAAAAAGAGGGGACGACTCAGGTGAAGTTTAAAAGAAGCAGATTCTCTGTCGTCTGTCAGCAGTCTGTCACTCCCCCAACAATCCTCAGAGAGCAGGCGGAGGGAGGACAGGGGACTTCGCCTTGTCTCTACACATATTCCAACTGAGGTTTCTGTTTTAGTTTCATTTTTATCCCCCCCCCCCCTCCCCTCTCCCACCTCTCCTCTCCCCCCCCCCCCTATCCCTCCCTCCTCTTTCTCTATTTTGGATAAAGTAGCTGGGAGAGCAGTCAGGTCTGATTAAGTCTGCATTTGGGTACAGTGTGTTCCTGGACACACATCTGCGAGCGAGCCATCACACACGCTTCGGAACACTGGCAGAACACCCAGGCCTGCCGGCAGCTGATGATGTCATCACTCAGAAGGGGCAGAGCTGGCGAGCTGCCAGAGTCTCCGGAAAAAAAAAAAAAAAAATACACAGAAAGGACTCAAACGGAGGGAGACTAGAGAGAGAGAGAGAGAGAGTAAGGGAGAGGTACACAGACCGAGGCATGGAAAGGAAAGCATGATCCAAGTATTCGGAGCAGCGCTGACTGCTATGGGAAGAAGAGTGTGTGGAGGGGGGAGGAGGGAGGGAGGGGGGGGGATGGACAGGTGCATCTGAAAGGCTGCACTTGCTCCATCATGAGCGTTGATCAGCTCCGTGATATAATAATAATGTGCGAGTTTTTACGAAGTACCTGTGTGAGACAGCATGTGCATCCTGAGCCGCATGCTGTCCTGGAAGTGTTTGCCACAGTATTCGCAGCCATTTCCCTTCTCCTCGGTATGCAGCCGCCTGTGAAAAAAAAAGAGACACACACACACACACACACGCACACACACGCACTAATGTGAGCAATGTTAGCGCAGACGACGACGGAGCGGCGGGCGCACACGTGACGATAATAAAAGTGCGGTCTCCCAAACCTAGAAGCATCATTGTCCTCGCAACAAGAGGAGCGTGTTTTAATTCCGGCAAAGAATCCCTCGTTGTGTGCAACATCATTAGTGCAAGAGGCCCTTGGAGTTGTGAATCACAACGCATGAATGCTGGAAGAGCACAGACAATAGGATATCTGGCTAATTTCAAGAGTGCAGACATACGCGGTGGTTGTCCCCCCCTCCTCCCCCACCACCTCCCACACACACGCACGCACACACACACACACACACACACACACCCGCCAGCACTGCAACACACTGGGCACGCACACACACACACACACGCACTCTCTCCTGCATCGGCATTGAAAAGGAGGGAAGGAGATGATTCGCTGGAGTTCCGCCGGCAGCCAAACCTATCATATCATATCACACACATCCAAGCATGCAAGGCATCTGTACAGCTATCCTTACATCACCCCGCTAACAGCGCAGAAAACGGCCTAAAAAGATGTGCGGTTAGACACACTCTGTAGTCAAAATAAACGAGTGCTGGGATGTAATTTAACACACATGAAACCAGCATCGACGCGCCGACGAAAAGTGAATCATTTTGGCGCTCCGGCTCAGAAACGCACACCGGGTTGTTTTCTTTGCCTTTTTTTTTTATTTTTTATTATTATTATTATTATTATTTGCTCGAAGTTTTAAGATTTGACCGACTTCTAATGATAATGCTTTTTTATTTCGGGTGGTCTGTTGGTCAGGCGGTCTGAGGTGTGAACAATGTCTTTCTTTCTTCTTTTCTCTCTCTCTCTCACCGCTGTCAGCTGTTCAATAAAAAAGCATGAATTAAAAACAGAGCGTCCTGGCGGCTCAAGGGTTTGAGGAGCTGACCATGAAATCAAAATGTTTCCAGTTTCAGTCCAACTGGGGGGGGGGGGGGGGTCATTGTTGCAACTCCTATTCACTTAACTCACCATCTGTTTCCCCTCATTTCACCCAATCAAGTCACTGATACAATAGATTAAAAAAAATATATCTGAAGTTAATTCATCTAGGAATAATAGGACAACATGAACTGCCTCTAATTAAAAGGCTCAATCGCCCTATAATTGGAGTTATTAGCCGATGCTTTGTGATCTTTAAATTCACTGAAATACTGTAGTTATAATTTAAAATTGCATGACCTATTCACACACACACACACACACAAAAAAAAATGCATATTTCTCATTTTTGGAATGAAATTTCCTTTATTTCCAAACCAGGTCTAGTTTCTGTAGTTTCACTCTCAACTTGGCCAGGAGATACAACCTGATCCACAGTAGAAAATGTCAGTCTGCAGACCAGGTGGATGCTCAGTGACCTGGTTACAGACCCACAGCAACTTCTTTAAATCCTCAAGCTGAGCCACCAAAGCGGCTCTTTTAAAAACCTGCAGACGTGCGCCTGTCTCCGTGAGTAAGCAGCGCGCATCACTAAAAAGATCCCACGGGATGCTCCGTTTCAACGGAGCTCCGGAGCGGCGCGAGGCTGAAATGTCAGCCACGGGCGCCGGCCGGGAAAACGCTGTGATCCTAATCACGGTTCAGCTGCGTTGTTCCCCACTCCGCGCTCCCGGATCGTCTGGTTTCTAATGATCAGCGGTGAGTCAAATGCTGCCGAGCACGCACAATTACCAACATCTGCAGTCGCAGTTAATGAGAGCTGTCGTCGAGCTGGTTTTTGTGTGCACGGTGACAAAACACGAACGGATGAGCTCGGAAATAAAAACAAACACAGGTAAAAAAAACAACAACAACAACAACAACAGAGCGAGTGGTGGAGCAGAAGTTAGCCATCATCTTGGTGAGGCGTCCAGTCCCCCCCCCCCCTCCCGAGCCGCCCCTCCTCCCGCCACTCCTCCCCTCCCCGCCCGAGAGGCTCCTCTCTGCCGATGTGCAGGAATGCATCTCAAGCAGCCCGGGAGACGACACAACAAACCATCAGACAGAATTTAGAAGAACAAGGTTTTGTAAATAACAGGGTCATGTGACACCAAGGCCTTCTCATATCAAACTCCTCGCGAAGACCCGATTCAAAACTTGCCCACACGTCTCACCGTTAGGACACGAGAGCAGGTGTCCCTGAGAATAAATTAACATATTTGCTGTTGCCGCCTGCAGCCTCTCACTCGCACGGAACATCAGCATCAAGGGAAAAAAGTCCCAAAGACAAACCAACAGGTGAATTCAAGAGACATGTGTCATCATGCTGCACAGTCAAACACCCGCCCCTTATGAAAACGTGTTGTCTATTCGGCAGAGCCTTCCTCAGAATATAAACTACGAAGTCTTTTTTTTTTTTTTTTTTAATTAGCAATTATTTGGTCCTTTTTGTTTTGTTACTTCGAGTAGATTTAAAATACAAAAGGAGGCGTTGACGGCTGTTTGGTGCGGTTACCTGTGCTGCTCCACGGCCTGCCGGCTGTGCAGCTGAAGCCCACACTCGCCACAGCACTGCTGGCCTTGAGCCGGGCCCTCGTGCCTGATCCCTGCTGCGAACTGGCCCAGCCTGCTCAGGAGCTCCCTGTGCAGCAGGCCCTGGTGCAGCAGGCCGCTGTAGGCCCTGGGGTCCAGCGCCACACCCAGGGACGGGGCCACCGACACGGACACCGGCACGCCCTCCCTCGTGTGGTTGGCGGCCACGGAGTACAGGGAGGCCAGGTGTTTGTCGGCGATCCCGGGAAAACAGTCCAGAGGGCTCCCCGCCGCTGGCCCTCCCTCGTCGGGGCCCGTGTGCAGCTCTCGAGCGCTGGTGATCACGCTGCCTCTCAGGGGCGTCCCCGGGCCCTCGTCTTTGGGCTGCTCCGACACGCTGCCCTCCCCGGCGCTGGAGGATCTGCCCTCGTAGCCGTTGGCATCGTCCACCTGCATGTGCTCTGATTTGATGCCCGCGGCCGGATCCAGGGACGAGTCCCGGGAAAGCTCCGCGCCGCGCTGCTGAGCCTGCTGGGAACTCTCCATGTCGACCTCGGCGTCCAGCTTGGGGCTCGATCCGGGAGCCGCGTCGGCCTCCGGCCCGGGAGAGCTCCTCTCCGTCATGTGGTACAGCGCCAGGTGGTGTAGAGCCGTGGGGGTGGTGTGGTTGGATCCGTCCTGTATGGAATGCTTCTTGGACATCAACACGTGCCTCCAGTGCCGGGCCCGGCCGTGGTCACCGTGGTCTCCGGAGCCGTGATTCCTCACCGCCGCCTCCTCGCTCTCCTCCGCCTGGATGGTCTCCAGCACCTTCAGGCACTGCTCCTCCAGGTACTCGATCTCCAGGATCTCGGCGGCGTACAGCAGGTCGTCCAGGTCCTCGGCCGTGGCCTGCAGCGAGGCGGTGTAGGCGTACTCCAGGATCTGCTGGAAGGTCTTGGGCGACAGGAAGTCCAGGGCGTAGCGCAGGCTGCTGCGGTGGAACAGGATCTCGAACATTTTGCTGGTGCAGGCCAGGACGGTGCGGTGCGCCGGGAACTCCTGGCCGTCCACCGTGATGATGACGTCACACAGGGTGCCGGTCAGACGCATCTGGTTGGCCCGCTGCAGGAGCGTGCTGGAGTGAGTGGGATTGTGGAGCTGGAGAACACCCATGTTTGTCAGACCCGTATCCACTCGGACCTTCGCTGAGCCCGCGCATGAGGTGTGGCTTCAGCTGGTGGTAGGTCTGAGGTTTGGGTGGAGGAGGAGGAGGAGGAGGAGTGTAGTGAGGGGAGGGGGGGGGGGCATAAAGGATGATTAGAGCGTGTTTCACTTCTAATATGATGTAAAAGGCAGTTCATCACACTCCAGTGAACACTTTTATCCTCGCTCAATCAAAAGTAATATTTCTAAAATATTATGAAATAAGAATTTTTTTTTTTTTTTTTTTAAACATTAAATAGAACCCCAGCGTGATTTCTTCAGGATTTTTTTTTTTTTTATTTTTTATTATTTTATTTTTTGATGCACCCGACATGTTTATGCATTTTAATTAAGAGCCAACAGCAGACAACAGGTCGATACGCGCAAAGCAACAGTTTCCATTGCAGGTGATTAGTCTGAGGTCTCGGTGAAATCGGTCACGTCGCCGTAATAACGTCTGCATACTGAGAGGTGACGGTTCAATTTGTCAAGCTGCGCACACACACACACACACACACACACACACACACACAGATCCGTGCCCTCAACAGGTAGGCCGGCTATTATCACGCGCCTTTCAGGGCTGATTAGTTCATTTAGGCTGCGCACGTTCGTGATTAGATGCGTTAAAGACAATTAAGCCGCTCTGCTAAAAAAAAAAAAAAAAAGCCCCCCCCCCTCCAATAAGTTATCAAACTATCACTAGGACGGACGCGTGAGGACGAAGCGCACTCCAGCCTCGCGCACAGGTTTTTTATTTTTTATTTTTTTTTTTTTTCTGGACTCCATTTGAATAGCTGTGTGACTGTCTAAACGATGGTTGAGCTGTGTGTGATGTTTGCTATTGTGGGACCGCTGAGCAGCACCTCGAGGGGATGCTGACAGGCTGCATCCTCAACTAACCGCAACATCAGAGCGCATCAGGTGCACACGCGCGCGCGCAAAAAAAAAAAAAAAAAAAAAATCTCTCCCCCCCCCCCCCCCCCCCCCAAAAAAAAAAAATCCACCTTTATTATCCAAACACGTTGCGACACCGCGCGCTTATTTTACCGTCTGCACGGTTGTTTGAGACAACCCTGAATAAAAGAGGCAATTCCTGTGAAAACAGCCCGGTGGATATTGACGGTGACCCGAACAGGCTGATTCAGTCGGAGCGCAATCAAGTTTGTAAAATCCCAAATCAGACTGCGGACCAACTTGGGTCGATTTCCACATGTGAAAGGAAATGACCAGGAGCCGCCACAGAGCCGGAATAATTCTAAATATGAATAATTAAAATAAGTCTGAGAGAGAAAAGTAGTTCACCGGAGCGGAATGAGCTGGTTGAAACCCTGTGCCGGGCTGAGATGGAGAGAGGCGGCTGTCAGAGTGTCTCTTACCTCCGTCTCCTAACGTCCTCCGTGGTTTATCCAGGCAACATCATGCTTACACATTTCACAGTACCCGCTCCAAACTCAGTCCTGCTCCAAGTAAGCAAATCATCACCCAGCAGCGACGGTCAAACCAGCAGGGGGAAAACCCACACTTCCGGCCACGGCTTTCACAATAAAATCCATCCTGAGAAACCACGTGTTGAAAAAGGGAGAGGGCGTGAAGGATTGCGCGTGGTTAGGGGTCAGGATTTAAGAGAAAGTGGAAGGTCACAGTAAAAAACAAATAATTACAGTGTATTGCAACTAAATTAAAGAAATGAGCGAAGCGTTTTTTGTTTTTTTTTTTGTTTTTTGGAATACATTTCGTTTAAAAGAACATGTTCATGGTCAAGATTAAGACATTTTTGACTAAACTAAAGTTCATTTCTATTTGATGAAGTTACCAGAGATCTGATCAATACCTTTTGTTGTGGACAGTGTTGTAAATAAAAAGAAAAACATGTTCACGTCTTTGTTGATTTTTGCCAGAAGGAATAACACTGCAAACATAGCATTGAATTAGGAATCATAAAGGTGAGCAGTGATTTGAATTTCCATACTCTTAAATCTCTGAAGCACAGTTTTAGCAGTTCCCGCTTCTTGTTTAGATGCATATTTTTTAAACGAGGTTCCCAGTCAAATGTCAAATCCCTGACTTTTCCCTGAGTTAAAAAGCTGAATTTCTGTGATCTATAATGAACAAAAAACTGGCTGAACTTTACAATTAGCTGTAAAATTGACCTGTTTCTGGAATGTTTGCGTTTATTAGCAGCTGCAATAAAAAAAAAAAGCATCTTGAACTGATTGTTGATGAGCGGAAAGGACATAAAACACGTACAAAATACGAGTAACGTGGAATCACGGGATAAAAAAAAAAATATTACATTTTGAACTCAAATTGAAACAACAAATACAAACACATTTCCCCGATATTCCATGACTGGGACAAAAAAGTGATCACATCTCTTGACCTTCCATGTCTGAAAAAGACCTTTTAATAACCCGGGAATTCCATGACCAGTGGGAATCCTGTCTAAAGTAATTACAGCTGCTTCCTATAGCCGAGTACAAAAATCTCCGCTGCAGGAAAAAGTTTCCTGTCAAGTCTTTAATTCGAATCCTAAATCTGCTGCAGCTTCGTTTTAAGACAATGGTCCGATTTCTGGATTTCTTCTATTTCTTGCAGATAATAGAAAGGTTGAGCACGTTAAACTTAAAGAGCTCTCTTTGAAGTCAGTAAAAAAATGTGGGAATGGCTCTTCTGTGTGCAAAAGCTGGGGGGAGGGGAGCAAGAGTGACATAACTCACAACTTGTGTTTGACTGGAGGACATGAGATGTTACAACAGAGCCTGTATTCCTTAACTGCAGTTGATCCAATCCATGACATCTCAACAGATGAATGCTTGATAGAAACAGGCCCACAGACACCGAGACCGTGGCAACCCGGTGATTCAGAGCTCGAAGATCCATGCGGCCACATTGTTTGAATCCAACCGAGGTCTTTTGATGCATGTCGTCCTTTGCTCTCTTTGTTTCCAGAGAGCTACATAAGGGGGAAAAAATACCACTAAAATACGGCGGTCAAAGGCCACCTAAAGCCTCAAAGGGTACAACGTATAATTAGCTTAAAAACCCTTCAACATTTGGTTATTTATTCATGAAAGTCCAAAAAAAAAAAATACCGGAATTGGCAAGTAAAACAATCATGCGTTACCTTTTATTCTGTCGCATGCAGCAGTGAAATACACAACCCTGTCGGGACGCTGTGTAAACTGTAAATAAAAACAGAAGGTGATGATTTGCAAACAATGTAAACCCACATTGATCATGTTTCCATCTGGTTTCTTCTTTGGAGAGTTTTAACCTGCATTTGTGGACGCAGCGATGAACTGTGTTCACCGACGATGGTTTTCAGAAGTGTTCCTGAGCCCGTGCAGTGATTTCCACTCCAGAATAGTGTCTGTATATAATGCAGTGCTGCCCGAAGGCCCGAAGATCACCACCATCCAATATTGGTTTTCAGCCTCGTTCCTTGCGTACGGAGACTTCTCCAGATTCTCTGAATCTTTTCATGAATTTATGAACCGCAGATGATAAAATCCCCACATTCTTTGTGTTATGTTGAGGAACATCATTTATCATTTTTGCACTATTTTCCCACACAGTCTTTCACAGAGTGGTGAACCTCTCTCCGTTTTCACTGTTGAGAGACTCTGCTTCTCTGAAATGCTCTTTTTATATCCAATAATATTATCTGATCTGTTGCCAGTTAACATAATTAGTTGTGAGATGTTCCACTGGGTGTTTTTTTTTTTTTTTTAGACAATATACAACTTTTCCAGTCTTTTGTTGACCCCGTCTCAACTTTCTTGAAATGAGTTACTGCTATTAAATTCAAAATGAGCATATATTTTTCACAAATCAATAACATTTCTCAGTTTCAGCATGTTATAATTGGTCTATTTTCAATTAAATATCAGTGTTGAGGGTGTAACAATATCGGTTATATGATTTGCAAATCATCACATTGTTTTATTTACATTTTACACAGCGTCGCAAATGGGTTTGTATAACTAACTGCATCTCCTCAAGCTTGACGTTTCCATTTCATGCAGCTTTACACTTCTACTGAACTACAGATCACAGGGAAATGTTACATTATTTACTCTACTAGAGTTATTTAAAACTTGCAGAATAATATTTTGCATACAAAATATAAGATCTACTTATATAAAACTGTTAAATGAATTCAATACCGGAAATTAGCTCCACCTGGATGAGCTGCATCACTTAAATGCTCCTTAACTGTTATTCTATTATTAATTGTTGCTTCTGCCTGCATCATACTTTAAACACATGTTGACGATTTTGAATGTAGAATTTGTAGTTTTAATTGAATTCATCTTTAGTGGATGGAAGGATGTTTATGCCGTAGATTGCAAAGATGGAAGTGCAGAGTGCTGAAATAAAAATGAAATGGGAGATGAAATTGATCACTTCATATAGTTCGAAGTTGTTGACGGTATGTTAAACAACCTGCTTAAATGTTTGTTTGTTTTTCTACAATGACGGACAACTAATTCAAATGTTTCCAAGGGTGACGGCAACATGGCAAGTTACTGATGCTAAAAAGTAGTGTAACATTTTAAACTTAGAAAAATATACATACCCAAAATGATATGCAGGTTACAGGTTAGGCCTTTTTACATGTGAAGGTCGAAACAAATAGATTTTATATAAAAGTAACCTTCCGAACTCCCACCGTGAGTAAATACAGCTAAAGATCCACAGGAAATGGTCTTGTGTGGTGCTGGCTCACACACCCAGTCTGCTGACCTCTATTATTGGGATGCTGCACAGTGTGGTAAACAGCAGTAGATATTTCTATAGAATTGCCACATTGTGAATACAAACGCAACAACTCCTGCACTATCGCTTTCGCTCATCCCTTCTCGTTTACCATTTTACTTTGAAGGTCCCGTCGCCTAACTTCCTGTGTCACCGCGTCTGCCCGCTGCTGACTTGACCGGCTGCAAAGCATCACCGGGGCGACGTCACGGCTGCTCGTCTCTTCATCAGGGCTGCAATCAGAGACATCTACAGGGCATCTGAACTAGTGACGGGCTGCGGGGGTGAGGAGCACTTTGTTGTCCTGAAATAAGAAGCAGACACTGATTAATTCACGGCAGCCCCGCGAGCACCGGGGCTCCTCCACAGAAACATGAAAATGAGGCGAGAGAGGACTGGTCGGCCCGGTGGGGTGACTGAAACCGGACGCCGTGCCGGGTCAGTGTGGTTGTTGACACAGCACCGGTCTGCAGGTTCATGTCACACCAGGAATGCCACAGATCAAAATATCAAGTCCTCATTGGTACATAGTTCTTTGACATCCGAGCCTGGAAGTATCAACTTTACTCCTGCACAAACACGCCTTGTGTAACCACGTGTTTACTTTGGTTTCCATCTGTCTGGACAAGTGGCCCAAAGCCATCTCCAGCCCCTACGCAACCTGTTTGCACCGTAACCTTTCAGTACATACAAGTCCTGAGCTTCTATGACATAGCAAAACAATGAGGCACTCCAAATAACAGGAGTTTACTGCCATCTACTGTCCAAAGTATGTCATTGCATGCGCTGAGTCTTTAAAAAAAAAAAAAAAAAAAAAAGGAAGAGGAAGAAAAAGTAAATGAAAGTAATGACAAAATGGGCCAGGACAAAATTAGATTCGGAAACCATTTTTTTTATTTTGTAAATGGGTTAGCACTCAGACTGTACACAACAGATATTTTCTGAGTTTGACCCAATAAAACCAAAACAACCAAAAAAAAAAAAAAAAAAAAGGAGCGTCCAGAGCCGAGGGAGCAGGGTGGTCTTGGTAGCAGGCGGAGCAGCAAACAGCTCCTCTGTTTCCTTGTGTTCAGTTCTCTTGACGTTACATCTGTTATCTAAAGCTTTAAAAAGAAAGTTTTGATCTTCTCGTCTCAGGCGGACCACCCTGCTTCCTTCCAACAGGATCCTCAAGCAGTTGCTGAGTGATTGTTGTACAAAAAAAAAGACAAAAGACAAAAAAAAAACAAACAAACAAAAACAAAAAAAATTCCACAGTACAGAACACTGGAGTAACAAGTGGAGGGAGGCGGAGAGATTGAAATAAAAACAATGTGTAATTATGACAGAACAAGCCCCCGAAGGTAACACTCATGGAAAAAAGAACTATTTTTGTCCCATACAAACACGGGCACGTGTTTCGGCCCCGTAGTTACACATTATGAAGTACTGACTGAGTTCATGCCGAGGCTCAACACACCTTCCTTCACTATAGCTGGCGATATATAGTGCGGTGACCCGAGACGGACAGTTGTATACACTACACGCGTTATAATGACCACAGTAGTCCATTTATTGTACTTTTCTTCTAATAATACACCAAATAAAAATAAAATAAAAAGAGAACAGGATTAAACCTCTCACGACGAAGCTATGCAGATTATCATAGAAACCGATGACGAGACAGTCTACTGACACACAGGCACGGTGCACAAGCTCGCAGGCAGGAATGGAAAAGAAATCTTTGTAGTATTTAAATAGTACAAAAATGCTTTTTAAGAGTTTTTTTTTTTTTTTTTGCTTCAAACGCAGAACTCAAGCTATGAAGCCAGACCTTTGACCTGCGTACACGTGAGGAAGGGAAGTGTAGTTGTTGCCTCCCCCCCCCCCAAAACAGGTACGTGGTGTATATTTAGCTCGAGATCAGAAGGACATTCGTTTGATCCGCGGCTCTTCAACCTTTTGGCTGAGAATCATTAACTCTTTTTAAAAAAAAAAAAAAAATGTATACATAAATTTTGTCTCTGTGAATGTTTGTGTTCAATGAGTTGCCTTTTTTTCCTTTTTTTTTTTTTAATCAAATATATTTCATTAATGAGTATTTTTAACTAGCACTGTGGTAAGGCAGTGACAGACTGAATAAATGTGATCCCAAAATGCTCCAAATCCGATCCCATCATACACACTGTCGGCGTGTTTTTTTGGCCTTCTGTGTCAGTCTCTCTCCCCCTGCAGCTGGCTGTGGGTTAATCCTGTTTTTTTTTTTTATAACCGTAACCAATACGGTTATAATCCAAACATTGAACTCGGGCCTGTCTTTAATCATTGCCAGCGTATCAGAGATGAAACATCCCTGTAACAGACAAAAAGTGAAACAATAAAACCTTGTAAACAGAACTTTTACAACCACTTGCAGGTCAGACATGCAGAACAAGCTATTTAATGAGACTAGCCCACAAATGAAATCAGATTTAAAAAAAAAAATGCAAACAGCTTTACATTTGAACAGTAGAACATTAAAATAATAAAAATATTTTCTATATATAGTCCGTTTTTTTTTTTTTTTTTTACATTTCTCAATAATCCAATATTTTTGCACAATTGCAGTTCAAACTATAAGCACAATAGAAAGTCTAATTTCACATATTTACCAAGCAATCATTAAAATGAGAGATTGTTCTGAATCATCCTGACTGGTTAAATAAAATAAGAATAAAAAAATAAAATAAATCTCTTATGACCTAAAGGTAAATTCCGTGGGTGTAGTAAACATTTCAGAAATTAAAGCACAGGCGCAGTGCGCTCTAACCAATCGACACGCGGGTGGTGTTTGGAATATGTAGTTAAGGGCACTGGAAATGAAAACTCCTGCAGTGTTTCTCGCTCGCTGACGCTGCAAAAAATGTTTTTTTTGGGGGAGAGGGGGGGGAACGGGCTGAGGTTGTTGTTTTTTTTTCCTCCCCGGCCCATCATGCTTTGCTCTCGGTGGTGTTTGTCTGTGTGAGGCTGTTGTGATCTGCAGCGATCAGGGTGTTTGGTAAGGCCGCCTCCTCCAGTTTGCCCTTCTCATCGGGAAAAATCTTCCTGCAACGGAAAATAATAAAAAAAGAAGAAGGAAAAAAAAAAAAAGAAAGTTGAAAGTTAGAAATCCGGACGACTCGTGAAAACAAATGTCAGCAAACAAACAGTTTGAACCATTTATTCTCAATAACATCTTCACCCAATATGTAAGAAGACGCTGTGTGTTTAGAGGTCATCTTACATATGTCTTCACCACCTTGACAACAGTCAGATAAAAGAAACAAAGAGATAATGACATACATAGTTCATCCTGGTATACCTACACTAAAACACTGAATCACTTTAGTTCTCCTTCAGAGAGCCTGTGACAGGACAGCAGATAAGCTCCGGGCTTTCAGTTTGAGATCTCCCAAGTTCCTCATAAAGCACTTAAGTTTCTACGTGGGTCCGTCAGCTCTTCTCTTCAGCACCACAGTCCAACCTATGGTCTCTTTTTAGAGGAGCTGCAGAGTTGGCGAGGACTTCGGCGACACTCGGAGGCTCGTAGTTACACCCCGAGACGGAAAACGCTGTGATGATGATGGAAGGCCCGTCTCAGACATGGGATATGAAACGCTGCCGTTAAAGTGACGGCGTTTGCGCGGCTGCTTGTTGCTGCTCGGTTTGTGGCGCAGCGGTGGAGGTCAAAAGTAAAGAAAAGGAATCGGTCTTTACAACAGATTTTGCCACTGAAGCCTCAAATGAATGACCATTTTGAGCACAAGGGACAATCCAATGATATACTTTCCTACTAATTTCAATTTTGGGGAAGAATTCTGTTGTCTGTTATAAAATGTCTGACGAGGAAAACAAATAAAATGACATTAAACTGAGTCTCTCCTCCAGATCTACGTTCACATTTTTAGAAGTGTTTTTTTTTTCTGGATATTTGACAGTGAGACTGCAGGTCTGAATATTGTTGTTGTTTTAAGAGCTTTTCTTTTTTAAGTATTTCGAGGGTGCGTTGAACCATGACTCAACCACTAATCAGCGATTATTTTCCTGACTAATTGTTTAGTCTATAAAATGTCAAACCTGTTTACTAACACCCGAGGTGATGTCATTAATTTGCTTGTTTTCCCACAACATTTAAAAACCTAAAAATATTCAGTTTACCATCAAATATGAAACTAAAATCACGTAAACTAATATTTTATTGCAGGTAGACCAAAGACAACATATTAATTGTTGAAACTGAGAAATGTAATTGTTTTCTAAAAAAAAATATATACGCCTATTTTGAATTTGATGCCAGCACGTCTTAAAAAAAAAGTTGGGATAAGATGTAGTATTAAACTATTGCTCCGCCTGTTTTTTTTAAAAATTGTGGCATAAAATGGACAGAAAAAGACAATTTAATAGTTATCTGCAAGTATTTGTGTGATAATTATCAACACAAATTCTTGATTGTGACAGCCAGAGTTTGAAGTTTTACAGAACTCGTGCGAGGCTCGAACCGGTGATCTCTTTAAAGACTCCGCCGTTTATTTAGACGCGAGATCGACGTGGAAAATTACCATTATGTAACGAGCTGCATGTCTGAAAAGGGGCTCAACTACAAACGTTTGCGGTGAATGTTGCAAAAGTAAAGACCCCACAATGGAGAAAGTTCTCCGCACAGGAAGTACAAAAAGCAAAGCCGTCATATCGCTCCTCTAACCACATGGTTGTGCTGCTAATTATCCCAGTGTCATTACCACAGTCTATCCATTACAATATGTCATATATTGTGTGGTCAATGGCAAGATGCGGTGGTGAATGAATGGGCGTACAAGTTACATACTCACACACAAACACACACACACACACACAGATAAACCTCTAGAGGGAGCCGTACTCATCGTTGACAGGAGGAGCGGTCTCGGCCAGAGTCTCTGACGCCTCCAGAACTGGGCCTGAGGGGGGGGCGGTCTGCTCCGTCTCCGTTGGGCAGAGAGGGGGCGGCGGGCGGGCCGTCTAAGCTAATGAGGTCTTCGCCGGGCAGGGAGTGTGTTTCTGTCCCGTTTGTCAGCTCTAACTCCAAATTGGGGTTTCTGGGTCCTACGTCGGGGGTCCGGCAGTCGTACGTGTCTGGCGCCGAACCGAAGGGGTCGTTTAGAACCGGCGCCTCGAGACCTGCGGGGACGGCAGTGATGGGTAACGGAGAGGGAACGCCTGCAACTAGAGAAGCGTGTTTCCCAGCATCCCGGTGCATCACCAAGGGGGAACTGGTTGCAACGGCTTTGGCAGTGGGAATGTTATTGTCTGTGCCGAAGGCAGTAAGGCTGCATCCACTGGAATCAGTAGGTTTGGAGTCGGGCTCTGGTTTCGGAGGGGCACTTGTTACCGGTGTCTCTGCGTTTAAGGCTACAGTGTTGGGCTGTGGGGGAAGCTTGGCGACCGGCGGGCGCGGAGCGGGTTTCTTGGTGGCTAGATTGGGAGAGGACGATGGAGAAGACGACGCGAGGGGGGAGACGGGGGGGCTTCCTTTAGCGTTCAGAGCGGCAAGTTTAGGGGAGTGTCGACGCTTCGGTGGTATCGGCGTCCCGGATTTTTGAGGCTTGGGTTCAGATTCGGGTTCGGGGGTGCTAGGAGGAGCGGTGGGTTTCTCCGGTTCTTCTGGCGGGTTACTCGCGCGGCGCTCTATTAACGGGGCCATTTTAGCTTCGACGGCGGACGAGGAGACGAGGGGAGCGGGCGGGGCCGTGGTGGACTCCGGGGTCGGGGCCGGAGCCGGGAGAGCGGTGGGTGAGGGTTCGTTGGCCGGAGTGGACAGGCTACAAGTGAGGGTGGTGGTCTCGCTAGAGGGGCTGTCCAGAGCGAGGTCAATAGTCGCGGTGGCCGTGTCGGAGTTGGTGGCTACGGAGGAGAGGGTGTCCAGTGCCAGAGGAGCAGTGTAACGCGCCAGCCTGAGAGAGCAGGGAGAGAACAGAGACACACAGACTAGACACCAGGGTGACTGTGACAGAGGGAGGGTGTGTGTGTGTGTGGGGGTGGGGGGTGGTCCGGTCATGGACAGCATGCAGAAGGGTTAGTTGGCTTTAAACAAAAATTCACACAAACATCGACAAAGCAACTCAAAATAAAACGCCAGCAACTGTTAAAAGTCTAGTGAAAGAAAAAAAGAAAGGAGAAAAAGAAGGCATCATGCTGTGATTGGACATTCAAGGATACGTCCCATACACACACCAACATGGAGCACACCGACGAGGAAAACTAATGTGCTAAAAGAGGCACCAGCCTTCCTGCAGGAAACTACAGCACCACGCAGAACCACCCACAAGGGTTAAACAGTACCAGTGACAATCTCATAGGGCTAATTGTTCCTGATGTGAGATGGCTCGCTGAGGTCGTCCAATGGCTTTATGAGTTGACCACACTCGAGAGGACAAAAGTCTTTCTGTGTCTTGGACTGGTATTGCTTCAACCTTCATATAACGAGACAGAAATTCTCCAAAGGTCGGAGAGGAAACACAAAGTACAGTAATCCCCCTGGAAGGGAATAAAAAACAGAAAAGCAACACGGTCCAGTGGACTCCACTCAAGAATGGTCGGGAACTTTTACCAAATATCAAGGGTCAATTTTCGTTCTGGCCGAATAACAGGTATTCTTTAAAGTGGAGTGCAATGTACGACAGCTAAAAAAGACTTGGGCGTAAAAAAAAAAAAAAGGCCGTGTGCTGTTGGTCAGCTTCTACTCACTCTGGCTCCGTGAGAGGTGTCATTTCATTGGGTTCCATCGGCCCCGCTGCGTTGTGATTGGCTGTGCACTCGTCCTCTGTTCTGACTTCCACGATGGGCTCTTTGGACTCGTCTTTGCTGGAGGACGGAGACAACAAGCTCAGTAACACGGCAGCAGCTTTGCAGCGGCTTTTCTTTGTAACCCGATGATCGGTTAAAAGGAGAAAATATGTCTACTGTGAATGGATCAACTCAATCTCTGAAAATTGGAGTGAAGAAATCCATGCGGTTGTGTATTTGTGAAACTGGCAGCGTTAAAAGTAACACAAATCAATACACAATGCAACATCTCACTTCAACCGATACAAAATGCTTTTATGTGCACATTAGATTATTCATTTGATGCTTCACACACACACACACACACACACACACACACACACACACACACACACACACACACACACACACACACACACACACACACACACACACACACACACACACACAACATCAACTCTTACAAACTTCATCTCATTTATGGGCCCATTTTATTGATTCATGTATTCTCCCCGATGCTTAGATACAGACTAAGTGGACCATAATGCACTGCAGCGTAAGAGACTTTTATTTCACTGAAAAGGCAATTTATTGTTATCAATGAAAAATTATTCCGCTGACATCTATTTGTGTATAAGCCTTGAAAATCAAACCTTCAGCTAAAACTCTTAATCATCTTAGATACCAGGACCTGAATGGCCTTCTGGGAAATGTAGGCAGTTGCTAATTAAAGCCAAAGTACTTAAGTTGAGGTAGACTTAGGCAAAATGTAAGCCACAATAAAACAGATTAGAACAACTTAATTTGAAGGAAAAAAATAACATCTTTAACACCCTTTTTTTTTTTAAGGTAAATATCTCACTCTTTAGCTGATTAATGCTCCATTTTTTTTTTTTTTTACACCAGCTAGTTGCTATAGATCATATACAAATAAAGTTTATTATTATTAATATTATTATTATTATATACGATCAAATGGGACGGGTGAGCTCGTGGTTACAGCACGGGGAGTCGTGCTCACCGTATGATTGTCGTTGAAGTGGTTAAGTCGTGAGAACACCGCTGCAAAGCAACGGCAGCCTGTTGAGCAACGACGGCGTCTAGAAGCTGCACAGGCCAATTTTAGCAAGCTAGCAGGCGGGTAGCGTAATGCAGGGCACGCAAGACATGACGACGGAGGGAGAAGATCAGGCTGTAGGAACGCCAGCATTTTCCTGACGCATTATTTCTCATTAGCTTAAGGTCCAAGGAAACTCTTCTTGTGTACGCGGTAAATACGAGCCCATTTGAACGCCGCAACAGCGTTTCTGAGCTCTTTCACGGACGCCTGGTCTTCAGCGATAAACGCGACACTGAACCAGAGCAGCAAAGATGCGGGCTGCGAAACGAAAACAATGAGCTAAAGGATGCTAAAAAACAACAACAACAACAACAACAACCGCATACTAAAGCTGAGGGATAACTGTAGCGTCCAATAATTGTGATAATCCTTTCTAGGTTTGTCAGAAGAGGCAAAAGCTTTCACATCACAAACCTTCATCGGATCCATTATCTGAACAGAAATATTGATTAAAAACAAACGCAGCAACATCTCTTCAACCTAAAATGCAGCGTGTACGGTATAAACCTCAAAACTGCATCTGAATTTCAACCCGACAGTTTGAAGCAACACGTATGCAAAATGTAGCCTCCGAAACTCACACGAAGGCCGCCTTGCCCTCCTCCAGGTTGTGCCCTTTGGTCCCCGTGCCCGACTTTCCGCAGAGACACATGATGAGGCCACACTTGTTGACAAAGTAGCAGGAGACATCCACGGCCAGCAGCAGCGCCACAAACCCGACGACGAGGATGCCGGACCAGAACACGACGCCCATGGGGAGCTGGGCGTTGTCACCCACGTCTGCCGGACAAAGAGACAGGAAAAGGGAGAGCGCTGAACGAGTGCAGGGGAACGCTTTGAAAGAAACGGCTGCAGAACGTGCTGCTACGCTACCGCAACCACAAATACTGCCATAGAACGAAAACAACTCACCTGCTGTGAGCACTGACACCTTCTCGGTGTTTTCAGCATGATTTTACGTTGAAGCCCTGCGTTCAATTATTCATATCACTTCATTTTAAATAAGGCGTGTTGTGGAATTCATAACAAACGTATATATATCTATATATATATATATATATAGATATATACACGTTTGTATATATACATATATATATTCAACCCTTTTATTTGGTATTAGAAAGAAGAGCAAACCAAAGCGTACAGTGTGCTGCTAGTTACCCACACATGCAGGATATTTTGTGGACAAAAAAAACAACATAAAATGAATGTCAGGTTTTTTCCACAAAAAGCTGTGACGTATCTTCACTTTTTTCTTTTTGTAAAATCCATTTTAATTCTGGCAGAAGATTGCACAACTCTACAATTTCTTTCTGTTACATATATTACATGAATTTAACTCGGTAATTAACAGGTAATCAAGGTCTACTAGATGCTAAAATGCAGCTGAGTGAAGCACCCTCCAATTATAAATGTATAAAAACAACTATAGAATTCTCAGTGACATTTGATAAACATTACATGCATAAGAAATATCTGGACATCTGTCTTAGTAATCTGCACAAAAATAAGTCTCCTCATGATAATTCTGTACGCAGCTGGTCAATCGGTGGCAGTAGAAACATTACAAACATTTATTTCTCAGTTAGCTGTTTCTTTTTCTCAATGATGTAAACGTTAATGTTACAAACCTTTACAGGAAAAATGCATAATTCTGTGAGCCATTAAAGGATATGATACAGTGTTTATATGTAAACGGACAGGTCCAGTATTCAGCCTTCACTCCAGTCTAAGAGCTATTTTTAATTTTTTTTTTCTCCATATTTCTATTTTTCATCACTGTAAATCTGTTGTCTGATGACTAGCTGTGCCAACGCTGAGCGGAGTGAATCTGTAAGAGGCGGAGGGTTTCCACTGCCTTTGGTTCAACAGCTCTGTCTGGGCTGTTCTGAAGCAACATGGCACCCTTTTTCTCAGCCGCAACAGAAGACGTGTCTGTCGCGGGCCGAGTCCGTTTTTTTTTTTTTTTTTTTTTTTTAAGGAGTGAACGCGTCCAGAGAGAGACAGCCAGGCCAGAGGGGGGGGGGGGGGAGGCGAGAGCTCTCCTCTACAGTTCTGGTGTGAATTTCCCCCAACGAAAAACTACGAGAGCAGCAGGAGCACAGTGATGAGGGACAGGATGAGTGATACCAAAGTGCATGTCACAGATGAGCAGCCCTGAGTGGCTGTTGAGGTGAGGACAGCACAAACCCAGACCACACCAAAATGCACACAGGTCGGGACGGAAATGTTCACGTGGTCCACCACAGCAATGTCCGGGACCAGGCAAGAGAGCAGGAACATTGAGAGACGAGAGTGGGGGGAGGAGGGGGGAGCAAAGAGAGAGAGAGGAAGGGGGAGAGAGACAATAGAGGGTGGGGAGAGGAGGGGGGGGGGATGAAGGGGAAACAAAGAGGAAAACAAAGAGAAGGGTGGGGAAAACAGAGGAAGAGAGAAAGTGAAAATGTGTCAGGTCTGAAAAACCAAAAGTGAAAATAAAAAAAAGAAGAAACTAATTTGTCGTATTAAAGGGAAGAAAAAAAAAATACAGCAACACATCAAAGCAAAAAGCACAGAGGCACAGAGAGGGAGAGCTACACCATGTTCGCTGATTCAGTGGTGGGTGGGTGGATGATGCTTCAGTTGAGAATTAGTGGAGAATGAAGAAGAAGAAGAAGAAAAAAAAAAAAGTGAGCGGGAAGATGTAATGACCTGCCGTGACGTCGAGCACCTGAAGGGAAGCAGACAGGCCGAGTGGCTTCTGTTTGGTTAGTGAAAAAGCCTTCAGTTGCGGTTAAGACCTCCATGTACAGTAGGTGTTAATGAAAAGTGGTTATTAAGGGTCATTTTAAAGAATCAGACTATCCTCCTAAACTGCTATTTATTTACAGCAATCAAACTACAGTCGTTGGGAGGAAGTCGTTCCACTCTCTGTGGAAAGTGTCTCAGTTCTGCGAGCACAAACTCAAACTCATTTAGCGCTGTCAAAACTTTTAAGTCAGAAAATTCAGCTGGAAAATCATTTCTGGCTCGCCGCCGACCAGGAAATCTTTTTTTTTTTTTTTCTCCACTAGATTTATTTAGTTGTCATTCACCTTTCAGAGCTGCAGAGGTTTAAAAATAGAATGTGACTCTCTGGTGTTTCAGCTTTGAGTTTGGCTCCTCAGCTTTCTGGCTGATTAGTTCCAGTTAAGGAGGGATTTTTTTTAATTTTTTTTTTTTTTGGGGGGGGTACCTGGGATGGCCTCTGGCTCCGAGGTCGTCCTGAAGGACATGGTGGCCGGCTGGGACTTGCCCTTCTGATTCTCTGCCACCACATAGACGTTGTACTCAGTGTCCCAGTCCAGCCCGCTGAGGACCAGGTAGTCGCTGCCGCTGGGCATCCGGATCTCTGGTTTCCACAGCGACGCCTGAATCTACGGACACACGCACGGATGTACAGTACATGCATACTTTAATTCATCATTCATGCGTCCAGGAGCTCACACATACAACTGAGGTTTAAAAGAAAGTACAATGTCAAAGTTCAAAGGTCGGGGGTAATAGTGGGTTAACAACAGAAGGATAACTAAAACTAACCCATCAATAAATAAATCGATGAATATAAAAAAAAAAAAAGTACCAATGACGGAAAAATTCAAAAAGTGCTGCAAAATAACTTCGCACACAGTAAACACAATTCCTTAAAGTCCTGTAAATCCTGACACAGTTAACGTAAAGGGTTGAGGGAATCAGGAATTCAGTGTTCAGCCTATGAAACAACTATAAAAAAAATAATAATTTTTTTTTTTTTTAAATTCTCATATTCAATGATCGACTGATGATCATCGCTCGGTTGATACGGAGTAAGAGTTTCATACTCACTGGTTTATAACGGATGAGATAATGTAAGATGGGGGAGCCGCCGTCATCCTGCTTCATCCAGCTCACTTTGAGCGAGTTGCCTTTAGGTTGAACCGCCCCTTCGAGTTTGGGAGGATTGGGATTCCCTGCAGACACAAGAGAGCAAGACGAGAAGTTATTCAAAGGCTCATTTCGAAGATTCGGAGAGCTAGAAGGTTATTTTGTTGGAGGAGTCCGTTCTGTCAGTGGATCTTTAAACGTGTGGAGAAAATTAAAAAGTGAACCTTCATCAGACGTTTAAAAAAGTTTGAAACTCTCCTCCTCGTTGTGTTTTCAGGTCCTGTGACCTTCCTCATCCGCTCGCCGCCAGACGGTAAAGTCTGACTAATTAGAAAATGACACAGCCGCCCGCTGATCTGCTTCATCCGAGTGACGTTCAGTTGGCGTAAACGATGCTGACTGACATCCTCGCAGTGTCAAGAGCCCTCTGGGTAAAGGCCTATTTCTCACCGACGTACATGTTTATGTAGATTTGTGTTTCACAGGATCATGAAGGGTTTCGTCTGTGCAGATAACCACGAGGTGAAGTTCTAGCAGATCACTTATGATACACTGAGCGATGTTTTGTCCTTAAACTCACAACGTTATATTATATATACACATACATATATACATATACATATATATATACATATATATATATATTTTAATAATTATTATTATTATTTTTTTATACCTGTCAGTTTCTGACAGGTGGATTTCCTGGTTTTATTTCAGGGTACATATCTGTCAGTTCAGCTGTCTGGTGTCGTTGCTACGTGGATGTCCAACTTTATAAACTTAATTTTTCTATCTTTGTGTTTGGGAGGTCAGTGCCTGAATGCCTCAGAGATTTATGCAGTTATATTTCACGTCAGAGCCGAACGCAAGTTTGCTTGGTGTCTTTCGAGCTTAAACTCAGGCGCCATTTTCCTCCCTAAAAACCAACAAGTCCGAATAACTGACTTAAGATATTTCT
Organism: Brachyistius frenatus; assembly: GCF_029030835.1. Classification (NCBI taxonomy): domain Eukaryota; kingdom Metazoa; phylum Chordata; class Actinopteri; family Embiotocidae; genus Brachyistius; species Brachyistius frenatus. The sequence continues at coordinate 1,283,961 of NW_027210713.1, read as the reverse complement.
TAAAGTACGCAGCTTGTCAACTTTCCAACAGATCAAACAAAGTCCTCCATTGTTGTGTGGCCTTACATTTTAACTATTGAAACTCACTATAGTCTTCTTTAAGAAGCTTTAACCTACAATTAACATACAAATCATTTATAATTCTGCTGCATGAATGCTGGCAACAAAATTCTTTTACGGATATTTTTTGTACATGTGAAACATTTGGTGTCTCTGGTTTAAAACTGAAACTAACAGGGTTCCCACTCCAAATCAAACTTGCTGACTTTCACCGACTAAAAAGCTGAAACTCGGTGACCTATAATGAACAGAAAAACAAGCTGTTGTTGTGCTGAGCAGACGAGAAACAGACACATTATGTGCAGCCTCATAAATACACTGAGCCTTGTGCAAAAAAAAACATTTCAACGTTTATTTTTATCACTCGGTCTTTGAAGTCATCATTTCGTAGCCAAAGTTCTTAAAAATTGACATTTTCCTGCATGTTTGCCTTCCTAAGCAGCTACGAGAAAACACATATTTACTGAAGTGTTGCAACTTGTTGATGAACTGAATAATAATAACTAATCAGGCAGTACATGAAACACGGGAAATAATGCAATATTATGATAACTGGAAACTAAAATGTAAAACATGGAAACGAAATTCCCTGATATTTCAGGAGTTGGCTCAAAAAACAATCAATTCCATCTGGAAAAGAGTTTTAAAATTCCCTGATATTCCATGACATTCACTGACCCGTGGGAACCCTGAACTAACGATTATGTAAATGGATAAATGATCATAATGTCGAAGAAATGTTTGACAACTGTAGAAATGTCTGTCGGAGGCTCGTCTTCGTACATCTTGTTTTGTCCAGAATCTTAACTTTCATAGATAACGAAGAAAACATTTATGTTTCCGGAGATGGAACAATACCAGAACGGATGCTGATGAGTTTTCTCTCCGTCGGATCACCATTGCAGCTCTAAAAGTTGCAGGAACTTACTGACAGGTGACGTGTACAGTGGTTAGTGTTCATCTTAAGGCTTTTAAAACTCACTCCATGTTAGTTGATTTAAGCAGTAGTGCATTGAATCCAAGCTGAGGTTAACCATGAAAAACAGGATGGGGAATTTCATGTCTATATTAGCAGCAGATCTCAGCATGAATAGTAAAAGTTTCTGATTGAAAACCAGAGCGAGAAGCTGGAAGAAGGAGTGTTTGGGTGGATCGGCGGGAGGATACTGACCATAATTCCCCCTGTGATTAGAGGAAAGTATGTTTATTACACACTTGATTGATAGTCACACATCCTATAAGTAAAGAGATGACATCCCCCAGGTGACAGGCTATCAATACCAGTGATGCTGATATTAAACACTCCTGACTGGTACATAATACCACGAAGACAGCTCTGGCTCTCGCTCATTTATCCTGGTGAGGGCAAACGTCTACATGACTGATTAATGTGTTACGTGACTGCGTCGAAGCAAATAAAGTGCCGTTTAATTGTGGGCTTCTTTGGTTAAAGAAGGAATCTGCTCCCAGGCGTCTGAAGCAGGAAGTTACCTTCTTCGGAGTGGAGGGAACCATCGGGCACCATGCAAGCCAAATACCAGGCACAGACACATGAAAGGACACGTGTGAGTGGTTGGGAGAGGAAGAAGAACAGAAACGACATAACAGACAACAGAACACAGGTAGACTGGAGACTAAAACATACAATGAATCCCGACAAAGCTACACAAACACTCACTGATAAACCGCTGAGGAATCCTTCAGCTTGGTTTGTCAAAGTGAAAAGTGCAGCAGACGTCTAACAGCTCCATCCTCTCCACATTAGGGACTTTACAATTTGCAAAGCAGCTGAATAATCAATGGCGACTGCTGTAATCCAAATGTAAACATTCCCAAACGCCAAGCAAAGGAGATAAAGCCAGAAGGGAAACGTGCAGCTTTTCAAAAGCAGAGATTTTTTTTGGACTTCGATTCATCTCTCTGTCACTAAGTCAATTAATGTATAAGCTGCAAATCAAAATGATATTAATATTTGGGATAAATTAGATGGAAACTCGTGGGATGTAAGCGAAATAGAATCTAATCTATGGAGCAGATGATCAGGACATACAAGGTCACAGCTTCTACAAGAACTACACACTCGTTGCTTTAAAGTTTCTACAAACGCTGATCTAATCTAATGCAAATTTTCTATCGTCCCCACTACACAACAAACCTGTGTCTTCGGGGAAAAAATGAAAAATGCCGTCTAGGGACACGAAAGAGAAGAAAGGCAATCAGAATCGTCTGTCCGCACAAATGACCACCTGAATCTGTGTAATAACGCGTCGCTGGAGAAATTATGGAGGAGTCGTTTCTGGCCGACTGCTCCAGAGAAAGGAGGGAAAAACAAAGCATTTTACTAAACGATTGACAAAAGAGACAGAGACAGAAAACATTCAACCGAAAGGCTTTTTAAATACACAGTTTACAAGGACGGCAGGAGGGGAAATATGGTTTTGGAGCAAAGTCCTTCTAGATATTCTGATTAGTCTATAATTAATAAATGAATCCACCTTTGGTTTGCTTTCTTATATCGGGATTTCTTTATACCTTTGTGGTGTCATGATAAAGATCTATAAGCATATTAAAACATACAACTCATTAGCGGCAGAAGAGATGAATCACTTACTTTTGTGAGTGTGGCCTGATGGATACAACACACAGATGAGCAAATGGATGAAAGAAATGTGTGATTAAAACTCTAAAATTAAAAAAAAATTAAAAATCATGAAACCATAAACAAGAGTAGTGATTCTCCAAAAAGCGCACACACACACACACACACACACACACACACACACACACACACACACACACACACACACACACACACACACACACACACACACACACACACACACACACACACACACACACACACACACACCAACCAACAGAGGGCGCTACAAACTAAATAATGGGTTTAAGGTGGTCTGCAGGACTGATGTTTTCAGAGGCAAGAAATCACACTGCATGGTCAAGTGCAATATGACATAAGGAGCCTGAAACAATGCTGTAAAATGAAATTTTAAGCAGCCGTGTAGGTGAATGTCAGTGATGAAATCAGTGTGTAACTCCATGTTTAAAATAGCTAGCTGCTTTTTAAAACAGTTATTCCAAAAGACAAAAATGTTTCATGAATTGTTAGATTTCAAGATTTCCCTCCATAAAAAAACAACAACCAACAGTTAGTTCCTGCAGACACAAGGACGACGGACTGAGTGAAACGACTCAGTGGGAAGCTTTTGTAACATTGTCCAAACACTCTGAGGGCTTCAAACACTCCACTCTCCCCCGAGTGTTCACAGATAATAGTGCTGTGAGGACAGAGGTCAGACAGGTCGGATAAAAGCTGTACAGTGTTCTGCAAACAGTGCAACATGGGCCACTTACGGACAGGCTCGGTCTTAAAGAACTCGGCGGGGCTGCTTTCTCCTTCGCCCTTTCCGTTGATGGCCGACATCTTCACTTCGTAGCCCGTCTCCGGCTTCAGAGTCGTTATCGTCACCTCACCGACGGAGCCTGTTACAATATCAGAGGCAGCGCGATCCCCGTTGAGAACACCTCGATAACTTTGATGAGCGCTAACGCAAACAAAATCCTCTGTTTCAACAATACAGGCATAATTAATTCAATCGCAAGCAAACACTGATTAGATCAACGATGTTTGATCAACTGAGGCATCTGTTTAGAGATGATCTAAAACTGGACAAACACAGAAATAAAAATAGCAGCTGAGTTGAATTATCTCCAAGTGTCAACTTCAATGTACAGATCACTTTAGAGAAGAGGAAGACGTTCTACATATCATTACTGCTGGTCATTTCATCCCTAAATATTTATACTATTGTTGCTATTATGTTCAAATATTCATTTATTTATTTCCAATTTTTTTTTTTTTTTTCTAAACAGCTTGTTTCTTGTTATTCTTTTTTCAAAGAAAGTATTTCGTTCAGTTTTTCAATTTCTTGGGCATGAATTTAAAAAACTTCTGCATGAACATTTTCTTAAGTTAAAAGGGACCATTTAATGTGGAAATATCACATTATTGAAATGGATACCTCCCCGGTATTTGTTTATCTAAATATCTGAAGTCACACACAAAATGAAAAATGTTAAATGGTCTCCACTTGTATCTCGCTCCGTCACCATAGCGGTCTCAAAGCGCTTTACACCATTTCCCATTCCCTCACTAATGGAGCCGAGCTGCCGTGCGAGGTGCTCGCCATCGGGAGCAAGTGGTGGTTCAGTGTCTTGCCCAAGGACACTTCGGCATGTGGACAGGAGGAGCCGGGGATCGAACCGCCAACCTCTCGATTCGTGAGCAACACGCGCTACCAGCTGAGCGACGGCCGCCCAAATTATATCAAAATATAATAAAGATATTCAGTTCCACATCACTACCCAACATAACTATTTCTTTTAGCTTTGACTTAGAAAATGTTTGAAATCTTTCTTCTTTACAAAACAACAACAACAAAAAACCGTGACATAATTTCTGTTTTGTCGTGCGTATTTACCATCTTGGACCTCGAAGACTCTGTCCACCCAGCCGCCGCGGCCCTGCATCCTCCACTCAGCTCTGTACCTCAGGACAGGAACTCCTCCGGTGGACTCGGGCTCCTCGAACTGGATCTGCGCCGTGGTGGAGAAGGGCTTCACCGCACCCATGGACGGAGCCGAGGGCACCTCTGTGAAGGGAGTATCATTACCACACAAGCTGTGAGACGCCAGCCCTGTGATACTCCGCTGCTCCCTACAGCAACAGGCCGAGCTCACAGCTCCTAACAGCTGTGAAATGCATCTAAAGAAACTGCTTCATCTTCGCAAGAAATCTCTGACTCACCACAGTAAAGCCGTCGATGCTGCGAGCGGCTAGAAAAACAACAATATTTAAGCTTCTAAAACCACTTGATTCAAGCACAAGCTGTTCCCAAGACAACCTCGATGATAAGTGTACAAAGACGAGCAGTGAAAACGGCTCGATTGGACCAAAGACTTCAGATGCATTCAAACAGGCTGCAGCCAGCCGACCTCTTATTTCACTATGATGTAAATATGTTACAACTGTGAACAGCAGCGATAAAAGAATATGTGGAAACTAGTTGAACGACTTTTGGTTAAATTAGAAACTGAATGGAGAATTAGCTTTTCATTTACATTCCCTCACTTCTCATTTAATTATTGGGGTTCACCTATGAATAATCTCACAATTTAAATACAATGACACGACTTAAACTATTTGACCTGCTGAGGTTCTGTGTGTCCGTGTGCTGGCTGCTGCTCTGAATTCACACACTCTGGTGTGAGCGCACTTCTGTATCATATCACTTTGATCTTGGAAATGAAAAAGTCTGGCTGCAATTACTCTGGTTGTCCATGTTGTGATCTGAGTGAAGAATGTGGTGTTCTCAATTCATTTAGGTCTGACTGTGGCTGAAGAGCGGCATTGTCTCCCAGCTCTCTGATCCGTTTGTCTAACGGCTGAGTGTACGTCCTGTTATACAGGCTGGTATTAATCTGAAGTCACAAAAGGAAGCTGGAACTTTGATAAATTGTCTTTTATCTTGCACTACACACTGTCAAATGGTTTATATTTCTACCAAGTGTAAAGCTTAGATGCAGAACAGCCGGAGGGGAAGGAGCCTTAAATGATCTTGTGTTGGTTGCACTGCTATTGCATCTAAATCTATCATCCCTCTAAACAAACAGTGCTCTGAGTAATCTCACATTGTTTCAGATGTTTTGCTCTAATGTGTTTTGAATATGGTTGAAAATACAGGTCCTGAAGTAAAAACATATTTTTTTTTCATTGCTCCCAGTTTGTGTGCTGGAATGAAATTTAGCATGTACCACTGATTATTTATTTTTAATGTGCAGCGTTTTAAGCACTTATTGAATCCTGTTCAACACGAATAACATGCATGACTTTTCATATTATCGATAGTCCTTTAAAGTTTGATTATATTGAAAAAAAAAAAAAAGAAACAGGCGCACACACTGCAAAGTAAAAAGGGGATTATGGATCGCAGCTTCATCCCTCACCGGCCTGAATGAGCAGGAACTCCTTGGACTCCGTGCCCATCTCGTTTGAGGCGGTGCAGTTGTAGCTTCCAAAGTCATTTTCAGACTCCGGGTTTATCTGGAGGGGTGAAAAAACAAAAAACAAAAACAAAGCAGTAAATATATGAAGGGCAGTGTAACAAAGCAGATGAGCAAACTTGTGTGTCAAACAGGAGGAAGGTGACCTTCCAGCGGGTCCATTAGAGTAGCCTATTTTTATTTTGTTGCCGTGAGCTTTCCTTCTGCTCAATTATTCATCTGATTTTTTTTTTTTCCTACAATGTAGCTTAAAGAAAACCCTTCAGTTCAAGTCCATGCTCATGAAATCTTGATGTGCATATGTGTGTGTTTGTGTGGACCGTGTTTCACGGTGTAAATGGCGGCTTGACACCAGGGTTTGTGTACCTGCAGGTAGCTGGCGGAGGGAGTCCTGAAGACCTTCACGTTGCTGGTGTTTGAGTTGGGGAGCTGCAGTCCGTCTCTCAGCCACACGATGGACACGTCGCTGGGATGAGCCTTGACGTCGCAGCTGATGTTCACGGGGTTGCCCTCCCAGGTGTACACCGCCACCGTGCCGTGGATCTTTGGGGGATCTAGGAAAATTAAAAACGCCATTTGACACAAACGTCCTGCCAAAAACCATCCCGGACTGTGTTTAGCACGTCAGTGAGAATGGTTGGCTGACGGGCGATGCTGTGCTTGTTTAGCGGGCCTAAACACTCCTAGAGAGAGAAGGAGATCTACTCACAGCGGACCTCCAGATACACCATCTGAGCGTCCTCCCCGATGGCGCTGCGTGCCGTGCAGAGGTACTGACCGCCGTCCGTGTACTTGACATCCTTCAGAGTGAGGGAAGACACGCGAGCGTCGCTCCTCACTACGACATTTCCATCCAGGCTCTAAACGGCAGCAGAAAATAGCTCGGTTTAGGTCAGGTCGGTTATTTTTAATCGTTATATCACATGTATATATATATATATATATATATATATATATATATAGAGAGAGAGAGAGAGAGATGAATTCAGCAGAAAGATGGAAAATAAACTCGAGAGCGCCTGCATTTAATCAACAGAACCGTACATGATGAAACGGGAACACTGTGCTCGGTGAAGATGTGGAAACATAAGGACACAGTCGACAGTGCAGGGGAGCTTATCAATAATTGATATCCGAAGGCACCAGAAAGCATCCAGAGCTTTTCACAGGAAGGGTTTACCAACTTGTGAAATATGCTGATGCATGACAGTAGCCTGCACTTCTCCACTGAAGACACTTGACTTGGTGTCACCGCACACAAGCACATCTAAGCGGAATACAATTTGTATTTAATTACTTGTGGTTAACTTGGCTTTCGATGCCATCGCACTGCTCTCTGGACCTATATTCTGCACATGCCCCAGTTTTAGCAACGATGACGGGCACATGCAGAGTCACAGCAGTGTGTAAAACCAACAGCCAGCCGGCTAATGAGATGATGAAACCACCTTCCTCCTCAGGACACACCTGGTTTCATTCACTTGATATGCAGAGCTACAACATGCCAGCATTTGCAGCTTCCCGACCTTCAGGGTCAACAACTCTGTGTTGTTGTGGTTGTTGTTGTCATGCGACACTAAACTGTGAGAGTGTAAAGTTTCTGAAAGGAAAAACTCTCTTCAAAGAACAATTTTTCCACGACAGGATATTACTAATTAAATCATTTCATACATTATTTTCTTACCACAAATGACTGGGCTGAACCTCAAATTAACATTTTAGTGAGACTGCTAATGACGCAGCAAATATCATCTGGAGGAACACAAACTCACACTCACTATATCTCAGACTAATTTAATTTATGGATGTGGGACATGCAAATGTTTCTATAGTGGGCTTTGGAGTTTTGTGTGAATTGTTTCTCTGACAAGGTGCTGCAGAGCTGAGCAGCTAATTCTGAGTTGCTTTTATGGCTTTGATCCAAGCTGCAGGCGAAACAATGGCTGAATGCTTTTACACATATTGAATTAGGGCCCAGTCTGGGAAGCCATGTAAGAAAAAACCCCTGTTAGTCTGTATTCAAATTCAATAGACAAAGCATGTCTGGGGCATTCATTATGCATGGCGGGTAGCAGGACCAGGGAGGCACTTACATAACACACTACCCTTTTATTCTGACCCCTGCCCAGAAAGCAGCCTCTCTCAACCCTTGTGCTACTGTGCTACTGTTTCCGAGTCCTGCATCTGTGCACCATGCCACACTACGTATGAGCAGGAAGTCCGTTGAAGAGAGCTATTTTGTGATTTTGCTTTTTTGGAAGGTAGCATCAAAATGTCTCCAGAGCCAGAAGAACATATGACGTTTCTGAGGGGCTGTAGCCGCTCATGTTTTATATGAAGTCTATAAAGAATCACATCATCAACCAGAGGAAATTTATGTGTTCACTGTAATACAATATTGTGCCTCATGCATGTTTTATAACAATAGCTTTTCAGAAAGAATACACAATGCACCAGGGTGGTTGTTTATTGGAAATATCCTTGATCATTCTTAGCTCACGTCCCCTCATCTGGCAAAAAGATATAAAACTACTTAGCGTGTCTGTGTGAAGTAAAAAAAAAAAGAAAACGGAAAATAACAAGGACTTTCCGATGTCGGCCGTAGACTGACAGCGGAGCTCTTTAACACGTTATTCTGCTGCAGAAAAGACACTGAGTGAACATCGGAGCTTAAAACCGACGACATGTTCAACTCATGTCTCACCAAATTCAAACTGGGCCGGCATACAAATGCATCGTCCCCTCCGTGACTTGTCACATGAACACGCACATTTGCAGCAAACATGCTCAGCATGCTCACGCAGCTCCGTGCTCACGCTCCTCCGATACGCGATTCATAGTTAGACATCTCGCAGAGAGACGTACACTGATTAATTCAGAGCGCAGGTGAGCCTTAAAACCATATATTAAAGTACAATCAGCTCATCGCTAATCTACATGTTCATTGCGTAATATTTCAGCCGTACTTTTAATATAAGCACGTACAGACAGCAGAGACAGAAAATCTCCAATTTACCACTTTGACGACGACTTCTTGACAAACGAAGAAACCGGTGCAACCATGTGTGAATCACTTTTACACAATCCTGGTAATTACTGTCAGCGTGTGCCTGATGAGAAAGGCTCTTCCTCACCTCCGTAGTGATGAGTGCGTGATGAGATACATTTATTCAGAACTTTTTGCAGGTGTGACTATAATGAACGCATATCGGTTCACGAATGATAATTAAATATTGACAGCTGACACGATTACACATCGATTGTTGAAAACAGTGAATAAAAAAATAATAAAAAAAAGGAATAAAAAGGAAAAGGCCGACTCTGGTTGTGCAGTGCTCCCTGCAGTTAAAAAACAGAAAAGGCTTTTTGAGGAAACAAAAGGACTAAAAATATTTTTTTTTGTTGGTAAATGGTGCAAAAGCAAAAATAGAAATGGCAACACTCATGTTGATCCTGCACTTAGAACAAAGAATGACTGGTTGTCAATGGGAGAAAACCTGAATCTGAATCTAAAATAAATCTAAAGTATTTCTCACCAATTTTCTCACATATGTAAAACACATTTGTGATGAAGAGAAAAAGATGACGTAGGCAGCTTTCTTTTGCCAATTTTCACCTTCTTTCATGAGTGGCGCCTCCATACGGCACAAAGGCAGCTTTTATTTCCTCTTGCATACCTACATGTTCAGCCATCTTCAGTCCAACACAAACTATATGGCTGTCAAAAATAGACTTTGAAGTTATCATCAAGATCTGCCAAGGGATGTGTGGAGATGCAGGTGGGAGGACAGAAGGATGCGAGAAGTGTTTTACTTCAACTAAATCAATGCTTGGAGAAGACGGGTGAAAGAAAATTGCATATAACTACAGAATCATGCAAAATCACACGTTCAAATTCTAACGGGACTGAAAAATAAACCACACAGGCTAAAGAAGTCTCCATCATGTTCTGGAAAAAGTAAAGCAGACAGACAGACACAGGCAGGCAGACTCGCACCGGCCTGTTGTGCTACTGCGTCGCTGCTACTCTGCCTGACCCGTGTTTGATCAAGAATTTTGATCCGCGTCTGTCCAGAATTGAACCAGACTCCCCTGACATGAAAGATGGATGGGTGTAGGAAAATGTCATGCATTTAGAATACCTTGTGCTGCTCAGGCCGAGTCCACGATGCCTGCAGAAGACAGAGAGACAACAAACAAAGGGCACAGCAATTCTTACAAGGCAATCTTTATCCAGGGCAGAGCTGGGCTGCTGCACATCGCATGCAAGTATTAACTCTCCAGTTTATTTCCACAGTACCTGATCTAAATGTCTGCGGCTACAATGAGGAGTCTGCTTTGGTTTTTCTTGTGAGGCGAAGTCTATTACGTGACAGCAGGTGTTTGTTTTTTCTTTAAAAAGGTACATTTTGGGGGGGGATTGTTTTTATGGTGCGTTATTTTCTGTACCGCACAGCGGAACAATAGAGTCTGTCGGCATCACGATAGCGTAAACGCTTGCCGATAAGAAGGTTATTGGTTTATCAGGAAGGGGTGACTCCATTACACTGCAACAACAGAGATATGCCGGCCTCCTTCGGCAAAAAGAAATGCAGCAATTATCGACTCGCGATCAGTTTGTGAGGCTTGAAGCGATGATGAGGTTGGAAAAGCCGATTAAACAGAATTTACTCTCCAACTGTTGTCTTTGTACGTTTATTTTGAAAAGACTTGGGTACATTAAATAAATCAACAGTTCATCAATCAGGTCTTTGAACAACACTTGTTGTGTTTCCTAATAAGCAATAAAGTGTTTAAAGTGTTAAAAGTGTTTGGGCCAACAGGCCCAAACCCAGCGCTCAGGTAGAAAGAAATAACCCAGCACCTTTTAGTGTGAAGGCTAAAAGACACAAAAATGGGATTTGCATGAATTCTGAATTTTAAATCTTTAAAAAACAATATTGATGTGTCAAAGAGCCACAAACTGACCACAATAATAGAATCTAAATTACAACTATGCCTGCTGTTGTCCAGTGTTTTAAGTAATTATTTCTCAGGTAGAGTTCTTACATCAATGCATGGCAGTTGTCCATCCACACATTTACATAAAACCATATTAAACATTATTATAGTCTATTATTCATTAAACAATAAAAGCCTATCTGATCCTTTGTTTGAGATAAACGCGAGTTTAAAAGTTACTCGTGTTGTATTATGAGTTATTGAGGAAATAAAATCACCTATATGCAGATAAACAAGGGATAATCATCATCGTCAGGTTCGTGTAAAACTCTCAAATACAGTGAAACATCCGAGTGGAGACCGAATGTTTTCACGTCATGGCAGAGCGAATCAAAAGCTCTGCGTAACAAATACTTTAAACTGTAGTGGACAGCATGCTACAGCACGTTAAATCACAAAGACACCGAAAAGCCCAACCCGACCAGACAGAAAGTTTTGATGACAGCATGCTCGGTGGATTTCATGACGCCGAAGAGAAAATGTTAAGCAATGACGATGGGATGTGATGGGCCGACAAAGCTGGAAAGTACAAGCGAAATGATAAACAGCAATTTCATCAGGTGCAACGGCGAGTAAATGGAAGCAATCTGCCGGGACAATAGTAGGGAGAACACAAGACAATCAAACCATCAACGTTGACATCTTAAATCAGCCCTACAGTATCCGCTGAGAAAGGCCATCCGGCGTATTTGATTACTTTTGAGCTTTACTATAGTTAAATACCTAAAATCACATACGAACATTCATCATCCTTTAAGATGGAAATAAGCAAAATGGGAACGGTAAAAAAAAGAGGCGACAGCAAAATCCTTGGCTGCTGTTGTGCTGAGCAGACTAGAAGCAGTAGTGTTTCTGTTAAAAAATTTAAATAAAAAAAAAAAAAAAAACGCACTTCATCTTTATTTATGTTTTGAGGGAGTTCCACACTGAACTTTCTGACGGTTGTAGTCGTCTTCGCATGTGTCGCCATGTTTGCACCGGGATGTCTAATTACCGGGACATCTTTACCGGCAAACCTCCAGAACCCTGGAAGCAGCGTGTTCTTCTTCTGCCTGTTATTTAATGGCGGCTGGCAGGCAGCTTGTAGGGCGCATTACCGCCACCTTCTGACGGGAGTAACGCATTACAGCTAGGTGCCGGTACAAACAGGGGAAATGAGGAAGAACGATTATCGATTTTGTAGATTATAACGACTATTCAAATATTTCAAAATTCGTGCCTCATTCATACTAGCTACATACGTGGAAAATATTATATTTTGATAAATGGCAACTGGAATTTTAACATGCAAACAAAATTCCCTGTTATTCCATGACTTGTCCAAAATAAATGATCAAATACCCTGAATTTCCCTGTCTGGAAAAGAGTTTTTTAAAATTCCCTGACCCGTGGGAACCCTGTTGTTAAGAGATTAAAACGCAAAGGTTTCGATACGAGTGTAAATCCATTCTGAAGAGTATAGTGAGCCCCCTGTCACAGTGAAACAGACACTATATCATTACAAACAGCAGTTGGCAGCACATTATTACAGTGCTGAGAGAGACCAGTAGCCCAATTAAAACAAGCAACCTAACAGTGTGGAACATCCCCACCTCGTACACACTCACTGCCTCTGCAGTAAGAGAGCTGACAAGTAGCACTGTCATATCTGTGACAGGTGTTTGTTGAAGACAAAAGGACAGTGAAGAACAGCAGATGCGAGAATTCAAAACAGGAGACACCAGAACGTGATCACGTCTCCGAGCAGAACGTGAAGAACAATACGGTGACGTTCCCCTGGGACTTATCATTTTTTCCCGCCCATTGTTATTCACCTCCATAGAGAATTATCCCTCCTCTTTGTTCCGACATGAATGGTAATGTCAGCGTAAAGAGGGCAACGCAGAGAATAAGGTGGCGCGCTAAGACAAATACACTAAACACATAAATATACAGAACCCTATCGGTATTTTATTGTCTGCGTGATGCCAGACTGGAAACTGCACATGCATATTAACAGCTGAGCTGAGGAATCTCTGGAACACGTCTCGACGAGCCTTTCACTGACGTCACACCACCACTTAGCGACTGGAGGCGTGCTGTAAATAAGTAAGCCTTTTGTGTTCGGAGTAAACTGTGCCCTCACTCTGTCTCTCTGTGTTGCATTGCAACTCTTAAAGCCTGCCTACACCGCGGACACGCAACATGAATTACAATTGTTCTTTAAGCATCTCACTACGTAAACAATAGTCACACCGTTCTTTTCTTTTAATTTTAATTGGCAATCTGAACGTTAGTCAGAGCGCGCTTGAAAACAGATTTGTCCTTAAACTTGAATTTATTACTCAAACGCACAGATTACACACATGAAACGCCGACACCCAATCAACCACACACTTTAATGTGCTTTTAACTTTTTATAATTACTCCTTTTTGCCAACATCCTCCCTCTGTGTTGTTCAGAATATTTCCAGATAATTACAGCCGGGAAAAGTCTTCATCCAGCAGAATGTTTAATATGTATTCAAATAAGCAAAAACATTCATTATGATGATAATGGACAAAAGCGCGGCTAAATAGTTCATTTACATTTTTCAGTTATTAAACAGACGTACTTATCAGCAGCGACTTGGAGGAAATGCATTCAAAGGACTGAGAGAAGCAAACGCCACATGTAAAGTTGATTTAAGTAGTGAAATAAAAATATAAAGAGTTCATTTTAAATAGACGTATAAACAGAAACTATCCCCTGATGAGCACAAGTCTGAATATGAGAACTAACTCAAAGCAGGCAGACGCCCACAAGTCTACAGTGTTTGTTCAACACTCTCCTTTTATCCCGTCTTTTTCATGTACAGTACCGCTGCTTTCAATTGTATAAATACAGTAATCTTCCCCAATCCTGACATTGTGCTCCCCTTTCACTCGCGGTTATCAGACGGCGCTTTTGTTTGCCGACGCTTAACACTTTGAGTGGGAGGTTATTCAGAGCGAATTAAGTTGCTCTTCATGTCAACCTTTAAAACCCCCGAAAGACCACGGCAGGATGGCGGCGGATCCAAACCGAGACAGACTACAATTTTTGTAGCATCAAAGAGACAAAGCATGGCTAATCTGCGACAGCATATTTAAGCCCCAACACAGCCCGTCCTGGTTGCTCGCATGATTGAACGGTATCGAAACGTCCTCTCTAATCCTGAACATTATACTGCAGTTCACTATATCCAGCTGCTGCGTTACAAAGATCACAGTCTCCACACGGAAAGTGAAACGCGATTATAAACTTGACCCCTGTGCTCTGTTCTTTTCATCTCCTCGTGTTTAATAGTCATTTTTTTTTATCAGAAAAGTCTCCTTTAAAGTAACTGAGAGGCTTAATATTATGAAAGTGTCACTGTTGGCTTTAAAGCTACACTGTGCAGTTTTTAACCACTAATGGCCCCAACGGTGTGTGTGTGTGTGTGTGTGTGTGCGCACACGCTTGAAGACGCACTTTAGCATTTAGGCATGCAGATGACAGTATATACATGGCTGTTATTCCGTTGATCCCATAGACTGTATATTAAAAGCGTTCGTAGCTTCCGGGTCTGAAAAATGAGTGCCTTAAGCTGCAATACCACCGAGTGCCAATAGAGGTTGGCTCTTAAAAGCCTGCGGCTCCAGACTCCCATTAAACTTCTCTCATCAAACACAAAGTTAATAAAATGTCTCCACCAGTTATCTCTGTGTTGTTAGCTAAAATCGCTTCCAGTTTTCTGGAGGTTCATCTGAAAATAATCTGTAATTAATTCGAAAATAAGCTTCAGAAATCTGTGGGTTTTTTTTTGGGACGTGTCTGTTTTAATTGACCAGCCTGTGGTCCCGCCAGCTCATCTAATTATGGTCACTCCAAACCGCTAGCAAGATGGCATCGGCTAATATCCGAACTCGAGGCGCCATAACGGCAGATCACAAACCAACGGGTGACGTCACCGTTGGTTGCCGCTTCGTTGATCCGTAGGTGGCAATAACACGGCAACAAAACCAAGAAAATATGGATGTAAACCACACACGTTTTCAGAAAAAGCGGCCTTTGAATAATTTTACGAGGAAGGAGATGCACTCAACGCATTCGTGAGACCTTCAGGTGACACAATGCGTTTGGGTGACAAGCACTCAATGGGAACAGAAACTCCCCAGCGCACCTTCGACGATCCCTAAAGGGTCCTGCAAGGCTGTTTTTGTTTTGTTTTATGAGCGCCGAAGAAACATAAAGACGTAAATGTCTTCTGACACTTTTCAAAGTTTGCATTTATTCGTGTTGAACCGCGACAATAACGTACAGCTTCTCTTCAATGCAAAATGTTAATCAATCCACTTTTTAAAGCAGAATATTCTGTGAATAGTTGTAGTTAAAGTGCAACTCTTTGTCTTACTGTACAGCAAAGATGACAAAAATGCTTATTTACCAGACTGCCAGTGTATTCCTGTCACATAGAACTACCAGATAAACTTATAACATATAAAAGCCACTGAGAGTGCGTATGACTAAAGAACTGAATGAGTAAAACTAATCTTTTTGTGAACAGAGGGTTCTGCATGAACGTCCATGTTCAGTCCTTCATTTCATATAACTAATGCTATTCAATGAGAAATGAAAGGGAGACAAAGACCTGAAAGCATGCTTAAATAAACTTCTATTCACGACCATCACACATCCTAATAGGCACAATACAGATCTGTACTGGTTTTCTGACCAATGTCAAACTCTCATATCATTATATCAAATGGAAACCGGCTTCCCTTGACATCCTTTTCATATTTTAAATTCACCATGTCCACTCCACATGAATGCTGTTACACTTATTACATATCCTTGATGAAATGCAGCTGTTGTGATGAATGCGGGCAGCGTGACGGACGGACACCAGACGAGCAGACAGAACAAGACAAATAAAAACAATTAGCAGCAGTTTCCTCATGCGTTCATTGAAGACCCACCACACAAATCATTCCCCGATAATAAATAAACTGAAGAAAAAAAAATCTACAGGATTCAATAAGGCTGCTAATCATTTCTTTAAAGATGGCTGTGAAGAGATGCCACAGATCAAGGAGCATACTGCCAACTACAGTACAAAACACACTGCCATGACCGACGGTGAAGCGTGACATAAAAAATGAGGGTGTATTGTCGTTTCCTGTCTTTTTTTGTTTGTTTTTAGAATCCTTTGTGTGTCATTTCCTCTGTTCTGCACCATTAGTCAGTCTTCACACCTCCACTTTGGCATGGCAGGAAATCACTGTTGGCATATAATGGTGAAACTGTAGGTCGTGGGGCTCTGAGTGTTTTCTAACCCACTGAGGAGCCTCTTTTTATGCTATTATGACAGACAGAAGTATAAATCTAGCACCTGGAAAACATGTTCTACAAAATAATGGTAGCCTTTCGTTGGAAGTCGTTCCTGTGAACAGGTCTGAAGTATAAACTGTTTGGAGGCAGTGCGTCCACTTGTGTCAGTGTGCCCTGCCTGTGTGGGTGTTTGGAAATGCGAGGGAGGGGAGGGAGACACAGGCCTGTCGTGACGTGCGTCATATCGTGGTCGTGTGTTTTGCACTTGAGAGGCTCCACTCCAAATGTATTTTGAAATATCAAACAGTCTGTATGCCTGACAGGTGGCTGTTAAGTTTAATTTTTTGTGGAGAGCAGTAGCTGCAGCCTGCTTGAAATCATAGCAGTTCTGACAGTTGGAAAAATGCCCATTAAATCTCTTCTTGCAGTATAATCCACCTCTCCACTGGCCACCTGTATGATCAGTGTTTTTCACACTCGTATTTTCATTTTTGTCTGTAGGGGGTGAGTGTTTGATACTCAAAAGATAGACTTTAGGTGGAGCACACTCCTCCCCTCAGTTTTCAAGAGATGCCGACATGAATGTTAGACAATCTACTGCATTATGGAGATGACAGACAGACTGAGCCGGGCTTGAATCCAGGCAACCTCATGCTGTGATGTAAAGATTGAAATGATCAGGCAACAGCGACACAGAAATGGAGCTTCACTTTTATTAAGATATTAACCACATTTTCATCTGATCTCGTGAGATGAGCTTCACACACTTTCTAATACGAGATCAGTGAAGTTTTCCAGCTGTATTTGGAAAGCATGCAGCAGTCAAATCAATTTCATAAACTCTGATGAGATCGTTCCTTGGGGTTTTATTTTTCAAAAAGCAGCTGGGAAAAATTTCAATGAAAAGGGATGATTTGATTTCAGTGGGACTTTTCTGGGGAGGATATCTAGAGGCGTACTTTGTGACGCTACTTCAGTACATTTCTGTGCCACACAGATTTCATACCTGATAGATCCTGTTTAGATGTGCCTGTAGGAAGAAAATGTAGCGCATGTAATGGACAGGCTCCAAAGTTTTGCGATGAAATAAAAGTATATCTCTGAAGCATTTTCCCCCTCATTACCGCTCCACTATAGCAAGACACAAAAACCTTGGAGAACAAGGCCAGGAGATGCACAAGAATACCAATCAGGTATTCATTATTTCTGATGGTTTGCACATGGGAAAATGTGGAATATATTACAGAGGGAACGTACAGGTGTGTCAGGATGTAATGAAAAGTAAATCGCTGGCTCTGAAGCGCCAAAACAAAGTTACAAGATGGCAACAGAATATCCCCTCATAAAAATTATATAAATTATAACACTTAATATAAAAACTTTTCAATCACTGGCATGAGCAGAATAATGGCAAAAGTGATTGAAAATGCCAAACAAACACTTGATCGTTCAAGTGTTCATTTTAGCAAATACGATATGAAGCAGACAAAGTTTAATTATGGCCTTCATTTCCATGCTTATCCTGGGAATGTTATAATTGGGTTTCTTGTGCTGATTTTCCTGACATTTGGGAAAACTCAAGTCAAATCTGAGTCTACTCTATATTACCGGCTGAGTATCTCTGAGCTAATTACATGAGATCCGTTGGGGCACCTCAGCGGAGCTGCTAATTTGGGCTAAATAATCAGCACAACACAAACCTTGTTGAGGCTGTTTTGCAACTGAAGTGCACAAGTCCCCCACCTGCACATGATCAATACACCACTTGAATTTAGCTTAGGGGTATTCAATTCTTCTCCTCGAGGCATCGGTGTCCTGCAGGTTCCGGTTCCTCCCTGGTGATTACGACTCATTGTGTCCCAATTTAACGTCGCATACAAATGCAATACAAGACAGACTACATGTATGTAAGAAATGTCTGTTGTCATTTTGTACACACAGGAATACTTAAAGGATATACGAGATAAAGTGGTACCCGTGTCACAATTATATAACTAATTGGACGTATTTCAAACTGCAAAAAAAAAAAAAAAAAATGTTTTAAAGAATCATTTTCTGTGCGGTGACCCAGTGTTTCCCACACGTGGGCTCGGGTATGTTGGGTGATCCATTTCAGCACTTCTTATTCATTTATTTTTAATCCGTCAGAGAACGACCCTATCAACGCGATTGATAAACAAGTTGACAGTCTCCCCTCGCTCTCCTTCAGCTGTGTGTGCTCTGCACCGCGTCAATGGAGGTTAAGCACACAGAGATCAAAGGCCAGAAACTAGCGCAACTATCAATGACTGCAAAACGCAGCAGAGACTCTCGCAGCGAGCTGAAAAGAAAAGGGAGCTCATAAATTAGGGAAATAAAATAAATACAATACAAACACTAGTGTCACCAGAGACATTACAATACCATTGTCCTTAATTTTTTTCCGTGTGCAATTACGTTACTTTTTTTTCAACCCAGTGTGTACTAGTTATATAAAAACATAAAGGTTCGAATTTATAGCTTTACAGCTAGTATGCAACGGGGCCACAGACGATGAGCAGCCATTGCATCAGGTGTGGCTCATTAAATACAGGAGGAAAAATGCATGCAGGACACCGGCCCTCGAAGGACCAGCATTGAGATACTCGGTTATTAACCTTTTAATCCATACGGATTTGATTATTTTACCTGCTCTCCTTCTGTGAAGACGTGTTCGCCGTAGCTCCAGTTGATGGTGGGAGTCGGATCTCCTGACGCCTCGCAAGTCAGAGTCACCTGCTCCTCCATCTCCGAGATGATCTGGTTTACGGTGTATGTGATCTTAGGTTTGACTGTAAAACACAAACTCAGTCATCCCAACTTCTCCGGCATAACTAGACAGCCAGGTGCTTTGGCAGCACGAGAACAATAAGTAACAGAGCGACGCTGTGGATTTGGGGTGAGTTCAAAGGGAGGATGAGTAGTTGACGGGTTTGGAGAATTTGTATGGCATAATTTTTTTTTTTTTTTTAAACGGTATTTAAGCTTCCCCAGTTCCCGCAGTGGTGAAGTTGTGATAACTATGCGTGGCTCCCAAAGTAATTTGTGCATTCATTTATTTAGCCTATCTCAAAGGAGCCGGCCCGCATTTTTGTTTACATTTGAAGGAAACTGTCGCGTTTCAGCACACCTCTGAGTTAACCTGAAAGCACAGCAGGGTGCCACAACATGACAGGAGCAGAGCGAAGCAAATTGAAGTGCTACTTCTGAAGCATGTGACTGAGCATTACTCTGTACTCTCCTCTTTTTCATTTCACTCCATGAAGGAGAAGTATTAAGCAATACATTTGATAAATGGAAGCCTTTTTAGCGTAGGGAATATCATTTAAATTTTGCACAAAAACCAACTGCAGCCTTGTTTTAAACTGCTGTTATTTCAATTGTTAAGTTTTACATGAACAAAGGAACAACTGTGTTGCCGTGTTATGCTTTCGCAGCGGCGCTAGGCACAGTGGGAAGCATTATATTTTCAGGGTGTCCATTCGTCACGGCCTTTTGAATGCGATATCTCAAGAACACCCCGAGGGAATTTCTTCAAATTTGGCAGAAATGTTCACAAGAATGAGCTGATTCGGTTTTGGTGGTGAAAGGGCACTGCGGCCTCATGTCTCGCCCATAAGTCTGTCCTTGTGAATGCATTATCTCAGGATTGCCTTCACAGAATTTCTTCAAATTTGGCATAAACATTCACTTGGACACGGGGATGAACTGATCAAATTTTGTGGCCAAAGGTCAGAGGTCACAAAACACATTTGTGGCCATGAATCCACAATTCATTCATTCACTTATTAAATAGGATTTGTCTGTTTAGTGGAGGCAGACAACCTGGAGGCGGTGATTCTAGTCATTTCTTAATTCGGGACTTGAACATGTAACTATTTATATTTACAGCCATGGATGTCACAAGACAATCAGTAGGCTTGGAATCAGAGCTGATATTTTGTAAACAGACTGTATAAGCTCTGTAAACCCTGATAATTACAACATTGGAATACAGCACTGTGATTGAAAGGACCTTGAACAACACAAACTAATTAAATTCTCCTTCAACTTTGCAGCCACGACTAAAATATAGTACTTCATATTTGATGTGTTCTGAGGTCTTGAGCACTCAAAGCAATTAGTTCAACTCATTTTAGTGTAACCCAGTTTAAAAGCTCTGAAAACATTTTCTCAATTAGATTCATTGAGGTTGTACATGAACCCAACGTCTTCTTCTAAAGACAGACCAGTTTTAGTTATTTCACATTTCTGTGTTCTTCTCACTGATTTAGTTGTTTTTGTGTTTGCTGTAGGTTAAACTTCAATCCAAATGATCAAAAACAACACACAGAATCTGCATGAAGCTGGGGTTTTTACTTTTAAAGTCTTGATGAATAAACATATGATCTTCTTTTTGTTTTTACATTACCATTATTGATAAATGTTGTAGAAACATACAAAACTTTAAAGGTGTACACTGTGCCGCCGTCTCATGTTATAAAAATAAATCTTCAGTCAAACACAGTATTGACATGAACTAAATACTGAAGAAATCAGGATCAGCAAAATGTGAACAATGATAGTTAAAATCCCACTTTACAGTTTTTATATGCAGAAATTGACTTTCACAAAGAAACTTGTGATCGTGGCTTTTTCCACATTGATCTAAGGCAGCCAGAGCTTTGTGAGTGTGAGAACATTTTTGAAGTAATGAGGTAAACAGCGTGCTTTGAAAGCTGTTGAGTCATTTTATGGTAATTGTGTACTCGTAATGGATGCTTCGTTTTCTTTTTTAGCAAAATAAACAGCATCAGATAATTCAATGTAGATTTCTCTATTTTTTTCCACCATGATGAAATGAAGTGATACTATGATGGGGACTGAAACTATGAGAACAACCTCTGAGGCAAAAAAAAAACAAAGAAAACTTCAAAGAGTTCAGCTGAGCTCATCCCACTTGGCCAGTTCTCTAAATCCTTAAGCTCCATCCCGACATGAAACAGTGACAACCCACACTGAAACAACACCTTATCTTGTATGCCTTAGAAAACACACACAAAACCCGACTATTGTTCTTCCCCACCTACATGCTCATATACTTCATGCCCACACACTTGGAGCAGTTTTTTATTGCCACTTTAGCTAATGTATGTATTGTATGTCAACATTCAGCCTTACCAAACACTCGCAGACTGAGTTCCTCATCACTTTCCCCAGCCTTGTTCCTGGCAATGCAGGTATAATCTCCTTCATCCAGTTTGGCAACATCCATTAATGTCATTTCTGAGCCATCTTCATTAAAGCTGTACTTCTCTCCTGCCTCCAGGTCCACTCCATTCCTGCAGAATACACAAGTGTCAAACACTGCATTAGTCTTTTCCTGCACCATTTTACAAGATCCTTTTTTTTTTTTTTTTTTTTTTTTTTTAAACAAGAGATCAAAGCTGAAAATCACAGTGCAAAATATGTTTTTGTTAAATGAGGGTAGTAATGTTTTTCTTTTTGCAGGCCGTTTGACATTTGATGTTTACGGTCGATTTGAACACAAATGTCTAGTTTATCTTCATTTTATTCCAGGAGAGTAAAACTTGTTTGTCACCACTGCAGCCCTATAAAGGACAAAGGGGTTTCTCTTCGATCTGACCTGACTGACTGGGATCACTTGTTCTTGTTCTTTAACAGCAGAAGTATAAAAATGATTGCGAGGCTAACAAAATGTAGAAAAACAAGGCCAACAATTGCTCCTGGGCGGTTTGGACTTCACGACCCCCATTCTTGTTGTCTGCGGAGTGAACCGCTGTCTTGGAAACAAGAAGAACAGGAACAGTTTAACAAAGCAGGAGCCTATCAATGGCCCTATTCGAATACACTGAATAGCGTGGCCTTTGTTGCTACAATGGTGCTCAGGTTTCACTGTTTACATGCACCTTTGATACCCTGTGATTAAGTGTCCTATTGCAATGAATAAATCAGCATATCTCTAATAACTAAGTGTCTTGTGTGCGGGTAGAACAGAGCACCAACACTTTGACCCTCAGTTTGACAGAGAGTAAACTGTTGCACATATCCCAACACCATTACTACGGCAGGTGTGATACTGCATAGATATTTCACAAGTATCTAAATGTCTGTAATGGGATTTTATCCCATTAATGACAACATCATCCCTCTTATTTTGACGAGCTCCGGATGGGATATGCAGTACACTAAAGAATTATATAATACTAAATAATATAATATTTTGACAAGAAAATGAACAACCAGGTTGAAATGTCAGTTTTTTTATGCTCAGCATATTTATTCTGTTTACCATTTACTATTCATGATGATGTAATATTCTTGCCATACTTACATGATTATACAAATAAGTCAAACTACGCTATTAAAGCTGCAAATTACTTAGAGTAAATATATATTTGTCATGCAATCCTGCTGCATTTCAGAAAGCTATGGCAACAATGGAACAGAAATATAACAGGTTACAGTTATGCTTATTTATTTCTTTGTGATGATGCTGTGAAATAAGCCACTTGAGAAAAGAAATACTATCAAAAAGGAAAATCTAAAGATGAAGAACCCATGTTCACTTATTTTAGCCCTGTGTCATTAGTCTGTTTCTCTACTGAAGCTACGTGCCAACAATCATTTGCCTTTTTTGCAATAATGGGCATTACAAAGTGTAACCCTAGTTCTTAGGTGCACTCGCAACACTGTGTGCTATTGAGTGAAACGTTGGTGTACCACTCGGTCACTCTGCCATTCAGTTCAATTCCAACTCAAATATCTCAACTGATTCAGATGACGTTTTGTTTTGGTTCAGACCAAAATGTATTGATGACTATTGGACGGATCGCCATGAAATTTGCTGTACGTTAAAGTCACCCTCAGGATGAACGTCATCTGGTGATGTCATTGAGTCAAAACTTCAATTTGTCCAATGCTTTGATTTATGACAAAATGTATGCAAAACTAAAGACATTCAGAGCATCAGATGTACTTTTAGCAAATATTAGCACACGAAACAGGCTGAACTCAGCTGGTAAACATTAAACCTTCTAAACGTCAGCATATTAGCATCGTCATTGTGAGTATGCTTGCAATTAAGCTAAAACACCACTGTGTATTCACGCCTGTTATTACATTTCATTTAGCTGACCTAAAGCGACTTACAACACACCGATGGTACACCATTGGGAGCAATTTTAGGGTTCAGTGTCTTGCTCAAGGACACTTAGGCATGTGGACAGGAGGAGCTTGAATCGAGCCACCAACCTTCCGATTAGTGTGCAACCCAATCTACCGACTGAGCTACAGCCTCCCTGTGTATATCATGCTGGCATTACTAGTCTATTTCGATCCCTTATGCCAAAATAATAATTTATATGCTGATCTAATCAAGGTTAGGCTTACGTTACCCACCTGTTAGTTTAATAAACCGTTAGCCTCTGGGGCTTCTAGACACCATCCATGTTGCTGTTGCCTGGCAATAGTGTTTTTAAGACTTATCCACTTGAACGGCAAGCATGCGGTGCACGCAACTTCCCATGTTGTGACCACGAGCTCACGAGTTCCATTTGAACGCAGCAAATATTCCTTTACATGCAACAGCAATCACTTTCTCACTAGATGAAGGATCATGTTCTCGGTGTATATATTGTCAGGTCTAACTGCGGGTGACTTGAATAACAACTGATTATTAGGACAATGCACTGATATCCAAGAGATATTTAAAATGCTGAAAGCGTTCTAGATGGAGAGCAACTAGCAGAGTCTTACCTTGTCCAGGTCACCATGGGTTCAGGATAGCCATCCACAGCACAAGTCAACATGGCAGGCTGCCCAACATCTGCTGTGGCATTTACCTCAGACTGCCATATCCTGATGGTCGGAAGCACTGACACACAGAGAGGTATATAAATCATGGAACATACAGGCAGACTGCCACACGGATACAAAGAGACGTACAGTAGCAGGAGGAACAACAAGAAACGGAAGCAGTGGAATATTCAGAACACTTATTTCGGGCACACTCATGAGCCAGCCTCAGAAGTTCCAGGAAACAGACTTCATTAGCATGGAACATCTTTGATTCACGGTTGCTCTGGGCAACAGTTTCCACATTAATGCTGAGCTTGGCCGCCTCTAAGGATGTGTGGCTTATTTAAGCGTCATGGGACACCTGCCGCACAAAATCATGCACTCAAACACGCATTAAAAAGGGAAATAGCGGGAGGGAGAGAAGGTTGCTAACCATTCACAACGACCTTGATGATGCGCAGATCTATCTCGCCGCGGGCCATGAGGAGACCCTCGCAGGTGTACAAGCCCTCGTCTGTCTTCTTTATGCCGCGGATCTGAAGGTGATTATTGCTCAGTACCTTAAACCGAACTGCAAGGAAGCAGAAAAGATATGCATCATCAGGTGAGCAAGCATTTGTTGTGCTAACAAGAAAAGAGAAACCTTTGTCCGAATTAACTGACCAATAAAAGATTATGATGAGCTTTATGCAATATTTATTAGTCTGATAGATAGTGCTGCAACATTTCTAAAATAATGTTATTTCCACTTTTTCATATCAGTATATCCAGCACGTCCTTCACCAGCTCCAGAAAACGAAGCCCACATGAACTCCTTCAGTTTGAGATGAAATGTGAAGCGAATAAATTCAATCATGTAATAATCCAAAATACTATTACAACCCACACATGAGCGTGTTATTATTATTTTTCACTGAGTATTACCAGTACTACCGTACACAATATTATATTGCTCAGTGTCAAGGGTGAATAACAGAGAGTCAATTGTATTTTCAAATTCAAAACCAAATTAATTTTTCCTGTGGAAGCGTGGGGGTAAACCCCGGAGAAGAACGGTAACAAAAGCAGAGCACGAGCAATATTCAAGTCTTACTGCAAGTAAATCTGCATGTACATTATTATGCAGCCTTTCTGTCCTCTCATTCTAACAATGTTCACTACAGTTTCATTAAATAACTAATATTTCCAATTGGCCTTTTAGGCTGAACTTTTTTCTTTTTAAATGCTCTGCTTCAGCTGTTAACTCTTTAATACTACGATGATATTATTACATATTGATCACACTCTGACCATTTTTACGCACCAGACAGTGTAACCATCTTCACGACTTAGACACTGTACAACAAAAATGATCAATTTATAGACATTTAATGAACAACACTCTGCAAACAACAGCATAAATGAAACATAATTGTCCTAATTCGGCCTCATTATTCAACATCATGTAGCTAGATTTGTTAAACTAGAAATGATGTGTCAGATTAAATGATAGCAGCTGAGACCGAGATAGAAATCCCTGTGCTGTTCACGCAAATCTTACCATCCTTCTCCATCTGTATTTTCGTGCCTTTGTACTTCCAGAGGACGGTGGGTGGAGGTGAACTGACGACATCGCAGACGATGTTGGCGTTGTCGCCTTCATTAAACTCTTGTGGTGAGGGTGCGTTTGTGAAAGTGATTTTTTCTGCAATAAAACAAGAAAAACAAAATTTTTCACTCCCTGATGTAATTAGTCTCGTCAAAACGCCCTTCGCTTTGTGTTCCTGTTAAGTAAAATACACTTCTATTCACAGCATCTTTGAAGCATGTGTTCCAAAATAGCGCTCGACAAGCAACAGAGTATATTCAAAATGACACGAGTCATTTTTATCCCAATAACTCACAATTTAAAAGCAAAAAAAAAAAGGTTGAAACTGCAACAATGAATATCAGTTTTACCAATCAAGGCTCTTTTCAGCTTTGAAAAATCCAATTCTGAACTACTTTACAATCAAAGGCTTATTATCACTCCGAATGAGCTCCCATGACTCCCCCAATGGTGTCAGTTACCAGAAATGAAGCAGCCATTTCTAAAACTAATTGGCTAATGGAATATGTTGGGAGCTCTATTCAACATGGAACCAAGCCCTACCGTTACTGGACAGACTCGACTTACAGAATCGCATTCAACTTTCCGGCCGTGAAACTATCTCATCAGGGCTGAACATATGAACACGTAGAGATTATCTTCTTGCAATGACAGGTAAACGTTTTACTGTAAAACCTGCTCCTGTATATGGTATGAGTTATGTTCTTTGCAGGGGGTGACACTGCACTATGTATGGAAACTGCTGCATTTTGCTGCTTTCCATTCCTTCAGATGGCAGAAGTTGGCATGTGTATGACTATGATGACAACGGGAGTAGCTTGCTGCCGGTGGAAGTTTGGGACTTGAAGAGACTGCCGCGGGCCGCTTTCATGAGCTGCTATACTTTTTAAAACGGTTACATTTATTCCTACATTTACTAAGCCAAAAAAA
Organism: Brachyistius frenatus; assembly: GCF_029030835.1. Classification (NCBI taxonomy): domain Eukaryota; kingdom Metazoa; phylum Chordata; class Actinopteri; family Embiotocidae; genus Brachyistius; species Brachyistius frenatus. The sequence continues at coordinate 1,257,169 of NW_027210713.1, read as the reverse complement.
TAAAGCTGCAATCTTACTTTGTAAAATCCTGTACAAAATACAATATCCTGATTTAAATATGCAGTGTCTTCACAGGGAATCACTTCAAAAAGACCAAGAATAGGCACTGAAGTAGCAGAAAAGTTCTGTTTGGAAAATATTTTTTTTTCTCTGATGGGACACTGTTGCTTGACATTCATGGAAAATAAAAGCCATTACTCACAAGAACTGCACAACAGACAGGATCATTAAGCAGCTCTCTAATGGTCTTCCGACCATTTATTGAACTGATGAAAAATCCATCCTCACTTGAAAAGAAAAAGAGTAATGTGTTGCCCTTGAGCAGTCAATAAAATGGTATGACTTGAATAAACAGGATTCTTCTACACTGTTTAGACTCAATAATTTAGACAGTGTACTGTTAAAAAAAAAAAAAAATAAAAAAAACTTACGGAAGATTTTCACTTTGACGGTCGACTCCACTTGCTGGTCACCGTTGGTAGCAACACACTTGTATGTCCCAGCGTTGTCAGTCCCAGCTTTGTACAGTGTGAGGGTGGAGGATGACTCATCGTTACGGGTTACCGTTATGTCTGGTCTATTCGGCTCTATCCTGTCCCCACTCGGTCCAAACCAGTCTATGTGCTTGGCAACGCCTACAACTAAGAGCAGAGACACAGCAGAGCAGCATGTAAGAAAACAGGTATCCATAATGTCCTCATTTCACATCTGTGAAGTCAGCCACTGCCCACAGACTGAATACTGTGGGTGTTTCACACTCCTATATAGACGGAAGCCAGCAGTTTATGCATTTTAGCTGTCTGCAGAAACCAAATGAAAAAATGAAAGCTAATAATAATCCCCCAAAAATGTTTTTGGTCTCAACATGAAGGAAAACCAAGAGAAAAAAAAAAAAGGACATCAAATAACATATCATCGGCAAAGATAATGAATTAATGAAACTGAAAACCAGAACATTTTGGCTACATACATATGTGATACACATACTGGACCTTTGGGTAACCAGGATACCACTTTGTGAAGTGATGTAGTTTTACAATTAAACCCTTGAAGAACACAACGTGTGGTTGACGAAGTGGTTTATATAATTCTATTGTTTTTTCACGCACTGCGAATCATTTATCTATAATTATATCTCTGCAGTGTGCACAAATAGAGCTCACATGCCAGCTTGAAACAGATGGGGAAAAAAAACGATTTTTGAGAAGACCTTTTCCACATTTCATTTTTTAAGTTGATTTTTATATATGAACAAATTAGTGTATTTAGATCTTTTTGTGTGATCACTTTATGGAACATCTTTACAAAAACGTCAAAAATGTCAGTGTAAAACCGAAAACATGGTGCAGGTTTAAAAGGTAAAACAAGTAGAATAAACATACCTTCGCACATGAAGAACTTGGACTCTCCGAGGCTAATCTCGCCGTGAGTTGGTATGATCTGCACTTCCAGTGAAACTGCAACAGAAAAAAAAAAGGCACAAAACATAATCAGAAACAACATACAAAGCGAAGCACTGATTAAGAAAGCAGGAACGCTTAACACCGTTTCAATATTTAAAAAACCACAATGGAAAAGACGACCCGACTATTAAGTTATCCCACCTCCAGATCAATGTGTAATGTCTACAGGCTACAACAGAGGGAACCACCTGCAGCCAGTCAAAACTCTACCTGAATGTACCTGTATGATTTATAGTAGTGAACTTTGATTTTCTAATTATTGGAAACCTCCAGGACTGAGAGTCTTCTTGCAGTTGCACTCACAGTTTTTATTGTCACAAGGAGACTTACATATTTCTATTTGAATATTTACCACACACTGGAAGTTGGTGTGAAACAAATCATTCATTCATTTTTTGATTTTAGTTAACAGTTGGTACAAGTAATGAACAATGTAGCTTTTATTTGATTTTTTTCTCATTTCCTGCACATCGCCCTGCAGCAGCTCCAATATCCAATGCCTGTAGGTGATGAAACGCACATCTCTAAACATATATCAATATATTTACTGCCACTGAAAAGGCAGCAGGGAACAAGAAATCTCTGCAAAAGGAATGTACACGCACATCAAGACACTGACGATGCCATTTTGGTCAAGCAGCCCTATTAGAGAAAAGTTGGACATTTCCTATTGCTCTCTCGCCTGCAGTCTTCCTGTTCCTTCAAGAGAAATAACATCAAGCCAGCACTTTAATTACGCTGTTGAAATTCAGTTGCTGCTACTAAGGAGACTATTCTCTCAGCATCTTTTAAGATAAATTATTTTTAAAATGCTTAGAAATCATTGTGTCTGGTGAGAAGGAAATACAATGCAGCGTGTACCTCAGCGTGTTCCCGCTTTTTGATGAGCGGATGACAAAGACAGACTTTTATTATATTATATGGACACTGCTGTGCTTAATTAGAAACAGAGCGTCACTTGTTTTCCTGTCGAACGTCCCAAAGGGGGCAGTCGGGGCTCTAGCGGGTGACTAAGCAGTGTGACTAAATGGGCCTGAGTGAGGCTGAGTGAATGTGAATGCACTACAGCGGTTGTCAGGGCGAGAGGGGGAACATAGGCCGCTAACTTCTGATATGTTGATGGCAGACGGAATATTCACATTTGAGCATCTGGAACTGGTGAATTTTGGATATTTTTGCCTGAAAATTACTTGAATAACAGATCAGCTATTGATAATTGTTCTGCTGATCGATAAATCACTTAAGCTCTTGAACTTTCAACCTCGAAATATTGCATACAAGATGAAATTATTGATACTGTAAAGAATAAACCTGAAAAACAAACGAGTGTTTAAGATGTTTTCCAGAGACTGTGATCCAACCAGACCAGAAGTGTCAGGTACAAATCACTGCACTGTGTCTGCTGTCATTTGAGTCAATTTAACACCAAGCTCAAAGCACTATAATTGACATTTATTCAGTTGTTTGAAAATTTTATTTATCTAAATGAGTCAACCGTTTCATTTTATCATCAGAATTTGATGTTCAAAGTGATGGAACATCAAACGCAGACATCAACACCGTTTTCGACAGCCTACTAACACAAAACAATGTTAAGATAATTTATGGATCAGTTAATGGATTTTGTTTTAATTGGGCCGAGGAAAAAAGTTTATACTCATTTAGTCAAACATAGACAACTCATCTACAGGGGAGGTATGCTGCTGCTGAACATAAATTAAGAGGTGTTTACTTGTATGGCCCGTTATCACGTCCAATGTATGAAAGGGTTTTACATCGAAAATAGTTTCCAAACCAGACGGAGATATATCAGTAAAGACAGCTTCAGAAACACGCTAAACACATAAATAATGTCTTAAGCCAGAGTGGAGAGTAGCAGCTTTCTAAGAAACAATAAATGCAACCATTTTCAACTCCGCAGGAAAATTAAAAAAAAAAAAAACAGGGGTTCAGCACGAATGTGGTAAAACCATATAAGAAGACCAGTTGAGTAAAAGTCAGAGTAAAGGTTGAGTGAAATAATTCCCACAAAAGTCACAGCTACACTTCCATCACTACCATCTACTAGTGTTAATTAGTGAAATATTGCGGTTCTTTGTACCCCTGAAATCTAAAGCAGAGCTTTTTGGTCCGACTCTTATGCCCTATGACATTTTAGCTGGGAAGAGACATTAACAGAACTGTGAAAAATGAAGTCCCATAATCATCTCAGGATTAACTTTAATATGTCAGAAATGCAGAGGCTTCCGAATCATCCATAATAAATTCCTGACATAGCTTTGTGTTCGAGGAGCAAATTAAAAGCAAAAGCAAGTGACTTCTAATGTTTATTACGACTATGAATTGTCCACCAGTCAGCTATAAAAATTAAAATGACTGGGAGTTAAAGTATAATACAACAGCCCAGGGATAAATCCTCCCTTCATGATCTTTATAACAGTTAGTTGTAATTCAATCTGGAGGTAGATAGGTGTTGATTTATTTCAACGGTTGTTTTAGAGGCTGTGATTTCTGCTGCCGATGGACTTCAGCAGGTTATACGGAGAGCTGTCTGTAATATTTTTGGACCCTCCCATTTAAATAAAGAGTGTTGACAGCACATGTTGGTAAAGTTGAATCAACACTTCACACAAATTATAACCCTCATGATGGTAGGATCTACTGCTATTGCCAGAATCCTAAATAGCTCCCAATGGCATGGATGCTCTGTCCGAGTCTGTGAATGGGAAGCAATTTAAAAAAAAAGAATACAAAAAAAAAAAAAGAATATACACACAAGTGCAAACCATTTGCCATTTATCAGACTTTCTTTAATTGGGCACAGCCGCCGTACTGGAAAATGAGTCTGCAGTATATTTCCTACATAAATGAAGGAACAGGTCATATAAATTGTTAACTGTTAAACTCTTAACATGGGAGATTTTTCATACGGTTATTACATACTTTCATATGACTGCATCAATTGGATGCATTATACCAACGTCATGAAGTCAGAAAGCAGCGAGCCCGATTCTAAAACCTGTCAGTGTACCTCACATCACTGCTTTTCCCATTAAAACCAACAATGCAAAACCGTTTTCATATCCTCCGAGCAAGCCGACATGCTGAGGGAGGACCGCCCCATATCATCTTCCATCTCCCCCTCCCCAAATGTTTCTTCCCTCATTAGAGGATTACAATACAAACAACAAGACACCTGCACACTCTGAGAGTTTTCCAAATTTAATTATCCTGTAGGCCCGGCACTAATTGGGTCTTTCACAATGAAGGCAGAGCCATGGCACCTCTTTGCTGAGTTATGACGACAGGGTAATTGCTCTACCACCAACAGCTCACTTCTTCAAATATGAAAGAGGCTAATAAGCTATTGTAATTCAAGACTTGTTAAAGGGAAAAATCCCTCTCAAATCAGGGGGTGTTCATGTTACAAGACAAACGTGTGGTCCAAAAATTTTAATCTGTATATCCCTGGTGATATGTCCATTTCAAAACCAAGTAAAGCTGCTTGGGGATCTCCACATCATAGACGTTAAAGGAGGACGCACTGTAGATAAGAAAAGTGTAAGTGGAAAATACAGTAAGACACTACTTTTAAACTTAATCCATTAAAAATGGCTTTTTCAAAGAGGAAAAGCAATTTTGCCTGTAGCACAAATTTCAAGTATGGTATCCTGATAAATGTGATAAACTGGTACCCCTGAAACCAACCCAGCATGCCGCGAGCAGGGTTCAGGGTGTGTGTTAGTCGGTCAGTCCGCCACCGTGGTCCATACCTTAACGACTGCTGGGTAAATTGTCATGGAATTATGCTCAGAGGATGAATCCCACGGACTACTTCCTGTACTCTAAATCTAGAGCCACCAGTAGGTTATAACTTATCCGGTGGAAAATCTCCACACGAAGGATTGGCGCAAAAGGTATTTTTGTCAGCGGGCAGGCAGAAAAAAAACTGTTTTTATCCATTGATCCATCCATCCATTTTCTGCCACTTATCCGAGGTCTGTTGCAGTGACAGCAGGTTGCACGCGTTAGCCCAGACTTCCCTCTCTCCAGCTATGTTTTCTAGCTCCTTATGGGGGATCCCAAAGTCTTTCCAGGCCAGATGAGATATATAATTCCTCCACCGTGTTCTGGGGTGTACCCCGAGCTCTCCTCCCAGTTGGACATGCCCAGAACACCTCAGATGGGAAGTGCCCTGACGGTATCGTAATCAGATGCCCGAACTACCTTAAGTGGCTCCTTTCAATGCAAATGAGCAACAGATCTACTCCGGATGTCAACACTCCTCACCTTTATCTCTAAGGCTGAGCCCGGCCACCCTGGAAAGGGAGGAGGAAACTCATTTCAGCCAGACTGAGAGAGATTCAAAACACCCTGACGGAAGGCACTCGTCAGAGCTCGCCTCGACTAGGGAGACATGGACAGCCTCTAGGAGACGAACGTGGGAGGGGAGCTCAAAGACGAGGATCTAGTGGCCGGACTTTGGTTCAAGGCGGAGCACAGGGACGACATGGAGCCATCACCCTGTGGGCCCAGCACCTGCAGGTACAAGTTAACGGGATGGGGGTCTTTGCAAGCCAGGTGGCAGGCCGGGTTGGGGTGCCGATCCCTGGTGGCGTAGACCGGCTCCAGGGACGTGGAATCTGACATTTTTCTTTTGGGTCATTTCTTTCCTGTAGCACTGCATTCGTAGCGTTCAGTGAAGAACGTCCCTCACCGACTTTGGATTGCCATTAAATTTAGCGCAGATATTGTTAGTGATCCTTTAACATTTCATATAACACCACCATCAGATCCAAAGTTGTATATCTCCAATACATTGGTTTATGAATAATAGATGAGAAGCGTATAACAGTCCCATCAACCTCGGCTTTAATTTTTCCGTCTTTTAAATGTTGACTTAATAAAGGTGTACAACAATGTGATGAGTCACAGAAGCTAAGCTTTAAAACAAGTGAACAAGCAATGTCAGCATGCTGACACACTAAACTAATATGTTGAACATGCTAAACCTTGTGCTTGCTTAATATCAGTATGTTAGCATCGTCACAGTGAGCTTGTTAGCATGCTTTTTTTTTAAGCATTTAACTCGATCAATGCTGTGCAAAAGTAAGTACAGTCCCACAAAGCCATTAACATGGCGAGACACTTGGTCTTTCTGCTTAAGTATTTGACAAATAATTAATTACTCATATGTCAATCAATACTCAGGGTATGTCAGTGACTCTGCTGAGCTCAGTTAAGAAAGCATTGCTGTTTCCCCATGTCATTCCTGATATTTATCTACTACTACTTCATTCTTTACTAATTTTTTATTTGTCAATTCCAAAACGGCTTTGCACAAAGAATATATACATTTTCATATTTTAAAACAAAATTCACTGATGCATAAAAGCAAAAACCTATATAAGTATATTTTCACATCTATTATTTATTGTAGTATTGGAAATATTAAACTTAAAACTATACTGCTCAGGCTGTGAACTGCTAATCATCGAACTGCAGAAGAGTGTTCAAAGAAAGAAGACTCAAAGTGTGGCTGGTGTGTATTAAAACTGGAACACCTAGAAATGAGGAAAGAGGAAGATGGCCTGAAGAGCATGAGGAGGTGCTACGTGCCACTAATTGGCAAACCTAACCTCAGGCGCGTAAAACTTGCATACAAACAGGAGTAACATGTCCAAACCTGTGTTTAGTTCGTGAGACCTACAGAGACATTCACTTTTCAAGCAGATAGCCTAAGCGTGACCTAGTTGTGGGCAAACATGAATCTCCCTGCAGTTTAACTTTTTATAGCTTTGATAAAAATCTTTATGATAATTTCCCCAATGGGGAGGGTCCCATCAAAACCAACCTGCCTACTATTCCTACTAATTAAACCGGGAAAGAAAGGTAGCAATGCAAGTCAAAAATTTCACTTCAATAATTACATTTTCGATCAAAGAAGATGGACTCAAGAAATTCGACACATTGCCAATAATGGATGCAGAATATGCAGGTCAGCTGCCAAAAAAATGGACTAAGGAAATCGGAGATGGAAAACTAGCCTTATTTCCATGAAAAAAAAAAAAAAACTGACATGATATATGAGCAGTGCAAGACAAAATTACACCACAATACTAAAAGAAATCCCACCAGCGATAAATCTAGTTGTTGGTCTGTTGTTTTTCTGCGTCAAAGTAGGAAAGCACAAAGCAATTCTGAATGCAACATAGGAACTGTAGCTCTGACATTAGCAGTTTATTTGTGATGTAACAATTACTTTAGCTGTGGGCAATGTCACATTTGGATGCAGGCTGATTGTCACTATAGAAGACAGCTTGCAGTGTCAATAATTCATGTCTCTGTAGTTCATTAAAAAAAAAAAAAACCACAAAAAAACCTTAGCGTTAGTAGTCTTCGAGCAATCTCATTAAATTTATAGTAACATGGAGAAAAATATTACATTATCATAGGTAGTATATCATTTATTACAGTCGATGTCTCTGCTGCTTCTGGATGCAAATCACAGCAGGATGCAGTAAAATGAAAAAAAAAGGTGTGCATCATTTATCTGTCTATAACTGTTCTTTAGCAGCAGAAGTGACTGAACGGTTCCCAGTGGACACCGTGCTGTAGTCTGTGTGCATCTATTTAAGCATCATGCTCTTAAATTCCTCTGCACAACCATGAGGCATTGTACTACACTACTTGACACCAGTACGTGCACATGTGCTTGCACATGCATGGGTGTGTTTGTGTTTGTGTTGTGTCTGTGTGTGTAATGATGGCGGGGGAATGGGAGGTATTTCATGAATGAAAATGATGTACATTAATGTGCTTGGGCTGCAGCAATCAGTGGTCACAGTTGGAGGACCTTAAATAGTCTCATGGAGCCGAAACCATCCTTTCCAGCTTGGGTTATATCTTACACGTAAATTCCCCACAGGAATACACTGTTATTTTGGAATTAACAGATAAGATATGAAGGGCGAGGGATGCCAGGTAAAGGGGAATTTTTGCCGAGCCGGGTCTTTCTCCTCTTGCTTCTGGAGTTATCTCGAAACACCTCGGGTGCTGTGGTGCTGTTGTAGTAAACCTCGACTCAAGCTGTGACTCGCCTCGCCTGCCATGTAGGATTAAGCTCATTATCTATTCTGCTGATGTGAAACAAACACGCGCATTCACAACCAGTTAAACCTTAAGCCTGCCAAATTGACAGTCACAGTTAAAAACCGCCGCTCATTATCTGTGATCTAAAACAAACAAAAGATCGGATCTGTCCTTCAAATGAACACAACACAAGATATTGGAGTAAACTATACATATTTATATTTTGGCCAAGGTAACGGCAGTATTGAAACAATGAAGGGGTTTCTCCAAATTTACATACGCCGAAAATAAATTCTATCTAAACCTGCCTCTTAGAAGACAAACTGTTTTTACTCAGCAGGAATAAAACTGCTACCGTATTCATTTACTGCATTAAGAGCTTTTAGTGTCATATAGATTATAGGGCTACTGAAATAATAAAGTGTGTGCTAAAATGAATGAAAGCAGAAACATGAACACGTATGTGAAACCAGTGCTCCACTATCAAAACAGCTTTTAACTGGTAGAGTCGAAACAAATGGAAAGCCAATGACTGCAAATGTCTGTGGGAAGGAAGTGCCTCAGTAATGGTGGAAAATCTACACGCAGCGAGAAACTAACAGGGAAGCATTTCATTCAGAACAAACAAACCTAGTTTTGTCTTGAAGTAACAATACATATCATCAGTCCTTGCATTCAGGACCTCCTAGCTTTAAGGAAGAAGTGAGTATTTGCTTGCTGCTCATGCCTCTCAACCGCAGTTATACTCATTTCTAGCAGTTGCTATGGAAACGTGTTTCCCAGCTCCCCTCTCCCCTTATTTTGACATCACAGCTCCTCCTCCTCCTCCTCCTCATCCTCCTCTTTATGGCTGTCTGGACGCAGCAGTGCAGACTCGAAGAAGTGACTGTTAACACTGATGAGGCTGTCAAAACAATGCACATTTTAAACCGATCACCGTTACTGCCTTCTGTGGCTGGGCCATTGGTGATACGATACTCCAATGTCTTCACCAGTTAATCACATTCTGTATATAGGGATGGGTCATGATTTTCAAATATTCGAATAGTCATTCAGATATTTAAAAAAAATTATATATGTGCAACTATCCTGCCTTATTTCCCCAATTCCTACCAGCACACGGTTGTAATGCGTTACTCTTGTCAGAAGGTGGCGGTAAAAGCTGTCTGCCAGTTGCCATTACACAACATGGGGAGAAGAACACCATTCTACAAGAAAGGCAACCAACAGTGACGTCACCCGTCGGTTTGTGAACGGCCGTTAGGACGCCTCGAGTCTGGAATGTGTCCGGCGCCATTGGGAGCAGTTTGGAGCAGGAAGTGACCATATTTGGATGAGCTGGGGGGAGGAGCCAGCAGTGGATCTGACTGATCTGATTGGAAATCCGGCATTACAACATCCCGTCCACCGATAGCTGTAACCTGACTGAACGACACAGCCTTATTTTCTAATTAATGATGGATTATTTTCAGATGGACCTCCAGAAAACTAATAAGAAGGAGCGACTTTAGCCAACAACATCGAGATAACTGCTGGGGAAAGTTTATTGACTGAGAATTTTATGAGAGAAGTTGAATGGGAGTCTATGGTGCCGAAGGCTTTTTGGCGCCGACCTCTAGTGGCACCCGGTGGTATCGCAGCTTAAGGCACTTCTGCATCTGCCTCATTTTTCAGAGTCGGATACTACGTCCACTTTTACATAGTCTTTGGCTACCAGGCAGATAGGCGAGCAAAATTGTGTGGCGCGGGGAGATTATGTGCCGCGGTGTGAACACGAGAAACATGCAAAGACGATCGCAGCCGTCAAAACTTTCTGTGTGGAACTACTTCAAAACATGAAGATGAGGTGCAGACCAAACTCTGCAGTTAGAGCTAGCCACATGTACCACAGATATGCACAGTCATTGAAGTGAAGCACCGGGCAACGATCCATCAACAGATCAATAATCAATGGCCAGACAAAGTAAGTTTGATGTTGGGCGTGCAGCACAAACAACTACGGTCTTCTCAAAGACGAAGTTAAAAACACACTTCTTTGCAGATTTGCCTGGAGGCGTGAGGGAAAGGTGCATTAGTATATAGACAAAAGTTATGAAGTCAACCCTCTATACAGTTGTATTCAATGAATTTTAACTATTCATCTGAAACTCATCTGGTGCTGGTCTTATAATTATAGCCCCAAGCTGCGGCTTCAATATCTGCGAGGCTTCAGACACATGGGACATTATATTTGGGCATTACTTTTTAACCATAAGACTGCATAACAGATGGCCAGCAGCTCACACTAAATCTGTGCATTATCTTAAAAAAAAAAAAAAAAAAATGGAACCACTAGCAGAGAAACTCTGCTTCTTAATAATATGTATTTCAAAGCTCTCAGTCCAAATTACCCTTGTAATATTTAAATCTTAATCCCAAATCTTATTTCTGTGGCATTTATAACACTAAAGTAGGCTTAGAACATAATTTATGTGTACTTAGATCCTTTTCATAAGTTTTAACTGATTGATTAAAATATAAAAATATTCTGCAAGCCCAGTCCGCAGATAACAGGGTTTATTTTATGGCAGCAGAATGACGGGCAACATGTTGGAAAAACGAGGGTGTAAAATAGCACTTGAAAGACTGACGTAATGGTCATACTTATGAGTTATATAATAGGGCAACACACATTAGAATAAGAGGGCAAGGCAAGAGAAGCTGAGCTGCCAGAGTGGAGATGATTCAGGTTCCTAACGGTTGTTAAAGAGTGGCTGTTTGAAGGTGCTTGGCTGTGATAATGACGCATCATAAAATATGCCACATTTTGTGCCACACTACTTTTATCATATTGTCATCGGGCCAAAAAGATCCCTTTATTCTCATGCGCTACGACAGGATTCAACTAAAACATTAATATTTCTAGATTATCTGTATAAATATGAATGAGAAATTACATGTACCCCATATAAAAAGTGTGCCAAACATTTTTCTTGGGTTTTCAAAACTGACCTCTGCAACATTAAGATGCCTGTATTAGTCACTGCAATGCAGGATTATAATACATTTAAAGGCAAACATGGCATAAAGTGGAGCGCAGTGCATCAATTTGATCAACTAGAGAACTTAATTTTTCCAGTTTACCCAGTTGCACATGAATGTAACATGCTACCACGACTGGCATTTCCAAAATGCATTTTACAGAGAACAGAGAAGAACAAATAAAATACAATACAAATACAATGAGATGTTTAAGTCAAACAATGAGTCAAGCCACTAAAAATATGAGGTGAAACGATTTCTTTCTAATGCCTCTTTGAGCTACATTCCTCTGCCTCTCTGTGCTCGAGATCACGCGTGACTCGATGAGCTACGGTGCACTCCACTTCAGTGGCCGACAGAATCTGCCCTCATTCAGGCAATTTAGTGCGAGTGCCCCTCAGCATCTGCCTCAGCTGTGCGGCACATAACAAAAGCCTAGGGAGGCGGAGAGCTGAGCGTCTGTGACCCATCATACCATGCTGTGTGCTCCTGTAATGAGTCAGTATTCAGGGGAAAACAAGGCCACACAGAAATATAGACATTGGGCTGCCAGGGACACTTAAACTATGGGGGGAACGAAGCTTCTGGATAATCACAGGGAGGAGTTTAATGTGGCTTATTGAATAATTGTAACAATTCGGAGGCAAAAAAAAAAAAAAAAAAAAAAAAAAAAAATCCCAAAACAATTCAGAACAAAGAATGTTTTGTGGTCTACAACACACATATAATGTCCTGCCCTGAATTTAGAATTATGGCTAAAAGCCAGCTTAGGGCTCTAGCGGTGCTGTACAACCTGTGCGGGGATAGCAGTCTGTCACTATGTCTAAAAAAGACATGCATAATCCGTGAAATGGAAATATTCTTGGAGGCTGAAATCGGAGGACCCTGCAAAGGTTCTTTTTTTTTTTTTTTTTTCATTTTCGGCTTGAATCCTGGGTGGCAGCTACATGCAAGAATAGAGAGTCTGTGTGGCATGAACAATGACTGAAATGTTAACATCTCTGCAAACACAATGAATCACCACAGTCTGTCACAAAAGAAAAACCTGCTCATTCCTCCAGATTAATCATTACAGTGGGTCCCAAGTGACTTCCCTGTTAGTGCTAGTCACGACACGCTCCCATGAAAACAGCAACAACAAAAAAAGCCCACAAAGCAGCCGCCCCGCTACTTGCTTGAAAGCTTTTTAAGGTTTAGCGGAATATAATGCACTGAGACTGTGCTAACTGGGCAGACTTCCATGCATTTCTAATAATTACTGTACCAGCAAAGAGGGGGACTGGGAGGGCAGGAGGGCAGGAGGACTGGAGAGGAGGGAGCCAAAATCACCACTCAGCCACAAGATGCCTGTGACTACACAGAACCCCGAAGCCTGGCACGCTGCACACTGCTCTCTCTGTGTGTCCATTCAGAAGGCAGACAAGCTGGGACGAGCCGGATAAGGCTGCCTGCGACGCCACCAGGAAGAGGATCAATAGGAGGGAATGCACCATTTCGGATACGGCCAGACAGAGACAGGGGCAGGGCGGAGAGGCAGAGCTGCACTTGAGTACTCATTATGTTGTGTAGGATGACACAGTGTGTGCAGCCACTTCTGAAGTTATCTATGAATGGCAGGAGAACGACGCGAACCCTCCCCCTCCCCCCCACACCCCCTCCGGAGATGAGGGTGGATCACACTGTAATTGGATTAAAGCACTAATGAAAATAAAAACTAGCATTAGCCCGTCTCCATCAAGGTTACAGAGCTGAGGAGGATAATCATGTGAGCACACCAAGAGCGCGGGGTGGGTTTGGGGGGGGGGGGGGCACGACATCCCATGACCAGATACATATTGGACAACGTTGACCGTGGGCATCTTCCCCCCCCCCTCGCTTGCTGGCATGGAAACAGTTGGCTGCAGCCGAGCATTTTTGGACATCACCCACCAGCCGTCAATCACATGAGGATGTTCCGCCTTCCGTACTAACGGAGTCCGAAACACCTGCCAAGTATCAAATGCCAGTAAAAATCTGTCTTTGCCAGTAAATAAACAAGAGTCACCCACCACAGTGGCCAAGATGATGATGCCCAGCTGGCCTTTTCCCGTCCTCAGATTATATCCCCGCTGACCACGATAGACTTTCTCCGACCACGACCCAATCAAACCAAAGCAAAACAGTGGCTCTGTATCAAACAGGTCTCTGATCAACGGTCTCCACAAAAACACTGCCAAACTAATATTTGCCATAAGATTACAATGGTTAACCAGCCAAACGCTGGTTTAAAGAAAACCACACAAAGACAGCCAGTGTGATTAAATACAGAAAGAAGTTAGTTGAAAGATCCGTCGTGGAGCTCAGTAATCAAGTTAGAAATGACAGCTGCTATCTGCGCCCCTCATTACTAAATTTTTCACAACGTTCCTGACTTTACAGAACATGAAACAGCACTGAAAGTGAGTAAGTAGTGTTACAGTCATCTCATCAAAGAGACAGATCATTTAAAAAAAAAAAAGATAGAAAAAGCATGACAGGCGCTGTAGAAAGAGACAGCCTTGACCTAATCAGTGACATTTTAAATGGGTAATTATCATAAACACTTGAACACTTTCAGTGTTCATTAAGTAAAAGACAAATGTATAGTCTGTTTATCAGGTTTTTCTGGTGGCAGTTAAAAAAAAAAAAAAAATTATATTAAAGTTGAGGGAATGCAACACGATGTTTCCTCCCGTTATAGGATCTATATACATTGGATCGCTCCCTATCTTTCTAACCAGCCAGCTACCTCTGAATGAAAGCCTTCAGTTTGGTTAAATCTATCCGATGAGTCCGTGAAGTGCATCTCCCTGCAGGCCTCTCGCTCACGTAATCAAAATAAAACCCCATGATCGCAACACAAGAGTCATCTATGCACAAGACGCAGCCTCATTTACTTTATCCCATTTAAAATTGAACGTACTTTACTCCCCTCAGGGAATTTGCCCTCTGAATGTGACCCATCCTAATGCAATTATGAGGGCTGTGCGACCACACTGGAGGGGGCCTTGGTGGACCAAGTGCAGCCCTGAGGCCAATACCATGGTCAGGGGCAATAGCAGGTATAGCTTAATAACTAATGTGCATGTCTGTGGGCTTGGAAACCAGCCAGAGGAAACGCATGGCAACAGGAGAAGAGCGTGAAAACCGTGCTGTTTACTCTGAGGCAAGAGTGAGAAATATCTTTAAAGAAGAAAACATTGGTGAAAAAAATACTTTACGTGTTTTTAATATTTGAGCACCAATATTTTATTGCTTGTAACCATAAATTGAAAATAGCCTCCTGCGCCCTCTGACAAGGACATGCTTGATACTCCAGCAGCATGTTTGTGTTATTCAAGGCCATCACTGATGTCCCTCATTAATCCATGCCACATCTAATTGTGCTAAGCCATAACAATGGGAGATTTGCATTCTTAAGCAATAGTGCCAAGCTCCTCCAAAATATTTCCAGTTGCTGGTGCTGCTGACAAAGCTGGAACGTGTCAAGTTGTTGTTGTTGTTTGTTTTTTAGACAATCTATACAGGTTTAGTAACAGATTGTTTTATTTACTGTAAATGTGGCTTCGATTTAGGCAGAAAGGACGTTATGGTCAGTGAACTTCATGAAGTCCACGGTTTCGTGTTATCTTTCAGTCAACCAAGTCTCTATAACACAACTGCTGTGATTCAGATATTTAGCACTTTTTCTGAGACAACAAATTCATATTCTACTCATCGACCAGATGACCAGTGACTCATGAACAACCTGTTGCTACACCTGCTAAGGGAATCTGTTCATGTTTACTGTTAGCACGTAATGCCAAGTGCTCCTTTCTCTGAAAATTCAACGCATTAATGCACATTAAAGAAATCTCTCAGAAAAACACTCCACTGCACTTGATTTAACACCACATACAGTTATCTGCCTGAAAGAACAACAAAGGAAGGAATTTCTTTTTCCACTTGAAAACAATTTTGTTTTCATTTCCAGCATTCTCGTCATAGATATCGGTATCAAAGAGCAAAGCAGGCCCAGGGTTGTGTTTTGCATTCTTTGAGACAGACTGACGAGGTGTGGTCGTTCTTCCCAACAGCTCCACTGAGGGTGACAGATGGCACGGAGGCACCTTATGACACACACACACACACACACACACACACACACACACACACACACACACACACACACACACACACACACACACACACACACACACACACACACACAATTGGCTAATCAGAGGCTGGAGTGTAAAAATAGACCCAGGGACATCATTAGCCTCCAGAGAGTTGAGTACTCTATTTCTTAGGACTGGGATCTCTGGAGACATCTACTGAGAGGGAAGAGACCCACTGCCATTAATCCAGGCACTTAGAAAACAGGTTTATGGTGAATTAGACAGGGTTAAGCCCTTTTCTGCTTTCATGCCTGCTCATCATACATGTAGGACTCTCAACACGTTCTAGCTTCGGCTAAGTGGAATGGACTCATTTCAATGTTAGTGGGCGTATATTTGTCTTGAAGGTCAAAATAATCTTGACTGGTTTTTGAAGTGCGGTGCATATACTGATATGTTGTTGGTGGATCTCATGTGTTTGACCTTCAAATTACACCGACCAGTCAAGGTAGCTGATTGCTACAGATTCATCTTCCCTTAAAATTCATGAAATTCAGTGAGTCAGAGCTAAGACATTACACGCTGCGCATTTCATTGACTGTTCTGTTACAAATCCTGTAAGCTGCACTGTTGGAATACATTTGTCAGGAGTAAAAAGCATGAAGTCAGAAATTCAAGTAATTTCTAATCTTTTTTTTCCAGAAATTGTCTTTCTTCTAAAGAGGAGAAGGGATTCAGAGGAATTCACTTTTCATGTATCATTGGTTTACAAATTCTAGAACACAATTTAACATGTAACACGACAGATGACATTTTCAAAAACCGAAAATGTTGAACTTGTACGAGGCTCCCTTCCAGGTCGAATAGAAGATTCATCTGAGGGGGAAAAAGGAACGGCAAGCAAAAAAACAAAGCCTGGAAATTCATAGAAAATTAGGACTCAGTGGGTTGACCTTGACATCAGAGAAAGCTGCTGACACCAACACTCTTGTATAATCATTTACTAAAAACGAATTGTGAGTATATTCAATCAAGCCATCACCTGTTTGCAACAAGTGTAGAGTTTCCTTCAGGAGACCGCATAAGATCATGTGTGCAGTCTCTCTGTGGCACTGTGAAAACAAATTATTTTATTACTACCCCCTGAATTCATGTCTAAAACCAAAATTTTAGAGCAACAGCTCAAAGCGAGGGGGTAGGGGGGTGGGAGGGGCAGTAGCCAGTGGCTACACATTTTTCACGGTTACTGCACCTCTCTGCAAGAAAGAACTCTGCAAGTATTAGTAGACCGATGGCGAAGGGACCCAGTCACAGCCTATCAAAGGTGCATGTAAAGTGATTAACCAGGGGTAGGATAGGGTAGCAACTGTCCTCAGGGTTATTTAAACAAGATCTTTTTGAGGAACCAGCAAACTAACCACAGATGCCCACAGTATTTTTGGAATGGTAGGAAAAAAATGTCACCCTATCATTGAATAAATATCCCAGAACCTCAAGGTATACAGCAGCTCCCGCGGTGCAGCCCTCCACTTACAATTTCTCATGTTGCAGAAGAATTTCAACACCGTGTTCCCCCATGCTAATTTCCTAATTAAGTTCTGAGAAAATGTGGATGAAAACAGGGCTACCTGTTGTGAACAACACATTAAATTACCATGATTCAGACAGATACTGCAATCCAATTGAAATCAATCTTTTTTTCACCAAAATAATATTATACTCAATTGTGATATGCAGCAATTTTAAGAAAAGAGATTTACATGATGAGGGAAGCACCTTAGTGTGACTGTATGTGTTGGACATCTTGTGTACATAGACAGAAAACATACAGTATATCACTATACTGACAATCACAACATTTATTCCCAGCAGTCAGGTGTTAAATCACTGAGATCAGGACACCAAGTACAATATCAACAGGAACCAGAAGTGCACTCAGAGAGCGCATACTTCTGCTGAGGCTGATAGTCCACTCTTCTATGCAAATCTGCAAGTACAACCACTTTATACGACTGGATATGTTTCAAAAACTATTAGAATGATTGTAAGAATGAAGGTTCTCCTCTATGAGACCACAGTCCCTGCATCCACTGCAAGTACATGTACTGTATATACCAGAGGATTACTGAAGTTGTATTTCTGGAATGATCAATGTTTTGTCACTTTTGAACCTGACTTCCTTCTACTGGATTCAAAAGATGTATGACATTTAGTAGGCTAAAGTTGAATGGGTTGTTTCTTGGTACATGCTACACCCCTCCGCCAGGTTCAGTGTTTCCCCTACCATTGTTTTGGGAGAGGCTGGGCCGGCCCGCTAACATTACAGCAAACATACTGCTGAGAAGAGTGATAAGCATGAATGAAATAAAACCTTTTAAAGTCAATGCAACACACAATATGACAGAAATAGTTGATTATCTATCTGCCGCTCCTTTTAAAACCATACACCAGAAAGCCTGTGTGAATAATTTTTTCCATTATGCTCAAACTAACCAATGCTCTGAATGTCATAACAAGTGATGTCAAACATCCTTAATGCTCCGGTATGGTGGCTTACAACAGTATTCTGACCCTGTTCAGTCAAAATGTGTTTTAACTGTGTGTTACTGAGGCCACTCAGGCAGAGAAAGCAGCCATGCGCTGTCGGAAGGTAGAGAGCAGTCCTTCACAGGAATATCCCCGCTCTCCACTAATGGTGGTTGTTGTGAAGAAATCTCCAGTGGGTGTATGTGCGCAAGCCACTAGTACCACGGAGGATACAGTGGATAATTACTGTTTTCTAACAGCAGCACAGGCACAGATTTATGTTTTTTTTTATTTTTTTTTTAGATTAGGATTCACTGTAATCATGTTTTATTACTCAAATTTTTTTTTTTAAAACATGCTTTACACAATGCATTTTGTTTGTCACAGTTCTTCGGTATGTCTATAGCTTGAGAAGGACTAGAAACCAGAAGAATGGTATATTACCATGGTAACCTGCCTGGGTTTGGTTGAGTAAATAAACAGTATTTTACTGCTTTGTAAATATTTTGACCACCACCTAGAATACAAGTATTTGAACTGTTTTAAACTGCAGCTGCAGAAGAATGATGAAATACTTTGTAGTATTTAAGACACTAGTAAAACGATGAAGGTAATCTGTTCATCCAGACATTGAGATGAGGGATCGCCATTTTTAAGAAAAACTAATATTCGAAATTCGCATTAAACTATGAATTTTTAATCGAATATTCACCTGCATTATTTGCACTGCAACTCTTCATTATTTATGTTTTGAAAGAGTTCCACTCCGAACTTTGTGACGGCTGCAATCGTCTTCGCATGTTTCCCCATGTCCTCACCAGGACATCTAATAACCGGGACATCTTTTACCTGCAAACCTCCGGACTGTGTTCTTCTTCTCTCCATCTTATTTAATGACGGCTGGCAGGAAGCTTTTAGATGCATCGATATTGTAGATTATAACGACTATTCAAATAGTAGAAATTCGTGCCCAATCCCTAGTTGAGATCCCATTTTTAAACATTTCGGGGGTGCATCGATAACCTGGGTCGACACTGGCCTGGTCACTGTGAGTGCTGATGTGGGATACTTTTTTATTTTTTTTTTATTTCAGAGAGCTTGTCATCTGCTCTTGCACTCTATGGAAAAGATGCACGACGGGGTTCATGACACATCCGGCTTCTGCTGGCGAAGAAAGGATGACAGCTTTCAGTCAGTGGAATCAGTGAGTCATACTGAGAGATCCTTCAGGGAGGAGCGTGAGAGACATGGTAAAACAGACCCAGGCAGACAAGATGCCAGATTCCCACAAAAAAAGTTAGACTCAGAGATGGCTCTGTATTATTGACATTCTGGGTATTCATTTTCAGTCTGCTCTTTTGAAGAAAAACAGAGTGGTAACCATAATGTATTCACTGAGCATTTGTCAGATTTATAAAATTGCTCATGTTCATTTGTCCTTCATCCTCTTATTTTATTTTAATTTTACTTGGAATAGGCACAATTTTAGATATGAAATGTAACGACATCAGTTTCAATGACAAAACTGCCTGAAAATACTAGACTACGGAGGACTCCAACACTTTGTTGCTTTTTTATTCAGTTGATCTTTGGACCTCGCTATTCAATACTAAATTAGATGTATGAATAAACCTTTACGGCTATCATTTAGTTGTAGTAAGATTATTTTTTTGGTCACATTAATTGAAACATATGCCGCTGTGACGACCAAATTTTCCCACTGTGGGATTAATAAAGTCTAAAATCTTAATCCAAATCTAAATATATACCAAATAGAAAGCTTTGACGAGCTTTGTGGCACAATTCAATTTCAAAAATGGTTTGCTGCACTGCAGCTCTTTGTACTGAAATGAGAACAGTTCTGAATCAAGAATACTTTTGAATTAAGTCGTGACACCAAGAATCTGAATCTATTCATGGGCTTGCCAAAGATTCCCGCCCCAATGATTTATGCAATTGTATGCGTATGCAGGAGATATTTCCCACTTTTCTCCCAAAATTGACCAATTTCCTCCCCACTGGCATCCCTCTGAGTGTCTGCAGGCCGCAGAATGATGTGTGATCATCACTGGCTATTACGATAAAACTTGTGAGTGTTTCTGCACCTGAATAAACTGAGAAAACTGTGCTGATAGTTCTCTACTGCCCTACACTTGGATAGCGTATTGACCCAAATGTAAGCCAACCATTTTTTTCTGGAAATTAGACGTTTGAACAAGACAACCACGTGTCCATGACATTGGATATTCTTTTTGAATAAGGATAGAGTACCAGAGTATTGCATTATGGGTTGTTTGTACCCAGGCGAAAGTTTTACATTGGTGGCACTGGCACTCAAAATTTTTATTGAATATTCAAACTGTGTTCTCCTTCACCCTCCACAGCTGGTTGAAAAGCTCGGACACACTTTTACTGCCCCTTTCAACAGATTACAACATTTCTTCTTATCATGAAATGTTGATCACAATAAAAATGTACAGCTACTTTCAGTTTATGCAGCTCATTCAGCTCTGCGCCAATCAGAGCCCTGATAGCAGAAACACCGCCATCGCTACGCTAGTTTATTGTTTGCCATTGGCCTGCACACTGGAACTAAAACACAACTGCTGACAAAACCTTCTGTCCTGAACTTACAGTTACCAACACAAGTTTGTTTACCCTTCCACAGACAGCTCTGCTGCCGGCCACCGAGTCCTGACCAGCTCCCTCTCCTGTGTGCCACTTAATGGCAACGCTCTGATTTCAACTGGACAGTCTGCAAACCCATTTGGTGGCTGTGCAGACCGGTGACATTTCAGGTGCACCTTGGCGACCAAAACGGATCCTCAAAGCATGTAATTTCAAGTCTGTTTATGGAAAATCAGCCTAAAACTGTTTCGTGAGCCGACTTTAACCTGCAGGAGTTCTGAGGACTCGTGTCAGGTGTTTTTGCTGACACAGAGGAAGTAAATTAATAGTGAGTGATAACAAGTTCATAGTTTCTTTCCCTGGAGAAAGGAAACAGCAAGAGAGCCAACAATTACCGTAGCAGTGTCACTGGTGTTGAGGTCAAAATGACTGGCTGGAAAATGCTAACTGTCAGAAAAATTATCGAGGAATTGCCTCGCTGCGCTGACTCGGTGGCGACTGAGAAAGTGACCAGCCTACGGACATGCACACACACATATGCTGGCAGGTAGCCAGGTATTAAGAAAGTAACAGTTCAAACTTATGTATTATTACAATAATAATAATAATAATCGTTAAAAAAAAACCTAAAAAAACCCTAATTTTCTTTCATTATTTTAAAATTACTATGATTTTGAAGAATATCGTGTATCTGCTCGAGATTAAAAAAAATTGGCCAGCAGCAACTGCAGCCAGAGGTTTAACGGCAAATCTGAAAATGTAACAATAGTTCATAAGGGCAGTATGACTTTCACACTGCCATGAACCTTCCCAAACACCATCAGTGGGTTAAATGCAGATTAACTGTTTCACACAGCAGAATCTGAGGCTCAACAATGGCCTGGAATTAATGTCCAGCACACTAAAACAAGGTGTCAAGAAAGACAAACTTGCTATTACATGGTCGATGGCAAACGGTCCAGAAATGGAGGCGTAGTGGTGAGCTGTTACCAAGCCCGATGACATCCAAACATTTCACAACAAATCTAATCCAACAGCTGCACCGGGCCACTGACGAGTTGACCGTGGTACTCCAGTGACCTCTGACTCAGAGAGGGACTCTTCAATCTTCCAGTTACACATTCTGTCCAGTGTGTGTGTGTGTGTGTGTGTGTGTGTGTGTGTGTGTGTGTGTGTGTGTGTGTGTGTGTGTGTGTGTGTGTGCGTGTGTCCGGCTCAGAAATTACACTCAGAGGTTTGTTCAGTTCTCCAAGATATTGCCAGTTAATGTCAGGAATGCAGTTCTGTAAATAACTACCCAAATTGGTCCTTTATAGCATCAGAAAATTGCTTCCACACCCAAACTTCAGTGGTTGCTTTTGATTGGCTACAGTGTGTGAGATGAGATGGACTGAATCTCTTTATGTGCGTTACACCTTCCTAGTGAAGCTTCTCTGTCAGGGGGGGGGAAAGGTCGTTATGACTTTGAATGTCAGAGGAAATATGTCTGAACATATTCCAGTTAGCAGTTACAAACAGCTCAGTTTGAAGTGACGAGCCCATCAAAGTGTGTGTGGCGAGACGCTCATGTGCCAGCAGGGAGAAGGCAAATGTGGGAGAGATGGTTGAATGTTTCCAAAGCATTCCTCATTCATTATTCATTGGTATCAATCACAGCAGCCTGGATCACAAAGGTCAAAGGGGATGTTACGTGTCAAAATGATTACACTCATACAATGTTCCATTTTCAATGAGAGGAATCAGCAAAGCATTACAGCAATTGAGAAGATAAAGCAATAAATGATCAATTAGGTTGTACAAACGGCTCTAAAAATAGGTCTAAATATTTCATGTTTAACACAATATGGAAACGGTTATGCTACAAGGAGTTTTCCTCCCAAATTAAAGGAGTTTCCGTGTTAACGTGCAGGCTTCTTTCTATCTTTGGACATGCCCATTACATAATTTGAAATTGCTGTGCATGAATGAGAGTGAAATGAGGTTAATTTCCAGCCCCACTGATATCCCCTTCTAAATTTTCCCTAGAAATCCTGATGCGGAGACATTTGACCATAAAATATAATCAACTCCATAATGATCCTCCCTGTCGCTGTAGGCTAATAAGTCTGCAAAAAGGTGATTATTAAACAGCATGTTGTCGCGAGTAGGCACATTTTATGAGAAGAAAGAGCTAACCATTTCTATGCAAATTGTGAGAGTCACTTGTGTCCGAGTTCCTTAAAGAATACTCCGCATGCAGTGCTTACCGCAGGTAAGGCCTTGCATCAGACAAAACCTGTCACATGTAAAATTGTTAAATGGGCTCAACGACACTTGAGAGGCTGTTATAAAGACTTCTGCCGCCCGGCTAAGGATCGCTCGTCTGTGGGAATCACTGCCTTCATTTCGGAGTGGACCCTTGCATGTTGAATGGATGTGACAGAGCTATAGCTGCTAACGCTCCCCAAGAGAAAGTGCCGTTTTTACCATGATCTAATTAGAGATTAAAAATAAATGCTATTTTTTTTTTTTTTTTACTGAATGGGTGTCATTGCACTACTTCAATACTGGATTATTGTATTGGAGACATTCTGGTTTCTAATCCTAAAACAGTCACAAAAAAATATTGTTTAATATCATCACTGTAAAAGAAAGAGTGAATCCATCAAATAATTAAGTGATGAGTGATATATATATATATATATTATATATATTAAAGGAAGTTCGAAATAAGAAAGTAGAAAGAAAATATGAGACGTATTGGAAAAGTAGTACAAAAAAAAACTGTTCTAACGTGTCGAAACACATGACATCTTATGCTACAAATGATAACAGATAAACTCTTAAATGCTCATTTCCAGATACTATCATACTAAATGGTATTTCCAATATGTAACTGTCAGGCATTATAAAATTAGTCAGCAGATACCCTTTAGAGTTAATCTGCAATAGATCTTTAATCCTCTGAGTACGGGTGGGTGGTGTTTCATCCCCTACTTAAGAAGAATTATTCATCAAGCCATCAGTGACAGAAAGGCGATACCATATCCTTTTTATTTTCTAAGATTAGCTTCTTCAACGGCTCCTCTGAATATTGCTGTTCGTGGAGAGGGGCTGTGAGCGATCTCATCGAGAGACGGGCAAAATCTAAAACGTCTACAATTGGGTCCCTGTTGGATTTTTGTACGCAGGGGCCTCATATTAGGCAACATCTAACTTCTCTTTAGTTTTGTGAAGTTGATGAAAATACACTTAAAACTGGAGAAGTGTAGTCAGTGCAGCCCGTTCACAATCTAATCATACGGACCCCAATTTCAGCTAAAAAGTCTGTCTTCTACTTCTTCCACAAATCTGCACTGTACTCGAGGGAGCTGAAAATCTCGTTGCCATTATAGCTCAACTTCCCTTTCTGGCATTGAAATTGAAGTTTCATTGTTTCTTTTTGCATTTTGTAAAAAGTGAACTTTACAAAGGAATAAGTGTTGGCATTCTCCAGATACACGGAGGGTAGATCAAATGGCGGGGATACGAGGCTTGTCGGAAGCTGAAGGCTTTTCTCCAGCAGTACGTTTTGATGTGCAGTTTGGCATCGTCTCTAGTTAGCTGAATGTAGCAGTGAATAAACTCGAGCAGCCAGGGAGTTTAAGTGCCATTAGCGGGCAATGTATTGTCAATTACATCTCATTTGGCTGCTACCGCTGCAATTACCAGCTGCTTTCTCGTCTTAAGGAAGCCAACGTCGTCTCAGATCACGTCCTTTACAACTCCCAGCACGTCTTGGGTGTCGGTAGCGTCACTGGTTCAGCTAGCGGTAGTTTTGATTGGTCGGTCAGGTGCATCTCTAAACAGGTCAAATACATCTCCAGTTAAAAATTGTGCTGGATTTAGCTTCAAATTTTACGACCCCGTTTTAGATTGCCATGCTCCATTAGGCTTTGTTCAGACTGCAGGCGAGTCACATTTGTCTCTCCAATCAGATCTTTAGGACGGACTGTCTGCACTGTTATTCACAAGGGAGCAGATCAGACTTGGTGTGTCCAAACATCACCAACCTATCTGTATGGGTAGCTGTGGTAAAAATATACACTTTCCAACACGGAAGCTGCCCGCACAAAAGTGTCAGCTGACAATATATTTGGGTTTCTGTCTGTGGAGTGTTGCTGTTGCTGTTGTTGTTGTTGTCCTCCACAGCACCAAAGTCTCCGTTCTGTGATAGCTCTGATAGCGGTAGCACAGATTCTGCTCACTCCGTCTCTCTGAAAATGACGTTGTCTCTTGTGTGTCGTGTTGCAAGTGACGCAAGAGATCTACACCAGTTATCTCGGTGTTGTCAGTTAAAGGCACTCCTTCTTATTCGTTTTCAAACCACTTCTAAATGTGTTTTGCAAAAATCCCATTTCATGCGTTTTTATTTTTACTGGCCAACATTCAAAAATCAATTGGGATTCAATCTGGGTATGAAAAAAAAGCCCAGATTTGTGCTGTCAGTCTGAACAAGGCTTTAGACACCTTCAGCAGCCTCCCCCCACGATGGATTTCTTTTTTTGGTTTTGTTCATAATAGCACAACAAGTTGACGGCAATACCTCCGCCTGTAGAGGAGCACAACGATGACACATTATGGTGACTGCATAAAAAGAAAGCCTGTAGCACAGCAATCTGAATTTCCCCTGCTCTACGGATGGTGACGCGCCTTACAGGGTTTCAGTAATGAATGCACCATAATGTGCATGGATGCATGAGAAGACACACACACTGCTTCTCTTCACTCTTCACAAAAGAAACTGAGAGCTAAATCCTCGCCAACAGCATGTTGCTTTATCGGGGCGAGATGAGATACTCATTTTCTTAAATTAGACGTACTGTACGATCAAAAAGACTCGGTAAGCTGGAGTTGAGAAGACTCATCTGTGTCTCTTGTAAAGAGGGACACAGCTCCTTCCAGCATGGGAAGTGACAGGATTATAAGATCATTTCCTCTTTCAGGGCCCACATGAGCCTCAGACAAGGCTGTGATGACTTCGTTTGGGTCACAGCAGCCCTGATTTTTTTTTCCTGCTTCTCTCTCTGCCAAATAAGACACAGAAAGGCCAAAAGGAGCCAGGAGGTGCTCTCGGCTCTCTTCAGGGCCGACAAGCAAACAGAGAAATCACTCTATTTGCAAGCAAATAGCCTGGAGAAAAGGTGACACGGGCCTTTGCGCCACTGAAGGGGACTGGTCAAACCTTTGGTAAAAAATAGAGAGAGGAATGAAAACAGCCACATTTAAATGGCTCAAAGTTGTTTCCATCATTGTCAATTTAATCATAAGGTAAACTCAGCTGTTTACAAACAGAAAATCTTATCGTGCTTAAAGTAGAACTGGAGCACTCAAAACATACAATTACAGTGTTGGCGTGTTAAGCTGTCTGGCCTTTGACAGTCTGCAACACTCCTTGACTCCTTTTGTCCCACAAAGCGAAAGCTTTGTGAGACGCCATTAAAAGCCTGAAGGTTTGTCAGTTTAGGGTTACATGTCCGCAGGGAGCCTGTAGTCACAGCGATGGCCTCTTTTTTTTCCCTTAATTTGATGAAGGGCACATTGCTCTAATTTCCTAACAGAGCTAGGATCTCAGCGTGCTTTCAGATTCGAAGCAGTCTTAGTATGAAGTTATTGCAACTTTTGGGTAAACAGCAGCGTCTGAAGCAGGTTTTCAGTATTCACGTACACTAGCGACAGAAACACAAACCAAGCTCGTGTCCCAGGGCTGTCTGGGCTCTGTGCATTTAACCCATTTCATATTTTTAAATTACGGCTGATTAACGTCAGTCCTTCATACAATAAGTCAAACCTCATGGGAACAGCATCAGGACTCAACCACGGCAGATGCTAATCAGTAAGAAAAGCACTGCTAAGCCCCCAGTGTGAGCCAGCCCTCGGGAGAGGATGTTGATGGATGTTGCTCCTCCAGAGCCTCACAGGGTCACGTGCACGTGTAATGTCATCTTTTTAGCGTCCTTAGGCGGTGAATCTGCTCCGTCCTCTCAGACCCGGATCTGTCTGATCCACTCCCCATCACCAAAGAGTCAAGTAGTCCTGGTGACAACAACCACAGTCTCTCTCTCTCTCCCTCCCTAAAATGGGTTTATCACTCACTGTTTCACAGCATTTACATTTTGGGAAATTACTAGTCTGAATAGATGAAGTACTTGAACACTGGACATATAAAAAGCTGACCTACGTCTCCCGGTTCAGTAGTTGTGTGTTTCTTTTACAGTCTGAAACAAATCCTGGTTCAATAAATCTCCTCTAAAGCGCTGGAGTAGCCTGTCAGTAGACACTCTGATGTTGGCAGGTTTAGGTATTTGATAAGACAAAATAAAAGTAATTGGAGGTGAAAAGAAATGTTCTTGGATGGATTTCTCCGCTGGATCTCCGAGTGTAAGGTTTTAATGCAATTTGTCAGAGTGCTGCTCGACACCAGACGTCAAAGGCCGGTGCGGTTTAGCATAATTCTGAATGTGCACGTTAACATGCATTCGTGTTTGCTGCTTTAATTTTTAAGTGTTCACACACAAACACATTTTCTGTCCCCGGTGGTTTTAATAGGATGGTGAAATGTGTTTCGCTTAAGTGGTCCGATACAACACTGTGGCAGCTGTGTGTAACACCGAGCCGTGAGCATATGTGCTGTCAAATGTGAGTGTTGTATGCTTTTCCCTGTTCTATATTATTGTAAATGGAACACCTTTTGGGTGTTTTACTTGACAACAGAGGTAAATTAAACATGGTCAATCAGTCGCACAAATGTTAATGAAGAGATTAATCAATAAAGTATAAAAAAAATAAGCTGCAACGCTAATTATATGCTTTTCCACTGTGGCCTCTCTGCAAGGTTAAACATGTTGAGCAGAGATATTGAGAGTCTCATTAGGGGACAAAGTGTAAAGCTCTTCATGCTCAAATGGATGCAGTAATTGTGCAAAGTGATTGCTTGTGGTTCTGTCTGTGACTGAGGAGAAATCAGCATTATTTACAGCAGTGTGTTTTGGACGAGAGAAATCCATTTTGGTGGAGCTCCCGAGTAAATTCGTCATATTGGAAGCACTTCTGCCAGTACACAGGGCCCAGCTTTATTAGGCTGGGGCTGTTGGATTTGCAGCCATTGCTTTTGGCAGTGTTGACTTCCATCCTAATAAAGCGAAGTCAGACGTAAAAAGGTCTGGAGCCGTTTGTGTGTTGCCCTGCGGTCAGCCATGCCTCCATCTTGCTCTGCAAGTGGAGCAGCATGGAGCTACGTCATGATTTCAACCTGACCTGACTGATGATGTAACACCATGAGTAAAACAATCCCGCTGTAATGTAGAGAAAACACATTTTCCTGTTCAAAAGGAGCCGTATGCTGAGATTCATTCACCAATCTCACATTTTGAGGACATTTGGAACTCATCTTTTTTTTTTTTTTTTTAATCTCACCTAGCTTTTCTTCAATTCTCTCCCTTTTTAACTCCCACAGGCTATATTTCATTTTCTGAAATGATTTCATATTCCAGTTATCAGTTCAAAGAGGATCAATTAATAATGATGTCAGGAGGCTTACCGGGTTCAGTGAGCACACAGCTATCAGGAATGGGAGATGGGAGAGAAAGAGGGTTAATCCTTCCTCAGTAACAGATCGGTCATTAAAACTGCTACCCTACCATGGTAATCATCTATACATTAGGATCTCCGGCCATTCGACGACTCCAGGTTTAAAAATGCCTTTTCTAAAGTGCCATTTCTGACATTTGTGAAGATCTTTGCAAACCCTAAAAAGGTCAAATCAGTTCAGAGAAAACCTTTAAATTTTAGCTTCAGCGACGATTATGTGAGAAAGTGATCAGTTAATTAAAGGTGGTCTCCCTCGTTAAAGGTCAGTATGTGGACGACGCGGCTCCGTTATATCTGTATTTAACAAAACACATTGTGCATAACTGTATATTTAAGCCTACCAAGTTATCATGGATAATATGAACCAAAACCAAACCTCAAATTCTCCACTTTCCTTCCAAATTATGCAATTAACTGGCTGGACTGTGCATTTGCAAGAATACGTAAAGAATTAGGACTCAGTTGTTGCAATGAAATATATTGCAATGCTGTAAGCGAAGCAATAGGTTGTGATTTTTAGATCTAATTTTAGGAAAATTGTCACAGTATGAAGAACATACCATAAAAAGGAATACTGTCACAAAACATATGTTGATACTCAAGCACATCAATATCTTCTTACACCCGAGGGGCTGATATATTGATCAACATAACAAGAAACTGCAGTACAAAAATACCAAAGATATCTCAGAGGACATTTAGAAATGGTGTCACCATTAGGTTACATAGTTTGACAACTATATTGTTCAACTACAAAATGTCCTATTAAGTAAAATTTTAATTACAACTCTTCAAAGTTTTCTCAACCTTCATGACACTTAGGGGCAGTATCCAATCGGGCTTCTTTTCACAGCGTTGTATTTAAGGCAGACAGTCCATTTTTTTTTTAATTAGTTCTGTAATTATAATATTACATGAAAGTAAAGTAGAGTTTTAAGTACAAACACCAAGCCCTCCAACACTACTACAGCGCCCAAGCCTTCCTGAGACTGGGAGAAACCCTGATATTGGCAATAAAACAAATACATTTTAGGAATCCTGATCAAAAACAATATTATTACATGATATTTTTGTATTTACAAATATCAATACTAGCTTCTGTCGGGCTATATTACACAGATGTATAAAGATACTTTATTTGGAGAGACTCAAACCCTGCACATCTCTCAAAGCTTCAGACACGAATAGTAGCAAGCAAAAACATAGAAAGATGTTCGCTCTCAAACAGAATAGAGAATTTTTACAGGCTGAAGCGTCTCCGTTTATTCTCGTCACTTTTAGATCACAGGCTATTTACAAGTAGCCCATAATTGACCACGCTATACTACAAGTAACTCAAAGTACATGCATTAAAAAGCAATAAAAAAAAATTGTTTTTAAAGTGTCAGATCTACTGCAGTGTTCTTACATGAGATTACAGCAAATTAGTAAACATAATCCCAATACCTGAGGTCATGCAAACTCTTTTTTTTTTACTGAATATTTCCCAATGAACGCAGGAGAGATTGCATTACCATTACAACGCAGTGAGGGCTCCACTCCCACTGCGTTTTCCTCTGCTGCCCGAGGAACACCCCTGCACACATCCGACCGTACATAAAGGATTAAAAGGCTATCCCACGAAAAAAAAAAAAAAAAAAAAAAAAAAAAACCTAAACCCGAGCGTGGCTAAGAGGACCACATCAAACGTTAAAGCACCTCGCATGTCGAGCCACCGACGTTAATCAAAAAAAAAAAAAAAAAAAAAAAAAAAAAAAAAAAATGGGCGTGCAAATGCTGTTAAAACGCAATTTCACACAAAACTCTCTCAATTGCGTAACGACACATTTCACCAACTTAGAGGATCTGATTTCAAAGCCTTTATCGTGGGCATCTGATTACATAACAGATGATTCAGAGTGGAAGTTGTGCTTTGCTGTGCATCAGCGTGCCAGAGGGACCAAATGATAAAGCACCAAATGTCCCTGATGGACCCTCCACGGACTTCCACGCCGGCGTCCGTCGTCAACACCGCCGGACCTCGGAGCAGCGTCGCACCTGCGCACACACGCGGACAGGTGCATGCCAATTGTAGTTTGCATAACATATCTTTAACGGAGAGGCTGAAAGTCCGGCCAGAGGGCTGTTTGTGTGTGTACAAATACAAGGAGCGTCACTCCCCATCAACAACAAAACACATCCCATCCAAGCAGGCACCAACGGCCCACATCAACACGACTGCAAACGCAGCAAAAAAAAAATTAAAAAAAAAAATGTAATACCCACGACATCTTTCTATTCACACAAAATTATCCAGATTAAAACCACGTTCAAAGCTTTGGGAATCACATGTTATTTAAAATGTGCAATAATGCCAAGTCAGCGTACAGGATGGGCAGGCAAAAGAGCAGAGAGAGAGTGTGTGTGTGTGTGTGTGTATGTATATGTATTTATGTGTGTGTGTGTATGTATTTATGTGTGTGTGTAGATAATAGCACCGTCACACATTAGCAGAGACGCCGTACTCACAAACAACAGCTCGACAGTAAGCTAATTAGCAGCCGTCGTGGCACCGTAACCAGCGCACCTGCTGGTTCGTGCCTGCGGGCGGAGGAGGCGATGCCCGCGGTCCTCCTCACCGCAATTAAAAAGGGTGGAAATTAACGGGACGTTCACTCACAGCAGAGCGAAAACATCTTTTAAAAAAAAAAAAAAAAATTAAAAAAAAGGGGGAATCTGGAAGTAAAAAATAAAAACGCGTCCTCGGAGTGAAAGTGTGGGATTTTTTTGTTGTTGTTGTTTTTTTCTTACCTGTGAAGCCCACGAGAAGCAAGGCTAAAAAAACATCCCTTGACCGGACCATCGCAACTCCCGAGAGCGGTTTAAACGGCGTAGCAAACGTCAAGTCTCCGCTCGCTCCCCACGGTGTCGCCGCTCGGGTTTCGTGTCCCTCCCTCAGCAACTGTTCATCCTAATCTGTACGGCTGAGCTCGTCGGTGATGAGTGTCGGCGGCGGCGGCGACGTTGAAGACGAGCAGCGGTCAGAGATTAGCGGTGATGAGCGCCAGTGCTCAGTTCAAAGTCTGACTGACAAGCCGAGCCTGCTCGCACGCGTCGATTACTCCGCGCGGGCGGACTAAAGGACCTGCCGTTAACTAGTGCGCGGGTCTCAAGGGAAAGCGCCGCAATATAGGCTGCATACTTAAGCATTTAAAACAAAAATAATCATAACGTTGTCCCAAGATACACTAACAAAAACACACCAAAAAAAATATTAATTTAAAATTGTTTTCTGTGAGAAAATATATTTTTGGGCTATATGTTTTATCTTGTCAACACCACTGGGGAACCATCCCCCCTTTTATAAAGTGTTGTAACTCAAGATCTATATAGATATCTATAAATATCTATAGAGATATATATCTATAGATAGATGCAATCAAGCGTTTGCGATTACTTGCAATGAGTCTTTTACAGCTGTGGAGGGATGTTGGCCCACTCATCTTTGCAGAGTTGTTGTAATTCAGCCACATTGGAGGGTTTTCGAGCACCAACCTCCTTTTTAAGGTCATGCCACAGCATCTCAATAGGATTCAGGTCAGGACTTTGACTAGGCCACTCCAAAGTCTTCATTTTGTTTTTCTTCAGCCATTCATAGGTGGACTTGCTGGTGTGTTTTGGATCATTGTCCTGCTGCAGAACCCAAGTTGGCTTCAGCTTGAGGTCACCAACAGATGGCCGGACATTCTCCTTCAGGATTTTTTTGGTAGACAGTAGAATTCATGGTTCCATTTATCACAGCAAGTCTTCCAGGTCCTGAAGCAGCAAAACAGCCCCAGACCATCACACTACCGCCACCATATTTTACTGTTGGTATGATGTTCTTTTTCTGAAATGCGGTGTTATTTTTACGCCAGATGTAATGGGACACACACCTTCCAAAAAGTTCAACTTTTGTCTCGTCAGTCCACAGAGTATTTTCCCAAAAGTCTTGGGGATCATCAAGATGTTTTCTGGCAAAAATGAGACGAGCCTTAATGTTCTTTTTGCTCAGCGGTGGTTTTCGTCTTGGAACTCTGCCATGCAGGCCATTTCTGCCGAGTCTCTTTCTTATGGTGGAGTCATGAACACTGACCTTAACTGAGGCAAGTGAGGCCTGCAGTTCTTTGGATGTTGTCGTGGGGTCTTTTGTGACCTCTCGGATGAGTCGTCGCTGCGCTCTTGGGGTAATTTTGGTCGGCCGGCCACTCCTGGGAAGGTTCACCACTGTTCCATGTTTTCTCCATTTGTGGATAATGGCTCTCACTGTGGTTCGCTGGAGTGCCAAAGCTTTAGAAATGGCTTTAGAACCTTTTCCAGACTGATAGATCTCAATTACTTTCCTTCTCATTTGTTCCTGAATTTCTTTGGATCTCGGCATGATGTCTAGCTTTCGAGGATCTTTTGGTCTGCTTCATTTTGTCAGGCAGGTCCTATTTAAGTGATTTCTTGATTGAGAACAGGTGTGGCAGTAATCAGGCCTGGGTGTGGCTAGAGAAATTGAACTCAGGTGTGATAAACCACAGTTAAGTTATGTTTTAACAGGAGGGAAACACCTTTTCATACAGGGCCATGTGGGTTTGGATTTTTTTCTCCCTTAATAATAAAAACCTTCATTTAAAAGCTGCATTTTCTGTTTACTTGTGTTATCTTTGACTAATATTTAAATTTGTTTGATGATCTGAAACATTTAAGTGTAACAGACATGCAAAAAAATTGGAAATCAGGAAGGGGACAAACACTTTTTCACACCACTGTATATATATATATATATATATATATATATATATATATATATATATACTTTTTTAAATTTATTTATTTATTTATTTAAATTATTATTATTATAGATTACTTAGAAGCTTCTGATAAGATCTACTTTTAAGTGGCCATCAGATATCAAACAATTCATTTATTAGTCATTTTTAAAGCAAAAATGCCAAACATGTTCCTGATGCTGCTTATAATGTGTGAGGATTTGCTGCTTTTGTCAGTTTTATTTGATAGTAAACTGAATTCTTTGGATTCTGGACTCTGGGCTGGACAAAACATGCTATGACACATGGACACCAGGAAATGTCTGTTTATAAATCTTCTACAGTTTATACCCAAATTTAACCACTTAGATAAATAATAAATTAAAAAAATAATCATAGTTGACAGCGGTTGCTGTCAAGTAGTGAAATGTCCCTTTTGACTTGAGCATTATAGGATGTAGCTGCAGACAATCTGGACCAAAATTCATTAATTAGCATCTGACTGTTAACAAACTACCAACATTAATAATCACATAGTCTAATTAAAAAACACCAAGAAATCCTTTTTAATCCTTTTAAATGCTGCCTTATTAAAAAGTATTATCCCTTAAATTATTTTGCCCCCCATATCTTGTTTTTTTTTCCCCATATTTATTTTTTGGTTTAACCATCAGTTCTGTTTCCTTAAAACTGTCTCTTGCAGCATGAGAGTTCAAAGGCAGTTCCAAAGCTTTTATCACACTGCCAAGAGGATAATTCTGGTGAGAGAAATATTAAATCCATCTCCATCTACTCTACATTTTTTTTCAACAAATCCTAGAAACAAAGAGGCTTGAGTACAGCCACATCCCTGATAACAAATCTAATGATGAAGAAAATCTTAAAGCAAAGTCAATATTTTAAGTGTAGGTAGGACAAACTGAATGTATTATTTATTCTGCCGCTGAGTTTGCAATTAATGAAAAAAAAGTTCTCAATCAACTCTGTTTTGCAGAAAAAGAAAGCAACACTGCATGAATTCTGCACTAAAGGCTGATTGCTGAGCGCCACACATATTTGAAATACATTATGTCTGCATGCTTTTGTCCACGACTGCTGTGAGCCCAACGCTCTCCCAACGACCAAAGGGAACAACCTCCAGTGCACTTCTGAGTGAATGTTACCTGAGAGAACAGCGATGCGAGGGGAGGGGAGCATTGTTTGCTCGCTCAGCAGGGCTGGATCGTAGCCTTGGGCACCCTGAGAGGCTTTTTATTTGCACTGTTGGCGAGCAATGACATGCAATCGGCCAACATGTAATAAATACAAATCAACTGTGGGCTGGCTGAAAATGTTTTGTGGCTAAGTGTTGCATATTTTGCCTCAGCACACCATTTCGGAGCGATTCCCTCCAAATCGTTCCGCCAAAGGGAGTGTGGCCCCCAATTATGTTCACAGACACTCCTTTTCCTCCTCCAACCACTAAGAAGTAACCGGAGGAGGCAGCAGAGGAACAAGCAAGTTCTGTAAGTTTAAGGCTGTGTGGGGAGAGGGGATGTTTGACCAGCATTTGTGCCTCAGCATCACATATGTATGACTCAGCGGATGACTCATAGATATAAATGCCCTCCAAATATACTGTAGTGTTTTATTCAGTGTGCATAAAGTTGAAAAGCTGATGTGGCTTGTATTTATTTTTAGGTTTTTTTCTTGTTAGCGTCACAACTCGGCAGCATTTGAATTTCAAAGAAAATCTAAAGCGGTTCCTTCTGAAGGATGTAAATTAGGATAAACTCTCAGAAATCTGCTGCTTGAGTAATTATTGATGGGATCTCACAGGTCCAGTCAGCTACATTTTTTTTTGGTGTTAATTCATTTAAATAATAATAATAATAAAAATAAAAAACATAACGAGACATCTTTTTCTATTAGCTGGCAGTAAAGTGACAAAATCAGTTAAGAAATGTGTCCAACATTTAGACAGCGTCGGGCTTTTGACTTTGTGGTTGTCTAATTTACGTCGGTCTCATCTCCTGTGTGGCAACTATAACACTGATTGCCACTTGCCATGATCATCTTCATAAAAAAGTCCTTTTGCAGATCAACTCTGCTTTTGTTTTTTCTAACTGAATATGCTGCCCATTTGCCCTGAAGCACAACATAACATGCTCTCTCATCTACTCAGATTACCCAAAATCCCTTTCAAAACCTTGCCGAGATCTATTTGGTTTCCCCCCCTCTGATCTAACATATACAGTAGTAGTAGTGGTGGTGAAAGTAGTCGACGGTAGGAGCTAACATCTCATCTCCGTTTGTGTCATTCTCTGCTGTTTGACAGAGCTCAGGATGGCTCACAAAACAAATGTCTACCTTTCTCTCTTTTTTTAGTTTATCTTACTCTTCTGCCTCCTCTCATCTTCTTTCACCCAATACAGCCGTGACCACACATGCATACTCTCTGGAGCTCACGCCTACATGCACATAAACACGTGCAGCACTGTACATCCATGGTTTTAGTGTTTAGTCCTGCTCATATCTCTGTCTGTCTGTCTGTCTGTCTGTCTGTCTATCTGTCTGTCTATCTATCTATCTATCTATCTATCTATCTATCTATCTATCTATCTATCTATCTATCTATCTATCTATCTATCTATCTATCTATCTATCTATCTATCTATCTATCTATCTATCTATCTATCTATCTATCTATCTATCTATCTATCTATCTATCTATCTATCTATCTATCTACGGGAGGATTCACATGTGCATCCTCCACTGTGGGAGGTTTTAAAATAGCTCGTATTACCTCCTCCACTACTGTACCAGAAGGCAACATACAGTCCTGATGTGCACACTGGTTTCTGGGTGACGGGAGAAGAGTGCAGGTCAGCGGCGCGGTGGAGGTGAGGTGCAATGTGTTCAGCGGAGATCAGTGTGACTAACAAGAAAAGATACGCTGACTGAGTAGCATCGTTTTGAAACCAACCTCTTCTTCTGACTCTATAGCTTTGTGGCATGTATATTACATAATCATTATAATTTCTGTCCAGTTCAGACAGAAGAAAGTCAAACAAAAACAGAGTGTGGCAGCTGCCTGATTAAAAATGCAGCTCTGTGGAGTCTCACCAACTTTACTATTCTTTGACCTCGTGTTTTCTCAAATGCATTCTTCAAAAACAAAAACAAAAAAAAAATATATATATATATATATATATATATCGAGCCGTAAACAGGCCACTTTTCATGTGAAAGCAGCCCAGGCAGAGGCTCAAACATCAAAGACACGGACTTCTCTGCAGTGACGCTGAATGACTCGGAAGAAAAGCTTTGAGAAAACTTGGGAGAGCTCCGTCATTCAATTATCACCTTTAGTGCAGAAAGCCTATGCTTCCTATAATCTCAGGACCAAGTGGGTGCGTATCAGTTGGCTTGGTGTTGTCACAGTGCACTCATTGTCCCGAGAGTCTGTCCGGCTCGTCACACAGGGCTCCCTTTGTGGACCGCAGATATTAATCTGCGTAGGCAGAGATGTGGAGGAGTCTGGCTAAGCTCACATACAACCACACACACATCAGCGCACACAGGGACACACAGAGACGCATCCATATGCATATTCATTACGTAACAGCATGAAGAGAGGATGCAGTGTCCCGTCCCCCACGGCGTCCGCATCATAAAGATGTCATTCTTCACTGATGATTTACACAATGCAATTCAGACCACAGGCTCGTCGTCACCGCTGCAGACGTGAAGTGTCGCTGCCAGATGTCGTCGCAACCAACTTTTATCATCAGCAAGCACAAAGAGGCCTTAGTTCTGCTCGGAGTCCGGTGTTTGCCTGCCAGACCAGTGACAACATTTCACCTCTGCCTCATCAGCATAACCCCAGAAAAAATATTCCCTGACCACATGTTGACAGAAATCAAACAAATAATTAAAATTGAACTCAGAAGAGAAAAGTCAGTTTACAAATGAAAGCGGTTTAAACTGTTCAAACACACTTCTGTAAATGAACATTAAAACAAAATCCAAGTCCAATACATGTGCACCACTAATTAGATTGACATCATATTGTCAGTCATGTTTTTCTTCAATCGCCTGTAGATCTGCAAATGTCCTGTAAGATACATATAAATGATGCTGTGAGATGTAAATACTGTCTTTGCTGCAGCCTTTCATTGACCACATTTGAGGATCTCGATTAACATTTTGCACTGCAATTTATTTCTGTATTTTATGTCTTACACTGCACTGTCACTTTTATCCTTTTATTTCATAAATACATGATGCTATTTTAGCTTGTTTCTGTTTCATTTAAAAAAAAAAATTTTTGTGTGTGCTTCTTTTCTGTTTTTAATTGTTTTTAAATGTCTTTTTGAGGTGTGTTTCGTTTGCTTGATGCTTTGAGGCTTTTAATGTTCTTGCCTCACTTGCAGCTCTCAAAGTTGTGCGTTAGTTTTACACTTAATAAGGAGCTGCATGTCAGGGGCTACAGAGGAACAGAAGACAAGCTGAGTCAGAGAAAACCATAAAGATGTTATTATAAATACATCTCAGCTATCTGCTGCCACCTGTAGGGATTTAAAAACATTACAGCGTAATAATGGAGCCGCAAATATATAAAAAAAAAAAGCCACGACATTCTGACACAGCACTTTGCATGTAATATCAACTTTATGACATGTGGAGGCAGTATTTCTCTACTTTAAATGGGATACTCACCCGATTTTCTGTCCTTCTCTATGACTACTGCATGTACAGAATACAAAGGCAATTAGGGATGAATGGTGACTAATGCTGATCACCTCCGTGCTGTAAAGAGATGTCATTTAGACAACAGTACATGATATGTTTTCATTCTGTGCCCTTAATGTGTGGATCCAAACGGAGCACTCTGCCTCTGACCCAATCCTCCAGCTGATGGGAGGTTTAACACACACCAAAACAACTGCAGGGATACGTATTAAATTTGGT
The DNA here is from genome assembly GCF_029030835.1 of Brachyistius frenatus. NCBI lineage: Eukaryota > Metazoa > Chordata > Actinopteri > Embiotocidae > Brachyistius > Brachyistius frenatus. The sequence continues at coordinate 1,218,984 of NW_027210713.1, read as the reverse complement.
ATGGATCATGTTTGATTGATTTCTTTCTGTTTCCTTTGTTGTTTTCAAGCAAATGCACCCGTTGTTGTTTTTTGTTTAAACCTCTCCCGCAGGGCTTAACAAATTGCATCTGTTTTTTGTGTGTGTTTATTTTGTAATATTTTCCACACCATTTTTCACACTTCACTTTGTGTCTGTGGTCTACCACAGTGCAGAAAGTTTAAATTATACCCAAACCGGCAGCAATTCTACACAAGACACACATTACATCCTGGATACTCTGATATCAAATAAAAGTATCTGACCGATCCCAGTCTTAGAACATTTTGCAGCACATTTTAACCACTAATGTCCACATCTTACTTTTTGAATTGCTTATTTTTTCACAAAATACTCACTCGGTCTAATTGCTACACCACAATAGCAGACAAATTAGTGGAACAGATCCCTGAGATACACTAAAATTACAATCTGATACCGACATGAAAAAAGTTCAATACATGTGTTACATCTGGACAGACAACAACCAGTTGACCAGTGGTTTTAAAATCCACCAAAACACAAGCAGAGCGCCTCCTCTCCAAATGCACGTTATTAACTATAAAGGGGATTAATGATGGGAGTAACAGACTGATTTTAAGACCTTCTCTGCAGACAACTCAAACATCAGCTTAGTGTGAGCCAGCTTCTGTAATGTGCAGAGGCAGCTCGCATCAGATCTTCGGTCTTTCAAGAGACGTGTCACTTTGACTGAAGCTGTATGAAAGCCCTCAAACATATCGAAACCCCGGGCTACGCAGAACGCTGCTCTCTGCCTTCAAACTACATCAGGATACTCTCTGCAATATAGAAACACTAAACAACCAGAAGTAGGAAGAGGAGAGCCATAAAATGAAATGTGAGATTGATGCAGGCAGTCGTTGTTGGCATGGAAAATCTTTTAAAACGCATGTGAACGCAACATGTTATTTTCAACGTATGTGTTCTTACCCACACAAAGGCTATTAGTGTTATCAGGCACCTGATAGGAGCCCGGGGCTAGAGTTGCTCTTAGTGTATTTGTTCCGGTCAGTGTGAAGTGCTTTTTATCCTGCGAGCCAACGGTTTGTTGGCTGCAGGCCCGACCACAACTTCAGTCTGGGTTTTGAATACGCCTTTTAGGCCGATGCTGAAAAATAAGGTGCGTTTTAAACACAGGCGGACACCAGCTGGAACAGAACTGGGCTAAAAATTCAACACTCAGTAGCAAGAGGACGATGCAAAATCTGAATCTTATAAAGCTAATTAAGTATACGTCAGAAAATCTGTCAAATGAAAAGAGTGTGATTTAAAAGGGTTGGTTGGCATTTATTAGATTTTACTTAGTAATGTAAGGTGTCTGTAAAATGTCCCGTTGGTTACATTATTATCACATCTATTTGTTGGCCCCTTGCACTAATAGGATACACCTCTTGTATTTAACGAACCGAGCACTGAATTATTATAAGAGAATAGTAGCTGGAAAATATGCCTATTCGCTGTTTTGTTTGTTTGTTTATATAAGGCTGCAGCCAGCAGTAACTTATTTTAGCTTAGCATAAAGACGGTAAGCAGGACGAAACAGCTAACCTAACCTAACCAATTACATTAACGTCCTAATCAATCGGCCAATGTATGCAAAAAAATTGTTGTGAGGTTCCTCTTGACCCTCCACTGAACGTGTCAGTTTTACGAAGAAACCACAAACAGTCTAGAAATGAAACGATTGGACGATTTGTCAACTGGCAGAAAATCAGCTGAAAATTAAAAAGCTATTTCTTCACGCAAAAATGTCAAAACTTCTGTGGTACAAGTTGTCACATTAGGGTTAATATTTGGTTTCTAAAATTGTAAAACCTCCCTGATATTTTACCTCTGCAATAATAATTGTCAGTTGTAGTCTGACAGTGTGTCAACAATGAATTAGCACCATGTTGCCTGAACTCTTCTATGTGTTAATTATTTGAAAAGAAAAAAAAGAGAAACACCAGAAGCGACCTGATAAAACAACCTTTCCCTCAAAACTAGATTTAGACACAGAGTCAATATGAGTCTACAAAATGGAGGACAGAGGACCTGCCCTCATTAATATTCTGTATACTTCAGGGTATGTGCTGTTAATCAGATGAGGTAGACCCAAATAACATGGAGTATCCCTGGAGCTTTGGGAGGTGCTGCGGCTCTGCGGGACATCTGGGGAGTTGCTCGGTTTGCCCAGTTGGTGATCGAGCCCGTGTCCAAGCCCCTGTAGAGCTCACTGATTAACATCTTACATCATATTCTTTTAAACGGCATGAAAACTGAAGCAAAAAAGAGCAATTTGCTGTTTTACGAGGGGTAGCTATTTGCTCGTGGGAGTATAATTGCAACATAACCAGTGGAGATTTCAGGCTACCAAGATATGTAATCAACTGGCACTAGTCTTATTTAATGGACAATATGAGAAAAGGTATCACTCTTCGCGAGAAAGAGGAAAAAAAAAAAAAAAAGAAGAGGAATTTTTATGCTGAATTACATCATGTATGAATTATTTAAGACGTTCTAGCAAAACTCTTTATCTTTATTTTTTTAAAGCGGGATTCGCCTGATGAGTGAAAGTTGCTAGCAAACTCCAGACTGCTCATTGGTTCCGTGACTTTATATAATCTTAACGTTTAAAAAGCCAAAATCAACCAACATCCACAAATTGAATATGTGTAGCAATTTGTGTACTTTGTTGTGTGTTTTAAGAACCACAGCTATGCATGAGTATTGTATGTTTTTTCTTATTACTTAAAAGGATTCAATTTAAACGCTTAGGGCCTGATTTACTGTTCCAAAGCTTTGCACATTTATTTTGCACTTGTTTTGCAGAGTAAAGACTTCTCTACTTATTCTTTGATTTCCCTGCGTCTCCTTCTCATCACAATAAGAGCAGCCATCTCTGCAAATGTGTACATCAGATTTAAACGTGCTCTTTAGTTATACTAAAATACACACAAAATCACTTCTCCTATTTCCACTTTCAGGTTTTGTTGATATTATTGCGGGTGCTAAATTTATGTATTTGCATTTCCACTCCCAGTATTTCGCACGTTCAAGTAGAAACACCCAATATTACATAGGTATTCAGGCAAACATTCAAAATGGACATTGTGTGTTAAATTGCACATTTGAAAGACACAATCCTCGCTGTACGTCGTTAGTAGATCAGCTTAGACATTTTTTTGCGGGTGATGTGAAGTTTGCAGGTGATTGTACACACGAAGACCTTTATTAAATCAGAGAAAACCATTGTTTGTTTTTCCTCTATATTTCCACACAAAACTTTAAAAGGAGCCCAGGTCAGAGTGGTATACCTCTGGCATTTCTCTCATTTTGAAGAACAACACAGATTTCAAACGGAAGAAGATGAACTTCGACGGACAGGTGTTCAATTTCTCTCCCCTTTCGCTTCTATTCATTTTGTGAGAGAGATAAGAACAAAGAAATTTAGCCTGTTGCTCGTTTCTGGCGGCCCAGATCACAATTCGCAGCCTTTCAATCATCTCGATTTGTCTCTGTTCTTCATCTTGAAGTAACCTGAACAAGTTTCTTTTTGCGCCTCAGCCTGACGTCACAGATGTCATACTATTTTCTTCGATATCCAGACTGTCTTTATAGAATGATGCCATTGTGTTGCTGTTCTTTAAATGCAGATAATGTATCTGATGTTTACAGAGTAGAACGAGGGACAAGAGATTGATGCCATCAATTTCATCCCATCAAAGAAGCATTTAAAAGCATAAAAGCATGTCTTCCATAAATTTTTCATGACATTCTTCATTACACCCTTCATCATGTGGATCGATGTGGTAGAAATTGGCAACCAAACATCTCTACAGTATTATTCCAGGTTACTTCAGTCGGTGTCACTGAGAGATAAAATCATAAGCATCAATCTGCTTCTGTATTAAATCTCTTCTGTCATCTTTACATAGACGTGTTTTCATGGCTGTTTGTGTGTATTTTCGCAATTTATTTTTGGTCAGCATTTCAGACTTTTAAATTGTTCTGTGTTTTTTAATAATAAATCACAAAAATAAGAACAACTTGAATTACCACTTAGAGGTTATATTCCTCCGCTTAGCACTCAGGTTGTGGTGTAAATGCAGTTCATGTACATGCATGTACATACATGTTTGTTTCACATTTGTACGGATTTCCTCAAGGTGTTCCTAACATATCAGGTTCATAGTGGGAAACGGATGTGAAGTCGTAGAGACTTTTGACCTTTGACAATCAATCAGTTCATCATTGAGTTAAATTTACAATTTGTGACAAATCTGAAGAAATTTCCTCCAAAAGTTCCGGAAATATAGCGTTTACAAGTCTGGGCCAATGTGATGGGACAGTAACCTTAACCTTTAACCTTTGACCACCGATATTTTAGTAGTTCATCACTGGTACTAAGTGAATGTTTTTGCCAAGTTTAAAGAAATTCTGTCAAAGTGGTCTTGAGATACCGCATTTACGCGAACGCAACAGATGGATGAGAAGGACATGAGGTCACAGTGACCTTAAACTTTGACCTTTGACCACCAAACTCTAATCAGTTCATCCTTGGTATCATGTGAATGGTTTTGCCAAGTTTGAGGAAATTCTCGAAAAAGCTTTCTTGAGATATTGTGTTCAAAAGAACGTGACGGACGGACAACCCGGGGAAAGCATAATATCTAGCCTGTTGCCGATGCAAAGGCATACAAATAAGAAATAAGAATAGCAGAAGAGTTTGGTCACCTAAAAGAAATATAACATCATTACGATGAAAACACAATTGTGTGTTTAAGTTAACTAAAAATGCAGAATTTGGGATGGCGAGAAAAGTTTATTTATCAGCGTTCTGTATGTCAAAAATGATCTCTGTATCTTCCGTATGAGACTCCTAATGTGCTTCTTCAGGCTCAACTAAGAAGGAGAACGTCTGTAACCCATCAGTGATGTGCAGAAGGAACAGGAGGTTTCCACCTGACAAAAATCAGGTGTCCCGCTGAGTCTTTCAGTCTGATTTATTACTACAGGGGGAGGGTGACTCCAAATACAGCGCTACTGATTCAGGTTTGACAGATACTGAGATAATTAGAGAAATCACACTCAGTATGTCCAACCGTAAATTGCTCTAAAACACAGGTTGAATTGAAGATTGATGAAATCTGACTCGCTGTGGAGTCATATATCCGCGAATGCCTGATCTCAGCTGAGTGATAGCGATGACGAATCTCACATTGCATCAGCCGGTGTGTAGCAGAGATGGAGAAGGTGTGAACCTCAATCATCCCAAACCCCCTCCTGCTGTTTTAAGATAGAAATTAAATTGTTTCAGTAAAGTGCAGCGTGATACTGTAAAAGCAGAACAGGGTCAAAAATTGGTCAATTCTCCCAGCTGCTCCTTGATTACGCAAATTAGAGGTAACATTAAAAACTCAAACCAGCAAGTATTTTCAAAAAATATGCATTGGTGGACTTAATGTCTTTGTAAAATGTTATTATTTTATTAACAAATACATACTTAAGTGTTTAATAAACATGCCAAGATGAAAATATTCCATCTATTAAGAAAAAGTTTGGTAAATTTGCTTTTTCATTTCTGCTGGGAGTTGCATAGGGAGCTTGATACTTCTTTCCTGTGTTGTGAAATTTCTTCAGTAAAGCAAGTATTCACAAAGAGAAGCTGCCTTTTATTCACACATATATGTGGGAGGGAGCCAAACCTTGTGAGAGCAAATGGACCCCACACAAGGTCAAGCACTTGTTTTTATGCCAGAGGCCGCATGGTATTCTGAAATGCTGCCTTACAACCGCGGACTCGCTCACAAGAAGTTGTCCATGGACGTGTGTGGACATGAACACAGTAAAGCTATTCACACGTTTCCATTACACATGTTTGCATGTCACATATGAAGCTAAACCTGGTTAGCTTTTCATTAAGACTGGATACAGCTGGAAGGAGCGGCTTTGCCTTCATTCAAAGAGAAAATACACCTACAGCACTTCTGAAGCTCATTAATTAACACTCTCTCTGACACATACGGTGTAAGAACACAATCCTTAAATGGCATTTCCACTATGAGAAAAACATGGCCTGAGATCTCGGGCACGTCTTGGACAAACAGTAAAGATTTATAGTTTCTTCACCCTGTGATGAGAAGAGAATAAATAAAAGCATCGGTCCAGTCTATTAGTGCATAACATTGCCAGCCTCTGCCCATTTCACCGTATTAAATGCCCTCATGTCATGGTTTTCATCATTTTTGACAAAAAAAAGAGACAGAAATGGAAATGCTGTTTTGCTAATGAATTGCTCTGCCTGATGGCTTGGCTGTCCGTATGTGTCCACCTGGCCCATTAACTTTCAATTCAGGGAGTGGATTTTCACACCATTTCCACAATCAAAACAGTCAGGGCATGGACCTCTCAATTAATTCTGCTGACAATTCCTAAAATTGATTGCTCTCATTAGGCTATTAAATTTCCTTTTGAATAAAAAATAAATAAATAAAAAAAATTAAATGACCTCTGCAATAGCAAGTCAATACAGTGCTCTTTTATGAAGCTCATTTGATGATTCTGAGTGTTGAAATTACTGAGTCGTTCAGGTCGCCTCTAATGTCTGTCTGAGCTCCGACAGTGTTCGTATGCATGTCGCTTCTGCCTAATTCAATTAATCACGAGAGGAAAAGACAGCACTATCACATTTGGTGCTTTCTGTCAGAGAGATTTGAATCGTGTGTATCTCTCAGTACAACAAAAGAGTGACGTGAAGCATGTCAAGTGAAAAATAGCCCAAGTGACGGGCCTAAATTTAGCTGTTGCACAGTTGTGTGGTGAAACACTCACACAAAAAGAGATAAAAGGCCAACCTGATAGTAATGGCAACTTTCTCAAGGTTACATGTCATGTTAAGGGCACCGAGAAAAGAAGCGAGAAAACAGTCCTTTATGTTGGTTTCAAAAGGAACACATGAGCGATGTCGCACACACGAAATGCTCAGCGATCAAGTGGTTAACGATGCGTTCAGGAGCAACTGGGAAGTGGGAAAGTTTCAGGGAGGGGGGAGGGGGCGATATACACGCTCAGCACAAAAATAATCACTTCATGGTTAATTTAGGTCAAACTAGTCACAGCAGGGTGTTGTGCTGTTAAACAACTAATTACTGTGCTGACAGACAAAGACAAGTCGTAACAGTCCTCCTACACAACTGTTACTTTGCTTGCTGTTTTAAATGTTATCTGCTAAAAATTATATCTAGAAATGTAGTACACAAATACTCTCCGTGATGGTCTAAATTGGGTGACTGGGTTGTTTGTCACTTTTCTGTATCAGATAGCAGATATAGAGCAGATTTTCTGCAGGCTGCCGTGTTGCCTCTTTGTTGTTGTCATGTGAAAGCTCTCAACTGGGAGGTCGGAGGTTACCAAATCAAAACTTTCTCACTTCCCAGCTGCCTGAACACACCATTAGTCATGAGAAAACTGGTGCTTGTCAACAGCCTTTTGAAATGCGCCCAGACGCCACAAAGGGTAACGCATAAGCAAGTTAGCAGGCAGGTAATGTAATGCTGGAAATGCACTGGCATAAGGACAGAGGGAATATGAGGCTACTGGAAACATTTTACTCAGACGTATCATTAAATTACAAAGAAAATCTCTATAGATTATCATCCGACAAAAAAAACAAAAACGTTCATGGCTTTTTCATTATGGTGGTATTCACTGAAATCCCTTCTTCTTTTTAGTTATCTGGCGATCCATCTGAAAATAATTACATTATTAATTAGATATTAGGCCGCCGTATATTTGGAGGGGTGTCTGTTTGATTGACAGGTCTGTAGTGCAGTCAGGTGGGGGCGTAGTGTCCTCATGATCCCAGTCCGATTGCGTCAGATTGACTGTTAGCTCCTCCCCAGCTTGTCCAAATATGGTCACTACTGGCTCCAAAAGAGCAAGATGGCGACGGCCAAAATGCTGAACTTGAGGCTTCAGAAAGGCAGCTCACAAACAAAAGGGGGACATTATGGTTGGTTGCTGCTTGATCTTAATTCAGGTTATATTAAAGATCTTTTAATTAAAGTTATGACAGTAATCAGAGTTGAGTACTGTTGGGAGATTTACACTGCCTAGTTTAAATAAAAATTTTTTTAGAACTTTTTCGCTTTATTGTCCAGTTCTAAGCACTTCTTAGAAAAGTCATAAAAAATTAAAAGGAATTTTATTTATCAATCAGGTCTCCTTGCCTCATTATGTTTTTCTCGCTCATGGAGTCACAATAACCCCCTTAACTGTTATGTAAAGTCTGTTAGTCGAGGACAGCCTGGCGAGAATAATAGCAGGCATACGAGCGAACAGACAGATTAATAAAACACTCCTCCATCGAGTGGGTCAATATATATTGCTGTTGAAGTCATCAAGTCAGCCTCCTGAGGCTTGTTCCAGTAGATTAAACCAGCTCCACGATTCTTATTTACATTACTTTGATATAATAGTTAAAATAGTTACATTACTTATTACATTTATAAAGAGTAATTAGTAATCTGTACTCTATTACATATAAAAAAAATAACCTTCCCAACACAGCCGACTACAACTGGGTTAGGGTATATGAATATGTATATGAATATTGGTCAATGTTGGCCAGAGAGTCTCAAAGGGTAAAAAAAAACAAAAAAACACCACAACCCTGTCTTCAAAACACTCAGATTCTTCAAGGATCATTAATCAAGCTGGACCAAGTGTGTTTAACAGGCTGTATAGTAAAGAAAGCACATAAAAGACTTTTAACCCATCTCCCAATAGACAATATTCACTCTCAGGTTCTTTTGGACGTATCTTTTTTTTTTTTCATTATTTTCCATCTTTGTGGTCCCTTTAAAGCCGACTGAAGCCGTTAGAAGGCAACTGTCATGTTTATTGGTGCAAAAAAAGTGGAACAGAGGGATTTACAGTGTGTCTGGGTGACTAACTGAGACAGACAACGACACTTCATTTCAGTGTGTCATTGCGTTGTGGCATCACACGTTTAGATACTTGTCACTGCTGGGGCAGAAACTCATGATGCAATGTTTGCTCATCCACTTTGTACAGAGCAGGAAAGGAGATATGGGGCTTAGGCAGACTTTGTTACGAAAACAGAGAGGCACCTTGAGGAATTTCTTGAAAATTGTCATTACTGTGAAGCAAAGGTACCTCAGTTGTTTAAAGGCGACTTTGGACATTAGAAAGGAGATTGAAAACATGAAATATAGCTCCCATGATGCTTTAGGGTACATAAAGAGGAAGCATAAAGTTGCTACGGATTTGAACGGCTGTGGACTACAGACTGAGATAGGGCTGGGTTAACCAAAATCAATTTACTCATTCAAATCGATCTCCACTTTAATGATCCGATATCGATGCATAAATCCCAAGATCACATAACATTTGGACCACCCATTAGCATTCCATCGGAGTTTTAACGTCATCGACTTACTTGTCTACGGTGCTAAAGTTCATGGGTATACTCACGTTATTAGCAATAAATCCATGCTGTATTAGCAATGAGCAGCAATGTGCCCATGGATAACTGTTAATGAAAACTTAAAAGCCTAATGATTCTCAGGCAAGTTATACTCCTTCAATTTAGTTCACTTTAGTGACATGAATATTAATAAGTACTTAAACAAACAGCATACAGCATCTGATTTCATGCAAATATTTACCCAGCAGCCCCGGGGCGTAAAGTGCTATGATTATTTTAGAATATCGTTTAGAATAAAAGACCACAAAAAGTAGAACATAAACACACACTTCAACCCTTAATTGTCTTTGTTATGCTTCTGCGTGAGTATTCATCAGTGCCCAGAGCCACACGGTATTATGACTGGCAGCTCTCTGCAAACTCAAACTTCTTGTTCATAAATTTCATGATTTATACAGATTGTGTTGTAATCTGGGAAGGCATCCCGGCATGAAGGATGAGGATTATATATTTTTCATCTCAGAAATTAATTGAAAAGACCCACAATGGTGTTCTTATCACGTGTGCCCAGCTGAGCTACGGCCGAGGTGAGATATGACTGACACAAAAAAGGGAGACTTAATGAACAGTGTGTGACTGTTGAATAGGCCGGTGCTGGATTAAAGACCTGGACGTGTTTTAATAAAGCTATTGTATATTAGTCAGTATTCAGCCTTTCAGATTCACTGTTAATACTTACAGTCTTTTGTATTCACCTTTGTAATGGATGAATGGGCACCAGAAATGCTCTTTGGATTTGCAAGAATCCAGTGAATAAAAAAAAATCTTCACATTAACTATACATCTAAATACAGAACTGAAGAATATAGCCATTTAAGTCTGATTATTGTCACAGTTCTTTTGTATACCGTGATTATATGATGAAAGGGAGATTTACGTAACGTAAATTCCAAGAAATCTCCCTTTCATCAACGCGACTATCACTGCCCATTGTATTGACTAGTAAATTTTTGTTTGCTGTCAATATGCAAAGCCATTCTGCCTCAAAACCCACGTTTTCCCTCAATTGTTAAGTCCAAACATGAATTTTGAGCCACTTAAATTTATTTTTCAAAAACTGGTACAGTAATACACAATAAGTTAGAAACAAAAACCTGATTAAATAAAAAAGGCAGACACTGATAATACTAATAAAAGATGCTGAGCGGGTGAAAATATATCTGATAAAGGTTAGCATGATCACATTAAACCAAATCATTTATATTGTTTTGTCATTGTTTAACCCTTTTATTTTGGCATTCATCTGGACAGATTTTAAAATTAAAAATCAAATTAGTTGTGGTTCCTTCACTTGATGCTCTGGACTTTTTGTAGATGTTGGTTAAAGTCAGCTGAAATCAGTTTTCCTTAAGCAGCATGGTGGAGTAGTTTATCTCTGCCCTTCATCGGTGCTACACCTCTGTGGGCCTGTTTGATCAAGCCTCGCCACATCAAAGGCGCCATTGAATGGAATATTCGGGCTAAAGCTCCGTCGTACGGTGGCAGTTTCGACTTGAGAAAAATACACTTTACACAGCAAACGTCAGTTCATGTCTGGTTGCACCCTCCACTATTTTATCTTCACTTTAAAACCTGCCGCAGGTGGAATACATCAAACCAAAGGTCAGACTGAGGATGAGTCAGGTATCTGGAGGACAGTCAGAGGATGAGATCTGGGTTTAAAAGGTGGCGGGTCCAGTGCGGCTCATCATTTCAATGCGGATGGCCTCCCTTTATGTCTGCTCAACAGTTCATTATTTTCCTGAGGTAAATGTTTTGGGAAGGAGGTCAATGACTCCTTTGAGACTAAAAACTATACGCAGGATGATTTGGAACGGTAAAATAACAAAAGGTACTTTTTTTCTTTTAAATGTTTAAAGTTCATATGAATTAAAACCCCTTCTTGGAATCCCTTCCACTCATTTTGGACTGCAATAAACTACGCTGCAAAGATAGATTTGTTTTAAAATTCAAATTAGATGAAAACATTAATAAAGCCGTAAGATTGAATTAATTAGGGCCTGAGCACAGATAGTGCGAAAGCCCTATTGTTATTCAAGTGATTATTATTATTCTCCACAAAGAACTGGATTTTTGGAGGCTTTATCATATTCAAAAACTCATGAAAGTTGGTACACGTGTCTCTCAAGGCGAAAAATGTTGTATTTTAGTGGAGTCTTTTGTGTCACCTTTTTTTTTTCATGATTTGGATGCTATAGTATGATAAAGGTAAGCCACACGGTTCACGGAGGGTGAGTCCCCCTAAGGGTAAGCGACACGGTTGCGGGTTTGCTGGTTGCGGATTTGCGTTGTAAATGCAGTCATACTAATACCAAACCAGAGGTCAACTACAACAATACAAAACAAAAACTCAAACAAAAATAAAAATCACTAACAAAAAATAAAGGGTGTCTAAATCTTCTTGGATTTCTGTCCGAACTACCACAAACTCCCATTAATACATTTTAATGCTATAGTATGACTTTTTTTTTCACATTTCGGACAACATGCTATAGTATGACAGTGGTGCAGTGGTTAGAGCAGTTGCCTCTGTGAGGTGTAACTGGGTTCGATCCCCAGTCAGTCGATGTCAGTTCAGAGAAAGGTCCAAAAAGTAAGAAGAAATTCATACTGTATGTCATCCAAAATATTTAAAAAAAAAATCATATTATAGCATGTCGTCCAAAAGTGACACAAAAGTCATTTCTGTATATAGTATATAGTATATACAGTGGTGTGAAAAAGTGTTTGCCCCCTTCCTGATTTCTTATTTTTTTGCATGTCTGTCACACTTAAATGTTTCAGATCATCAAACAAATTTAAATATTAGTCAAAGATAACACAAGTAAACACAAAATGTAGTTTTTAAATGAAGGTTTTTATTATTAAGGGAGAAAAAAAAATCCAAACCCACATGGCCCTGTGTGAAAAGGTGTTTCCCTCCTGTTAAAACATAACTTAACTGTGGTTTATCACACCTGAGTTCAATTTCTCTAGCCACACCCAGGCCTGATTACTGCCACACCTGTTCTCAATCAAGAAATCACTTAAATAGGACCTGCCTGACAAAGTGAAGTCGACCAAAAGATCCTCAAAAGCTAGACATCATGCCGAGATCCAAAGAAATTCAGGAACAAATGAGAAGGAAAGTAATTGAGATCTATCAGTCTGGAAAAGGTTCTAAAGCCATTTCTAAAGCTTTGGGACTCCAGCGAACCACAGTGAGAGCCATTATCCACAAATGGAGAAAACATGGAACAGTGGTGAACCTTCCCAGGAGTGGCCGGCTGACCAAAATTACCCCAAGAGCGCAGCGACGACTCATCCGAGAGGTCACAAAAGACCCCACGACAACATCCAAAGAACTGCAGGCCTCACTTGCCTCAGTTAAGGTCAGTGTTCATGACTCCACCATAAGAAAGAGACTGGGCAAAAATGACCCGCATGGCAGAGTTCCAAGACAAAGACCACCGCTGAGCAAAAAGAACATTAAGGCTCGTCTCATTTTTGCCAGAAAACATCTTGATGATCTCCAAGACTTTTGGGAAAATACTCTGTGGACTGACGAGACAAAAGTTGAACTTTTTGGAAGGTGTGTGTCCCGGTACATCTGGCGTAAAAGTAACACCGCATTTCAGAAAAAGAACATCATGCCAACAGTAAAATATGGTGGCGGTAGTGTGATGGTCTGGGGCTGTTTTGTTGCTTCAGGACCTGGAAGACTTGCTGTGATAAATGGAACCATGAATTCTACTGTCTACCAAAACATCCTGAAGGAGAATGTCCGGCCATCTGTTGGTGACCTCAAGCTGAAGCCAACTTGGGTTCTGCAGCAGGACAATGATCCAAAACACACCAGCAAGTCCACCTTTGAATGGCTGAAGAAAAACAAAATGAAGACTTTGGAGTGGCCTAGTCAAAGTCCTGACCTGAATCCTATTGAGATGCTGTGGCATGACCTTAAAAAGGTGGTTGGTGCTGGAAAACCCTCCAATGTGGCTGAATTACAACAACTCTGCAAAGATGAGTGGGCCAACATCCCTCCACAGCGCTGTAAAAGACTAATTGCAAGTTATCGCAAACACTTGATTGCAGTTGTTGCTGCTAAGGGTGGCCCAACCAGTTATTAGGTTTAGGGGGCAAACACCTTTTCACACAGGGCCATGTGGGTTTGGATTTTTTTTCTCCCTTAATAATAAAAACCTTCATTTAAAAACTGCATTTTGTGTTTACTTGTGTTATCTTTGACTAATATTCACATTTGTTTGATGATCTGAAACATTTAAGTGTGACAAACATGCAAACAAATAAGAAATCAGGAAGGGGGCAAACACTTTTTCACACCACTGTAGTCTAGCCGGAGCGATGCGGCTAAGTTTGATGTTTCGCCGTGACACAGGAAGATGATGTTTAAGGTCAAACGACGCTCCAAACCTTATGAAACTTGCGTCAGGCACCAACTTTCACGAGGTTTTGAAGATGTTAAAGCCGCCAAAAAAGCAATTTTTTTTTTAGAATAATAAGGAACGAGATCGAGAATTTTTTTTTTTTTAAACTGCAAGGGGGAATATGCGGACCCTCGCGTGCTGCACATCGGGGAGCAGGCGGCCCCGACCCGCTGTATCCCCGATGTGCGAGGGCCCGCATATCACTGCTTGCAGTTTTAATTCAACATTGTTATCCACAAAATGGAACAGGGTAGCTTTGTTGTCTGCAGTTAAATCCTAAAAGACTGAGGGAAATTTGTATTCTTGTGAGATGACAGACTTTAAAAAAAAAAAAAAAAAAAAAATCTGTTTTTTCATTTATTCTTGAATAAAAGCATCAGACTGGCCCTTTCAGATTTATTTATTTTTCATTAAACTCCTACTGTTACATTTTGTAGTAAAATTAAATAAATATTTGCACACTCGTTGCACTCTAAAGCAGCTGACGATATGTGAGCACAATTTTAAAAACGAGTAATTAGTGAGTCAAACACTGGAGTAATACACGTGATATTGTTCTGACAGATGTCGAGTATCTATCTTGCAGACATGACAAAGGTTACTGGGCCAACATACAACAGTGCATGTTGCTAATGAAGTATTTTGATAATTGGGGTCAGCCTGTAAACACAAGCCATCATTCTCCGCTCCGGTTTGAATAACTCAGCGGGTAAATTAGTTAATTACACCACCGCATTACCTCATCACAATGTATTTCATTTCAAATGTGGCTGCTTTTAATTTGCAATGATTCGCTGTCTGGTTTATAGCACTGAGCAATTATGAGAAAGTCGTCCTACAGTTTCTGAATTGCAAACTAATTGTGAGTTGTCATTATCCAGGTTGTCTTATTCAAATTTTTCTTTAACATAACTCACTCTGCACAATGAATATTTGCTTAGACATACATATTGAAATGAAGCCATTCCCCTGTGGAAGACAGTAAAACGGTGCTTTTTAACTCATCCAGCCTCAAGAACCACATTTTTCCTTTATTGAGGAGAAAATGTTTTGAGCCGCTCAAATTTGTTCCACAAAAATATGATGTGTGATACACAAGGCCTTTGTGCGCCGTTCAAAACATAAAATAAACAACACAAAAGATTAAAATATATGCAAAGAAAATAAACAACAAAAAAGTTGTGTATTATGAAATGCAAATCACACACAAAAAAAGATATGAAATATAAACTGCATATTTACCATAAACTTTTCAAACGAGTTTAAACTAGTCACGCTCCTCAAGTCTCAAACACCTAATTTGAACTATGTCAAATAAAACAGCAGACGTTTCTTGAATTAAATATCAGCAGATAAGGTAATCCTACCCGTGTCTACAAATGCTCCAATCAGTAGCTGACTACTTATTTCTTGGTTGTTGTTGTCATTACAACACTTGCAGCAAACAGCTACTACACGCACGCTACATCGTGGGAAACGCAAAAAAAACCCAGAAACAGCAGAAGTAACTTCAAAGTAAAAGCTTGATTTTTTGTAAAAAAAAAATTTCAAGCATACAACTGCGGCCCAATTTTGGGACACGACCCATCAGTTGAGAACCAATGCAGTGCAACGCTCTTCATCTGTCTATCTTCTGTTGTTTAACCAGAGTGCCTACAGTCGAGGGCGCTGACTCATTGACTACATTTTGCCGCCCTCACTTTGGACTTGTTACTGCTGTGGATCCCCTTTACTCTCAGTACGTGTCATTAGGCCTCTGCACTGTTCACCGCAGTCCGAACGGAAAAAAACAAGTGCTGAGGCTATATCATTTTTGTAGCAGTCTCCCTGTTTGGAGCTTTACAGTAAGGCAGCAGCTCCATTCTGCTGTTATTCCAATATTAAACCTTCTCTAAGCGTGTGGGTTCGAGCTGCTTCAGTGTCGAGGCATCGAGGTCTTTACTTGGATTGACCTCAATCTCTTAAACCGAGCATGTATGTTTCTAATGAGATAAACGTGATTTTATCCGAAGGCACTTCACTTTGAGCTCAGCAGGACTTTATAATATCTGTCCTTAGTATGAGAGAGGAGTCCTGCAATTAGAAAATTACAAACGATTGTGCAATCTTCCTGAGCTGTGGAGAACAGCTCTTTGAGCATCTATAGAAATGACCACAATGCAAAAGGAATGGTCACTGCAGCGACCATGTTTGCGCGAGCTGCAGAGGAGCGAGGGCTGGATCAGATTGAGAACCCAAGGACACTATTGTTGCATTCAAATGGGGACGTATCGACTTTGTACACTATAAGACTCCACATGGACTTGTGGTATTCAAGGCGACGGCACTCGAAATGTTCTATAAGCCTCCAGTTCATGAGCTCACGTGTTTGCTGAAGTTTACAGAAATGTCCGAGTTCGTTGAAGATCGTGTTTGGTTGGATGTTCAGCTAATCTATCGTAATTTTAGTCACGTAGAGTTTGTCTTCATAGCTTAGATAACATCCTACGTCTGAGGAAAATGTTGATCTTCCAACAGCCTCATCTTTTCCCTTTGTGCCTTTGCATTTCCTGCATTTGTTACTCTCCTGTTAGCTTGCTAAATTGTTCGCCTCTGTGGCTTGTAGACGCTGTCCACATTGCCGTTGCTTAGCAGCGGTGTTTTTACAACGTACGGCATGCGGTACACCCGACTTCCCACGTAGTAAATACAAGCTCACGAGTTCCATTTGAACGCAGCTAATCAGTGTCGGAAACTTTTTACTTCGTATTTCACGAGAGAAGTTGATGTCATTTGAAAGGGAGTCTATTGGACCTAGGGATTTTTGGAGCCAGCCCCTAGTGGCCCTCGGTGGTATTGCACTTCAGGGCACTTCCGCATTGGCCTCATTTTCAGGCCTTTTTTTTTTATGGTTTTGTCTTAAATCATTGTTCAGATTAGAACATTTTGAAGGTCGGGGCCGTGTTTTATACAGTACATCATGAAAAGTCATTTCATTTTATTTCAGAAACTACACTCAAATACAGCACGTATTCACACCCACTAAAATACTAATACTAGATAAAATACCAGGGTCACTCCTTTATCCTTTTAAAATATAAAATCTGATACTCCTTAAATGTATTGCAAACATGAAATTATTCAGGGACAAATTTTAAACTGAAATATTTTCACAAATTTTACTTTTATGACAAAAAGTATGAAAAACAAAATTGTTCTGCATGTGCACTGTTCATTAAACATACTCAGTACGGCTTCATGTACATGAATTTACAAGCACAGTCAAAACCAATATGTTATGTCAGTGCCACTGTGGCAGACAGATCAATTAAGATGTTAAGATGAGAATTAAATACTAAATGCAACGCTTTATCTGTCTGCTTAAAGCTTATGTTTTTTCATCTCACATCAAAATCACCTGTTTCTTATTGAAAGGGCCAATTTGTCATCGACTCACTGTAACATACAGTTGATCCGATGAGTAGTGACAGGATTGAGACAGTTTTAGTTCTTCTCATTAAGAGGAAAAAACAATTAACAGCATGAGCAATACATTAGTGTAATGTTTATTTGTATCTCATAAAAACATTGTGTTTGACGCACCCTTAGTTATGCAGTGATTATTTGTAGGTTACAGCAGCTTGAGGAGACAAAGAGGAGACAAAAAGACAGAATCTGATTTTTGACACTGAATTTTGAATCGTTTAAATTTTATAGTTCGCAAGAATCTGATAAACTTTTAAATTTCACTTGACTCCTTCATTAACTTTTTATACCAACACAGTGTGGTAGAGACAAAGAATAAAAATATGAGACCCAATTAAGGCTGGCTAAACCACTGCTGTTCACACCTGATGAAATCCTGTCTGCCTTCATAAAGACCCTCAGACTGCGGTTCTCATCCATTTATTAAAAGGGAACTTTTTAAAACACAGGGGAGGAAAAGTAATCTGTAATGCTGAGACTGTTGCTTGATGAGCTGTGTCTTTTACACAGAGCTGATTTAAAAAAGTGAATAACAGCAGTCTTTCAGGATACAATTATTAAAAGTGGGTCATATATAGTTCGGGTATTTGTTCACTTATTTACAAAGGACAAGGATGGATGAGTAAAATAAATGTGAAAGCTGTGTTGGACTTTGTTAAACGTAGAGGGTGTTTAGCTGAAGCCAAACTACAGCTCTGGTCAGGTCTTTGGGTTCGTGGGAAAAAAAATAACAACAGCATGTATGTTTTAGTCTTTGTGGTGAACATGACTTTTTATGGACTGACAGTCCGTGCAGTGTTTCAAAGAGCATAAGAAATAGTTGCAGTTTAGTCAGATAATTCACTGAAATAAAAAATGTCCAAGAACTATTACCATAAAATTATAGATGTGATCTAATTTCAGAAAAGATATCAAGTAGAGGCTGCCCCTCAGACCATCAGTTCCCCACAGAGAGTTTCCCCCAGAACTGAATAGTTTCTAAGGCCTTTTGCAGTCTGTATTCGCACTGCAAACGGGAACTGTGAAATGAGGTAGCACCAGTACTGCCAGAGCGCACCGGAACGAAGCTCCGCTGCTATTTTTCCCCAAGTGAGGAAATAAAATGTTCTGTTTTCTTGATCCGGTTGAAATTCATGTACATGTTTTATGTGTTTGAGGATCCAAAGTGTACGTCACTCATGACAGCCAATAAAAACAAATGGAATGGTTTAAATTTGTCCTAATTACATTTAAGATGTATTAACTGATTCACAAAGTCAACTTGAAGCCTTGTTATGATCCGCTACCATTTGTGCTGTCAGTTACTGCATCATGCGTTAATACCAAGCAGCAGTTTGTGAATGACCATATTTGGGCGAGCTGGGGAGGAGTGAGCGGTGGATCTGACCGATCTGATTGGAAACCTGACGATACTACGCCACGCCCACCGATAGCTGTAACCTGACTGCACCACATATGCCTGTCAATCAAACAGACACACCCCCAAAAACACGTCTTTTAGACCTTACATTCTAATTAATGACGAGATTATTTTCAGATGGACCTCCAGAAAACGAATAAGAAGGAGTGACTTTAGCTAACGACACCGAGATAATTGCTGGAAAAAATGTATAGACTTAGAATTCTATGAGACTAGTTGAATCTAGTCTATGGAGTCGGAGGCTTTTTGGAGCCGACCTCTAGTGGCACTCGGTGGTATTGCAGCTAAAGACACTTCTGCATCGGAACCATTTTTCAGACCCGGAGGCTACGTCTACTTTTATATACAGTCAGTGGTTAAAACAAACTTACAAAACTACATTATTTTAAATTAAATTGTTAATTGTTTTATTAGAAAGAAACCCCTCGTAAAAACGCTTTTATTGTGAAACATTTACAGGAATGTGTTGTGACTGAAGTCGGATGATTACATTTTAGATGAATAATCCAGAACAACCGCTGAAAACAGCAGAATTATCTTGTTGACTAGGAGGAGCAGGGGTTACGCCTTAGAAACGAGCCCTTATGGCTTAATAAAGTGTGGACTATCGGTCCATTTCTCAGTCTTGTATTGCTTTAGTTTACCCAGCTTACTGTTTACACTGTATTTAACATATAGCGGTTGCCTGTGCTCCTGTGTTCGACCAATCACTGTACACATACATCAACCACCGTTTTGGTTTTTAACTGCTCCAGCCTCAAGAGCTTCATTTTTCCTTCGTCATCGTGGAGAAAACATTTTTGAGCCGCTCAAATTTGTTCCACAAAAATAGTGCAGTGATACACAAAGCCTTTGTGCACCGTTCAAAGCATAAGATAAACAACAACAAAAAAGCTTAACATATATGGAAATAAAATAAACAACAAAAAAGTTGTGTATATGAAATGCAAATAGCTAAAAAAAAAAAAACATGAACTAAAAACTGCAGATTTACCATGAACTTTTCAAACGAGTTTAAACCAGTCACGCTCTTCAAGTTTCAAACACCTAATTTGAACTATGTCAAATAAAAAGGCAGACGTTTCTTGAATTAAATAATGAAGCACACTTTTCTAATCCTACTCGTGTTTACAAATGCTCCATTCATGGCTCACTCCTCCGCTGTTATTCCAATATTAAACCTTCTCTAAGCGTGTGGGTTCGAGCTGCTTCAGTGTCGAGGCATCGAGGTCTTTACTTGGATTGACCTCAATCTCTTAAACCGAGCATGTATGTTTCTAATGAGATAAATGTGATTTTATCCGAAGGCACTTCACTTTGAGCTCAGCAGGACTTTATAATATCTGTCCTTAGTATGAGAGAGGAGTCCTGCAATTAGAAAATTACAAATGATTGTGCAATCTTCCTGAGCTGTGGAGAACAGCTCTTTGAGCATCTATAGAAATGACCACAATGCAAAAGGAATGGTCACTGCAGCGACCATGTTTGCGCGAGCTGCAGAGGAGCGAGGGCTGGATCAGATTGAGAACCCAAGGACACTATTGTTGCATTCAAATGGGGACGTATCGACTTTGTACACTATAAGACTCCACATGGACTTGTGGTATTCAAGGCGACGGCACTCGAAATGTTCTATAAGCCTCCAGTTCATGAGCTCACGTGTTTGCTGAAGTTTACAGAAATGTCCGAGTTCGTTGAAGATCGTGTTTGGTTGGATGTTCAGCTAATCTATCGTAATTTTAGTCACGTAGAGTTTGTCTTCATAACTTAGATAACAGCACCAGTTTCCTGTTGTAAAAGGGAACATATACTTATCTGGGGGGTCGGAGCTAAAATTAAGTTCCCCTTGTGCGGACACACACAAAAATAGGGTAACTTCCTCCACTGTTCTTAGAGCTGTGAAATAGTTCATCCCTTGCTGTCTGCTCAGCACAACAGAGACATTGTAGTGTAGTATTATCATAACAAGGGGAATTTACATACAAATTAGGACACTATAAAGCCCAGCTAACAGTTTACAGGCCACTTACTGTCTAATTAAACCATGACATTAAAGCTAAAATGATCACTTGTGTCTCCATACGGCTTACTGTGCAGAAAAGAAATAGTTTTAACTTAAAAGAGGATGCGGAGATTCACTGTCAGACATTTCCTTCTCCACTAAGTACAACTGCTGCATCACCTTTGTCTTCATTGAAGGTACCTGCTTGAGTTTACTCTGTGGATGTAATGAGGGGATCAAACAGTCACTGCTTCAACAGCAGGCAATCAAATCTACAGAAGACAGTTGTGGAGTCAATAGGATGTTAGATAGGATGTCACATGTTCAATACACTCGAAAAGACTATCATTGCTTTATGACCGGAAATAAAAATGAATGCACAATCATTCGTTTCAGCTGACCCTGCTCATTTTTATCTCTCTATAAAAAAGGTTGAAAGACAACAACCTTTGCCCTAAAATATAAATAAATCAATAAAATTGCAGTTTAAAACAAATAAGACGTTTGTTTGCATGTTTCTAAGCCATAACATTAGCTCTTTTGATTTCAGTAATTGAAAAATGAAATTATTGTGATGTGTGAAAGCGCAGTCTTAGAGACTAATTTGTGTGTCCAATAGGATTACAGACGATTGCTGCATGCTCTGTCAAGGTTAAAGCGTTTTTATTGGATTTTCTGAGGTCTGATTCCTCAGTCATTGGTGTGTGTGTGTTTGGCAGAGTAATCGTTGGAACTGTAGTGTGGACCAGGAGAAAATACCTGCTTAATTGGTAAAATAGTGGGGAAAAACATATCGGGGAAAATTGTTTGAGCTTCACCTCATGGTACTATTTGCTGACACTGACTTGAGCCCACATGCACTGTAGAACGAAGCGGCCTCTGTCCAACAAACAAATACAGTATGTGTGAAATCTGGATTTTTGCAAATACAAGCTTCATTTAAAGAAATATTCTGCCTAATTATTATCAGAATGTGTCCATAACAACATGTGATTTAATGCTATTTAGAGGAAGATTGTTACTGTCGTTAAACGGATTGAAACTGGAAAAAACTGTGATCCGTGTTAGAGCTGTAAATGAACGTGTCGCCCTTTGGGAAAATTCTTTGGTTTTGCTGCAAGTCTTAAAGGTTTTTTCACACCCCGTAGTTTTTCCGACCAGAAGTGCTTCTGCACACATATATATATATATAACAGGATGTTATGTCATCAATTAGACTTTTAAATTATACATTTCAGTCATGTTATTCCTCATCAACAGCAGATATAGCCACCAGCCATTTGGCTCACCAGCGAGATTCACTCTGATTTAAGGCTGTTGTCTACAGCCGATACCTGTGTTGTAAATGCAGTCCAAAAACTCACGTACAGAAAAACACCTTTTAGGAACTCAGTAAGATATAATAAGCCTTCTCTGCACTTTAACCGACAGGGATACTACTGCTGGTGTCATGGGGTACATTGAAAGGTCGATTAACTCAGTTATTTTTAAAAGAACAAAGTGATTATGATTTGATTTGTCCTTTTTTAAATAAATACGTACCTCAGACTCTGTAGTTGCAGTTGAGAGTGTGACACAAGTTAGGAAGCAATTAAATAAGGGAGACACTTCAAATAGTTTTCTAAAAGTATACGAATGAATGAAATAATCAATTGCTTGCTAAAGTATCAATTGGACAGAAATATGAAAAAGCTGAAATTAATAGATAAACAGTGAAGTAAAGGTTGTGGATAAACGGCTGGGTTAAAGAGCTAAGAGCAACACGTGAACAGTGGAAAAAGTCAACTGAAAGTGACGAGTAAAAGTTTGAAACATTCAGGTTTGTGAAACAGATAAATGGTTGAGACGTCTAGCTTCTGCATGCAAACAAATCGACTATGAAAAAATATGTAACAATGTATAAATAAGTATGTATAAATCCTATTTGATCTTCATGTCTATATGGATTGTGGGCTACATCCGACAGAAACGGTCTGTGTGTTGGATGAGATGGACCACTTGCAGCAGAAGAAATATTCATAGATCATAAGAAAGACATAAAAGGATTGAAGTAGCCCAAAGTTGCAGAGTGCAAGTCCCTGCAGTCTCTCCGAGTTCAGACTAGCGCTGTGACATTATTTCTCTTCCGCATGCTTGGGTCTCTCCAGCCAACTTCACACACACTACACCCTGACAAATGTATTACCATTAAGCCCCTGTAGGGCACCATGTGACCTCTGATTTATTACAATCACCTGCTATTTGTCTGCAGATGCAAAATTGCCTATACAAGCATCAGCTGATATAAAACTTTTTTTTTTTTTAAAGAAAGTGTAGCATGTGTGTAACAATTAGGTGTTTACCTGTTTTCTATTGGGGAAAATGATGGAGAGTCATTGACAAACACGTACACAAGATGTTGGATGTGTATGTACTTTCTCTCACAAACAAGCAGTCTAAATTGACCACAAAGTGATTCATAACGGTCAATAATCAGTGGAAAATGCTCAACTTAATGCAACACAACTGAGAAAATGTTTCAAAGCGTCTACATACCATTTACTTAAGGGTGAAGGAAATTTACTGCGTGACTTCCTGCATTAATATCTCATTAAATCATCAGGAAGTAACATGAGTTCAAAGTCTTTTTATTTATGATCTCATGCATGAACACCGCATTACTTTAACTAAGGTGAGGGCATCATCAATGATTATGATTAATTCTGTGCAAAAAGTTTTTGGACAATTTCTTGGAGCTGTCCATTTACCTGCAGGTTACTGTGAATAAGACACAAACATACCAACTCTGACACACTTTGAACTACTACTACTTCCTGAAGATTCATGAGGTATTTATGCATGAAGTTATGCACAAATGATTGATAATTCATGCACCCTTACCATCAAGTGTTATAAGAGTTTCCTTCCTCAAAAACACGTGTAGATGTGATCTGCATGTGGTTCCTACATGTATGTAAGTGTGACAGAAAAGAGGCAGGAAACCAATCGAGTGCACGTGTTAAATCCCTCACAGGCGTAAAGAATTGATGACCTGTGGTATTTCTGGTAATAATTTGCGATGAGCGGGGAAAAAAAGAAAGAAAAGAAAGATAGACAGAAATGTGCAGCAACACTATTCTACTTTATAAATACTGTTGTGCTATAATAATTTTTTTTTTTTTTAAATCCTCAGGGTGGATAATTGTACAAGATAGAAGCTTGAAAACACTCATTTCCACATATATGACTTCAGTCGATATGTACTGTATGTGAGGAAAACTGCATTCTGCTTGCGCCTGTATGTTCACTTGTGTGACGTAAGCATGAGAAAATCCACATTTCGTTTCAATAAGCTTTGTTCTGGCTCAGCCGTTGGGGTCACTTACAACAGTCTGATTCAATTATTCTTCCTTTCAAAACAGGAGGAAAACATTTTCATGGTGAATGGTTTGCTTAAATAGATTACCATCTCAAATAATTCAATTTCCGTTAATTTGATTGATTTCATACCAAGGGGAAAAGAAATCTTAATTTAAAACCATTGTATTTCTAATCAAACATTAACTGAGAAAAAGGCCCGGGTGAAAATCTTTTATTACCAGTTTCTCTGCTAATTTAAATAGCAAACGCTGACGGCTGCCCCATTAAACGCCACCGCCGCTACTCAGTGCATGGCTGGCTCGTGCGGAGGGAGATCTCCAAAATAAACTACTTAACATCTTGAAACACACAGAGGACACACACTAACATGCACACAAACACAGGAGAATCTATGGCAGGCCGTTACTACAGAGGATCCAGATGAAGCAGTTCAGTCATCTGATCCATTCGCATCCATTATTCATCCAGCTGGGGGAGACAGAAATGCTGGGCTCCTCTTCTCAGAGAGAAGGAACCCCATCTATCCTCGGGAGCAAAAAGGAAATGCCAAGCAGTAGTGGAGTGAGTCACAGAGACAGCGACAGAGAGAGGAAGATACAGAGAGGGGGAAAACAAAAGTTGAAGGTGCGGGGGGCCTCGTGGTGAACAGGAAGTGACGTGAACCATCAGGCGTACTCCGAATTACTACAAAAAAAGAAGTTTAAAATGTAGAAAAGACATAAGAAACTATGATTTAAAAAAAAAAAATTATAACCTGAATGTTTCTCCAGGTGAACTCACAATCTGATGCCCGTCACCTTCAGAAAAATAAAGAAGCCAGGGCCGGCGCTGAACGCGGGGAGGGGGAAAAAAAAACACACCTCGTGGAGACGTCGTGTGTGAGTGGCAGGCAGAACTGGCAAGCTGCCACAGATAATAACATCTGAGATAAAAATTTGATGTGTGGAATTCAAGCTGTAGTGATAGGAACGGCCGAGGCATTAGAGCCAACTTCTAAATGCTATCTGCTCATCCATGGAATGAGGACTGACACGCAGTCTCAGAGAATAGATTGTGCAATTAGGAGCCTTTTGTGCCGTTCTGACACAACCAGAAAGGGAAATGAGATTCAAAACATTGTCATGGCAGCGGCTCTCCGTAAGCTCTGCGATTTCCCTTAAGATTGTTCTCATGTTCCTTTTTTACAGGTGAGAACAAATCCACGAAGTCCAAACGTTAGGCGCTAACAGAATACAGTGAGGGAATGAGAGGAAGTTCCGGCGGTCACACTTATTAACAATCTGTTCAAACTGTGTGACTTTTATGGTGGAATGGCGAATCCTGAAGTGATTTTTCTTTTGTACTTTTGAGCAGCATGCCACCCCAGCTGCAATTACAACATGTAATACACGGTTTAAAGGAAAGGGGGCGCTCTTTGAGTAGGCATCAAGCAAAACGGCTTGAGAAGCAGACACTTTGTTAATTATCCTTTTGATTAAACAGGTTTCCTTTTAACACACGTGTTCCTTTTATTTTGCGATTAAAAACATTTTTTTTTATTAACAAGCCTGTGTGACAGAAATATATCCACAATTAGGTTCAAATAAAACATCCTATCTTTTATCTGCAGCCTCCAAAGTGTCCAGAAACATACAAGAACACACAGTCTGCTCCTCATTGTATAACAAACATCAACTAAATGCTGTGTTATCTGAGAATTATTCCTCCCTCAGCCATAAAACCCAGAGTGCAGCCAGCTGAGTACAGGTTGGTCTCACCCACGTGAACTAACAGACTACAACCATAAAATAAAAATTACTATAATGATCCTATAAAGTGTGTGTGGTTCTCGTGGTGAATTCATGATAACACTTGCCGTGCAATCACTGTAATATTCCCTCAATATTCCTGCAGGGAATTACTGTGCGGAGGATAATACATTTTTTAAAGTGTCCTATGGCATCACTTTAATATCCCTGCACTGTTTTATAGGCCGAGTTGTCGTTGCAACATAACGCAGCCCAATATGATGCCGGGCTCCCTGCTTAAGCCCTCCCTCCGCCTCTCATGTGTCTACATTTCCATCCCATGGCCGTCTCTAGGTGATTTAGCGCCGCCAGTCTCAAGCAGGTGTCCAACATGGCGATCACGGGGAGCGGATCTCTCGCTATTTCTTTCTGTGTTTTCGTGATTTCAGCGGCGTTACTTCCACAAGGTAAGTTTCTCCTTTTGTATGCGTGTGTGTGAGGGTGTCTGTGTGCCTGTGATGCCGCTTCCGAAGCAAAGAAAGCCCGGCGAGTACCGGGGAGAAGTTGTGGTGCGTTTTGCGCGCTAGGAACGCACAAGCTTCCCCTTCAAATCTCAGCATCACTTTCCATCGCTGTCATTCTGCTTCGACTCCAAAATACTCAGTGTTTCTGCTAACTGCTCGGCTACTTATCGGATGATTTCAGCTCAGACTGAGAGGCTGCTTTTTTTTTTTTTTTTTTTTACTGCAATACGCTACAGAGCACTGCAATAAAAAAAGTAATGTTAGTGCTGCACAATTGCACCGCCGGAGATAAAAGTATCTCCAGTGAGAATCGAGTGAAGTAGTCGGACAGTATTTGGACCTGCAGGGGCAAATAAAAGGCAATTATTTAGCGAGACGTGGCTCTATTTGATCAAACCGAGACCGATTGCCACGGCTCCAGCGCACTTGTACCCTTCAGTTCTACCGCATAAACCTTCACAGTCCCAACTCATCCCCACATCTTCACGTCTCTCCAGTCTGCGCTTCAGGTGCGCTTTTGGAGGAAAAAAAAAGAAAAGAAAAAAAAAGAACACGCATTGCAGCTCTGGTGTCGCTCAGTGTCCTCTGGCTGCACAAACTGCAGCCCCTCGTGTCCGCAGTCCTCACTTCTCCTCTCCCACTGTCACCGAGGCTTGGACACCTATACAATCTGCTATCCGTCGCTGTTAGGCTTCTGCAGCTGCATGAACCAGGGGGTGCCTGAACGTGCAGGACCATTGCAGTTCTCTCCCCCCTCTCTCCCCCCCCCACCACCACCGGGCAGATATCATTTCCGCCGTGATTCCACCGTTGTTGCATCAGAGTTTCATGCGTCAGTTGTTTTGTTTTTTTCTGGAAAACGTACCCGCTGACAATATGACGCATGTGAGGCGATTAAAAATGTGTCAGCTCGCAGCCACTTTAAAACCCTCCCAGGGGCAAGATGGACATGTCGTTGTGTTGTCAGGTTGTTAAAATGGCCAGCAACAGTTGGGATGTCAGGTAGAGACACCTGGAGACCACTTAAGCAACTCATGGGGGTGTTTTTTTTTTGTGGTAATTTCTGTCTCAGGTTTTTTGCCATTAGTGGTAACACACTGAGGCTTCACCCATCAACAGGTCTGCAAACTCATGTGTGTGTGCCTGTTAAGAGATTGACACTTTTTAAAAGCATTTTTTTTTTTTTTTAGACAGCGTATGTGTTTGTTGCAGTTCACTGCTTACAAAGCTTTCCCTTCACTTATTGAATTTGTTATGGTCTGTGTTGAATAGCAGTTGATTGACATTTACAGCTTCTCCTTGTCACATTAATTTAATTAACCTCAAGTCCAATAAAATAATAATGCATCATGAACGCACAAAAAAACAACCAAAAAACCCAGGATTGCAACATCAAGGAAAGTGATGGTGTGTGTGTGTGTGTGTGTGTGTGTGTGTGTGTGTGTGTGTGTGTGTGTGTGTGTGTGTGTGTGTGTGTGTGTGTGTGTGTGTGTGTGTGTGTGTGTGTGTGTGCTGGGAGTCTTCGTAAAGAGCTGACATTCTGCTTTTGTTTTTTTACATCGCTCAGATTTTCTTTGTTAATGATCCCCAATCAGAGGATTTGATCTTTTGTTTCCACATCTGGTGAGGAAAGGAACAATTGAATGTTCCCTTCCTTCAACAGGCGTCCTCTGTACCATTGTGAGAGGAGCGTTAATTAAAGGAAGACGGACAGATCCTCAGAAGAGGAAGTTGGCACTGGTGAGGCTGAAGGGCTGCCTCGGCTGAGCGTCCTGCCATGAAACCATGACACTTTGCCTTTTCCAAAAAGAAATGTGTTTAGCAAAGTCCCCCCTCCCCCTCCCTCCCTCCCCATCCTGAAGGGTCAGCCTGTTGTGGCGCATCAGACGGTCAGATTTCAGAGGGTGGATAGTCCCACTTATTGCCAGTTTAAAGTCATTCGTCAGGACTGAGCGATGGTGAAGTGGATCAATACGAGCTGTCATGAAGCCTCGAGGCGCCGCTGAATGACAGGATCTTGGAGAAACAAAAGGAAGCATGCAGTTGTTACGGTGCTCTCGGTTGCCAGTTGGCATGTGACCCTGCGAGTGATTGAAGTTGTTCGTCTCCGGCTGCTTTTGGTGGGTGGGGGCAGGGGGCGAGGGGGTTGGCTTTGAAACAGAAGACTGCTGCAATCTGCTCACAGTGTGCAGCTCTGCCCTCAATTTGTGTTTCTCCACTCTGCGCTCAGGAGGGTGGTAGTTTCTTATTCCCTCAGTTATCGTGCAAGTGTC
This sequence comes from Brachyistius frenatus, assembly GCF_029030835.1. Lineage (NCBI taxonomy): Eukaryota > Metazoa > Chordata > Actinopteri > Embiotocidae > Brachyistius > Brachyistius frenatus. Next base: position 1,190,257 of record NW_027210713.1, on the reverse strand, counting down.
GGATCTGCCCGTGTTTTCTGATTATCCTGTGACAGTTGGTGCATGTTGGGGCTTACGGGAAGTACATTTCTACTTTTATTGGGTGTTTTACATTAGATATGATCATTGGAGGGAGCACAGAACAGGACCAGCGGGAGAAGAAGTATTCAGGAACTTGTGTGTAAACAATGCAACAAAAAGTTGACTTGACAAAACTGAAAAGAAACAAAAATAGTTTTGGCCTATTTTAATGTTGTAGTTGTTCAAGGTGGAGCCATAATTAATTTCTTTTTGGAAGTTTCATCTCTAAAATTGCAATTATTAATTGAACCTTTGTTTTTTTTGTGTGAAAAAAATATTTTGAGAAGTCACTAATTACGAGAAATATCAAACAAATGTGGTGGAGTGAAAAGCTCGACATTCGCACTTCAAAGGTAGTGAAGTAGAATTGTAAAGTAACACAATGGCGTTTGAGTGGATAAAAATGCTACCTCAACATAATCATTGAAAAATGATCCAAACAACAAAGTTAATATCAAAACAGCTGCGGATCAATTTCCTGTGGAACCACTAATGGATCAATGGACTAGTTGTCTGATCTCAATACATTAGTGCTGTTTGTGCATCACACAGAAGAGTTCCTCTTCCTACTATCTGCGTAAAATAGTAATCACAGTACAGTGCAGTGTTTCAGGATAAATTTAATACCACAGTTAATGGCCCTTTGATATGTTCCCGCTTGTGAAGTATTTCATCGCCTTGCACGGTGAGATCATCGCAGTACATCATTTGTAACAATAATATACTCTTCTATTTAAAGAAGTGAATTTATTGCTCATTAAATTTACATTAAACCCTGCTTAATAAGCCTCACTCTAATTGCCGGATAATGCATGGCACTACTTTATACCGTGGCAGCTAATCTTGCTGCTGGAAAGCGAGTGGCTGGCAGAGAATTGGCAGCTGATGCACGGAAGGAATTTAACCACTTGTGGCAGATGAAACACGGAGAGTGATGCGGGTCATCACTCGTTTCTCCGAGGGCGTCGCCACGCCAGCCTGCGTTTTTTTTCTTTTTTTGTCTGTATCTGCTCAAACTTGTCGACTTTCACACAGTTCCCAACAGGTTCAGGTGATGTGGACGTGGAGACTCATGCCGTTTAGAGGGGAGCGTAGCTAAAGCTATTTTATGTAGCTATCATTTACAGATGTCCCCTAAAACACATCGCATGCAGACTATTGTCAGATGCTACAGTTTATCATGAATGCATTACTTCCTGCATGAATACCTCATGAAATCATCAGGGAGTAACATGGGTTCTTTATTTACGATCTCATGCATGAACAACACATTAATTAAAGCATTAACTGAGGTTGAGTGCATCATCAGTGATTACGATTTATTAAACATGATCATGAGGAATTCTTTGCAAAAAGATTTTGGGCCAATTTTTGCACCTGTCCATTTACCTGCAGGTTACTATGAATAAGACACAAATATAATAACTCTGACATCATAATAATCGGAAAATATTCGTGCTCACATGAATTGTTCTCGCACTTACTGGTTGGTAAAGACCAAACTTCACGTCAGGGGCCTCAAACATGATGAACTCATGACTAATGATGCTTCGTTAATGATGACTTTAGATGTGCTCTGTGTTTCAGAATTCATCACGATCATGTTTAATAAATCATAATCATTGATGATGTACTCACTTTAGTTCATGCTTTAATTAATGTGTTGTTCATGCATGAAAGACTTTGAACTCATGTAACTTCCTTCGTGATAATTCATTCACCGATAAGTGAAGTGTTGCCAAAATTTGAAAGAGAAATCGCACCTTTGGCTCAAACAGTGAAAGACATTGCTGCAGATCTGCAGAGCTGTATGTAGAGCTGTAGACCTGCAGAGCTGTATGTAGAGCTGTAGACCTGCAGAGCTGTATGTAGAGCTGTAGACCTGCAGAGCTGTATGTAGAGCTGTATATCTGTGGATATAGTGTTTATGTTTTTTACCGAGTTTATGAGCACCTGTTAAATTTCAGCTCATTGTGAGCGTCTCTGCCGTTTTTTACTGTCACTCGGTCGCGCCAATTTCTCTCCTCCGTTGCACGCGCACACACACACACACACACACACACACACACACACACACACACACACACACACACACACACACACACACACACACACACACACACACACACACACACACACACACACACACACAGAGTGCAGCAGAGACAGAAGTGAACGTAATGTTACTTAAATTGACGACAAGGACACTCGTAACGTAAAAATAAAGAAAGCCAACAAGATTAATGTAATGGACAAACATCAACCCCAAACAGGCGCGAAAGAAGAAGAGCGAGAGGAGATTGTCTACGAGTTCCTCGTCTCTGTCTATCCTTGACTTTATGTTCTTTTCACTTCATGAAAGAGTCCAATCTCTCCTCAAAAATATCAGCGCGGCTGCCCGGTACAAGAGTTCTTGTCCACAGAGTGGGACCTTTAAGTAAATACTGTGTCTGCTTGTTTTGTCCAGGTTTACAGGAGCGCTGCTGTCGGCATGTTGCCACTTTGAGTCATGTAGATGATGTATAAAAAAAGATAAAAGAAAAAGTAAAAACTCAAGCCGTTTCTATGGTGGGGATTCGTCCCGCCGTGTCGAACTGAATGACAAACTGAGGACGATCAAAAATGTGTGTCTGTCTGTCTGTGTTGAAATGGAGTAAACAGTCAATTAGGAGAAGCAGACAGATGACAGGTTCTTTCATGATTGCCGGGACAGAAGCTTCCATTCACAGTGCCGTGGTAATGAGGAGGAGAGCTGATGTCTCCGCTTATGAATATGACATTGTTCTCTTGTGTTCCCCCGGATCTGAGGGGGACCTCACTGGATTGGCTGCGATGCTCAGACGCTGACAATCAGGTCCACAATGACAGAAAAAAAAAAGAAAAGAAAAGAAAGGAAAAGGGAAACGCAAGGATTTTGTTTCTGAAAGGGACACAGAGTTCACATTAGAATGGGTGATGGAGCAATTACAAGCTGCCATTAACGAGGTGGAGCACTCAACGTGCAGCACTTCCTAAATGAAGACCTCCACGAGGCTGATATCCTCCGTAACTTCTAACATACTACAACAACATTCTAAATGAACAAACCAGAATCCTTTTTCCTCCTACCCGACATGGAAAGTGTTAAATCGTTGGGTTCCTTCGTGTAATGCTGTAAAGTTCTGTTTAAAGGACTTTGCCGTGTTAAGTGCCCTAAAATCACCCGTGTTGCGATTTGGCGCTATATAAATCAAATGGAATTGAATTGTACCATTATATAGATATGTAAAAAAATATCTTAACGTGATCTCCTCCGTCCTGTTGTGCCTCCTGCCGTTACGTTTGGGTTTGTGTTTCTGTTGTGTGTTTTTTTTTGGTGTTATTACCAGGATTAAAGCTGTAGCAAGTTTTGACCTTCACTAAATTTCACCGCAGTCCACCGCATCAGCAGATAATTTTAAGATTAAAGCTGGAGAGGAGAATCTAATAGGACCAGCCGCTCCCAGGAAAACACATTTATTCTTAATGCTATTAACAAATTAATGAATTAATAGAGTTATTCATGAGTGTTAATCACTGCTCATGAAAATCCTCATGTGTTGTTTTGGCTTAATGTTGGTTTCAACTTTGTTATTTTTGTTTTTTGGTTAATTTGTATTTAATTGCTTAATTATTACAAGTGCACCTGATTTGTTTTTTTTCTGTCTGTTGTTGTGCAGCACGTCGGTCGACGCTACTCTTTTCTATATTTGGCTGCAACTTGATGGAAGTCTGCATTTTCTGGTTTTCTCTGATGTGGAGATGGTATTAATTGAATACCAAGATATTAGAAAGTAATAAACATATGAGTAAATACGGGCAAAATATATGATATAGCCATGAAAAATGCCTGACAACTGACACAAAAATGCAAGAAGTTGCGTTTAACGCCGCAAGGTTGTGTTTTTATGACAAGCACGAGCTGGTCTGGGTGCCAGGACCTCAGAAGTGGAAAGGGTTGAATGATATTTCGAAGAAGCTTCGCTGGCTGTTTGGTCGGTCGAGGCTAAAGAGAAGTCCAACATAGAGAGAACCTTGAGAGTGGTCGACACTCTCAGCATTACGACTGAATAACAGCTGGAGGAGAAAGCACTGGTTCTGTGAGAGAAGACTGAACCTCTGATCAATAAATTCAGTTATCGAGCTCCCGCTAATCCACTGCTTGGATTGGATTGGAAAAGGTGCTGGTTCTCTGCTGCGGTGTTTGGCTTTCAAAAAAAGGGGAGACTTTGTTTGTTTTGTTTGCTCCCATCGAGAGATATCGAGGTGCCTTCGGCTCCTTTGGACCAGGTGTCCTCTGTGGTTTGATGGCAGGCCACTCACTTCCACAGAAGTCGGAAACGAAAGAGCTTTTTCTCTGTGCCGGAGCTCTGCTGCACCCTCAGACAACAGGAGAGGAGCATCACCTCTCTGCCTCCTCTCCGGGCTTGTTTGGCCAGATCTCAGCTGGATAAAATAACCGCTGTGTACCCTGAGTCACAGCAGGGGGAAGTAATGCAGCGCCCGCTCTACAAAACCAAAAGTACAAGTACAAGTGTTCCTTCCCAGCAGAATGCAAATGCTGCACTAATCAATACATCTTACACTAATATAAAGGCAAGTATCTGCAGCTGCCACACTGAACTCTGAAGTTAGAGTAAAAAAGAAACACATTTTCCCAGATTTATGTCTTGTATATACAGTGAGATATCATGAAAGACTCCGTTCTTGCTTTACACCACACAGTGGAATCAGTCACTCCCTGTCTCATCGGAGTTCTGTTTGCGAATGCATTTATGCAGACTGAATGAAATATTATTCCCTTACGCAGCAGGGTATATCTCGACTTGGGGACTATATTAGAGTATCCCAGTCCTTCAGAGTTTCTGTGTTTGCTTTTTGTTTTTTTTGTAATTTTATTTGAACCACACAGTCAGGCATGCCAGCTGGAAAGAACAAGCAAGTCTGAAAGACACAATGTTTAGTATACTAAAGGACCAGAAAAAGATAAGAGACTTCTTTATGGCCCAAATTTAAGATGTGTTGCTGTTGTTTCATACTGTCTAGTTAAATATTTAGAATCTAAAACCACTTTTAAAAAAAATCCATTTAAAATGATAAAAAAAACAGAACAAAATCTGTAAATCCTCACATTTGAAGAGCTTTAACAAGAACATGGTAGAAACCTTTTAGAGAAATTAATCATCAAAACTCTGCTGTGTTTTCTGTGTTTTTTTTGTCTACTCAGAGAATTGACGGTTAATTTCAGCCTGTCTGACTCACTTTAAATGTTTGTGTCCTTAATTTTATGTTCTGGTGCTAACGGTTCTGTGTTACATCAATAAAAGTTTGTATTATTTGTCTTTCTCATCCATAAAGACCGTATATTAACACCTTACACTAAGTGTTACATGGCAGCTCCACAAACGAACGATTCAAAGGAATAGTTCAACATTATAAATAGAGTTGTCATGTGCTCTCTTGCCCAGAGTTTTAGGATGAGATCTGTCCACACTAAATATGTAACTGGAACCAGTTAACTTAGCTCAGCATAAAGACACGAAACAAGGAGAAACAGCTAGCCTGGCTACAGTTAACTAATTCGCTGTATGTTGTTGGTTAAATCCAATCAAAGATCCGACTGGAAGTGTCAACGAACCAGTGGAGGCTCCAGGAAGTCTCCACTCCAGGAAGACCAAACCAGAAATAGGGAAGCCAGGTGAATGGTTTCAAAGGGGTTGAACTTGGTCTCTTCACTAAACATAGGAAATGTTTTGGGCCTAACATGGAACAAACCAATCGTCTCTTTAAAAGCTAAGTTCCCTTTCACCATGGTGGATTTCCTACCACTTGGCAGATTTCCCAAGTAGTACAAAAGAAAGCTTCTCTGCTTGTGTGCAGATTTATGTTCACAATAATAACCTTTTACATTTTAATCTTTTAATTTTTTGCCTGTTTGTGCGCTGCATGTCCCTGTTTCACATCGCTACATTAAAAATAGGACCTTAAAAGTAAAGTAAAATACTGCATAATTGACTTAAGACCAGGTTTTTCTTGGTCAAACACTTCCAGCTGCCTCAAGATATCCATGCACCAACAATGTGCCTGACCGCGCCTCCTTTTAAGACCAACAGGACCTATTTTAAACAAAGTGGGCGCTGGACAGAAAAATTACAACTTTGTCGATCTGAAACGAAGAAAGACACTTCCTGAAGGGAACCATCGGGTGTAAATCACAGCCCTCAGACTGGTGTTTAACCCCCCAGAAACGACACGCTGACGTTCTTTGGATTCTGTTTGTATTAAACAAAAGCAGGTTGATTAGCAACCTACACAGATTCTTCTGAGTGGATTTTGTTAGTTCTGGAATAAGCTGGTAAAAGTCTTTAAAAGTGCTCATTGTTACAGAATCGACTCGAAGCCTCCTCTCAAGGTGAATCCGAAGAAATTTTGTTCCTGTTTACTCAGAAGTGAGCTGTTGTCTGACAGGTTGGTGTTGCCTGCCTCGGGGGCATCTTGCTCTTGAGTTATCAGCGCGACGATAGACCCATCTTAATTACTCTCCGATACAGCACCATAATCTGTCATTGTCAGGCTGATCAACACGGTGCAAACCCAAGCACTGAAGCTCATTCACCCAAACCAGAAGCCTATTGATTAGTTCTCATACTTGAGTCATTGCACCGCGGAGAGCCATGGGAGGCAATAGAGCTAATGGAAGGGGGGAACTCAAAGTCACATTGTTTACATCCAAGATGACAGGTAAATGTATTTGAAAGGAAATATGGGCTCGTTCCATCGGCTCCCAACTAGCAGACCGTCTGCAGCTAACAAGGAAAAGAAACCCCTGACTCCAAGACAGCTTTTCCATTTCAGAATAAAACCTGTCACTTCGTTGTCTGAGGCCTTCTCGAAGCAGTTTAATATGATTTGTTTCCATTTTTCTTTGAGCACTGCATTGTGGGAAAACAGTTTCCATCGACCACCCAAGCGCCCAAGAAACGAAGGCCGTGTTAGTCTGCATGCTGACTGTATTGAATACACTTTCCCAGTCTGTAAAATCCGATTAAAAGAAATGTGTCGCATTGATTTTAGGGACAACTAACAATTCGGTATGTCTTGATGGAAATCATTACTGCTGGAGTCGGAAACGACGCAACTGACCTGCAGCTCCGACGGCGTTGGCTGTGCGTCGCGTGTTCTACCGCTCATCAATGACCGGCACATGTAACGCTGCAGAGACTTTTCATTGTAAGGTTTCATATAAAAAAAAAAAGGCTCAGGTTGAAACACTAACTTTATTGCCTGATATTTTTGTCGTGATATTGAAATTTATATCGAGATTTTTTTGTTTTTAGGTAGTGTTGGCATCGACTACCAAAATGTTTTTATCGTGACAATCATACAGGTTATATGCATATGACGTAGCTACAGTGTCGTTTGTTTCACCTTCACCGATCAAGAGTAATCACAAATAGTTTGTTATACTTGTTTTACAAGAAAATACCACATACCTGCATCCACGGTTCGATTTCCAGTCGAGGGATGTGGGTTATGTTGAACGTCACTTCCTGTCACTCGCTTCTAGCTGCCAAAATAAAAGCAAAATGTTAAAAAAGATTCCACATAAATTGGACCGATGGCAGTTTGCAATTCTGTGTACTGATTTTCTGCTTGAATCAGTGCTTTAAAAGAGAAAAAGGTGACGAAACAGTTTCAACCAAAGACCCCAAAAACATTTCAAGAAATGTAATTACAAAGTTTGAATCTTCTCATTAACAAATTTTGTACTCATTTTCACCAATAACTTTGTATTAGTTTATGTTTTTCTCTCATTATGTTGGTATACAGATATATTTTTCTTCTTTTGTTTTCCCAGTGGGGTCTAAAGAAGGTGTTGACGCTCCCTTAATGAGCCATGGGCCTTAATGGACTTGCCAATGCAAGTTTTTTCCTTCATCGTTATGTCCTTGTTTTTTGTACTTCTACTTTAAAGCAGTTTATAACTTTCCGATTAAAAGTCTTGTAAAAGAAAAACCGTTGTACAACTAAAAGTATTCACTGTAGAGGGAACTAAGCAACGAACCTACATTAATGCTATTCATTTGTCAAGATAAGCCGATTCCACATGTCAGATTTTTCACTCAAGCTAATTCTTTCATCTCGTCTTCATACTTTGTTCCGCCAGTGTACCAATTCAGGGCAAAATGGAAGAGCAGTTATATTTGCATGTATAAATATACTCAAAAGTGCACTATTTTTAATGCTTTTAATGCTTTTGTGAGGAGGCCATACCCATCGACACTCTTGTCCCACATTAAAAAAAAGTATCCTTCCCTTCTCTAATAACATTTCGAGAGTTTATTTTAAACCTCCACTCAAAACATTTCTGATATATTAACAGATGAACAGACATAATCAGGCATACACAGATACAGTATAAATCCCGTCCAACTCCCTATATTTGTTCGACTTGTAATGTTGCATTGAATTAAATTATAGCTGAAAACATCAAACATGTATGACAAGCATTCATCCCAAAGAAAGATATTTTTTCAAGTCCTCGCCTGTTTGAAGTTGTAATATCTGCCAAGTTGGCTGCCACGTGTTTCTATATATATGCACCACACACTGGTAAATTTGCATATTTTAACAAATCATAATACAGTAGATAATAGGAAGTATGCAAGCAACAGGAAAGCTCAGTGACAGAATAACTAAACGGCACCTCTGCTCACCCTTCTAGAAAATTAAGAGTCAGCTCTCGAGCAGAAGGACCTTTGTCTCCGTGGATGACGCTGTAGCTCAGGACCAGAAATCCACGCTTTAGTGTGTACACAAGCTGAATGAACAAGCAAAGTACATTTCTCACACAGGAGCACTTTTAGTTCTTCGTGCTCTTTTCTGCAATCAGGTCTCATATAGTTTTGACGGTTCGTGAATTTAATTGGTCGTTAAAGAATCTGGCAGAACAAGCAGCGGCGCTCATCGGCACAGAGCTGCTTTTCACCTGCCTGTTTAATTTGAATTTTGCCTTCATGCTAAGCACAATGACAGGAGAGTTTACAGCAGCAAAAATATGTGGACACGGGGTCTCGGCGCTCAACCTCTGTGTGCACAGACTGCACTTTGCTCAGCGCCTCATGTTGTGTATGAACCACATATGGGTTTCATTTTTTTTTCTCTCGTGAGCTCCAGTGTCGCTGCGTCTCTTGTGAGGACTGTCAGTCCATTCACTGGAGGTGTAGCGGCTGTGTCTCCTGCACGGCACAGCTGTGTCCTTCCTGTCAACTCCGAAGCCTCTGTTTTCATGCGGCCGCCTGACACAAAACTTTGCCGTCTTATTTTCTGGAGGCGTGGCGGTTAATAAAAAGAATCATTATTTGTGAGTCGTTAAGAGGATCGTTACTGGAAGTGTCAGTTTATGCAGCCATTAACACGCTTTTATTCCCGCTCCGACAGCAGTGACTTAGTTGCATGTAAATTCAACCAAATGTAGTTAAATGCTCCTTAATAATAATTAATGTTAACGAAAAACAATAAGAATTGTTATGTGATGTGTACAATATTATTTAAAGCTGCGTATCTGGTTAATGTTTGACATCTGGTCCCTCAACAAATAACTTTCAGTCCCTGAGTTAGTTTTTCACGCTGTGTTTTCAAGAGCCCGGCTGATACTGGATTTTTCGGCCTGATATCCATGTTAGTGAATAAACTGACCGATATTCTTTATATTCCTGACTTAACATTTTTTTACACACTAATTGTTGTTTTTGTCACGAGTATTTTCAAGCAAAATTTTTATACTACGCAGCAAAAAAAACACAACTTTTTTGTTTCTCAGAAGAAGGTGGCGAGTAGAGGCATCAACCAAGCACGTTGTGTGAAAGTGTAACTAACATCACAACGCCGAATGATAATGTTGACTGTTTGTGTCTCCAGCCACCTCGTGTTATATGACAAAGGGTACAAAAATGACAAAGACCACATCTCGAGGAAAATGTACTGGGCATCCCGGCTGTCAGGATAGTGAGGAGTTTATGTAGTTTAGAAGACAGTCTCACTGCTGGTTTGGATAGCAAATAAAAATCTCTTCTTCTTTTGTCAATGAGGAAGAGCAAGACAAGATCATCATCACTTGATGATGTTAAATCGATTATTTTTCTGGAGAATGAGCTGACGCGAATCTTCTCAAACCTTTTTTTTTTAACAACTGTAGCAAATTCGCAACGCTGGCAGTATTGATTTGCACGTCTGTGTCGTTTATTTGTCATGCCTCCCACATTTAAGGTCTAGGAGTGAAGGCACTCGTAGCTAATCCAAAAACAGGCAAAGAGGTGGTGCATGCGTGGAGCTGAGGTGGCTCGAATGAAGCCTGGTTGTTGAAACCTGCACTGTGGAGAATCTCTGTCTGTCAGTGGCTGGTACCTGCAGCCAGGAAATAGACTGGACGGTACCTGCCTGTCACTCCATGAAGGCCTTCCCTAAATTATGCATAAGCCTTAATACATCTTTAACGTGAGTTGGAAAATGTTTTTTGACATTTTAACATGGAGGTCTATGGGGATTGACTCACTTTTGGCACCAGCTCCTGGTGGCCACTTGAGGAACTGCAGTTTTTGGCACTTCTGCATTGGCTTAATTTTTCAGTCTCAGGGGTTGCTGCTTGTATACTATAAAACACACGCACACGCACACACACACACACACACAAATGGAACAATGTCTTAATTCACACGAAGCATCTTTTTCTGCATTACGTGATACGTTCAGTATATCTGCTATGGACATCATTTTCGACAATACATTTTGTAACATTAGTCGGGCCCGTGTTTACACTCGCAACTCCTTCTGCATCCGGGATGAATTTCCTCTCAGCACACACGTCCCATTTGCACATCACAGACGGGAGACCAGGGCTTTTAAAAGAGATGAGAGGAGCTCATGTGATTGACCCTGATTGATACTAGCTCCCAACACTGTCACTGTTAATGGAGGATAAAAGCTTCTGCCTAATGTCAGCCTGTTTTCATGTGCTGAACGGGTGAGCCCTTCCCATTCCAGAGAAGTAAGAAGAAAAATGGCACGGACAGAGATCTCACGACGGAAATGACTAAAACTTCTCCAACTTTGATAGGAGACTTTGTGTTCTTGTAGGACCTCGTGACTCGTGACAAGAAACTGATTGAGAAAAAGTGTTTTCAGGGTCCTTTAAGCCTTTGCTTTTTCAGTGTTGTCCCTGCCATTAAAACACTTAGGCACAGCCCTCAAGAGTTTTTCACAGCTGAATGAAAAGAAAGATAAAGTATCTGTAGAAATTGTGGTCAAAGGAAAGAGAGTGCGCGAGCGAGCGTGTGTGACTGTGAGGTTGATGACCGGAGCGGAGTATGAGCTGGGTGAACGTGCTGTGCAGTGTGTGTACACTTTGAGCTGTTTGTCAGTGAATAAATGCAACAACTCCTCAAGACCAAGACTCCCGTGTCCAGCTTTCAATCTGCAGATTAAAGTGAAGGCGGTTAGCCCAGAAGTTGGCATCAACGGGTTAGCATTTCACCTGAGCACGCTCATTTAAGGTGGACCGACCTTTAAGGTAGACCAGGTATTCTCATTTTAGTGACAATCTGAGAAACTCCCAAACAGAGAATGTAGATATGTCTGGCTGCTGAGTTTAGCTGAGTTTGTAACATTTATTAAAACTAGTCAAACTCGTGTTCAGTTAGCTGCCAGCTGAGACGACAGCCCCGCTGCCAAACCTTTGCATTTTCTGCATTATGCTACCCGTTTTACGACATGACCGCTTGTACGGCAAGCGTACGGTGCACACGATTTCTCATGTTGTTACCACGAGTTCACAAGTTTCATTCAAGTTTCATTGAACGCAGAAAATGACACAATTTCCTCTAGTGGACGGACATGTGTATTACACGCTCTGCTGCAATACCGGGTTGAGAGGACGGAGGACAGACTGATACTGACTGATCACAGTGTTCTTCATTCATTGTAAATTTCACTCAGTATTTTGATGTCAGGAATATTACACATATTATTGGAATTCATAGATTTCTTTTCAGTGAGACATTGTGTTTACAGTGACTTTGCTGTTGTAAACATTACTGTTGCTGCTGTAGAAACAATATTTTGTCATAGTTCAAATATAAATCTATTGTAATCTTGTTGTGAAGTTATTTATTTTAAATTTGTATTATAATTAAAAAAACAACAACATAAAACCAATAACAGTACTGATAAAGGACTAGGCCGATAAGATTAAAATTACATTTAAATGATAAAAACCTCCAGCTGCCAGCTGGAGAAACATTATTGGAGGATGATATAAGCCTTGTTTTACAAATGTTTTGTGATTATTATTTTTAATGCACAGTACATTATTTAAATATATAGTGATTAGAGTTGTCCAAAATTACTTGAAAATGCAGAATTTCTCGTCAAATCATTGCCAACCCTCCTCACAGCAACCCTCCAGCAACCCTCCAGAAACCCGGCACAGAAATATTTCCATACTACATCCAGCTTCAGATGTGATGTGGATTATTAAAGTTTAAGTGTATTTCCACTCAAACATACTCACCCACTACTGCCTGTTCAACTAATTTGTATGCCAAATGAAATTTTAACGGATAAACAAATCCACTTTAAGCTCAAGCAGATGTTATTTGCCACCTTGAATCTGATGTCAAACTCAATTAACCACTACTGTCTGTTATGAATGTTTAAATATATTAGATTGTCAGCAGAATGCGTCCAAGGACAGAATATGAGCAAAATAATTTTACAGCCTCAATCTGTGGTCAAAACCAAATCCAAGTTTCTGTTTTGTCGGCATGTGTCGAGCTCAGCTCGGTACGGAAAAAGCTCAGCGGAAGACAGAGTTGCTCCAGTCTAAAAACAGATATCAATAAATGTAAACAGCACTGGCCTAGGGATGTCATTAAAAAGAATAGCATGTCTAGACCTCATAAAACCCAAACATATTGTTATTTCTGAGCAGCAGGAGTTATTGCCTGTGAGCACTAAGATGACATCCATCAATTTAGGGTTTTATTGGAAAATGTAGATGGGCTGCTTGGGAGATGTAAATGATTTACTTAGCATAAAGTTTTGCTTGAACAGGCAGCGCGATATTGTAGTTAGCGAGAGGCAGAGAAGTATGTGTGAGACACGGGCGGTTTTGAAGCAAAAGCTGATTTCCCCACGCCTGAAAGAATCACGATCTGTGCATGAATAATAGGCCGGACCTGCACGACGTGGATTATTCTGGTTCAAATATCAGTAGACTTAAGGGTTGTCAAATGGCATACATGTGTAATAGGATTGTTGTACACTTCGTTCATTTTGTCACTTGCACCCAAATGTCATATCTTCTAAGATTTACACTGATTGTTTCTCACTATGTGCACAAATTACTGCTTTTTTTAATTTTTTTATTCCCTCTGCCTTTTCATGTGGTACGTTCAAGCCAATTTAACCGACCCGCTTCACATTTAAAATTGTTTTCATTGAATTTCGGCTGATATGATGGAAAGTGAAAACTTTGTGTGTAATGAAGACAGTTTATACAACAGATGTCAGAGCACAGACAAATCACTATTAACGTCATTACTACCTGCCAGGGCAATGTGACAATATGCAGTGTGTGGTGTGACAATGGTCTGAATATATTTAATTAACATGAAAAACATTCTAAATTTGGTCCACAGAAGTTTGTCAAATTGTAAGCTAGATTTTTGAAATGCTGGAGCTTCAAAGGGGAGAAGGATTTGCATTCAGTTGTGTATCACTTTGACATGTTGGCCTCATCTTCCAGTAAATCTCAAATCTACATTTATTCAAATGTGCTCGGCGCGGTGAAGGTTGACACTGCATAATCCGTCAAAATGTTCCGTTTGAAGAGAGGAGCTGGAATTATTTGAATCATCAGAAAGCAGCCTTGCAGATATTAGGAGAGAAGGAGCTCAAAGTTTTAACTTAAATCTTCAAATCTGTCGATATATATGGCATCAAATCACAGGAACTCAAGTCAGACTGAACCTTTTTCTCTCAACGTGATGCTACCATGTGTTTCTGGCAGCAAAGCATCTGAAATAATATATTTTATGTCAGGTGCAGGTGTGAAATAAAAAGGGTTTAAGATTAGAGACATTCCTTCATGAAGAACTGAACGTTTCTTTTCTATCAAAGAAATCAGTGGACTTTTCTTCCTGCTCACAAGACAACTTTCATCTACTGTCACAGACCGAGTCACCTGTCAATTCATAATTTAAGAGAATGGCGTAAATTGGTTGCAAAAATACAGGTGATGTCTTTTGACAATTGTCCGATTTTTGTGATTAACACCTATATTTCACCTCCTGTTCATAGATTTACATGAGTTTTTAATTTACTGTGTGTTCATTTTGTTGCACAGTAATCCTGCTAAGTCATAGTTCCTTTTACCTTCGTCTGACTATCCAGAGTGTTGGTATAAACGTGCAGTCTCGTCCTTTACCGCAGTCTGTGTGTTACCGCTGAGAGATCTGGTTCATGCAGTAAAACAGATCTGCTCGGGTCTTTTGGAGGGATTTAGCTGTTGCAATGCCAGGGCTCGACGAAGCTTCCTGGTCTGACAAGCTAAGCCAATACGGAAGTGCTTTAAAATGCAATACCACTGAGGGCCACTAGGTGTTGGCTCCGTAGACTCCCATTCAACTTCTCTCATGAAACACAAAGTTAATACGTCATGGTGTCATTTTCTAAAGTCATTTCTTATTAATTTTCTGGCGGCCCGTCTGAAAATAAATCCATCATTAATTAGATATTAAGCTCAAAAAGCAGTATGTTTGAGGACGTGTCTGTTTGATTGACAAGCCTGTGGTGCAGTCAGGTTCTTACTCTAGGTGGGCGGGGCATAGTGTCCTCAGGTTCTCAATCAGATCTGAGTCAGATCCACCGCCCCCTCCTGCCCAGCTCATCCAAATATGGTCACTTCTGGCTCCAAAATAACAAGATGGCGACGGTCAAAACCAATGGTTGACGTCACTGTTGGTTGCCGATTTCTCCCCTCGTGCAAACCTTACACCAAAACAAGTTCCTCTCCCCAATATTACTTTGCAAAGGGCACCATCGCTGCCAAAGCCAGAGCGTTTTTTTCTCCTGCACCACAATCACACTTAATTTGGGTGGCGACCATTGTTCAGCACTGAGAGGGCCGAGGAGATAAGTCTGACAATGCAGCACTACTTTTTTGCATTACCTGTTTGATTGATTTCGGAGCTGCCACTGTATTATGTTTGTGGCAAAGGAAAAAGGACTGAAACTTTTAAATCTAATATAACTATAAAGTATGTGTTGGGAATAACATATATCCATGTCAGCACATAAAAAAGAAAATCACTCCTTACTTTAGAAACAAACTCATGGAAATGTTTACATATACATACAGTGGGTACGGAAAGTATTCAGACCCCTTTACATTTTTCACTCTTTGTTTCATTGCAGCCATTTGCTAAAATCAAAAAAGTTCATTTTATTTCTCATTAATGTACACTCAGCACCCCAGCTTGACAGAAAAAAACAGAAATGTAGAAATTTGTGCAAATTTATTAAAAAAGAAAAACTGAAATATCACATGGTCATAAGTATTCAGACCCTTTGCTAATATTTAACTCACATGCTGTCCATTTCTTCTGATCCTCCTTGAGATGGTTCTACTCCTTCATTGGAGTTCAGCTGTGTTTAATTAAACTGATTGGACTTAATTAGGAAAGGCACACACCTGTCTATATAAGACCTTACAGCTCACAGTGCATCAAATGAGAATCATGAGGTCGAAGGAACTGTCCAAGGAGCTCAGAGACAGAATTGTGGCAAGGCACAGATCTGGCCAAGGTTACAAAATAATTTCTGCAGCACTCAAGGTTCCTAAGAGCACAGTGGCCTCCATAATCCTTAAATGGAAGAAGTTTGGGACGACCAGAACTCTTCCCGGACCTGGCCGTCCAGCCAAACTGAGCAATCGTGGGAGAAGAGCCTTGGTGAGAGAGGTCAAGAAGAACCCAAAGATCACTGTGGCTGAGCTCCAGAGATGCAGTAGGGAGATGGGAGAAAGTTCCACAAAGTCAACTATCACTGCAGCCCTCCACCAGTCGGGGCTTTATGGCAGAGTGGCCCGACGGAAGCCTCTCCTCAGTGCAAGACATATGAAAGCCCGCATAGAGTTTGCCAAAAAACACATGAAGGACTCCCAGACTATGAGAAATAAGATTCTCTGGTCTGATGAGACCAAGATTGAACTTTTTGGCGTTAATTCTAAGCGGTATGTGTGGACAAAACCAGGCACTGCTCATCACCTGCCCAATACAATCCCAACAGTGAAACATGGTGGTGGCAGCATCATGCTATGGGGGTGTTTTTCAGCTGCAGGGACAGGACGACTGGTTGCAATTGAAGGAAAGATGAATGCGGCCAAGTACAGAGATATCCTGGAAGAAAACCTCTTCCAGAGTGCTCTGGACCTCAGACTGGGCCGAAGGTTCACCTTCCAACAAGACAATGACCCTAAGCACACAGCTAAAATAACAAAGGAGTGGCTTCGGAACAACTCCGTGACCATTCTTGACTGGCCCAGCCAGAGCCCTGACCTAAACCCAATTGAGCATCTCTGGAGAGACCTGAAAATGGCTGTCCACCAACGTTCACCATCCAACCTGACGGAACTGGAGAGGATCTGCAAGGAAGAATGGCAGAGGATCCCCAAATCCAGGTGTGAAAAGCTTGTTGCATCATTCCCAAGAAGACTCATGGCTGTACTAGCTCAAAAGGGTGCTTCTACTCAGTACTGAGCAAATGGTCTGAATACTTATGACCATGTGATATTTCAGTTTTTCTTTTTTAATAAATTTGCACAAATTTCTACATTTGTTTTTTTCTGTCAAGATGGGGTGCTGAGTGTACATTAATGAGAAATAAAATGAACTTTTTTGATTTTAGCAAATGGCTGCAATGAAACAAAGAGTGAAAAATTTAAAGGGGTCTGAATACTTTCCGTACCCACTGTATACTCTTTCTCGATATAGAAGTTTTTATTTTTTTGTCTTTTACTTGCTGCACAATTGGCTTGAATATCTAACATTTTAGTTATATAGTGAGGTAAAGAAATTAGTTTTATTCTTGCCGTCAAGTGTAAAAATGATTTTCGTGCTCACTCATCTTTTTGCAGCAGTGAAAAAGTGTTGTGATGAATACTGAAGAGAACGAAGAGGATGTGTCCCAGTGACTTCAGACAGGCTGTGGTTCAGTGGCCAGTTAATTTTAGTGATCCTCAACTTCCAACAGTCTCACATCAAAATATGTAATGCCAATGCTGGTCCACAGCTCGAACTGTGTTAGCGTCACAAAACCAGCTCTAAAGTTGTGAGATGCCGACATTTAAGCCTGGCCTGTGAAAGAAGTAAGTCGGTGTTGGAAGAGTGACAATCACAACCCGTCATCAACACGTTTCCTGGTGCGATCGGATAACGAGTGGTCACCAAACGCACCGGTGGAAACGCAGTTGGGACGCATCGAGATCCGATCTGCTCAGGTCACATTCGGAGGTGGTCTGAGACGCTTGTGGCAACATTAGCTTTGCAGTGGAAACGCGATGCATCCTGGTCCTCACTGGAAGACCACCTACTCAGCTGACGTCCTCTGAATAAGGACTAAAAAATAAATCCAGCTGCTGTTTGTTCCGACGTGTCACCGTCACATTACAGCAGGTTCGTTAGTTTGGGATTTTTTCCCCCCTCCATTCAATCTTTCACGTGAATCTTTTAGGGGTTTTTTTTTGGTACCAGAAGAAAACGTGATTGTGCTGAGCACAGCTGAACTGTAAAAAAAAAAAGCAGGAGAGTTTTACTTCAAACTGGCTCTATAAAGCATCCTTTTAGCGCTTTAAAACAAGCTGCTACATGAGGCCTGTTTCACCAAAGCCTCCTCTGGAGCAATGAATCAATCCGACCCGAATCAATGGGGTTCTGACATTCAGGTTCCTGGTCCTCTGCTTATTTGCTTGTGTATTTTCGTGACGTAGCCTACGTGTTCATTTGCATACAGAGCGGGGAAGTGAGATCTGATCTTAAGTGGAAATGTGGAGACGCATGAAAATGCCAGGTGGGAACAGACGGCTTAAAGCGGGCTACTTGTGAGTCGACCTCACCAGGAGGCCTGTTGTTGAAGCGAGGTGTAAACAGCCTCATGGTCTGCGTAGTGAGGAGTTCAGAGGTGGTTGGATGGTTCGAGCACGGGACTTTCACCCAGGAGACGGCTGTTTGAGTCTGAGACGGAGACAAAAAAAAAAAAAAAAATCAAATCAGTACAGCGCTCTGGGGTTCACAATGTCAGGAAAGGACCTTTTAATTATGGACCAGTTTTCAAGGAAACATTTCAAAAAGTAAGCCGACAATTTCATGGATTTTAATAGCAATTTCTACCACCTTTCCAAAGATAAAGAGGAACATGTCATGATTTTCTATGATAATCACTTTCTATGATGATGAATTTGCGTTGACATTTTGATTGCAAGATCGCGATTACCTGGAGTGACTGAACCAAAATAAATAATGTCCTGTGGTGGTGCCAATTCTCCACTTGTGCCTGTAAAAATTGTCCGTGGAAGGGAGAGCAACAGCATGCATCGTTAAAAGAGTCACACTCTCAAACTCTGACAAAAATATGAACTTCCTGTCAATTTCATCCAACTGTTTTTATACAGATAAATAGAAACGATTATAATCATTATGCTAAATGATTGCGGTCAGCTCATATAATCGCGATCAGGCAGTGATGTAATATTTGTGACAGGTCTCCATACAGCATATGAAGAATAAATAATCAGAGTACATACACTATATGAAGAATAAGAATCAAATACAGTATTTGTGGCTCAACATGCAGAAAGTTCAGCCCGGAGATGGGAAAAAAAAATTTTTTCCAGAAAGTTTGCAAACTAAAAAGTCTGAACAGATTTATTTTTTACACTGTATTTTAAAAAATAAGTATGCATAAACTTGTGTATTTGCCATCTCTTTGACTGTAGATTAGCAGGACAGGTAGATGAAGAGCGAGCGCAGAGGGAACTTTAATGCTCACTCTGATGACACCTTGAGCCCTCGGCTGATGAACTGTTGAATGAGAGCTGGCGGGCTCTCGGGGGAGCCGCTGTCTGTCAAGACATATTGTGAGCGCAAGTGACATTATTAGGAAAACACTGTCACCTTGTGCTTACATAAAGTGTAAACGCTGAAATGATACATTCGTAGTAAACAAACTATTAGTGCAATGGGTGACATGTTTTGTCCGGCGATTACGTGCAATTATGTTTAACGATTTCCCAGCGTGTCAAGACAAACCAACTGCATGTTAGTTTTTGTCTCCAGACATCGCTCCTCGTGTCGAGTAGGTCACTTTGGAATATTCATAACCTCTTATGTCATCAAACAGCAGCGCAATTTACAGCAAAAACAACCCACTCTTCACTCGGCGGCCGCGTGTTGCCAAGCCAGGCCTGTTCGCCCATCACGCATCCACAACGGCATAATTACGGAGTATTAAACCGTCACGATGACACATCCGTCAGACAAGATATGCAAAAATGCCCGCGAGGCCTACTTGGTTTACCCTTACTGTTGTCAGAATGGCCTGAAGAATGGAGGTTTGTTTGCCGGCGGATCATAATTACGACTGGTATTTACGAGAGCCATCAAGCCTTCAGCCGGGAGGAGCTGCGTCTGAAGGTGACTCACATCAGGCCGCGGACACGGTGAAACAAGGCTTTCAGACAAGCTGTCTCCTCTCACCAAGCCTTTTAAATCATCATCATTCCATCCGGCTGTATGATAGTTCACATGATACATCACCTGTTAGAGCGGCAGCATTACACGCCACCAGCAGCCAGTGACAACGAGTCTGGCAGCGAGCCTTTGCCCCTTTGAACGGCCGCCGTCGTTCGATGCTCCTGTTTCCCGTTATTAAGCTTTCGCTTCCGTGCTGTTAAGTTAAGCATCACTTAAACTGCCAGTTAGCTTTCGGTCTATTTTCCTTTTGGCGCTATTTTTTTTTTTTTTTTTCTTTGTCCGACTTGTTTTTGTTTTGTTTTGTTTTTTACTGATAGGGCCAGTTGAATTTTTCATGGTTTCAATCACCTCGAAGCAGCTTGTTAGACTGACGCCTCTGACAGTGCTGTAATGCTGCTGTCCGTCCGCATGTCGCTCAGCTGGAGCTCGGCTGTCTGCACATTTACACAGTCGGAGTAAAGTCGATATTGGTCATAGTCCGGCTCGAGGAAATGCTATTTCGTGCGTTCAAAGCTTGCTGTTGTGATTTGGACAATATTGCATTCACGAGCTCAATTGTCGACATAATGACACTGCTATACGGCGACAACTCACAGGGAAATTAGGTGGCATTTTTTTTCTCGTGTTGGTGGCTGACAGTGGAGAGGTGACAGGAAATGAGGGGGGAAGAGGAGGAAAATGACTTTCTGCAAAAGTCCCAGAGGTTGTTGTAATCACATGATCAGCATCTTGGAGCTGTAGGACACCAGGACACCGTGATCGCTGCGGTGCAGTCAAGTTAAACTGAGGTCTGGTCGGTAATGAAACATGATCTTTTACTGGCTTTACAGAAGAATCTCATTTTGAAGCATTTAACTGTTTTACAAGTTTCTTTTAAAAATGACTGCGATTAAATTTAAATTAAAATCTAACAAAAGTAGTTGTTTGCATATGAAAGTTAGTTTTTTTTTTTGCATTCATTTTTCATATTGTGCACTATGCCTATAGTAGAAAATGTCCTTATTAACATTGTGACAGTTATTTCAAAGGGGATATTTTGCATTTGTCTTCAGCTGCCGATATAAACGGTTTAGATGAAGTTATTAAACTGTAAAGTCATTTGTATTGTGTCAGATTTCCTGTCCGGCTGTTGCCATGACCTCATTGTGAAGCCGAAGTTTCATTGTGTCCAGATATGTTCATGTTTAAGCTGCTTTTCTAATTTTGATATAACCAAGAACAAGACTTTCAAAGGTTTTTAAATTTTACTTATTGCCAGGAAGTCCCATCTAATTCAACAATTAATTGATCCCACTTAACCCTCGTGTTGTCCTCGGGTCAAAATGACCCGCAGCTGTGTTCAACCAAGTTCTATTTTATTTCTATATTTTTATATTTTTTGGGATCATTTGTCATCATCCTTTAAAGAAACCCTCACAGCCTCCTTGTCACCAATGATCCCAAAAAATATGAAAATAAAATAGAACTTGGTTGAACACAGCTGCGGGTCATTTTGATCCAAGGACAACACGAGGGTTAACATTATCTGCGTATACAAAACCTGTTTCACACCATATATAGTACAAATTACTGCAAAAACAAACAAAAAAATGCCAATAAAAATGAGCCACAAAGCTGCGCATTATTGTGTTCAACATTTGCAGTTTATTTTGAGTTAATCTCACATCCGCTGCCATTCATTCTTGAATATGTATTAATCCGCAGCTCAAAATAATCCCCAACAACTTCTCTTTGAGAAATGTTTGCTGAATTCTAGAATGCTCAGCAGTTTTAGGAATTTACTGGGCCTTTTTCAGGCGAATAACATCATATATTTGTGACAAATTTTTGAAATATTTCTGTCAATAGTTTCGTTTTAGGAAACAAACAAGAAAGGGAAGTTGGAAAATATTGAACTCCTGACAAAAACGCATGTATTTTTGGTCTTTTCATATGTTTTTATGGAATATTGCCAGCTTTATGTTTTGATCTGATATTCACGTTTCTCTTTTGAAAAGAGCCTTTGTCATTAACAGGATATGTAATTCTGATTGAGGGAAAGAAATCTCACACATAAAAACCCCTCTAATACTTCTAACACAGGTGAGAGAAATAATAATTTAAGTGGTAACACTAGAGAACTGTGATGACTAAACCCGCTTAGGTGTATGACCTGTTTCGAAGACGGAGGTCATGTGAAAAAGTACAAAGAGACATAAAGCAAAACAAAAAAACAACAACCCAGGACTTTCACCCGGAGAATCGATGTTCGAACCACGACAAAGCAAAAGTTAATGTGAATTTCTTTTAAGTAACGTACATATCGTAAAGTATTGAACTCACGAAGCATACATTAAATAACTATCATGGTGCATGTCAGGGGTCGAGCTACTCATGTTTAGTAACATATATTCACATAGCTGAGCTCCACCCAAACCAGCTGAATAGCTCGTTTTAGGTGAACAATAACAAACTGATAGTCAACGCACACATTTTGTATTACAACAGCTAAAATTGAACAGCATGTGCACGTTTTTTTCTCTGTATTTCTTTATGTTTTCAATTGAGTGTGTGTGGGTGGTATTTTCTGTATCTACAGTTACATAGATGTCAAATTAAGCATTCTAATATAAGATTTAACGGGAAAATCTAGTGTTTCCCCTTCAATCGGGACCCCTTGCCCCTCCTGAAAGAAGCACATCTAAGTCTAGAATGTGGCTGGACACTTTGTGAAACTGGAGGGCTTTTCATTTGAAAAAAAAAAAGTCTCAGTTTATGTCCTCTGATCTCTGTGTGTCAGTCTCTGTGCAGAGCGGACACAGGTGGAGGGAGCGAGGGGAGATTTTCCACTCATTAATTGACTGCGTTGATAACATTGTTTTAACTCCAACCATGATCATTTCCTGACCCTAACCACGTGGTATTTGGCACCTAAACCTATGATACCTCAGCTTTCACGCCAAGTTGAGGAAAACGTGACACTGACACGGTATCGTCTGGAGGACCGACGTGCGTATTACACATTACACACAAACTGGGTAATGTTTATGATAAACTACTACCAGCACAGTAGGCTCATATGAAAGCATCTGCAAGAGCCTGCGTTTCTCTATTTCCCCCCCCTCAGCCTCTTTTTCTTTGCTTCATTCTTCGTTGTGTGCCACAGCCACTTATTACAGTTAGGGGGCAGGTGTGTCTGGCCTCAGCTGGGCATTATCCCGGCCCAAATTGTCCTTGGACCCCCATGTCTGTCTCGCGACCTCGGCCGCGGCAGCCCCATACATCATCGGCTATTCTTAAAGCTATCTGTACAATTGATTAACCCCCTCCTTTTAGTCCGAGTCAGAAATGATCAAAGGCGAAGCTTCAAAGCATTTTATGGAAATAATCACTCACTCATTAGCCATATGTTTGACAAGTACACCGTCCTGGCATCGAAGTCCTCTCTATAAATCATAAACACGGATCTGACAAAGGGAGAGGATCAAATGATGAAATATAGAACCTGACTGACAATCAGTGAGATTATATTATTGATGGATCACAGAGCAAGCTGTCATAAAGTAGCCCGGTCTTTTTCATGATGTATGGCTGCTGAGAATATATTTTGGGTCATCGTTGCTGCCTCCATATTTCTTCGCACTCCGTGTCATCATTATCAGTCTGACCTGCTCTGGGAATTTTTCGTCCCCCATTCAAACACCCATGTGTCAACACAAACAGCTTGTTATAACTGAAACAATCTAAACAAATGATCTCACCGGCCACCTAAACATGTTTTCTTCCACATGATACGAAGATGATACCCACCCCGGTCCTTCCTCCTCGTCTTCCTCCCTCCAAACCGGCCACCCACTCTCCGTCCCCAGCCTCCCTGGGCGATCTCCCCAGGCTGTGAGGACAAGACAGGACAGGAGAGAATAAATTACAGCCACAGAGCACCCGGCTCTCTCTTTCATGCTTTCATTTGCACTGGCAATTAATCAGTCATCACTGAAGAGCTCCTGCATGTCAGGGTGAGGATTTTATTAGGGATGTCCTTTATGGGCCTTAATGAGACTTATGTCTTCCTTGAGTATTTAATTTGCTGCACATAGCTTGGCTGCTTGTAACCTTGAGGTGAGGATTTTTTTTTTTTCTTTCTTTTGTCCTGAAACAGTGAAGCTTGGCAGGGATTTGTTACTCACCTCCAATGATCTTGACTTGATTTGTGCTTTCATCCTCTTCCTCCCTCACTATCACAAATCCTCCCGTCTTGCGGTTATCTAATTTTAGACACAATTAAGCCTGATTTGTTGTGTTTATTTTGACATCTCTCCTCCACGAAGTACTTTGCAGCAGAGGCGCAATACTGAAAATGTGCCAAGTTAAGCGTTCTGTTGTGTGAAAAGCAGATGCAGCAGGTGCTTCAACAAGTCAAATGTTTTATTTTTTATTATTGTTATTATCATTACATTGATAACACAGTGCTTAGTGATGGGCTTCTACGTGACCATTTTTTTCTGTTTTTCTCTGCGCTGCTCGGGACTGGTTTGAAGTGGGCGGGGCTGTGGTGGCTGTTGTCGGGTTGTAAAATCGAATCCAATCACACTCACAGTCTAAGAAGCAGATTAATGAGTTTTTTTTTTTTTTTTAACTACTAATTAATTATTATAAATGTGGATTTCTTCCGATTTTTTTGGGGCCTTTATCGGACAGTGCACAGTAGAAAGATTGAGAGGAAGCGTGAGGAGAAAGAGCGGGGGAATGATGTGCAGTAACCGGGGACTCTGCTAACTGTCTTATAGCTTATTCAGCTCAGTCAACAACTCACGTTTTATTACAGCAGCAGAACACATTTAGAGTTTGGCGTCGAGGCTCCGGCCCTCATCTCTCCTTGCAGATATGATTACCTAAAGATATTGGGGAATGATGAGCAAATATCCAGAGATGCCCCGGGCCTGCAGGTGGATGCTGAGGTGGTGGTGGAGGGGCTGAAAGTACAAGCAGCAGGGCAGCAGTGTCGCTGACGGGCGAAGGGGCGAGATGGGAGAATTTTGCAGCTTAAATCAGGGTTTCCACTGGTCAGTTGATTCCTGTAATATCCTGAAATTATAAAAAGTATTTTAAAGACATGGAAAGTCAGGGGATTCAATCTTCTCTTTTTTTTTAATTTTTTTTTTTATCCAAGTCATGGGATGCCGTGGAGATTTTTTGTAGCATATTCAAATTTTTGTTGCCATTGTAAAGTATTTTTCGGTATAGTGTTGTTGAACTTGTTTCCTGCGTGGTTTTTATCTCCCTCGTCCACAACTACTTCAGTCAACATGTGCTTTTCCCTCCAGCTGCTAACGAAGACAAACATGGCAGGAAAATAATAAATTCATGAGTTTGGGCTTCAAAACGATGACTTCAAAGATTGGCTGAGTAGATGACAAAAAAAACAAACATAAATTTAGTAAAACTATTATTACTCTATTAAGGTCTGGGAGAGGGAGCCCTTCGTTACCACGCCAACAGTACGAAGCATGCAGCCCCTATCACTCCTCTGCTGCAGCCCAGTAGAGGAGAATAAATTATTTGTATAATTTGTTGTTCAAGTTGTTAAAACATTTTTTTTTAACGTTTTGTACTACCCCAGTAAATAAACAAACTAGTAAATAAATCTCTCAAATTGTTGGTAATAAAATGTCTGATTAACTCAAAGATGAACTGCTTTTCACTTCGTTCTGGGTCGTGGAAATTCAATGTTTTAGTCAGTGAGAGTAAGAGAATTTTACATTTTTGGGGGGAATAAAATGGAAAAATCCGATACCAAAAAGCGATTGAGGAATAAATATCAGCTAAATTGAATCTGAATCATAGCTGTGCGAACTTGAAGAACAGCCAGGTTATATATATTGTGTCTTTTTAACCCTGTGTAGTTGATTGTGAGACTGGCTGCACTCAAGCAGCTCCAGCTACAACCAGAGTGGAAATACTCGGAGTGGGCGTCAACCAGTTCAACCGTAACCACAGGCCATCTGGTAGCATTTGTACAGTATGGTGTGGCCGTTCGCCCGCGTGTGCTGCAGGAAGGGTCGTATGACGGTCAAGAAACGGAGAGTCTCTGGAACTCTCCGGAGGACGCACACATGAATATTCCCAGCCCAATTTTCTGGGTCACACGGAAGCTCGGGCGAAGTACGCGACCCGATCACATCTGTCACCAGGTTGAATAATCAAACTTTGCGACCTTTAAAAACTTAAATGGTATCTTAACAGTTCATTAAGCTGCTTTTGCAGAAAATGATGTAACCTCAGGACGATGAAGGGGTTTTAAAATTACAGCGGCTGCCCTTTTTTTTTTTTTTTTCAAAGACGCCACATGTTAGTAAGTAGGACATTTTACTGGGCTGCAACAAAGTTAGGAAAGGGTTTGAGGAACTGAACTAAAGCTGGGAGCTGAAAATTATTACTAAACAAAAGACAGAAAACAAGTCTGTAGTTATTAGTAATGGTCCATAACATAAAGGTTCATTTGATGAGATTCTTGTCCATCTTTGTTTTTATTTGGATACAGGAGTTTTCCCTTTGAAGTGTTATCGAGAGCTCTCAGCTACATCGTGGTCGTGGTCGCAGCCCCGGACTCTGATTGGTGGCGGTTGAACTGCAGTCTAATTACAGTCTGCAGGTCCAACCTCCACCCCTCCACTCAGTACTGGAGAACATCTGCTCACTCCTCTACACGTGTGTTTGGGTCAAATCTGGATGTGTTTTTATTTTCAGTAAATGTTCTTCTAAAAATGTTCCCTTGAACCATCAATCAAACTTAAGGTTTGAAAGGATGGCTGCAAGATAAAATATTTATGTTAATGTTATGTTAATAAAAACTAAGCACAGTTTTTACTTGTGTTTTAATAGCACGGCAACTTTAAGAGCATTTCTAGGACCCTGGCCTTACTGCACTCAAACACATTCACGGCACCAACCGAACTGCTTTGGTTTTATCCAGTATTAAAAACTGCCCCGTCACTATGACAAATTTGGATCCCTAGAGCTTCATCCACTCTAACACAATGTTAATTTAAAAAAATGTATACTCCATTTACTCAGGAACAAATCTGATCACTGTTAGCGAGCCAAAATGTCACACAGGCCACCCACTTTGACATAATCACTTGGTTTCAACATGTAAATCTTACGTTAAGATGCCTTATTTCACTTTTTTACAACTAATTTGGATTTGTGTCTTGAGGTTCGTGTGCTGTAGTAACTGGAGGCTTCTCTGTGTGGAGACAGCGAGCTACTGTCTAATGACAGCAAGTGAGGTGTTAAGGGAACATCTGTTACAGAAAATAACCTGATTTATATTCAACCCCTCTAAACTACATAAAAACAAAAAAACTTGTACTGTAATTTTGGTAATGCTATTTTCTTTCCTTTAAAATGGATTTTATAAAGTTGTTATAATACCCTCCTGGAACTGGACATTTTTGAAGGATCCTTAAGGGGCAGGATGGGAACTGTAAATCAGAAAAGAACTTCTTATTCCCATCGCATTCAAACACAGAACTGACGGGTCGACCCGAATTCAAAGTGGCTTTTTTTTTAAACAGAATAACGATTAAAATTCTGTAAGAGAAAGTACACAAAGTCTTCCACCATCCTTTCAGTTACTGCTTACATGTTAATGCAATTCTGCTTATAATCCAATTATGCAATGGTCAAGTCATTTCATTTATAAAGAACCCTTAAACACAACACAGGTTGACCAAAGTGCTGCATAACTACAGAACAGAGTTAAAACACACTAAATAGAATTAGAATAAATTAAGCAATAAAAACTAAATTAAAAAAAAACATTAAATACATATATTCAAAATATTAAGCCCAACACACAAAGGTCTATCAGCTGTCATTAATACTGTAGGAAGTCAAATTTGTATTTAAATTGGGGCTAATCTATACTGTTGGACTCGGGCTCATGCTGGTACAAAGCCAATATGTGTCAGCCCCCAGTCCTGCGTGTTCTTTAATGAGGCAATAGGAGAAGATGTCAAGGTGTTTATTTAACAGCAACAGAATAATCAGTGTTACAGAGCTCTGGGTCCAGACTATGTTTCCCTGACCGCAACAAAGTATGTGTCAGTTCAGGAAGTCTGACCTCCTGACTCTCCCATACCCAGTCTTCTTATAGTACAGGAACCAAAAAGTAATGTATGGTGATGTGTCCTTTGTTGATTGGTCGAGGTGGGGGTTGTTTTCCTTCACAGCCTGGAGCTCTCACGACAGCAGCTTGTTCCTGTTTATGACTCAAAGAACAACAGGATGTGACCCCAAAGGTTGCAGACCTCCCCCTGTGACCTTTTGGTTTGGCCCAGCAGTATCACTATCATCCACAAACACAGCCTTTTGTCTACACCTTAGGATTAACAGTTGACCAATACGACGCCACATATAAGCAATAGGACATGGCATACATATATGTTGTATTATTGTAAGCAAAGACTAGCATAGGATAGCACAATACCTGCTAGTTAGAAGAAGTATGTTGTGTCCAAACACGCAGTACAGGTTTACTAGTCCATGCAGAAGAGATTAATTATTTTGGATAATAAGAATGTTGTTTAAAAAAGAACGAACGAACGAACGAACACACACACACACACACACACACACACACACACACACACACACACACACACACACACACACACACACACACACACACACACACACACACTCTCTCTCTCTCTCTCACAGGTTGGTTAGTAGCTGACCGCCTGTGGATGGCCAGCTGTGTTCCCCGTTTGACAGCCAGGTGGTTCAGACTTTGGAGCAGCAGCAGCAGCAGCAGCAGCAGCTTCATTTAATTAGGTTACCTATTCGGCTTCTTGTCAATGGCTAATTCGCAGATAGAAAAAAAAAGAGTCAACCTTTACTTACTTTAGCAGCCTAAGCATTGTATTTGTCTTCCCTAATGATTCGAGCCTGTCAAGTGGAACAGGACTGAGGAACGCATGCAGCCCCGTCCTCACACGCATAAATAAGAGTTTACTCTGGAAACGGCATGGCTGAAAATCAACACTGAACCGAGACCAGTTATTTACTCTACCTTGATAATGTTTGACAGAGGCTTATCCAGCTGTCAGTGTGTGGTTAGTATGAGGAAATCACTGGCCAAAGTGCTTTATCGGAGACAATGAGAGAATCACTGCAACCATTAGTGAAGAGAGTCAAGAAACTGAAAATTAATCAAGCATTTGTTTATTTTTTTTTTTAGCCAAAGTGCCAAACCTTAACCGGTCCGTGTCTGTTTCTTTTTTATGTATTAGACTGAATGTATTTGATTTGCTGGTATTGTTTACTAGTTATTGACATTGTATAGACAAACATATGAATTATTAACTAATAAAAAGGTTGATGTGATTGTTAATCAGAAAAGTTCCCCCAATAATCCTAATCTAACACTTTCGTCGGCCCTATTTAGCATTAATAATTGATAAATATACGACTAATAAATGGCTTGACTGTAATTCAGGTGAAATGGTGCCTGTATTAGCACCTGGGAAGCGCGAGGCTCCACCTGACTGCCCGCTGAATTGACACTATTTCACAATTATTTAAAGTGGAGAAGTGCCACTTTTCTGCTGTGTGGTTTCAGGACAGAACAAACCACATAGTCCATCTCGTAGAAGTCTGTGGGGGAATGAAAGCAGCTGAGAGCCATGTGATCATTTTGACTTCACCGGCCTTTTCCTGCCTGTCTCGAAGAAATCTGTAAAAAAAAAGAAAAGAAGGTGCAACCCTTTTTGCATTATACCTCAATTAATTGGTCGTTTGAGGTGTGAAAGTGGTAAATAAAGGAGCAGAAGAATGAAATGACTCTGTGGGATTTGATAAACCAGAAAGTGCTCATTTCACCTTTGATTGCATGGTGTATTTAATGCCTACAGAAAGCAAATCTGGCGTCTAAGTCATGTGCCCAGTGTGCCTCCTGTTCGGTGGTGCATGCATTACACGGCGAGGTGTCCTTGGCGGCAGCGACGGAGGCGGAGAACACGGTGACCCCACAGTGTTTGCAGACATTGATCTCTAATAAACAAAGACAGGAAATCTCTGCGAACATTTCTCTTCTAAATACAGAAGAGAGCAAAGCTTTTAAATGTTTAATAGTTCAGTGATAAAATGGGGGAGCATTGATATTCCAGTCACAAGGTGTACCTGCGGAGCCTCGATTATTGCCTGTAGCTTGCACTGAAATGCTTTTATTAAAGAAAAAAGAAAAAAAAATATCACTTGGTATAATTTTTTTTTTTTTGGATTACAAGTTGGTATCTTAAAAGAGCATTAAATATATGTCCTCAAATGGTGAACACTAAGCGTCAGTTGACGAGAATCTCAGTGGACCGAGGTTTCATTAGTTGTTTAGTCGCTGGAAGAAAATCTTTTTAAAGCTGCTTTTTGTCAGAGACGTTATAAATTTCCCACAAGAAACCTTCGTCAGCGGAGGAGCCTTCTCAGTCATACGGGTGACCTTGTGGGTAACCTGGGCGTGACGTGCGTCAAGT
Source organism: Brachyistius frenatus (assembly GCF_029030835.1). NCBI lineage: Eukaryota > Metazoa > Chordata > Actinopteri > Embiotocidae > Brachyistius > Brachyistius frenatus. The sequence continues at coordinate 1,159,860 of NW_027210713.1, read as the reverse complement.
GAGCAACTCATGCCGACAAGCAACATTAGCAGCACTTAGCCGCAGCCACCGTGTGGGGCAGGTCCTCTCGTGCCCCGACTGTCACTAATCCTTGAGTATCTGAGACACAGACTCTATCAGGCTCAGATAAGAAACACTGCGCGGAAGTAAACGAACTTGAATGTTCCGTCTCTTTGCTGTTTGACCCGAAACATTCAGAATCACGACACTTTTGTCGTTAGCGTTGTCGCCAAGGCTCGCTTCTTGCACGTCCTTGTAAAAGTCACATTTCAAAAGCTCATTGTTACAGTTTTGTGTCTTTCTGTAATGTAGCTTCATGAGACTCACTCCATTCATTGTCGGCCCTGAAACTCAAACCATTTTCTGATGCCTCGAAAAATATTTAAATTTAAATAGATATGAATAAATAAGAAAATAAATTTAATAAACGTGCACGAACAACTGGTCGACTGCTCGCTTGAACTAGAAGTATCTGAAGTCGGTGGGGGCGGGGGGGCAGCGCTAATAATAAAAGACAAAGCAGCAAATGCTCACTTTAAAAGATGGAACCTGCTGTTTTGTTATTGTTGCTTGAAAAAAAATGTGTGAAAAGAATGATAGAAATGAATTATAAGTTACGTTGCTTTCAGCTCTGCCCTTCCTGTAAAGTTCAGTACAGTCAATCGTGTCGCTGCTGCTGCTGCAACACACACAACTGCACTAAACAAACACTGGATGTCTTTCACATCATACTTTTTTTTTTTTTTTTTTTGTACTCACAGCTTCAAAAAAAAAAAAAAAAAAAAAAACACTTTGTGCCATCACTCAGCTTGTAAAAGGAATGACCATGTTAACAACATTTCACAAAACGCTGAACCTCGCAGTGCAGTACAAGATCGGAGGGGCAAGCAAAGGAGTCAGACCGAGTGACTTTTCAGCGCAGCCACCCACCAGCTGCCGGAGCTTAAATAGCAGCGTATCATTATGGCTGCAAGGAGGGAAAACACCCTGTGTTTTAGTTCTTTGCGGAGGTCGTGTGGCAATCAGTGGGTGTGTTCATGCAGCTCTCGCTGAGAAAAACAGGCTAAATTAGACCTTTATGATGAAGCCACGTAGATCCTCCGAATCCTCCAAATGGCAGTTATGGAAATTTTTGTTTTTGCTTATTTTCTTTGTACTTAAAGATAACTGCGTGTTTTCTGTGCCATTGATTGTGCCGACGCTCGAAGCTGATGGAGGTGACCCTGAAATAAATTAAATTTGTCAACATCTTATTTATGTCCCATAAATATCACGCAGGTGGTGTTTAGTTTCAGTTGTTGTTTGTTTAAACGAGGTGATGTGGAGGGAATTTGATCTTTTTTTTTTTTTAAAGAGATCAATGCATGTTTTGTTGCACACACTCAGCTGCAGGTTTGTCTGGAAGGAGCTCCGTGGCAGATAACTCGCTGGTGTGTGCCCTCCCACATGATGCAACACACCGCAAGTCCATATTTCTTTGAACTCGGGCTTTTCATGGTCGCCTACCAAATATTTATTCGCCGCTATTGTTTTGTTGCTTTTCTTTTGTTCCGAAAATGTAGCAGTTGCCACAAATGAAGCGTCTGTAGATACAAGTTTTATTGGCAGTGTGTTGTGTTATTGCGTCTCTGATTAGGATCTGTATTAGTTTTGATTTTCAGATATGATTCAACTCCAAGAATTCCAGTGTAATGCAGAGAATTGTAACGCAGTCGGAGATGACACGGTTTCCTTTGTTATCTCGCTTTCAGTGCTTTAATCTCAACATCTCGGCACCCAAAAGAGATTTGATGCTAACATTTGACAGTGCAAAGAGAAGAAGTCGTCTTAGAAAAGGGAAATTTGCATGCCATGGCGGTGAGGGGATTACGGCTTGCATGTGTCTTCTTTACATGTATGACTTTTGGATGTGGAATCAGCCGCTCCGCAGCATCTTGAATGAAGGAGTAAAACTGACTGAATTGTTCCCTTTCAGCTCGCCGTGTCTCCGGCACAGTTGATCTTCAGCACGTCCTTTTTTCCTCCCAGCATTTTTCTTTTTTTGGCCTCGTGTATTTCTGACATAGAAATATTTGGCTGTCATGTTCCCTGACAGTTCTGATGAATTCCTGGAATGAGTTCCATAAAGTGGCCCGTTTTTCCCAAGTGAGACCAACTGTTAAATATGCATGGCTGAAAAATAAATGAAGCAGCCTTCTAAGGAAACGTTGACACTCGTGAGGGACTTCAGAGTGATTTACAAGTCTGTTTTATTTGTCCGTTTCCGTTTTGATCGAGCAGTCATCGAGACGTTGAGCCGTCTTGTGTACCTTTCACAAAATGGAAGCTGCTCTTTGCCTGTCTTGCCACTTAGTTTTCATCTCCGCTGACTGTGAACGTGTTGAAGTATATATTTATGCTTTTTGTGGTCGGAGGTGACGAAATGAGGGCAGCGATTTGTCTGTGATTCCTTGCCAGGATGATTTTCTCTTTGCGCCTTTGATTTTCTTTCAAAGTAGGTTGGATTTAATGACCTGTTGGCTCATTCAGAGGAAATTTTAAACTTCCACTGTTAGCTGCCTAACACAGTTAAGCTCACCATATCTGCCCTGAACATCTGCATCGTGTCCATTTCATCTCAAACTTCTGCAAACTCTCCAGCTGCTCTGTAGCGTTCAGAGATTTTAAAGGGGGACGGAACAAATACTTTTTTACTTTGGTAGAAACTTGTGTTAATTAAAGACAAAATAATCAGGGGCTAAGCACTTGCCCAAGTCAGCAGAGATCCATGTTTAATTTCTGGCAACGGTGTCGTCTGCTCACTGCTGTGATCCAAGGTACATGATTGTCAGTGTTAGTCGGAAGCACGTTTTTAAATGGACCTGATTAGAAAGGTTCACCTGCCCAAATTTGACATGCATGAATTGATTTACAAAAACAACAACAACTAAAATAAAACTGGATCATACTCTGACCCAAAGACCGTTAGAACTGGTACTGAAAAAAAAAGAAAGATAATTAGACTTGATACAAAATTAGAAGCCGACAGACCCGAGCAGAGAGACACCATCAACAGTGACGGCAGCATGATGCGCCTCCAATTTGTAAGCAGCCACAGTTAAAAACAGCAGCAGTGCAGGTCATTTTCTCTGCACTTCCCAGTTCTCACTTTCCACCGAGTGATCAAAAAAAAAAAAAAAAAAAAAAAAAACACTTTCCGACGGACTGCTGACAGTTACAGGGATGGCAAAACTGGTTTGTTGATCACTCTGGTCTGGAATTAATTATCGAAACAACTACTGAAGAAATTGAACACAGGCACTCATCATCCTCAGAAGACGAGTCCTACTTCTCACGTAATGACAGTTGGATGAAATTCGCCCACCACCGGGGTCAACTTTTAATACTTTGGTTGATGTCCACATACCTGCAATTTGACTGATGTTCCCATCAGCCTTGGCTGCACTTTGGTTCGGTGCTAATTAGTGAATGTTCGCATGCTGACACGTTCAACTAAGCTGGTGAGCACAATTAATAATTACATCTGCTAAACATCAGAAGGTCAGCATTGTTATTGTTAGCATGTTGATATTAGCATTAGCAGCTATGAGTCTGCAGACGTTTAGGGCTTTGTCCTACGTCCGGCACGAAGCGAGGACGAGTATGACGCAAATGTCTTTGTATTAGTTTCAGACCAACACGGTCGTCTTAATAACAAATGTACTTCTGCCCACCGCGACGTCACCCGTTGGTTTGTGAACAGCCGTTCTGAGGCGGGTTTGGATTTCGACAGTCGCCATCTTGCTAGTTTGGAGCCAGGAGTTCAAATATTTGGACGAGCTGGGGAGGAGCCAGCGGTGGATCTGACTCGATAAGATCGGGAACCCAACAATACTACGTCCCGCCCACGGACCTGTCAATCCAGACACACCCCTGAACCCCCCCCCCCCCCCCCCCCCCCCCCCCCCCCCCCCCCCCCCCCCCCCCCCCCCCCCCCCCCCCCCCCCCCCCCCCCCCCCCCCCCCCCCCCCCCCCCCCCCCCCCCCCCCCCCCCCCCCCCCCCCCCCCCCCCCCCCCCCATACCATTTTTTGAGGTCTAATATCTATTTAATGATGGAATTATTTTCAGATGGACCGCCAGAGAACTAATTAAGAGTGACTTTAGTGAATGACACCATAATGAAAAAAAAATGTTGACTTTGTATTTCACGAGACAAGCTGATGGGAGTCTATGGAGACTTTAGGAACCAACCCCTACTGGCCCTTGCTGGTATTGCACTTTATGATTCTTCGGCTTCACTTTTCAGACCTGGAAGCTACGTCTACTTTTAAATACAATCTATGACTTGTGAACATCTGAACACCCATGGGCATATTATTAGGATAAATATACGCATAGCATAAGTGGGTGCACAACCCGCATATATTCTGCTTGTTACACACACACTGACATGCAGCAGCACACAAACAGGCACAAAATAAAAATAAAAAGATGAGAACGTGATAGACAATCATTGTTTACAATCAGTCTGAGCGGAGAAGCGTTCTTTCCCACTAATTCCTACACCCACCTATGATTCATTAAAAGACAACCCTTTTAAATCATCATTTACATATAGCACTGGGTCTTTGTTACTCTGACTCAGACTTTTGCAGCAATTGTAGCTCCCTCTGGTTCGTCAGGGTCTAAATGAAAGTCGGAAAAGTGTTGGAGAATAGCTGCATTGGTTTCGCCTTACCAATGAAGCCCCTCGCTGGCAGCGCAGAGGAAGCTGCAGGCCAACTCCTGTCTTTCAGAAGAGGCACTTGGGTTTCCCGTTCAGGCCGAGGGTGGAGTCAGCAGTGACAAGGACCACAGGAAAGCCACATTGGACATCTGAGGAGACAAAGGCAGAGACAGAGAGTTTATTGAATCTTATTTTGATTCTAACACTTTTAAAAGATGCCACTGACCTTCTCATGTCTTTAAAATCCCTGTGGTTCAGTGGCTTTGACAACAAAAAGTAACAAAAGTTTTGCACAAGGCTTTCCATTCACACTCGCAGCTTCGGTTCAGTTCAGCCGCAGGTTTTGACATATTTAATGCGGAGAAGAACTAAAGATCAATTCACACTCACTTCACACCTCGTCCATCATGCTGAGAATCACGCCAAGTATCTACCATCATGTCAAATAGTGCACTTAAAGCTATTCACAGGTGTCATAAAAATTCTCTAAAAGGAAAGAGGTTTTTTTGTTTGTTTTTATCTTGTTTTTGTCTGGCAGTATCCTGAGAGCCGTCTTTGTGTTTCAGACATTTATTTTTAGATGTGCTCTTTAATCTTTCCAAATGGAAATTGATTCTGTTGGATCAATTTATTGTTCTACTGTCACAGATTTTAACATTTGGATAGATATCACATTATTCCATCAGCCTTTTATCAGACAAATTGTTCATTACTGTCAGCTAGAGGTGGAAGATAAATTCCCTGCAGGTTTTAAAGTTATCATCTTCTGCTTGGGGACATATGTCCATGTGGAGACAGTGAACGGGTGGTGGGACAACCAGGCACAACTGTCACCAGCGCACAGGCATGAAAATACAGATGATACAGATGTGGCATGAAAAATTCAGCCAATTATTTAACAAAAACACACAATAATAAATAACAGAAACAGGAGTCAAAAGAAATCCTCTTGTCAATCATCCTTCTTGTCCTGTTAACTTGGACGCGTTCCCTCTCGAAGCAGACCTTGCACCTTGAATATAAGCCAGAAAAATGTGCAAGATTTGTCCAGTTTGCCTTTGGAGGTTGTTTACTCTGGCAATCAAATTTTCCAGCTACGCTAACTGCAAGTCCAAACCCTGTTTCAGGGACCCGTGGTGACGTGGTACATTTCCCCCCCTAACGGACATGACCGTGGGGATACTAGTGGAGGTTGTTTGAGCCGCGATCCCAAGTTTAAACCAGTTTAGAGTGACTTTTGAGAAAGACACCATAATGACTTGTGGAAATAATTTATTGATTTTCTATGTCATGAGAGAAGTTGAATGGGAGTCTTTGGAGCCAGCAGCTTTTTGGAGCCGACCTCTTGTGGCACTCGGTGGTATTGCAGTTTAAGACCTCATTTTTCAGACTTGGAAGCTACTTTCACTTTTATATATAGTCTGTGGTTTGAACAAAGACAAATATTACAAATATTACTAAGCATTTCCTCGAGTATGTAATAAAAAGGCAGATTTACTTAATCTTTAGATTAATCTTGGACTGACGGGAACATTTTATTTCACTCGTGGGTTTGGCACAAAACCTTTCACATCTTTGTGTAATTTTTTATATATATATATATTTCTGTATTTGCCATTTATTTTGAAAATATTCCGACAAGTAAAACATCAGACAAACCTCGCAATCATTTATATTTCTGAGCCGCAGGATGCTTTCATGAGTCATTTTGGCATTTTTGCATTATTACTTACACATGAAAAAGTATATGCAGTTTTTAGGAGCCCACACTGCAACAGATTTTGGCAAAACGTGTTGTCCTTCATTTACACATGAAAAGTGTGAATAATGTATCTCCATTTGAAAAGGTGTAATGGCAACATGGAGAAATGATCCAAACAAAACAAAAAAATCATATTAACATATTGTCCAGTTCTACATTCAAATGTGTTTTCTATCTCAACATTCCCATTTCATCTTGTCGATGGTCGGACACTGGTTTCTTTTTATTTCCGGGATGATAGTTGACGTTGGCGAAAAAACGGACTCCTCCGTGGCTTTAAGCTCGCCTCACCCTGAATCAGCTCATCTGATATTCTCCCTATTGCTCCTCTCTCCTGGATTATGAATAAAATAATCATTGTTTGCTCAATGAAATTTCTACCCCACTTCCCTCTGCTGATGATTATCTTGTTTAAAGTATATCAGCTGGAAAATATACTGTGTAATTTAAATGCCAATGATTCCCCCAAATACGTTTGTGGAGAAACATAATATTGTGAGCTCTTATTGCTTTTTTATCTTTAGAAATGCCTTCGCAGTTTCCATTCGGAGGCTCAAGATTGTATGAAATGTGCAATTAGGCAGCACCAGCACCTTTGAATATGACCTTTATACATCCAGAATAGACTTTAACAGTGTGCACATGTCTGATCAGTGTTTCCTGATAAACAAATGTGTGTGTTTTTGAGCGTTTGTGTGTGAATGTGCGAATTCTTCATGCATGTTTCCAGCTCTGTGTGTCCACACGTGAGTCGGAGAGTGCCAGTTAGCCTCGCTCTCCTCCAGCTCCGGCCTTCAGCTTTCTTCGCTCTCTCTCAGAGGCTTTAATGAAGATGGGCGAATGAAGGTCAGTCATCCCTAACTTCTGAGCTCACACAACCCCTTGCCGGCCATTATGTTCCTCAACACCTCTATTTCGTAAACACATATTACTCAGTGTGAGTGTGTAATAGTGCAGGTGTCTTTCTAAAGTTGTGAGGACCATATTTATGAGGACAAACACACATTTTGGGGAAGTTTAAAGTGCAATTTGAGGGTTAAGACTTGGGTTTAAAGTTAATGTTAGAGTTAGGCACTTACTGTAGCTGTGATGGTTAAGTTCAGGGAGAGGGGCTCTGGAATGCAGTATATCAATGAGCATCCTCACAAAGATAGAAAGACATGACTGTGTGTGTGTGTGTGTGTGTGTGTGTGTGTGTGTGTGTGTGTGTGTGTGTGTGTGTGTGTGTGTGTGCGCGCGCGCGCGCGCGCGCGCTTTGGTTTTGGTGGGTGGCCTGGTCAGTGGACGTGTGAATTGAATAACTGTCAGGTTTCTCGTGGTAGCGCTCAGCCATCTGGCCGTGGAGACTTTTCAAACTGCTTTCTAGAGACAAGTTTTTTTTACACAAGCAAGAAAAAAAAAACATGTATCTACCAACTTCCTCTCCAGCTGAAAGTGCAACTTTTTTCTTTGCCCTCTGAGCTCTTAACACATTAAGTATAAGATGTCAAAATACTCTGGAAAGTCAAGCATTCCTGCGATGTTTGCACCGATGTCTCTCCTGAAGAATAATTCATCATTATTAATATTCTGTGGTCTTTCTAGTTTTTTTTTACATCAATGCTGCTCATAACTGCAGTGCTGTTTTTACTGAAATTAATAATCTGTCCGCGGCTCTGCTGGCTTGAATTTCTGCAGCGAGTTAGACAGATGGTTATAGCCTGGATTTCAAAGTGATGGAGTAAAACTAACGTTGCCTGCCTTCGCCAACTCAGATTCTTTCATCCCAGTGAGTTGCACTTAACGAAAGCAGCCCCTTGTTGCCCAAATGAAAGTGCACAACAAAGCGAATCTGCTGACTGTCACTACTCAGCACATCGGCCTTCATGGGTGCCACGCCATACTGAACGGAGCAAAGTGAAGCAGCTTTCTGCACTCGACTGCTTCTTCCTTCAGGCCACTGCGGCCTGGGGTCCTGAGAGGTGTATGGATGAATGGGAGCTTTATGGAGATGAGGAAGTGTAATGGTACCCTCCTCTCAATCCCGGTGGCTGGAACAGTAGCTCTCTGTGTCTTTTATGAGAGACATGAAAGGAGGACAATAAGCCTCTCTGCTATCAACAATATGGTGTCATTTGAAGCCGATTATCCCTCTGTTGAAGTAGAGCAAAATAAAAGACTGGGAGACAATGGATGGAGTCGTGAGCCAAGTTTTGTCCTCCGTTCTGCTTTGTTTTATTTAAAAAAAATCTAATCTGCCAAAGTGCCCACTCATTGTCATGTGAGAAAATATTTCACACTTGTTTTTCTTTTATAAATGCCAAATTTGAACTTTTCTGAGGGCATGAGCAATTTAAGTCTCTTCCATTTGTCCTCAAATCTGAATGAGCCTCAAATGGGTTTCTACCATCCAGTTAATGTCTACCGTGCACCCACTGATACGGCTGTTTCTCTTTGCTCAGGCATAATTTTGTTGTTCAGCTGTTGACAACAGGAAAGGGAGAAATGTAAGGCAGAAAATTCAGATGAAACAATATCAAATAAACTTTATATTGAAGCAGCAACTGCAGTGATGAAACCAATGAACAAATTAACTGATTCCTTCCACTGTTTGATTTTCTACTGTCAAATTTGACCAAATTTAGCATCACAAAACAAACAACTAGGGGAAAAAAAATTAATAACTTCAAGAATTTTATTTTAAAAGTTTGTCTCTTTCTGTAAGTGCACACAGTTTCTGACAGATGCAGCAGAGGATTAGTACTACTACTAATACATTTTATTCATATAGCGCCTTATATGAATTTTGGAAAATGTTTTCGCACTTAGGAGAGCGACATGTTCTTGTTGCATTAAGTTTTGCTTCAGAGTAACACAACAGTGACTGGCAGCGAACATTTAAACTTCATAACATTTGAGAATAATGCAACCAGGCCTACACTGAATGATGGGTAGAAATAAAAGCCTATTTATTTTTATAAAGACAAATAAAAAGACATTAAACATAAAATGACTCAAGGCCATAGACTGTATATAAAAGTGGAAGTAGCTTCTACGGTCTGAGAAACAAGGCCGATGCTAAAGTGTCTTAAGATGCAATACCACTCAGTGCCACTAGAGGTTGGCTCCTAAAAGCCTCCGGTTTCGAAGACTCCCATTCAACTTCTCTCATCTAATACAAGTCCATAATTTTTTTGTTAGCTGAAGTCGATTATTATTAGTTTTCTGGAGGTCCATCTGAAAATAATCCCGTCGTTAATTAGAAAACAAGCTTCAAAAAGATTTGTTTTGTGGGTCTGTTTGATTGACAGGCAGTCGGGTTTCCACTATGGGTGTTAGCCTGCATTAATTGAGAAACGGAGAGTAAAACATCGTACAGTAATCTGCAAAAGTTAGATTTAGATGCTTCTCTATCATGCAGTGCCATCAGGGGGCATCTGATCGCTCTCAAAATCATTTCTGTTGCAAGACAACAAGCAAAAAGTCATTAAGGACTGTCTGCAGCCACTAGAAGAACAAAGAGTCGCGCAACAGATGGTCTGGCCCCCACAGAGTCCTGCTCGCCACATCATGGAGTCACTCTGGGATTACATGAAGGGACTGAAGCCACTGAGACAGACTGAATCCAAAGAGCTGAGGCAAGTTCTCCAAGATGCTCAGAAAAACCTGCTGGCCCTTAAAAATCTGAGCGTGAGAATTGTTGCTGCTTTAAAGACAAACGGACGTCACAACAGATATTCTGGATGGTACAGCTGATGAAGCGCCTGTGAGCAGTTTATTTAGACCGTTTTAGTTTTAGTTGGTCAGACTCCGCATTTTTTTTTTTTTTTTTTTGTCACCTTTTCCCTCAGCATGTTATCTGTCTGCATGTGACCTTCGGTCTTTTGATTATCATCTCGATTAACTCACACATTTTCAATGCAAAAAAAAAAAATCATTATACAACAAGTAGTTCTGACCCAGAGATCTGATTGATCAACTGAACATTTGGAACGTGCCCAAATCATCATGACATCACACCCTGCTCATCACGAGAAATATCACTCCACCATCTCCATTGGAATATATAACAGGAATTACATTTCATATAATATGTAATATGATGTTGCTTTTACTTGTTATATTAAATGTGACCCATTTGGTGAAATCGGGTCTCTTTGGTCGCTCCGAGCACCCGTACCGTAATATCACAGATAGTCACGCACTTTGAAGCCTAGCGGCGGCTTCTTTGTTCATCAGATATCTTAGTTCCAACCAGACTGAGCTCGCTGAGCAGTTTAGTGTTTCTATGTGTTTGTATTTATTCAGTTTGAGAAACCATCTCCAGAAAGCAATAAAACGGATGACAAATCCTCTCCGTTGCTAGGTGGTTGCTAAGGGTCGGACTACTTCCTGGAGTAGTAAACATCACATACATTACATCAGAGTCTACTGACGCAACTGATTGTTTTCCAGTTCTTAGTCATACCCCACATGTTGCCGCAGAAACGGTAATCGCGCTAACAAAACGTTTTGTATTTTAAGAGCAAATTGTCTTCAGTGCCTCGGTCCTGACCGCCTCACTGTCGTCCCAAGCGATGTTAAAGTACACTCTCGTGTAATATCGCTCGAGTATGAAATGCCAATCATGATTTCCCATAGCACAAATCATAAAAGTGCTGAATTTATCATAATGGAAGACAAACAAATATCTGCACATCGGGAAAACAAATAAGAAGCAGCAACCTGAGGAATTTTTGGCACTTCAAATTAAAAAGCATTATTCAACACCAGTTTAAGTGAAGGCATCATAGCTCAGATACTTTGAAAATAAGTACCTTTAAAAAAAGACAATAACATCAAATCAGAGAAAACTCCACAGGCTCCAACGAAACCCTCCAATTGATGCTTGAACTTTAATCCTGCCTCCTTATGAATTCCATGTCAGCCTGCCCGCGCACGGTTTACATTGTGTTCGGCTTTCTTCTGGGTCAAACATAAAGTTCAGCCATCTATCATCCCTCGTCTTTGCCTCCCTAAAACCAGCTCCAGAGAGGCAGTTACGACCTCCTCCATCACGGCTCTGAAACAAGCCTCTGGCTTTAAAAGGTGACGCTCCTTCACTGTCCAAATGGAGACTAAATGCTGCAGCTGAGTGGCACAGTTTAGCACTTTACACCATCAGTTATCCTGCTGAACACTTTCTAGATTGAAATCTGAGCTGCACAACAGAGACGGCCTGTTTATCATTTTCACTGGTGATTTCAGCCGATTTTCGTTTGTATGATGTTTTTCTTTTTAAAGGCAGAAGCAGCTGTTCAATGTTGTATTTTTTGTTTTTGTTTTTGTAAAAAGGTAATAGATAAACACTTTGTCTGAGTTTTGAACCTCGTGTCACGTCAGAATACGCTCTACTTGCTTGTTGGGCTCTCGTGTCCTTCACGGCTGTAACTTTATGTGAAAATAATCATTTATCTTCTGACCTTCTGTGCGACAGTCTGTGTGTAGAAAATCATTGCAGTGGAGACCAAATGCAGGAATGAATATAAAACATTGTTATTACACGAGCATGTGTCGTGTCTAATTAAATAAATCTTTTTGGGGGGGGCGTGAGAAAATAGTACGTTTCATAAGTAACATGGTTAACAGTGAACTACATTACAGAGAAATTAGAAACTGTAATAATGTGCTTTTGAAATATTTCTTTTAGCCGGCCGTCAACGCCAAAAGCAGTTATGATTGTGAATATGTAGAAACAACCAGCAAGCACGGTTTGTCAATTAATTTCAACGGAGTATCTGAGCTGACAGCTGAGTTGATGCTGCTAACAGATTATTGACAGTGGAGGCAGAAGAAAAATCTGCTGCAGATCTAAGTTCAAAGCATCAATAGAGACTCATGTCTCATCCATCAGTTTATGCCCCGCCCACCACGTCCAACTCAACTTTATGACACAATAAAGAGGCTGGTTTCATGAGTAAAATTCGAAAGTCTATGACTAAAATAACAACAAAACTCTTGAAGGGTAATTTGTTTTCATTCCAAATAATTTGATTCCCAGTTCGAATATTTTTTTTATATACAAACTTGATTTATGATAGCAGTGCGAAAAATTTGCTCTCAAAATGTTTGTTTATGCAAGCATAAAAAAAGACAAAACTGACTTTGTACGTACGTGTGTGTGTGTGTGTGTGTGTGTGTGTGTGTGTGTGTGTGTGTGTGTGTGTGTGTGTGTGTGTGTGTGTGTGTGTGTGTGTGTGTGTGTGTGTGTGTGTAAATGACAGAGAAAGACATAGTTGTAGGAGGTGGAAACAATTTCTGGCTAATTGCAGTGAGTCAATCACCGCTGTCAACATGAACTGCGCAGCAGCGGCGACTACATGCTCCTAACGTTAATTTTCACATGCGATAGATTCCTCCAACAAGGACCTCCGTCAACACTGCAACACGTTTCTATTTTAGTTATTCATAACAGGGTTTTTCTTTTCCTACAACTAAGAGACAAACTAAGTTGACTGAACTTTTCTCATCAACTAAAGTTTAGTTCACACCTATATATCGATATACATACAGATGTACATGTATAAACACACCAATAATTAATTCTCATGAAATCAAAGTTGATAAAACAATATCAAGTGTGTGCAGAGGCTGTCGGGTCTCCTGGACCCCAAGCAGAACATCAGGCTCAAAGAAATTATTTGTTTTAATCCGGCTTCGTTGTGATGAAACGCCGGGATGTTTAAAGAACGGCTGTGATTATATATGTATAGATTATAAATTATGAGCTCCGTGATGTCGTAGGGTTTCTGCACGTGCGCGAGGAAAGAGAGAGTTAACGCGTGAAAACTTGTTGGGGAGACAGAGAGAGAGAGAGAGAGAGAGAGAGAGAGAGAGAGAGAGGAAAAAAAAGAGATGAAGGCAGCAGAGAAACATTTTTTGGGATCAAGCCAGATGCTTCAGGTCTCCATAGAAACTCCACACTTCACACTCTTCTCTGTTTTCCCTTCATTTCTTTATTTATTTTGTTGTCGGCAGTTCCAGAATAACTTAATTAAAGCCAAGGCAGGCTAGCATGCCGCGTGAGATGACAGGAGGCCTGAGATGATTTGTGATGGATTACGGCATTTTATCTTCCCTTTATTTGCTCAGTTGAAATGCACTGAAGCTTGCTATAATGCCAAATGAATGTGTGATAAACAGTGTTTTTGTGTTTGCTCAAAATGATTTAACAAACAAGTCTTTGCAAATATGCATCAGACACCCCCCCCTCCCTCCTCTCCTTACTTTATACATAATCCATGTTTTTGTTTTGAACCGGTGTCCCGCTGTCTGTGCAGATAAAAGCGGTGGCAGCAGCAGCAGCAGTGGGTACCTGCAAAAAAAAAAAGAAAAAAAAAAAAGCGGCGCTGCAGAGCTCCAGTGATAAACACGGCTCTTAATTGGACATCATGGGGGGAGTAAAAACACATCATCCTCACTTGAACTGCTTAACGAGCAAAGTTTGCTTTTCTGTTTATAAAACGTCACCGCAAGAATGCCACTCGCCACAAGGTCACCGAGATTTCCGGATACACAAATTAGCATCCCTGATAAATTCAAAGTCGGGCCTGATTTAACTTGAGCTTGAGGGGTTTTAAGATACAGAAAATCGGTATACATCTTAAACCCTCAAGGTTAGGTCCTCCAGGCAGAAAATATGACTCCCCCCCCCTCTCCCCCGCCTACACATCCTTTCAGAAATCCAAAATATAGACCCAGTTTCAGTCTGTCTTCAGTAAAAACCTTTAACTTCGATATGAAATACTGACTGAGCTGTCACACGCTGCCAGTCAAGCCACTGTATCAAGAGCTGTCAGTCACAGCTGAGGAGTCTTATTTTGCTATTTCGAGGCTAAACTATTGAACACGTCTCAGATTTTCTGTGATTGAAGCTTCAAAACGAAGTACAGAGTGAATGCACTCTTGTTGCCTCTGGTCGACTCTTATTCTGTGTTTGTTGCCCTGAATCAGAAACAGAGTCGAGTCGAGTTACTTTTTCCTTTAGCGGCTGCCGAGTTCTGTGGCAGTCGGAGTCAAACTCTCTGCGGGGTTTTGGAGGCAAATAATCCGAGCCTATGAGAGGACGGCTAACCGGAGTGGACGTGCTTTCCAAAACATTGTTTCTTTCTTCGGTAATGCAGTATATACAGAGCTGCCACTGCCTCTGAATTGCACTTAAGACAGTGCAACTGGGCTTTGGCTTCGCAGTTTTCTCTCCCTGCTAATGGACTGTCCTCAGCCAGTGGTGCTATCCATCACATGCACCACCTGAATTCTGGAGCCTCTATAAAGATTAGGACTGTTAAGAGAAGATGGATGGCCCTTGTCGCCGCCGAGCATCATCCCCGAATGCCTAAATTAAATCTAGAAATTCTCGTGGGGAGGGTTCGATTATCCTCGTAATAGCAGACACCGGGCAGGACCAGCCTATCCCACCCCACCACCCCCCACCACCCCACGTTATCATTACAGTGGCATATCTTGAAACATTCATGAAAATTGTGAACATTAGCTTCCAGAGTCATTTTAAGGTTAGTTGAAGAGCGCTTCAGAGGTGGGAGAAAGTCTCACCTTGGTTAAGTTCTCAGTGATCTCTGTGGCACGAGACGTTATTCTCACCAGGCAGGGAGGAGCAGTGAGAGCTCACCGGCTCTCTCCTCCCTCCCTCCCTCCCTCCCTCCCTCCCTCCCCTCCCTCCCGCGTTTTTCCTTTTTTTTTTTTTTTGCCTCAGGGAATTAGTCAAAGAGCGAAACAATCGTTAAAGAAGTCCATATTAGATTGACCTTTGTTTCTCAGCTTACACTTCTTTTGGTCTTTTAAAAGGTTTGTTGGTCCTGTGGCCTTTTAAAGCCAGTGGTTATGGATTTGTTTCCTCTCATTGAGGTGGTTGACTGAGGTGGCATGGCTTTAATTCACTGTTGGAAGCCCCTTTAAAAAACAAACAAACACAAGCACTCCCTGGTTTCCTAGACACAAAGCTTCCTCTGCTTTGTCGCAGCATTTCAGAGAGGAGCCAAGTACCCGACTGCGGTGTAATCAGCTGGTATTTAAGCGCCACCAGGGGCAGCTGTGCTTCACTTTGAATGAACGTGCTGCTGTCTGGATCTGTGACATGCTCTGGGCCGCCGCTTCGGGGGCGTGTCATGTCCTTATAAGCAGTTAATAGGTTGCTGATTGTTATTTAGGTGATCATTTTAGATCACCTGTTCACAGACAAAAATGTTCTTGGATTTCTTGATGCAAGAGAGGTAAACATTGTATTTTCATTGTTGTTATTTTACATTACTGAGACCAAATCTTGTCAATACAGATTCCCAGTACCTGGTTAGGTATTCCAAATGTGCAGCTGTGATAGGTCTGACTTGTGCTGTGCTATTAAGTTTTTATTCTTTTGAGATTTAATTGGTCACGACAAAACAAATCTACCAATGTGCTTCATATACAGTTTGTTATAAATTCTTAAGCAAAATCCAGCATTCAAGTAACGGCAGAGTCTTAGTATTAGTAGATAATTAGTACAATGAGTAAAGCCTAATAAGACTAATCTCCATTTTCACAGCAGTGTTTCGATCGGTACAATAATGGAGTCATTGCTGTCATTTACTTCAGTTATTTTCAGCGGCCTTTCAGCTCTTTCTGTTTATGTTTCCAATTAAGGGCTCGCAACCTGTAGGAAAAACTTTCATTAAAAAAGTAAAACGCATAAAAGCAATAATGTGGTTCAGGCCATAAAAAAAACGTTTTGAATCTGCAGTTTGTCTTGACGGTGATGGTTGTGAAAAAAACAGCAAAATGGAAGCAACTAGAAATAATTACCAATTAAAAATAACAATGTTACAACGAATGATTGTTCTCATTACTAATGAAGCTGACAGTTTATTTCTCATTTAATTGATTAGTTATTTGGTTTTTTTTTTTTTTAAATAAAAGTAGTACCTACATTCCCAGGAGGCATCGGAAAATGTCTCTTTTTTAAAAATAAATACTTTTTAGGGCTATTGTTTGGAAATTTCCAGCTGAAAAAAAACCTTCTCCTGCATAACTGTGAGGCTAAAATGAACAGCACCGGGCCCTACGGATGAGAAACACTGCGGAGAATTAAAAATACAATAGGTCTTCTTGCCCTTATCACCAGGACAGAGTGGGAATTGATTTTTTGATTTACTTCCAGTCGAACAAAACTGTAAACTACAGAGTAAACAACCACAGTTAGAGATGCTGATGTTACTAAACATGTTCTAAAAATGCTTCCAGCGAATGAACATCGAGCGTGAAACCACAATAACAATGCACACGTGGAGAGAAAACCCCTAGTAATATTCCTTTTTTTTTTTTTTTTTTTTAAATAAATGATTTCATTTTTTAAATATTGATTACTTAAAATGAAATCCTGTTCAATATTTTGGCTGCATCCACTCTCTAACATTATGATGCTAACAGGCTAATCAGAGTTTTATGGGGGTGTCGTGTCAGTAACTGAACATGAATCAGTCTCTTTTGCTCTCTTACTTGTTCGCTTAGTAGAAGAGTAACATAATATTGTAATTGGCCCTGGAGTATATATTTTACTTAGGCTCCTCCCCTTGCATTTCCCAGCATGTCTTCTTTGTAACTTTGGAGACTAAAGCAACCAAATTAAGTAAATTTGTCGGATTAATAGAAATGATATTTCCTTTGAATAAAACATGCAGTTTTGGAATATTTCAATCAAGACAAATTAAGATAGCTTACATAAAACAAGCAGTGACTCAAACCCATAAGTGCACAAGGTGAGAAGGAGGAATCGAGACCTGCCGACACACACATACACTATTAATGCAAATGGATTATTGTGCAGCCACTGTACAGCAATGAGTGCTTAATAGAATAATAATAGTGAAGTATTTACCTTGATGTTGGGTGAATCGTGTGTGTACATTGAAATGAAACCTGCCGATGCCACTGGAAAGAAAATCACCACATCTGAGCTGTAACTGCCTCTCTTAACAGAAAGAAACCTAAAACGCTGCCTCGCAGATTATTTCTCTGTTGATTGACAAATTAATTAGGATTTGATTGTTTCAGCTCTAAAAAACAGTGATGATAAAAACGTGATCCTGTCGCACCGGAGGCGTTAGTGATGGGAATAAAAAAACAACAACACTTCAGCTCATTAAATCTGAACATAGAGGACATTCTGTATTCCAAATACCGGCAAACGAGGCAAATCAGGGCACAGGGAATAATATTTCTAAAAATCAAACATACTAACAGAAGAGGTGGATTTTAAATCAACATCTGTCATTCACAGAAGCTAATTTCAAATAGCCTACAGGCCTGGCTGGCTCTGCAGTCGAGGTTAATGGAGACTACGTTAAAAAACGAGCAGTTAAAACATACGTACTGCACAGTCGCTGCGCTACGAAGCTTTACGCCGGCTTCAAGTGCATTTGTATTCCCAGTCAGAGCGTTTTCCTGCATTTGGGTGGTCTGCAGTTGTTTATTAAAGGAATGATAGCGAACACTGTAGGCATTGTGTTCAATTGATATCATTGTGCCTTCTTTTAAAACCCATCATGTCGAGCTTAAAAAGAAGTACAGTGTTTCTTCTGAGTCCTTTTCTGATTGGTGTTTTCCAGCGGCAGCGTGTTCAATAGCCTATCGTCTTTTAAAATACAGCACTCCAGCTCTTGCTTGACGCTCGACCCGGGGGGAGACTCGCTGCCAGTCAATTTCAGTTTGAAGTGTAATGAACTGCCACCAATCTTTCCTCTGCAGTTTTTATATTGTAACATTCAAATCAAGCATCAAGAATATCACGCTGCTGCTGCTGCTGCAGTTGGTGGGAAGTATCTCTCCTCCCCTTGTGTCAATGCATCATGAAAGGTTTTCATAATTTTTCTTTTACCCCCCCCCCCCCCCTTTTCTGCTAGCACTGTAAAGGCCCATGTGTATCGTGTCTGAAGGCTGCAAAGGTGGGAAAGACTAGCTTTTCTCATTTCCTCTGACTGTTTTGGAACTGAATCACATTAGCACAGTGACAGGGAGTGCGGCTAGATCATAAAACATCCCGCTTTCTCTCTGTCCAAATGAGAGATGTGTCTGCTCAACACTGCAGGTGCTCGCAGGAGCTGAAAGATGCAACGGGAATATTGAAAATTACTCTCCCTGGCGTTTCTTTTTTAGGCCAGCCTCGCCACTGCATCTCACTCTCGAATGGTTCCCATTTACCATCTTATCAGATTTAAAGCCATCATTACTGCGCCGTGCTCGCACTGTTTTATGGAGGTTCTGTTGCGCTGCAACTGTTTGGGACAGGAAACACTGTTGAGCAGCAGCAGCGCTGGCAGACCCGAGCAATGCCAGTCGTGGGTGCCAGGCCAAGATATGTCAAGGGAACAGACTGTTATTATCCGAGATGAAAATCCATGCTATCCTGACGGCTACAATTAGTGTCAGCTGGGGTATTGAGTCTTTAAAAAGGACTCCTGGCCTTTTGGCTCCCAGCCTGTCTGGCTATAGATGTCTCTAATGAGTCATTAGCCGCATGGCCTCTCCTCTCATGAGTCCACCCCATAATGGCACACCTTTCATCTATTTTACAGAGAGGCTGTCGTTGGTCATTAGTACAGCTCTGAAGTCCTATTACCTTTACGTCAATGATGAATGAATAGAATGCCGTTGCCAAGAACAATATCTCTTCGTATCCTGTGGTCAGCCATGACTCTGTTTTAATTCAATTTCTCCTCCACCATTAAGTCAAATTGATAATTGATGTGGTCCAACTTCGGCGTCAGGAGATGGTGAATTTTTAAACTGAGACCAAAGGGCCGACTCATCACTGCTGTGTGTTTACCCGAGGTGTATTTTGCTGTCTTTGGCAGCGGCAGTGTGCTGTCACAGATGATGGCCTGACACTGATGTGATCCACGGGGAGCTGCAGCTCCTGGGGAAGAAGCCTCCTGAAATAATGAAGCTGCTTCAGCGATTTAAAATGCTGCACGATGGCCACAAGTGCCACCTTGCCCGCATGCCACTCATCGCTGCCCTTGTCTCTTGCTGAAATTATGCAGCTTTTTTGGATTGTTGTTTTTTCTCCTCGTGCGGTTGTTTTTTGACACGGGAGCAAATTTTAAGTGTTTGCGGTGGATTGACAACTCTGGGCAAGCTCAAAGTCCTCGGTTCAAAACGGAGGGCAGCATCGACAGGGTTCACAGGGTTATTTTGCATAATACCGCCTCAGGAAATAACCAAACAACCACTTTTCTTTTTACTTCTATTGAACGCAGCTCTGCACCGGAGTGTCAGTTTATCCAGACTACAGATCCGCAGCTCTGGTTTCACACACAGCCACATCGAAGGGGTTAAATAGCGAACGTGTAACTTCGAAAGCAGCGTAATCATTTCACAGCTAGAAGTGTCACAAGACTGATTAAGTAATTGCTTTAGGTTTGGGGTTAATTATTTAATCAGCTGATTTATTGTTAATCAGTGGTCTTTGTTGACAAAGTCTTGCTTCTTAATTGAAATAGTCAACCGGTGGTTTTTGCAAGAATTATCTGCAGATGAAACTATTAAAACGTCTCTGACAGACATTTTCACATCGATCTCTGGACGTCAGTAAATATTCACATTATCTGCCTGCGATTGGTAAAAAAAAAAAACCCGAGTGGTTTACTGAGATTGAATTCCTTATTCTGTTATTGATTTATTTCTTGATTCATTTATAACGACTTTGACTATAGTGAAGTCGTTTAAACCAACACATCTTAAATAAACTCCAGATTGAGGGTAAAAATAGCCAAATAAAGTATCTATAAAACACTGTAATATAATAAAGATTTCGTAGATATTTCTTAATATCTAGAGAGAAAAATACAAGAATGAGAAACACCTTCTTTGTGGAAGTTCAGTTGTTACAGGAAAAGAAAAAAGTATAATTTATCCAGTCAAATCTTTTACTAAATGTTAAATCTTTTGGATTGTATGTCTCCTAATTTCCCGTGTTACTTACTGGCTCATAAACTTTTCTCATACTTTTCTTAAATTAATGAATCTTTCACAATCTAAGAATTTAAATTTACCAAAAAAGATTTGTATTAATATCTTGTTTAACTTTCCTTGGTGTCTGATTTGTGCTCTTTCTCAGTTTTTCAGAGATGTTAAAGTGAAAGCCGTGATGGCAGACAACTGCATACTCGAGCACTTATATCACCCAATTCTATTAACTGCCCTCATGATACTATCGTAATATAAAGTATTGCAACAGCTGAAGCCAGTTTGATCTCTCTCGATCACCCGTAGTGTAACTTTGTGAGAGTTGTGACCTCGCTCTGCTGCTTAGGTCCCTCGAGCTAATTCACGGCTCAGAGCTTTTTTATGGAGCTGGAAACAGTTTTGCACTTAACACTTCTCAAGGCCGGGAAAAATTAAGAGTTGGTCCTTTCTGGTTGTTGTGTCAAGGCCACAACAGCTGCTCAGTGAAGCCTTGACAGAAGTACAGCTAGAGGCCCTGGAATGAACAGTGTTATCTCTGCTTAGAGGAGGGATTTCTAGCAGAATTCACTGGATAGATGTCTCAATATTTAAAGGTAAATAGAATATGAAACGCTGCTTCTCTCCAGAGATTGTCTGTGTCTTCTCAGAGCTCGCAGAAAGGCTGATACTAATTCGGTTGAATGGGCAGTTGCCGGCTCCCACCGAGGGAGACCCACTCAGGTGGACAACCTTGAACTCCACCTCACCGTTGACCCACCGATGTGTTCTGACTGATTATCAGTAGCAGTCTAGACAGTGTGCTCTTGCCCCGTGTCTCCCAGGCTTTGTGTGGGCCAGCCTGTCTCTGTGTGTGCGAGTCAATCTTTGTCCTGCTCTATTGGCTGTCACAGCTCAGCCAATTTAAAAATACATTTCCGAAGCACCTGGGGTCCCACAGTCCAATAGAAAGAAGGGTGGAGGCCTTTTTAATGATGAACCTAGACCAGCCAACAGGGAGCCGGTGTC
Source organism: Brachyistius frenatus (assembly GCF_029030835.1). Classification (NCBI taxonomy): domain Eukaryota; kingdom Metazoa; phylum Chordata; class Actinopteri; family Embiotocidae; genus Brachyistius; species Brachyistius frenatus. Next base: position 1,138,410 of record NW_027210713.1, on the reverse strand, counting down.
AATGTGGCTCTGTTCTCTCGAATAGTTCAAAGCTAGCAGCAATGTTTTACTCTGATTCCTTGCACAGTGTTTAACCTAACCAATATCTCTCTATTGTTACTTTATTTTTAACCTGTTGATTATTATTTTTACTATTAAAACATAATTGATTCCTCAATATTCAGCATCAGTAAGTAATTGAATACAAACAACTGATAAGTGGTTTATAATTATCAGTAGTTAATGAGGTACTGGACTTACTTAAGTACATATCATAAGTAATTATTGTACTTTTACCAACATCTGTCTGATTACTTCAACTGGCAGTACTTTAACTGTGTATTTGTAACAAATGTTACAATACTACAAACTAAGTGACTATGATATCATTTTATACAAGTTACAGTGAAACTTTATTAAGCTTATCACCATTTAAATTGAAGCAGAAACCAACAGTGACATCACCCGTTGGTTTGTGAACTGGCAATCTAAAGGCTCAAGTTTGGATTTTGGATGTCGCCATCTTGCTATTTTGTGCCAGTAGTGACCATATTTGGATGAGCTGGGGGTGGAGCGAACAGTGGATCAGACTCCATCTGATTGGGAACCCGAGGACACTATGCCGCCCACCTATAGCAGAAACCTGACAGCACTTTAGACCTGTCAATCAAACAGGAACGCCCCTAAAATGCCTCTTTTTTTAATTATTGATGGGATTATTTTCAGATAGACCACCAGAAAACTAATAAGAAGGAGTGACTTAAGCAAATTACACCATTATTACTTGTGGAAAAAAATATTTGACTTTGTATTTCCTGAGAGAAGTTGAATGGGAGTCTATGAAGCCGGACCCTTTTTGGAGCCAACCTTTAGTGGCCCGCAATGGTATTACAGTATATATCTCTAAGTATTATCAAATTAAATGATAGAACAAAAACTGGATAGCCTAGACTGTCCTGAAAAAAACAAGATATAGTATGAAGGGTTTTCCCCTATTATGACCAAGATATGAGTTTAAAAGTAAAGATAGTGAAATTACCCTGAAAATAGCTTGGGGTTCAAGGTTAAAAGTAAAATGTGACGACAATGTGTTACATAAACAATAGTTTCAAACAGGCAAATCCTGTTTCACGTACAGTTAATTGTTGTCTCTTAAGCGCAGTAACCTCCTCAAGCTCTACTTAATGTAAGTGTATTTTTCCTCTGCTACAGAATGTCAACAGCAGGTACTTGATTGATCTAGATCCCATTGACTGAAGTCCTTCACACACGACACGCATCTCCTTTTATTTTCACTCAGTGGTTCAGCATCATCCCTTCCCTCTGATTGTTCATTAGCCGTGTTTGTGCGCTTGCTTGGCTTGCTGGACGGGTTGTGGGATTTCCGGACTTAAAGTGGTACAAATGGGCAGAGAAAGGGATAAGAGAATGTGAAGAATCAAGCTGTGTGATGTAACATCCGCCATTGGAAGACATCCTTTTCTTTTGATCGAGCCGAGTGAAAAAGACTTCACACGGGGCGGCAGGTTGAATACAGGGCTCAATTTCTCCCATGACTGAGGCACGAAATCCCCACAACGCACTGTTTTGTTTTTCCTTTTACCGGCTCAGCTTGGGCTTTTGCTCTGAAGCAAAAGATAGCTGCTAGCATTCATGTTTGTTTTACATTTTATTTACAATATTCTGTGGTTTTGATGAAGTCCAAATTGCTGCCTGAGATACACACGTGTATCGACCTTCGTTAGTGGCTGCGTGTAGACACATTATAAAACGCTGAGCACCACAATATACGGGATAATCTCCCCTCTCTTCATTTCAATTGAAGCCAGAGAGGGTTAAAACTCTGTGGCAGTGCACTGTGCAGAGGAGAGATTGGCTAATCTGTGAAAGCGAGTCTAGTGCTCACTAGAATATTATGCTCACTGATTTAATGTCCTCTCTGTCTTTTTCTCCTAGGTAAGCACTTTCTTGCCGCCGTGTCGGGGATGGGGGTCGGGTCGCTAGTCGTGCTGACTGCCTGCGAGGGCTGCGATGGCTGATTGAGGTGATGTACTGCAGTGTGTCCATTGACAACAGAATGGCTAGTAGCGCTTATTCCTCAACATTGACACACCAGGACTTTGGGGGAGGGGGGTGGGCGAGCTGGAAAGCTTTGTGAGGAGCGACATTGCTCACGCCCAGCAAAGTTTTCTATGCAGTCAGGATTTTTTTTAAAGGGAACTTCCACTTACAAACAACCTGGGAACTACTTTTGCCGAACGTAATTGTTGAGATGAGAAAATGCAGCACTAAAAAAAAGAGTTGCTGCAGGACGGGGTACACGAGCCATCAGCCAACCAGACGGGTTTCAAACAAACCCCCAAGACAGACAAACTGATTCAGAAGAGGAAATAGGGGATAAACATCAATCATAGATCAGCTTTGACTTCTCCTCTACTTCCAGTCAAGTTGAACCTCACAAAAAAACAAAGTTTTTGTTTTCTTGCAGTCTGACGTGCATACTGGGTTAGAGCTGCACAATTAATCATAATAAAATCGCGATCTCGATTCATGCCTCTATATAATCAAATTTTCAAATGACAACGATTCTGCCGCATTTTCATTCGGGACATCAGCAACAGCTAAACAAGCGCTCCTACTCTCCCTCAACCAATAACGACGCAGTGTTACACCACGTGATGCAGAGCAGCAGATGTCGGCGGCAAAGTAAACTCAGAGTAAGAGACAGCGACAAGAAGGCAACGCTCAGAAAAACACTGGTTCAAAGGTTGAATGAGAGACGACAAAAGACTGAAGCTGATTGTTTTTATGGTCTCTGACTCCTGAAGCTTAAAACAAAGATTCTGCCCGCCCGCTGAGAATTACATGCATCTCGCAGCACCGCGAGGGAAGCTGAAGGAAAACTACCAGACATCGTCATGATTTGTCTGCTGTTTAAATACGATGTGAACTTCTCAGGTGCAATCATCTGAAGTCGGTAGTTTTCAGCAAGTTTTCCTTGATTAATTACATTATTTATATTATTATCAATATTTGACTAGAAGATCTTATATCCTACATCAGGCACCATCAAATTAGATATTCAGATATTAGTCCTGAATTAGATAAATGAAAACAGTAAATATTGATGTTGAAAAAAAAAATCCTGACTCTCATTTTATCTAGAATTTTTCATTCATTCTATTCTGGGTCACTATAAAGTTGCTATTATCAGTACTTTCATATTAACGTCTGAGTATTATGTGAGATTAATTGTGCGAATTATCACCTTAGCTCCACAGATCATTTTAGAGACCTTCAGCTCATTGTTTTGGTTTTCACGGCCGCTTTTGCGTCATCAGTTACAATGTCTGCAGCAGCAGCCAGCTGCTCTCAGATAAATGCACTCTACACCACCTGATCGGCACCAGATGGCAAAGAGACAATGTCAGCAGCTTGCTGATGGACGAAGTGCAGCTTTTAGCTGCTAAAACAGTCGGTGTTTCTCTCTGGAGTTTTTGAGACATTGGAAGCAAGAGTACATATTGGATTTAGATTTATCAGGTGGATGCAAACACGGCTCGCTGTGATTGCCAACGCTGCACCGACTCGTGAAATGCAATTGTTTGCAAATACATTCTCCGTGTCAACTTGAAAGGTCACACCATGTCAGTGTAGTCTTTATATTTTTACATATTCTGGTTCAATTTTGTGCGATTAACATTTAAGGTGTGCTCTTTCATTTCTTTATTTATGTTTTACAGTGCGTGGTTTCGATAAATTGCATAAACTGTTGGCTTGTGTACAACTTCTCTCATCATCTGGCTTTTTTTGGTTGTTGTTTTGATCACATTAGCCCAGATTTCAGGAGCCACTTAGCGAGTACAATATTGTCATAACTGAAAGAAATGACGGGCCATACAAAAAAAACGAGAGACGAACCACAAAAGATGCTGTTAAAAAAAAGAGAGGCAACTATCAATCAGAGCTTTGATTGAAGGACGTGCGTGGCTTTTCCAAAATGTTAGAATAACACCATAAGACAAACTGCTGCCTCTGATGGAGGGGTTCAGACTTTAAACTGCAGTTAATATTCTGGTAACCCCGCAGTATTGACACTGAGGTGGAACTACATCCACATCAGTGCAGCAGTCAGGCTGTGGTGTGGTCTGCTGAGCCTCCATTATGCATGAGCCCCGACCACCCTTCACCAGCTGTCACCGAGCTGACCACTGAATCCCATTTGGACCCTGGGGGACATCACCGTCCTTCAGGGAAGCTGTAAGATGAGCCCGCTGACACGGAAACTCCCACCTCGGATCCCACTTACTGCAGCCCTGCTTCTACCACCTGAGGCTGGGTTCCTCTCAGCCCTGGGTTCAAAGGTTGGGCTGCTGTTCTGAGCTAATACCTCGAAAGTAATTTTTCTCTCTCCAGGTGCTGGTTATTTCCAGTTCAAGCTGATGTGGATGAATTTAACACATCCTGGCTTTTAAAATCTTTGATTCTCATTCTAATCCCACACGTCGTTTCAATAATAAACTTGCGTTTTGATTTTCTTAATATGGAGGTGCTAAAACATTCAGAGCCTTGTAAACTAGGATTCAACACCTTCTGTGAGATACAGGTTTAGCATGCTAAAACAGGCGTAATGTGCAGCTGTATCGTGTACAAACTGAAGTCTACTCGGTTAAAACGGCAAGTAACAATTAATTAGCATCCGACACTGCGAAATATGGTCTGACGTTTGCAGCATTTGGAACTTGGTACAGATGGAGCAGTGACTCACGTAGAGAATGTGCTCACAAACGGTCGAGTTTCACTCGATAACAACTAGTTCAAAAGATTTGTTTTCTGACCACGTCGGAAATGGAAAGGGTCTAAAGGTATTTCTGTACAGCTCCACGGGATATTGTTTAAATATAGGGATAAGGCCAACGGTTCGTTGGGTTGTGGCAACAACAGCCCGGCAGATAAATATTGGTGAGATTTATGTAGCCATGATTGACAGCTTCTTGACCCTCCTACTGACAACAACTCACACAGGAACCGGACGATGATTAGTCTGAGTCATACTTGTAGTGATGCCAGTCTGCCGACAGACAAACAGCAAGAGTTTACAGCACTTTGATTGACTAATCTGATATCGCGAAAGACAAACATATGGTGCAGTTGTTTAAGTATACAAGCCCGGTTTAGCTAGTCCTCTCTAAAAGAGCTCGGCGTCCCTCCGTCCCCTCCCTCTATTGATGATGTCATAGCTCTGATAAACACCACCTGCGTTTGCACGTCGAGTATTGTCTATTCAGCATGTCTAAAAGTGGCCCTTTGGAGCAGATGGTGCTGGAGGCAGGAGACCAACCCTTCTCTCACCTCAATCTGGCTCGCAGGGCTCATCACTCCCAGTCGGGATGGAGTGGTAAAGAGTTTGCTCACGGCAAAACGAGAGGCAGCAACATCAAGACACTAGTGGCAGTAAAGTAATGCTTTATGTGAAGACATGTCGAATTGAAAGGAGTATATATGTACGTAACTCCTCCTCCCCGACTTCTTTCAGGATGCCATATGTTGAAGTGACGCACTATTCCAAAGGCCGATAGATTACTGCTAATAAGCACGTAGCGTACCGCAAATGCTCATCAGACAAAGCTTGTCATCACTGAAACGTCTTAGAAATAGAAATCATTATCAGAGCCTGTGTTCCAACATCTGATTGCAGAAAATTGAAGGGACTCCTTTATCTCTGCAGCTCTGCAGCTGTGCAGCTAATTAGAAATGTGACCAGCTCATCTAAAACATATCTCTCAATTACCTTTTATGCATCACTATGGAAGTCTTCAGTTGAGAATACATGCGTGTCTGTGTGCTTTTGTATTGTGCACACAAGTATTTCTAGGCAGACAATAATTGATAGAAAATGGAAAAGCAGAGGCGTAAATATCTTTTTTTTTTAGGTCATATATACAAAAGGACAGTGACACACTTAAGCAAAAAAATTATAATAATAATCTGGCATTTATTTTAAAGAAAGGTGGCACAAACACAGTTGACAAACAAAATATTCCAAAATCTGGACAACCAATAGTGTGTTAACTAGAAATTGCAGCCGTTTGCTTTGACATCCTTTAGCTTAAAATCAGGGAATGGATTTAAACTGTTTTTGTAATAACTATAATAAAAATGTCCTTCATGTTTCAGTCAACAAAGCTTTCAGTTCATTCACACTGGAGCATCAATGAGCTGACTGCTTTTGTTACCACCATTGCACCCCAAAGGATCTCCACAGGATTCAGGTCGGAGCTCTAGGCAGGCCAATCTGAGACTTTGATTTTTCTTCTGTGTAAAATACGCTTTCAACAGGCAGCCGGTATGCTTTCCTACTGAAAGACCCATTTCTGTCACTTAAGTATATTTTTGTTTTTGGACTAATTTCTTTGAGTTTGTATCCAAAATTGCAAAAAATTCACCGACACTATCGTGAGAAAAACAGGCCCGGGCTCTGACATTCCCACCTCCACGCTTCACCGTATCCTTTAGTGCAGTCTGGCTGGAAATCTTCCCCCGGCTTCCTCCACACAAACTTGCATCGGATACATGTAGGTTGAGTTTGGATTTGAATTTAATCCCAGCTGTTGTAGTCTTTGGGCTCGTGAATGGTTTCTCTCTCCTTCTGTGCCCACACTCATTGATCCCGTTTCAAATGGTTTTGTAAACTGAGTGGTATCTGGTCCTCCTCACTGATCTCTGAAAAAGATTCTTGCAGCGGTTTCTTTGGCTGTTTTTCTTTATTTTACTCACAATTATGCAGTCCAATCATCTGCTGATCTTTTAGAATCTGCCCGTTTGCCTGCTGTTCTCAGTCGTTCAGTTGGAGGATGGAGGATTCGGGTTTTTTTGCTGATCGGACAGAATGGCCGTCCTTGTGCAAACAAATTATGCTTGACCTTTTCTTTAAGCTCACTTCCCTTGTCTTTGCCATTTGTGCAGTTGCTTTTAACTAATCAGTACCAAGCGGTGCTATATCTATAGTGAAAGTTAAATTCAAGTTCACACAGGGGTCCTAGAAGAGTAACCGCAGGTGGAGCTCATTACATGAGTGATGGACGACATGTTACACTAAGTTTGGAAAGGAGGGTTGTTGCTGCTTTGTCAAGTTACAAGTCAATTTTTTTTTTTTTTTTAATAAAGCAGAAAATATTTGTTCAAAGTTGTAAAAAGAAAAAGGTTCTGTGGATCAGAGACAATTTGTTCTGACAATATGGACGTTATGGATGTTTGAGGAGAATTCAAATGTCAGAATACTATTTGGGGCCACTGCCATGTCGACCAAAAAGTTCTGCGACTGCTCCTGTTGTACGTGAATGGTGAGCAGCATTGTTACGTGCACAGAGCACGGGGAAGCAATAAATCGTGATTATTTCAAGTTTGGTTTTCTTGAGCGATCTTCATCAGCAGTCAAACGTGTTTTTGTGAGAGCTGGTCCGGGCTCACAGCAATTTCTGCACCCAAAACTTGAGCGGAGAGCGCACATCAAAGTTTGTTTCAAAGTTTTGGGGAGCAGAAAGAAGCAGGAGGGAGTCAAATCCGGTAAATGGGCAGATACGATTGCGGGCGCTGTAATATGAGCTTCATATTTTACCTCTCTACATTTCAGAGGTACTGTCCTCCACTGTTGTTCTGCCAGTAGCGTGTAACTATCCACAATAAGGTTTTACATGCTGAACATTCGATGAGCTCATAAAATGTGATGCATAGTTGGAGTTTAAACGAGCCAGCATTATATGGAGCAGTGAGGCTTTCCAGAAGGAGTCCGAGATACTCTCACCCGAGGGTTGAGCGGCGAGTTGGCACTGTAAGCTTAAAGCACGGGGCTGTATTTCATCATGTATGTTTATGTTCAAATTAAAACAGGTCTACTTAATTGAGAAAATTTCACATTTTAAAATACATTTTACCAATATTATAATAATAAGACGCTATATATCTATGAAGAAGAAAGTTAATAAGTTAATGAAATAATCAAAATGTCTTGGCACATTTTTTTTCCTGCTTATTAAATAACAGTTGTTTTTTTAGCCTGCCTCTGCAGGTGCATCCGACATGGACTTAACAGGTCAAAGTTACAGTTCAGTACAGCGAGATGTGTAACATAGCTCATGATGCTGTGAGCTTTTGAATGTCATCCCTCTTTCTACAGTAAAATAGCAGCTCTGTTTTACTGCCTCATATTGGCACTACAAACACCTTCCAGGATGTGATTAAGGTTTCCATCTGTTAAACCCTTTAGATGTTAAAATGGTTTACTTCATCTGTGCAGTAAAAACCTACAGTTTGGATAGAAAGCTGAGCAAACGGTGGAGATTTTGAAATGTTTCTCTTCAGCTAAATTTGTTTCGTAGAAATAACATTACGGCAGCCAGTGCACCCAGCAGTATATCTACTGCATTTTGTCTAATGGAGCAACACACCTGAGCACGAACTCGTATCATAACTCATCTACATTCGCCTTCCTTTGTTAAGTCAGCGACCCATTTGTATTTTTTTTTAGAAAGGGCTAACTTCAATTAACCCACACCACTCACACAGTGGAAGCTGTAGGTTGCTGTCATGGATATGGAGGATATGCTTCATGTCTGCCAGCTATTGAATCCGAATCTCATTCATAACTTTGTTTCTAATATTAAAGGTCACATTAGCATTTGTGTTGATAAGCAGTTGGTATGCGGGGCCTATAGCGCCCACGTTGCTGCAGTTGTTGCTGGGTAGATTGTCAGCTCCTGAGGTTCCAAAATAATAATAATAATAAGAAGAAAAATAATACACCATATTGTTTTGTTTCTCCGCTACTGTTGAACTGAGTCTGACACACAATTTGATGTGCTCTTATCTGTGGCGAAACTGCAGACGCGACAGACCACCGCTCACAAAAACGTGTGTAAAACATGCAATTCAGGTGCTGATAACGATGACAAACTTGGAACACGTATTCACGAAGGTTACGTCCATCACGGTGCTATTTACTGTTCACACGCAACAGCAGCAGTCTCTGAACTTTTTTGATCGACCCTCGTATTTGCTGATTGATCATTGGTCATACAGAAGTGCATTTTATAATGAAACAACATTTCTGAGCACGAACTCGTATCCTAACTCATCTACATTTGTCTTGTTTGAGTTTGAGAATTAACTCGCGGTGGCGGGTGGCACAGCACGTGACCAAGGTGTAAACATGGACTCACGTAGTTTCTGTATTTACTATTAAACAGATGTTCCCTGAATGACTACTGCAGTGCATGCAACTCCTGTGCGGCCAAACTGCTTTATAATTGTCAAATAAAGAATTCTAATTTAAGATGTTCCTAAATTGAAATCCTGTTTCCCCTTCGATTGGACCTCCTGCCCCTCCTGACAGAAATGCATGTTTAAGTCGAAACCTAAACATGTAAAGATGTGTTTCTGTGTGAAACTCTTTTGAAACAGCAGTTACAGCAGGGACAGACATTGCCTTTATAGTTCAGCTCTCGTTGTTGCGGTCCAGCCGAAAATATTGAATTTGGTTCATTTATGAGCACCTGTTTCTTTTCAGTTAGGTGGGAGAGTCTCTGCTGCGTTTTACAGTTTCTGTCCTCTGATCTCTGTGTGTTTCATGAAGGGCGGAGCTCAAACTCTGCTGCACTGACACAGTGCTGAGCAGACACAGGTCAAGGGGAGTGAGGAGAGACTGTCCACATGTTAACTGATAGATAGATAAAAAGATAAATAAACATTAGATATAGACATGTTAAAAAAAAAAATGCCGTAATGGTTCGCTACAAATACTTAGACGGGCGTCAATATACCTGGGCCCAAGTAAAGTATATTTGTGGGAAACATTTCATCACATTGTAAATTATAGTAAAATGGCCATGTATTGGTTAATGGATTAATATTATGACATACTGTGTGTAATATAAATTAGAATTTCTAATTCAAAACTCAGCCTGTACGAATCATTTCAGCGTCACAACCAATATGTTACATGTCTAATCAGCAAACTAATAGAAATGCTTTTCAGTTCTACATTAGAAGTCCATCAGAGTTTATTTAGTGTTTGTCAATCCCTGTTAATAACTGAGGCCAACCCCAGCATTCACTCAATACACTGAGTCATTACTTGACTGCAGCCGCCGGTTGTAACATCGTTTCAGAGCAGAGGGACATTGTTAAATAAACCCCACATCCAAATACTTTCTGCAAACTTTTCCCATGCAAGTATATTAGGAGTTTTTCTGGCATCCTGATGGTGAGTTAATGCATTGAGAAGAAACCGCCATCTGTTTATCCGTTTTCTATACCGCACACTGTGCAGGAGGCCAGTCGACCCCAGCACTGAACATTCTGGACATGTACAGGTGAATATACAGATTTATTTGATCTGCTTGCAACATGTGCAGTATTGAACATAAGATTTTTGATGATTGAATTGATGTAACGTAGCAGAATTACTGCAGTCTGTTTAAGACACGATGCACAGTTTAAAGTATGGCTATCTCTGACACCCGATGATTTCAATCATCAGAAGTGAAATTTCACTTCAGTTGGATCACCAAATAGTTGTGTCACCGTTTACAGAGCATGGCAGGCTAACAACATGAACAGCATGGTAGGCTCTCAACATGAACAGCACAGGTCTGCTCTCAAGATTACCGAGCTACAAAATGAAATGTAATGGAAACAGAGGGGAGCGCTCTGGTGCTGAACAAAGTATTAACCAGACACAGACACAGACACGACCTACTCTGTCTACAGCTGTCTACTGTGATTGACACTTCACATGTTAGCAGCGGGAGAGAAACCCTCTGATGCAGTTTTTTTTTTAAATATATATATATATATATATATATATATATGTATATATATATATAATTGAATACAAAACAACTTTACTGTCTACCTGTAGAAATTTGTCTAGACTTAATAATTTGTCGCATTACAGTCACATCTAGTTTCATGCATCAGTAAAAACACTTCAATACATCCCATTAGAGGCCGCCTTCATAAAAAGCGAGGTATAATAGCTAAAACGAATCCTAGAAATCATATACAATTGTATTGAAAGTGCCTGAAAAACGGCGATCAGACACACACTTAAAGGTAAAACACGGTAAAAGGTTTAATTTGGAGCAGCTGCACTACATCGGCAATGTTACAGAGTATTCATAAAAGTAAAAGACGTGTCTATAGATAAGAAAAAGTAGGAACCAAAAGGATGAATTAAAAAAAAAACCCACATAAACAGGGTGTAAAATACAGACGTCCTCATCGCAAAAAGCTGAATATTTGACTTTGGACTTAAGCCGAGAACAGAGCCGAACATCACAGCGAGCGATCGGGAAGTGTGTGTGTGTGAGACAAATGAAAAACAAGGACACCTACAGGCAGTTTAAAGTCTCCGCTTCCAAACACCTGCATGTTACCGGCTTGTTGGCAGTAATAATAACACGCACATTAACACAAAACCACGACAGTTTAAAGTGTTCCCGCTACTCTTGTTTATTTTTCTTTTACTTTGACAGTGAGCGTTTTATCGGAGCATCTGTGTTCACGTGTTTAATCTGATGCGTGTTCTCAGGAATTATGGGCCTGTGCAGTATTGAGTTGTGTGCCTGTGAGCTCTCTCCCTGTTTTGTGTCAGTGCATTGAATTTGTGTGTGTCTGCTTTTTTGTTGTTGTTGTTGTTTTTTTTTCATAAATCCATTTTTGCTGGTTGTCAGCACTAACAGTGCTGTCAGCAGCCGTTGATGGAGCTCCACTCTGCTGTAGGATTCTCTGATCTATCAGCTGTGACGTAACGCCCTCCTCGATCAGCAGCCCTGGGAACAGTAAATCAGAGCGCTGCTGCTCTGCGTGGTGCTAATGCTGCCTCCCCCGCTCCCACATCTACAGTCCAAACAGAGAGAACGCCTCATATTATTGCCGGGTAACTCAATCGCTTCCGATGAACTCACCTATCAGGAGCCTTTTAAAGCATTTACAGACCAAAAAAAACTAAAATAAAAACAAACAATAAAATAAGATTCGCGTTTTAGACACTGCAGCTAAAGATCCTCTGAAAATATTTATTCAATTAACTGACTGCTGTCAGAGGCAAGATTGGCCTAAAAAGGGAAAATGACAACTTGAATGATGACAAAGGCACAGACCGCCCGTCCTCATCAATGATCTGCATATCCAAACATTCATGTTCAATCTGCAAGTCCTTTGAACTAAATCACAAAATATTTAGATTTTTATTCTCAGCAATTTCCTCTGAAATTTGTGCTGCATCCAAAGCCGTAGGCTGTTTCACATAAATATCAAAAACATAACCGAACAAAGAAAGCAAAACACTGAGCGACTATTATTAGCCGACTCAAATTGACTCAACTACACGTCTCCGGATCTGACGCTTTACCGATTGAGTCTTTCTTCGTGTTCCACGAGACGAGTCTGAACCTGGGGAGACTTCAGCGACTCCCGAAACGATTTACTAAAGCTTCTCAAAATCAAGACAGTTATACCTTTTTTTTTTTTTTTACATTTTAGAAACCAGATCTTAAACCTTCCGGCCTCTACCGGTATTGTATTTAACTTTTCCATTAATCTATTTGGATTTTTGAAAAAAAAAAAAAAAACTGCAGATTTTAACGACTTTTACTAATTAACTGCATTTTCTCACTGAGTTCATCTCTGTTTAATTATTTCAATTTTCTGAGTAGTTTGCCTTGAGATCAGGAAAGGATGATGATGATGCCTTTATTGGACAACAGACCCTTCAAAAACCGTAGATTTGGTTGAGGCTGTGTCGAGCATCGTTATTAGGTTAAAATTAATGTTTCGTTAAGGTTGATGTTGTCGTGGTTAAAACAATGATCACCTGGTTGAGGTTTGGGAGTGAAGATGGTTGATAAAAGAATCAACACCACGCCGCTCTGCGAACTTTGCGGCTTTATCATCACTTCCTGCTTTGCTCCAGACGGACAACAGTCACTTTGTCATTTAAACGTAGACACATGCTGCTTTTGACAATTTGACTAATGCTCTCATTTTTCTTGGGAGGACGGGAGGTGAGTGTAAGCAGCAGAGCCATCAGTGAGACGCAGGAGGAGGAAGTGATTCGCTGTAGGTGGCTGCAGGTTGGATATATTTGATCACGAATAAAAAAAAAAAAAGGCAAAACGTGGAGTACTGGAAATTGATAAACTTGGGAGCCAATGTCATGCTAACTCATCAGAATTAGAAGCAGGCAGCAGGGTCTTTGTAGTGGGAGGGACAGTGGGACTAACTAACCAGAGCCCCAGTGGAGGGGGAGCCTCGAAAAGCCTGGAATAAAAAGTTCAGTTTTTATTCGTTTTGTCAAAGCAGCTCTCAGAGGAAAAAAAGGTTGGAGGCCCCTGATTTAGTGTAATGACCGAAGAAAGGAAATGGCTGAATAAATGAGTTGAGAGGTTAATAATATGTAAAAGAATCGAACAGTGAAGGCTCGCTGAGGCGTCAAATGGTTTAGTCTGACCGATCTGTACAAGGATTCATCTCTGTACTGTTAGTCATTTCTTGCCCCTGAAAAAAGGGGAACTGTTGTACCAAATAAACTAAAGAAAGAAATTAAACTGAAAAAAAAAAAAAAGCAGCTGCTAACTAATTTCAAGGTGAGCACAACAAACTCAGTCCAAAAATGGTTCAAGCTAATATCAGCAGTTGTTTAGATCGAAGGCCGTCAGCCAGGAAACCAGCTTGGACTACATTTACACGGCGTAACCCACATACACTGCTCCTGTACGGCCTCGAGCTTCATCTTTGGGGTGAAACCTGAGATCTTTGTTGACCTGTTCGTCACAGAGTTTGTTTCAGAGGACACACGGTCGCCGAAAACGACACACGCTGACTTGGTGAGCCGATCGGTGCCGGCAGCATCTCTGTTTTCCTATCAGTAGGGGACGAACGGGGGGAAGAAACCCTACGGAGATGTGTGAACACGGCAGAGGTCAACAGATGGAGCTTAGCAGGGCAGGAGGAACGAGCTGCACCGTTCTCCTCATGAAGGCAGACGACCATCACCATCAGTAAAAACAGCGCGAGAGTGGGTAAAAGGACAATAGGTGAGCTTTTAAGAGTGTCTGCCCTGCGAGACCGAGAAAGGTAGCGGTGAGGATTATTGCTAGGGTTGTGATTTTTCACCAAATGACACGATCTTCTAAGTGTAACAGCTGTCATGGTTCGGAGGCGGGGAGGGTGACGTCAAGCTGCTGGCCGCGGAGCAGAACTGACAAGACAAAGGCTTTGTATTCAGGGACCGCAGAAGGAGATGAAATATCCATCTGGCTTTACAAGCAGTGAGGATGCTGGATGCTGCATTCGTTTTTGATCCGTCCACATTTATTAAATATTTGTTCATCTTCTCCCATGCAGCGTCTCCCCTCCAAGCAGCTCTTGCTTGCCGGGACAGCTGGTGGTGTAGAACCAGAGTATTGGATGGAGTTTCTGGTATACGTGGCTTAGTGCCCGGCTCAGACAGCAACGGAAAGCGATGGGTTAGTGACCGACGCTTGAGCTCAAATCCCGTTTTGGCTCCGGCAGTACTGCTGAATGATGCGAAGCAGGGAAGTACATTTGTTGGGAGACATTGCCAATAAAAAGTCTGAGACTCGCTGTGAAGCGCTGCGACCTGAACCGATTACACGTCACTCAGCAACATCTGAACTGCCCAACGACCTGCTCTTATTTACAAACGATTATATATAGGTGTGCACATGTTATTGTCTTGTAATACACAATCAATAACCATATTTATTCAAAACTGATGTTAGTTTTGTTGCAGCACAAGTAGTCTTGAACATGTTTAGACGGAGATGCTGAAGTCGGGAAGGTACATTCCTACATTTTTGTGTGCTTCGTGTTGGCTTAATCTTGATTTTGAATTGAATTGTTTTTATTGATAAAGTCTATTTGACTCTGTTTGTTAATGGGCAGCACTTTTCATCAAACCTTTAAATGTGCTATATAAATAAATTTGACTTGACTTGGTTGTTTCCAGATGGGTCCATAGAAAAGTGTTTCCAGTCGCTGCGTCCTACCGGGCGTAGGATATTAGAGCAGCCTTTAACCAATAAGCATTGAGCACCACACTCTACCAGAGCTGCAACTACATTTAGAAAACAACGCTCGGCTTCGACGTCATCACACCGAACCACCGACGGTGGTCGCTGATTGGTTGGCTGATGATGCGAACAGGGTTTCCAAGACTCTAATCACAGCGACGACAACTGAAGCTGGCAGAGCCAAACCAGAAGCAGGCCTCATGCAGGATAACATAAATGCTGGTGTGCGAGACCTTTAATCAATAATAATGAAATATGATATGATAATAACTGGCTTTCAGATAAAAGTAGTACTCTCACATGACTCTGCACAGCTGTGGTAGACTGATGATCTGCTAGCTTTATCTGGCAGAGTTTGTATTGTGCTTCACTTTTGTTTACTTTTTGGGGTAGTGCCAAACAGAACTTTTTGATTTCTGTAGTCGTCTTTCATGTTTCTGCTGTTTGTATCGTAGCATGTAATCTCACAGCGCCACGTTTTACCGACACTTCACAGTAACCTGTTCTTCTTCTCCTCTTTTTGTTTATTGCTTGTTGGCAAACACTTTTGAGGTGCATTACCGGCACCTTCTGGTGGTAGTGTTGCATTACTGCTAAGCCTGTAAAGACGAGATGATCGTCGCATAAACTATTTGATTATTTTTTTGTGATTATTCAAAAATGAAAAAATCATCACCATAAAAAAATTGTACTTAAGGAAATGTACATTATTTCAAATTGTCACTGCAGGGATCAAACCAGCTGAAGAAGTTGAAATGACACCTGAGTGGGGAGCAGGTGAGTTGAATATAAAGGGTCTTACTGTGTATATTAATGGGCAGCAGCTGACAGGTGGGAGTTTGAAGCACAGCTGGAAATTACCAGGTCCTTCTGTAAGAGAGCACAGGGAAATGTTAGGCTGGTAGGAGGGAGGATGTAGGAAGAGTCTGAGAAATGGAGCTGCAGTTTTGACACTTGTTATCGCTGACCTAATTTATCATGTTGCCTTTTCTTTTGTCAGGCATGGCAGATATCTCCACCACCTGACAAGCTGCGGTGTTTACAACGTGTATATTTGGATGCCGGGAATCATTCTTAGATCATAACAGCTGAGGTGAACTGTGCAGAATAATGAAAAGACAAATCTGGAGTATTTTGTTGTGGAACCAGCGCTTAAAGACGCACAATTCAGTTTCTTCAGAGTGTCTTAAAACGTTATATTTCCAAGAACTGAGAAATACCCAATTTCAAGCCACCGCATTTTGCTCGACAACGCTCTCAATGGTCTGCTGATGTGTAACACAAAAGCTCCAGAGCAAAGTTAATGCTGTCAACCATGATTCTGAGGCAAAAAGCTTTATCTACATTTCCTCAGGGCAGCAAGGTCAGATGCATCTTCACAATCCAAAAGATAAATGGATCAGGTTTCCACGCCAGGCGTCGGTCAGGGCCTGGTCTGCCAGCAGCCACATAAACACAGGCTCTCGTCCTTAAACACAGGGTGCTCGGTCTAGTGAGGCTTGTCAAAATACAAAACGTCCCCGGGCTAAACGAGCGGTTTGACGTGATCGATGGACACCGAAGGAGACATTACCACAGATTCACTGGAGTGACCTGCAGATTTTACCCCTGGCCTCGCTCGGTGCGATGAAACGGCGTGTTTATGTTGAGATTGGAGAATTAGTGATTGTGGGATTAGTTTAAATTGCCACCTGTGGCAGGTCTGGTGTTTACGAGCGACAGACTGTTTGCTGTCACCATGTGACTTTGCACAAATTTGCATATCAAAGTGTGTTTTGTGTGTGTGTGTGTGTGTGTGTGTGTGTGTGTGTGAGTGTGTGTGTGGGGGGATACCGTAGACAGTGTGGTGCCATTTTTCTGCCCCAGATCTAAAAGGATATTGCAGAGTGAAAAACCCTGATGCGTCCGTATCCATTTGACTTGTTGTTACTGCAACAGGTGTTATCCGCAGATAAAATATGGAGTGAGAAATATGATTTTCGTTTAAAGGATAGACATGTCTTATCTCAGATAACCACTTTACTCCTGTCGTAACCTGTCTCTTCTTCTGAGTTTAGCTCTTCTGATTGTGTGTGTGAGGGTGTGTGTGTGGGAGTCTGTGTATTTCGTTGTCTGACATGCATATACTCAGGTTGCATTCTTGTACGCACGGTTCAAATGCTGTAAGATCAAAAATGTGATTTAATATAAGTTAATGTGAAAAACTGATATTTTAATTCTCCAAACTTTTTGTGTGAGGAAATATAAACTATGTGCATTTTTGTGAAAACATTGTCAAAGAGAGGTATTTTCCATAGCTACAGTTGGTGTTGCTAGGAAAACCCACTGTGGACAGCTCTGGTTCACCTAACTTTTCCACAACAATTAATTGCTGTTTATGTTATTTCAACACCTACTGATCGAATTATAGCACAAAGAAAAACAGAGCTACAAGGCGACTGCAAACAATGTCTGGCACTGGTTTGACCACGGACTGTATGAAAAGTGGACATAGTGTCCAGGTCTGAAAAGCAAAGTCAACGTGATAGGGCCATAAACTGCAATACCACCGAGAGCCACTAGAGGTTGGCTCCAAAATGCATCCAGCTCCATAGACTCACATTCAACTTCTGTCATGAAATATAAAGTCAATAAATGTTTTCCAAGAATCATTATGGTGTCACTTGCTGAAGTCGCTCCTTTTTAGTTTTCTGGTGGTCCATCAGAAAATAATTGAATCATTAAATAGATATTATGCCTCAAAAAGCGGTAAGTTTAGGGGTGTGTCTGTTTGATTGACGGGCCTGTGGTACAATCAGATTTCTGCTTTAAGTGGGCAGGGGCATGGTGTCCTAACTCTTTCAAAAGAGCAGTTCACAACTCAATGGGTGATGTCACTGTTGGTGGCCGCTTAGTAGCAACTACAGACTGTATATATAAATGGATGTAATCTCCAGGTTGGAAAAGTGAAGACGAAGCAGAAGCTGGTTCCAAAAAACTCCTTCTGATCAGTGTTGTGGTGGTCCTCCTGAAAATGATTCCATAATTAATTAAAAATAAGGCCACAGAGAGAGATATGTTTGGTGGCAGATCAGTCAGATCTGACCCTTTTGTCCAAATATGGTCAATTCTGATGCCAAAAAAACAAGATGGCAGCAGCCAAACTACCATGCTCAAGGCAACTTGGTGGAAACTGATACAACAAACCACGTTCCCAGGTTTTACTGACATTGTGTAGCCCAGCGCAAGGCTCCTGCATATAAATGCATTCATACACATAAATTCACTTTACAAGTTAACATCTTGCATGCATGATTTAGGATTATATTTAGTTTCAGTGCCTCACATTATGTGTTTTTGAACTCTCACTGTGTGTTTTTTAACACTATCAGTTGCCATGGGTTGTTTGGATTCACAGCTTCGCAGGTTAACTTTGCAATCTTTCCATGCTCCAAGCTCACTGCGGCCCGGACACTGCCGAAATCTCAACATTAAGTGAGAGGCAAAACACAACATAAAGACGAAGCAACCTCTCAGCGAGATATTCGGAGAGTCATGATCCTACAGGCTGGACTGCCGGTGTTACTCGTAGAAATATTGGCACCGGTTCCTCTCTGTTTATAAAGCTGGCGAACCCCGAGCATGGGGTGGAGACAGTTGAGATCTCTGATATTTGGCAAAGTCAACAGTGGTAACAGGAGGATACTTCATCATAGTCACAGTCACTGTCAGGTAGCTGAGACCTTGCCAGCTTTTTCAATTTCTCCCTGCCTCATAGCAATTTGCCAAGTGGAGAAATAGCGGTTGAATTGCAATCTGTGCGTAATTTTATTTGTATAACACAGCGGAGAGAGTGACCTAAATGGGGCTGAAGGACACCTGCAGAGATATAACCAATAATACACTCAGAGGTGCTATATTGTTTGGCTGCCACTGGAGAAATGTCTGTTGGTTGCTCTGAGGAGGTCACCAGATGGCATGAAAGTCACCAGGCTTTACCCCCCCGACAAAGTGGGAGCCTATTTAGTGATGACTGTCTTCACTTTCTGGTGTGAAAGTGTTGGTAAGCACACTTACACTGACTGTAAAATGTCACTTTTGTTGTTGAGGTATTTAAACAGAGCTTCCGTTTGGACTGGAGGACCTGCAAATATGAACGGCTTTACTCAGCTAAGTTACAAAAAAATATATATATATATTTTTCTTACCAAACTCAAATGGGTAGTTTTACATTTTGAGAAATATTTTTGTTCGATCAAGAGTAGCAAAGAGCATTAAAGGAGCAATTTGTCAATTCCAACCTTCTCTTCTAACGTAATTATGTAGAGTGAGAAATGAATATCCAGCTGTAAAATGTGTTGTTCTTTAGGGACGAGTGCCGTCTTTTGACATGTACGGTGATGTAGTTGGTGGCTGAAAGAATTAGAGGCTGATTGAGCTGTCTGGACAGCCAGGGGGCGCTCTCGATACTGCACCAAAAGAAAATCTTCACTTGTACTGCAACAGGCTACGTTTCCAACAGCACAAATGTAATCCGAAAATATGACTGCAGAGGATTTTTATGGACAAGATTACATGGCCATTCAAAGAGGACATGGTAGACCGGGACTGTCCAGAAACATTTTATGATCCAAATTTCATTTAGCCTCTATTAAGAGTGTATAGATGGATATATAAGACAGATGTGTCAAAACTAAAGCTGCAACTGACAAAAATATCACATTTAGCAGGTGCCATGTTTACTGTATTTACCATCTTAGTACAGGATGCTAGCATGCTAACATTTTCTAATCAGCAGCGATGTGTTCAGTCTCTGAAATGTGAGGATGTTCAGCTTGTTTTTTTGGGGTTTTTTTACCGTCAGCTCAGAAACTGTAACATTTTAAACTATTATTTTACATTTTAATGTTGAATTTTTTTTCATGTAGCCTTTATACCTGGACAAATCATATCCAAACTATGTGCATGAAAAGATACCAGTCGAGTCAACTATTGTGGCTTTTTAGTGTGTGTTGTTTTTTGTTGTTGTTATTGGGGTTTTTTTTTTTTGGGGGGGGGGGGACCAGGCCTTTTATCAGTTCACTACTATGACTTTAATATTTTGACCACCCTGGTACCTTTGACCGATGCAACAGTACAGTCGGTAATCCAGTCACAGGGCAGCCTCGGGTGGCAGTGTGTCCGGATAGGTGCAGTACACTCGGAGCATGTCAAACAGCAGCACCGGGGCTAATGGTTTCCTGTGCGTCCCTGTGGGTTGTTTCACTATCGACAGGGAGAGTGGCTCAAGTCCTGCCATTCACCAACCTGGGAGCTGATAAGACGGGGAAGGAAAGCAGGCAGTGCCACAGTTCACCTGTCACTCCGGCTGCTGTTCCAAACGGCTGCTGTTGATTTAGCTGATTGGAGACAGGCCCACTTAAACAAAACAGAGTGTGGGCGTCTGCCGGTGATGTTACACAGACAAAACACGCTGGTATAACTGGCCTCTTGTTTACTCTAACATGGCAGACGTGACCTTTGGTGAGCATTTCAAATAACCAGGGGAACCTGACAGGGACTAAGTTGGGCATGGGAGAGGAAGTTCCTGCTAGTGCTGACATTATGGCCATCTGCTTCAACAGGTCGACTGGGGGATCAGCACAGGAGCAGCTACTTAAAACTCTGCAAGCCATTTAACAGCTGTAGTTTCAGTCATATGGAGTTGTAGTTATTCATTTTGAACATCATTATTGTCCTCGTTGTTGAGGTTTTTGCTGGCATTATGATTGCTAATTGAAAACGTCTCTATTTTTTATTGCAGCCTTTAGAGGGGGGTTTTCGAGACGGTGCAGGTGATTCTCAGCCATACGTGTTTGATTATATTGTTAATGAATCTATTAACCGTATGGTCTATAAAATGTCAGACAACAGTGAAAGATACAGCAGGCCCCAACTCCAATGTCTTTGTATTGCTTGGTTAAATGCTGGTTAAAGTTTTGGTTCACCAACATTACAAAAGACACATTTTTCTGCCTTTATTCTATGCATCCAGTAAATATCTACAGCAGCCATGTTAATAGTTGGATTTGATTTATGCAGGTTTTTAATGCAGCGGCACACTTTTATTAACCTCCTGTTTTCTCAAATATTTCAACACGTTTTGTCAGTTAAATGTCAGAGAATAGTGACAATAGTGACAAATGTGCATCACTCCTCACTGATGAATATAGTGCATTTTATCTGCTGTACAATATCCAAAGCTCATCAGAAAAGCAGCAAATACATTACATTACAATACATTAACATGTAAGAAACAACGTTTATTAGAACCTGGAATTCCTCTGTATTTTTGCTTGTAAATCTTTTATCAAAGTATTTTTTTAATATTTGAATGAAGTGGGAAAGGGTGAAGTGCAGTGTGTGTTGCTCTGGCCAATACATCATTTTTTTATTCGAATATATTTAAATGTAGCTCTGATTGTTGGGCTGCTTTACACTACATTATATTATAAATATGCTCGGGATGGATCATGATTTTTCAGTATTCAAATAGCTATAAGCCTCGATGTTCACGAGTTGTGACGTGTTTGCTGACGTTTACAGAAATGTCAGAGGACATGAAAGTAAATTTTTCGTTGGATGTTCAGCTAATATATTGTAATTTTAGTCAAGTAGAGTTTGTCTTCATAACTTAGTTAATATCCTACGTCTGAGGAAAATGTTGGTCTTCCCAACGCCCTCATCTTTTCTTATCTTTTCCCTCTTTACATTTCCTACATTATGTTAGTCACCTGTTAGAGGATGTTTTGTTATTCTGACTGAAATTTGAATATGAGCAACGTAACAGATTGCAGCTTTAAGGTTTTAAGTTTTTAATCGCTGCACTGGATTTCCTGGAAATTTGACAGCACAGATTCTCAGTGCTTTTCTTTATACAGCCTAACTTTCAGTGTGTTTTTATCCCTGTGTGTAATCAGACTGCTGCCCTTCTCTGGATTAATAATAGCTGTGATTTTCACGAGGTGCTACTGTATCATTGTGGCTCGGCTCCAAAATGTCATTTTGCCAAAGAGTATGAACCGGCAGCAGAATGAATGACTGCATATCCCATTACCCCCCAGTGCTGGGTTTGCATTTTGTCCTCTCGTGGAGCTAAACTGAAGGGTATTTCTTTCCAAAAAAAAAAAAAAAAAAAAGAAAGAAAGAAAATGCTAAGGGTGTCTTTAGAGCAGAAGGAAATGGTGTGAGATTTCTTTCCCCTCGACACCCTGCTGATTCACGCCTCTCCTTATCCTTAAATGAGAGTGAAAGCTTGTGAAATCCTGGTTATTGCCGGGTTGCATCGCTAGCAGCAGGCATAATCTAATGACATGTTAAGATTCAGAGTGAAGAGTTCGGACCAGCAGGGTAGCAGAGTGACCTCAGCCGGGCTAAGCGATGGACTCAGCTCGTCTCCATCTGCCCATTGTGTTTGCCCTTGGCAACCCAACATAGATGCTGGTGTTGGTGAGTTAATGAGGACTGTGGAAAGGTTAAGTAAACAGGAGGGGCCAGCCTAACAGGAAAATTACTACTGCCATCATCACAGACCGTAGCTGAGCTGGACTCGGGCTGCTCTCATCATTATGTCATTCATCAACTCAGATTTTAATGATGCGTGGGTAATATTGAACTGTAGATTACAGCAGCCTGCCAGTCGTACATATTGGCACCCCTGGCTACTGAAATGCTTTGAATTCTAATTCAAATCCACACAGCTGAGTTTGGTTAAAGGAGTCCAACCCTTTTGTTTTGGTTCTGAAAATGCTGCATGAAGCAGAGTGCAGACGGGAAGTGGCCGTTTTCAGCCTCGCCGTTCCTCACGCTGGTGAACCGCTCCTCGGAGCTTCTCCTCAGGACGAGCGCAGTCTGCCGACTCCCTACATACCATGATGGATGATGGGATTGTTATTCAGCATTCCTGGGCTCCGCTCGGCTGCCAAGCCGCTGTCTCCTCCGATGGCCATTGTTCTCCGCTCGGCTGGAAGAGTCACCTTTATCCGATTGAAATAAATGAGATATACTCAAACTGAGACATTAATTACAAACTTTATCTCCCAGCTAAAGTACACTAATAAAGGACTCTAATAAGGCATCCATCATAGCCAGACTCGGTGGATGTGGCTGAGGGCACCGGCCAGAGGTCACCCGGTTTGATGAATGACAATCTGCAGGATGCAACAAAAGATATTATAGATCTCTCCCTTCTCTCGCTGGCTAGAACTGGACAAACATGAAAACACACAGCGGTTCGCATGCTTTTTGATGTAAATGTCTTTAAAAATATGTTCGAAACAGCAGAATTGAAACATGATTCTCAACAAAATAACATTATTTTTGTTAAGATTTGGTCTGTTTTGAATATTAAATGTACTCACACTGCTGATCAGATGGTTAATACAGCAAATTATGCAAACTAAAACACATGTTTGTAGTTCAGAGATGCAGCCCGGAGCTTCATGATGCTGCTCATCGTGCAGCTGGGTGTGTTCACGTACACCCTGCTTACTTGTCAAAGCAGAAAACCAGCACAACAACTGTAACTGCTATTTTTGTGCGCTTGCCTGCAGACAATTATGACAAATGTGCAGTCTACACCGCCGGCACTCACTGCTGACTGCTGCAGGCCGGCCCACAAATTGGTCCTGCTGGCTTGAAAGATAAACTCAAAAGACACAACCAACAGGACCGGGAGAGTCGTTCACAATTGATGAAGCTTTTCTCTATCCTCACCTGCGGGTTGGTGGACGAATCTCAAAGATTTTCAACCGTAACGTTACATCAAGAAAGTATTTTTTTTTTTTGTCCACATCATCCACTGCTGTCAATAATTGACTTTGTGTTGTCTTCAGTCAAACACGACGGCAGGAAGAATTCTCACTCGTTTTGTTTGTCGAAGCTACAGACTGCAGTCGCACAAGATCGCTGCTTCCTGACACAAAGCTGACATAGTTTACGTGAGATATTTACACGTGCGAAGCAAATTGCCCCTTAAACATCCTCCAACAGCCACAGCTCCTTCCTCACACTCAGATTAACAAGTCCAGGGGGCCCTAAACATCACTTTCTTTTCAAGCTGGATGTTCGGGTGGGAACTCCTTCAAACACTCGGATTAAAGGGGAAATTCAAGGTGAGAGCACGTCTTGTTCACAGGAAAATATTAACTCTGCTC
The DNA here is from genome assembly GCF_029030835.1 of Brachyistius frenatus. Taxonomy (NCBI): domain Eukaryota; kingdom Metazoa; phylum Chordata; class Actinopteri; family Embiotocidae; genus Brachyistius; species Brachyistius frenatus. Next base: position 1,114,163 of record NW_027210713.1, on the reverse strand, counting down.
TGAGGCTGGTGTTATCGAAAAAGCAAAGCACAGCTCTTCCAAATGAAAAATATCTGGAGAAGTGATATGTTCTTGTTGGAAAGGACAGAGAGATTTTTTTGGTTTTGTTGATTTCAGCGAGCAAAGGAAGCTGAAGATATATATATATATTTTTATAAAGCAGGTAGATACAAAAAAAAAAAAAAACTTTGAAAGAACTCTTCTTATGCTCCACTAAGTCTTCAAGACTCTTTCTTTCTCATACAGAGAAGCAAATTGCCCATGCAGTGCAATTTTTGTGACCATATTGTGGCTTTGGCAGCGACTCAGAATGACTGTCTGACATCTCCACTGCTGCTCGGCTGCGCTAAGATTGCACCAGCTGTCTCCCGTTTGCTGTCTAATGTCTTCGTTGTTAACGTTTTATCATCTGTCTGATAGCAGCGTAACTGGAGGGCAGGCTCCCTCCAGCACCGGACTACAATGGAACAGAAAGTTGCTTCGCAAAGATGTGCCGTGCTCGCGAGTCAAAGGGAAACAGTTACTGAGACGAGGGAATCTGCTGCATTAATAAATATGATACAGCGGACTTTAAATCACATCTAAATGGTGCGGGTTTGTTTTTGAACAGGCACGCCAAGCACATCTATTCTCATCTGTGTCTTTTATGTCCGACAGTGAGTTGTTACAACACAATAAAGTAGAAAAAGACTCGTGAACTCTTATTAAGAAACATACGGCAGTCCTTTTAACATCAAATGAAGCCATCTGCTGTAAAAAACCTCTGGCTCTTAATCACCAAGCAGGTGTCACCGTGCATGTCATACATCATCCAAACATAAAAGCTCATTCATCAATGAAAACAAAATGACCAGCGTACTCAAGTGCACTACTTAACCACAATATGCAAAACAGCAGCTTCCCCTCATATGCAAAACAGCCTTTTTACTTCTTGAGATCTATTATTCACTTTCTTGCTTGCATATCCAATTACTAAATGAGCTTTGCCTCATTCCAACAACTCCAAAAAAATAAAAACAAAAAGTCAGTGTGGTAGCAATTAGTAACACCGGCGGGTAGCATGGCCCGTCTTCTTCTTGCTCTCTTAATGTCTCCCTTCGGTGTCATTAAAAGGAGAATCTGCACTGATCATCCGGTTAAATTTAAACTCGTCTCCGATCCAAATACAGAACAAGCTACATGGTGTGTTTGTACACAGGTGACCACTTCCTGCAAATGGAAACGACTCCTGTCATTGCTGTGATGCCAGTTAAGGTCTGCGGTGTGTTGTGGCAGAGAAGCAGACGAGAGAAAGTGCCTGCATCATAATGGTCTCCGACTGTTCAGCAGCACATAATGCATGCTGTGGCTGGTGGTTGGTTTTGAAAGGACTCATGTTGTAGATGAAAATAATTTTACACTGGCTTTTTCCCTCCCCTCACTGCAGCAGAAGTTCACCCCCACAGGCTGACCAAAGCTCGGTGGTTTGCCCTGGGCAAGCTGTCCTGCTCCCGCCTCTGCAGCTCATCTGTCATTTGCCAGACCTAAAGCTGCTGGATCATTGCCTGAAGACTTTTAAAACTCTGGCGAGAGGTCATACATTGAATAAGAAAGCCAGTGGGGGAAATATCTTGGTGCCGGAGTATTAAACTGCATTTCTGAGGCAGCGGAGCCTCGAGCATCGCGAGCCCTGTCAGTCTGGGCTAATGTGAACTTTATTACAATCAGGGCTGAGGTTACCGACCTGCTGACCCATCAAATTTGGTATTGATTGTTTTTTTTGTTTTTTTTTATAAACACACACTGCATTAATTACAGCATGTACTGTGTGATTCACAGTGTGTGGTCAGTGGTGGAGGATGTATTTAGATCTTTTATGTAAAATTACAAGTGTATCAAACTATAATATAAAGCAAACATCATGGGAAACTTTACTTAGTTATATTCAAAATTGTTGCTATGAAGCAATGTGAAGATAAAAAGACAATGACATTTGATTTTTCTTCAAATATACCGGGATAGTTTTACCTGCAAACCTCCGGATCCCTGAAAGCATCACGTTCTTCTTCTCACCATGTTATTTAATGGCGGCTGGCAGGCAGCTTTTAGGCGCATTACTGCCACCTTCTGACGGAAGTCACGCATTACAATCAGGTTAGGGTAAAAACAGGGGGAAATAAGGAAGAACAAAAGTCGCATGTACTGATCGATTTTGGAGATTAAAAACGACTATTTGAATAATCCAAATTCGCGACCCATCCCTAGTATATGGTGGTCAATGCCGACTGAGTAAAGGCTGCACTAATAGCTTCAAAATTAACCCCTGGTCTATGTCCAGTAGGAAGCAAAGACTACACACGGGAAACTATCCTCATTAGACCTTCTTCAGGGCAGACATGTTGACTTGTCATTGTAGGAAAAGCTCAGGTGTATTAATGATGGGTGTACTCCACTTGGGGAGGTGCCGCTTTTGTGCATGTTGGATCTTTAGACTGTGGATAAAAATGGATGTAGCTTCTGGGTTTGACAAGTGAGGCCAGTGCAGAAACAATCCTCTGAATCTGCAGCTCCCCTCAGCTTTAATTTACGGGTTTTAGCTCATTATTTAGCCATCCAACCTGCAACTTTACAACTGTGATTCACTCTCTAGGGCTCACGTGGTGTTGATTTTGGACACAGCAGGCGGCCCATCTCAAAGGGAAAAAAAGCCACTGGACCAAACTGCAAAAGACACAATTAGTGACTAGCTGGTGAGCACAGTGGAGCATTTAGCAGCTAAACAGCCAGATATTCCCTCAGGAGTGGGTGGAGAACAAAGACAGAGCTAAAGGAAAGTGAGAATTGGACATCAAATTAATGCTAAAATATCTCAGTGACGCCAAATGTGTAAATAAGAATTGCTTTGTAGGAAATAACCACACAAACTTAGAACAGCTTTAAGTAAAAACTACACAAGTATTATGACCAAAAGGGATTTAAAGTAGTGAAAATATATGTAAGCAGTTATTCTCCATAATGTTAAGTGGTTTATTTGATCAAATTCTGTCATATTTAAAGGCTTACCGTACTGAGTTCTGTAGGTAAAAACAAAGTACAGTACTCGAGTAAATATTACGTTCCGCCAAGAGCCAAATAGAAAACTGGTAGACGGTCCGTAAAGTAAATGATGTTCAAAATGGAATAATAAAGTAGTCCCGGAAGTAACAAGTAACACGAGAGTGAAATGTGGGAAAGCACACGTCTCCTCCCTCAGCAGCTTCTCTACACTTCAAGTGCTCAAGTGTTTGTCATTCAGCTTAATAAGGTGTCCTCAACAGGGAGCACCAGCTCAGGATGGAGAGCCCGGGTCAGTGCTGTGGAGGGTTTTCCACTGTGTTTGGTGCAGTAAATGGATTTGCATAGGGCTGCACACGAGTGGAGCTGTGGGAATCAAGTCACGAAACCTCTCTTCAGAAGTTGCATGAATTTCCTGGATCTCAAAACAGAGACCAGTTTGTATCCAATATTGTGATTTATTGAGAATTAGTGTTCGGTTTGCATGTATTCATGCATCTTTCCTAAAGTAAACGTAAAAAATAAAATAAAAAACGTAATCAGGTTTGGTTTTACAACACTGACAAGAGAGATGTGCAGAAGTACAACAAATAAAGTATGAAAACTAAAATTCACCATGAGATAACAATTAATTGAAGATGAAATGTTAGTAAATTGAGAAGATATTAAGTTAAACTACTTAACACAAAACTACAAAAACGGTGAAACAGAGATGTCCGAATTTTTCTTTTCTCAGTTAAATTGTAAAACCTTTAATGACATCGTAGTTGACAGAAAAAGCTCGGACCCAAACACCGGAAGACACTCCCGAGGTCGGAAGAACACAAAACAGGCAAAAGAAAATACAGGAAGCCAGCGGGGGCTGAGCCTTAAAAGCTCGGACCCCAAAACGTAAATGAGAACAGGTATGGATCAGCCGCAGGGAGCCATAAACCTGGGAAAGAAAAGTGTTCATGAGCAACTGGCAGGTGGGAATGTAAAGACCTCCTACTGGGAAAATAAATCTGAGTGTCTGTCAAACTAAGAATATCCCTCCAGGAGAGTGGGAGGTTCCTGAGAGCTCTGAGAAGCAGATTTGAAGTCGCTCGACGCGGCAACGTTTGTGGTGAAAGGAAAAAATTGACACGCCCCGAAAAAACAAGGTGAAATAGCAAGACTGGATTAGCCGAGGCTACGCAATTAGCTCGCTGTGTTAACTGTTCAAAATAGCGGGATATCAAAATACAATATTGACCTGTTGAGCTCCATTTTGTACCCGTGTTGGTTTATATGGACAATGACGCGGCTATTTGTCACTTTTCTTCGTCCCGACAGTGGAAACAGAGCAGATTTTCTCTGGGTGGCCATGTTGCCCGTTTCCCAGCTGCCTGAACGCATGAACCTCACGCCAGGGAGAGGAGGACAATGAGGGACAGCTAAAACTAATCAGGGAAGACAATCACAAGTGGGAAACCCACGAGGGCAGGAAGTGAATAAAGACACAAGAGATTCAAGATTACAAACATGAAACAAACAGATTCATGACAATAACATGTAAATGTTGTGAAATTTAACTTAGATTGGAGGGAATCCTGATTTTATTTCAGTTATTGTATATCATAATTTTCACATGAAAATTTGCCTTACCATGAGTATTTGAATTCGCCTAACTGTTACTTTTCCATTCATGTTCTTTGCATAAATAAACATAAACAAAGCCGCAGCGAGCGCTAAGTAAAGACACACACATAGGTTTGCTTAAAAGAAAGCCACAAGTACGAAAACTTAGAAACAAGTTTTTACACTTCTGCTGCGGAAGACTCCATTACAGTGTCGGCTTTACATGTTGTTTTGTTTAATTATTCATCACTGTAATGTAAACATGTTCTAATAAATCATTTGATAATTGCCTGCAGTAAATAGAGACTACTGTAAGGCGGTGAGGCTATAAATTATTTAAACAGCTGCCCTCCTATTATTTCGGCTACAGTGAGGAGGTCAGTAAAGGTCATGGTTCGATTCTTCAGCTCAGCTGACTGAGCCTGAAGTTCCTCTACTTATTGCCTGCAGGAAAAGTTTAAACTTCAGAAATTAATTTCTCTCGCTGAGTTCAAAGCCTCAGTTAGGGCTATATAAGATGAATCCTGTGGGACGTATTGTTTTGCATAAGTTATCTCCCAGACTGTGGCACTGCTCTCTCATCTCTTCTCTGTGTTTTTGGGGCTGAGAGAGTGTTTTGGTAATATGATAATTCATTGTTTGTCTCAAACTTCACGTGTGTTGCCCTCTTGCCCACATCTGACTCATTAAACTTATTTTTGAACTCAAGAGAATAAATTAAAGAATGTAAAATACAAGAAATCCCTCCCGGTGATGGTCCTGAGTGACTCTCACTGCCAAACTTCACGAAATGGCCCGTCGAGCTGGCAGAAGTGGCAGCAATTAGTCTCAAACTGTACCAAAAATCTGAAGTGACAATCTGCACAAATTATAGAGGCTTTGAGAATTACACGACTGCAAGGGGAAAGAAAGAGAGTGATGACAATAGGTCTCCTGGTTTAGGCAATTATGACAGTTTATTCCACTGTGGAATCAAACTCTGTAAAACAACCAAACATATGTGATAATTAAACACCTTGTTTCCCAAAATATGGCTTTTAATCTACTGCTATCTTCCACTCTTTCCTCCCTTTAGACAACATTTTTACCCAGGCTGCAGAGATTTGCTCCAATTCAGCTACAATAGCATTAGTGAGGTCAGCCACGGATGTTGGAGGATCACGTCCGGCTTGCCGTCATCGTTCCACTTCCTCCCGAAGGTGTTTGATGGGGTTGAAGTCTAAGTTTTGTGCAGGAAAGTCGAGGTCTGCCACGTCAAACTAAGAAAGCTGGATTTCTGCAGAGGGACACTGAAACAAAAAGAGACCTTCGCCAAGCTCTTCATACTTGATACTCTTTGAATAAAATATCACGGTAGCATTTTGCATTTCCATAACTGAAACTGAGAGTCCCTAACGTACGTGCCCACATACCATCTTAAGTGGGGTCAAATAACCATAATAATGTTTTTAATTTGAATTATTCTGTCCCAACATGGTTAATAGATGGGATGTGGCTAAAATAAGAAAAAGAAATGACCTGGGGCAGAATTGAGAGATTTAAATGTGAATACATATTGAAGGTACAAAATCCTACATCTTTAAAACCAAAGTTCATTTAACGTGGAATGTTTTTTTGTTTGCTTTACAACATCAGGTTTGACACCAACTTTTTTTGGTTTGGACTAAAACAGCAGGTGTAACGTTGGATCCGACTGAAACAGGCGGTCTCTGTCTGGATCAAACTAAACCAATGTTCGGTTCGTCTGCAGCGTGAAAACGCTTTTTGGATGGTGCAGACTTTCGGACCAATTACGACACGATGCGATGCGATACGATGAGATGGGACTACACTTAATAGCATAAAGAACTGTGAAGTGTATACTGGCTTAAAAACAATATATTGCATATGTACAGTGGGTATGGAAAGTATTCAGACCCCTTTAAATTTTTCACTCTTTGTTTCATTGCAGCCATTTGCTAAAATCAAAAAAGTTCATTTTATTTCTCATTAATGTACACTCAGCACCCCATCTTAACAGAAAAAAACAGAAATGTAGAAATTTGTGCAAATTTATTAAAAAAGAAAAACTGAAATATCACATGGTCATAAGTATTCAGACCATTTGCTCAGTATTGAGTAGAAGCACCCTTTTGAGCTCGTACAGCCATGAGTCTTCTTGGGAATGATGCAACAAGCTTTTCACACCTGGATTTGGGGATCCTCTGCCATTCTTCCTTGCAGATCCTCTCCAGTTCCGTCAGGTTGGATGGTGAACGTTGGTGGACAGCCATTTTCAGGTCTCTCCAGAGATGCTCAATTGGGTTTAGGTCAGGGCTCTGGCTGGGCCAGTCAAGAACGGTCACAGAGTTGTTCCGAAGCCACTCCTTTGTTATTTTAGCTGTGTGCTTCGGGTCATTGTCTTGTTGGAAGGTGAACCTTCGGCCCAGTCTGAGGTCCAGAGCACTCTGGAAGAGGTTTTCTTCCAGGATATCTCTGTACTTGGCCGCATTCATCTTTCCTTCAATTGCAACCAGTCGTCCTGTCCCTGCAGCTGAAAAACACCCCCATAGTATGATGCTGCCACCACCATGTTTCACTGTTGGGATTGTATTGGGCAGGTGATGAGCAGTGCCTGGTTTTCTCCACACATACCGCTTAGAATTAACGCCAAAAAGTTCAATCTTGGTCTCATCAGACCAGAGAATCTTATTTCTCATAGTCTGGGAGTCCTTCATGTGTTTTTTGGCTAACTCTATGTGGGCTTTCATATGTCTTGCACTGAGGAGAGGCTTCCGTCGGGCCACTCTGCCATAAAGCCCCGACTGGTGGAGGGCTGCAGTGATAGTTGACTTTGTGGAACTTTCTCCCATCTCCCTACTGCATCTCTGGAGCTCAGCCACAGTGATCTTTGGGTTCTTCTTGACCTCTCTCACCAAGGCTCTTCTCCCACGATTGCTCAGTTTGGCTGGACGGCCAGGTCTAGGAAGAGTTCTGGTCGTCCCAAACTTCTTCCATTTAAGGATTATGGAGGCCACTGTGCTCTTAGGAACCTTGAGTGTGCAGAAATTATTTTGTAACCTTGGCCAGATCTGTGCCTTGCCACAATTCTGTCTCTGAGCTCCTTGGACAGTTCCTTCGACCTCATGATTCTCATTTGCTCTGACATGCACTGTGAGCTGTAAGGTCTTATATAGACAGGTGTGTGCCTTTCCTAATCAAGTCCAATCAGTTTAATTAAACACAGCTGGACTCCAATGAAGGAGTAGAACCATCTCAAGGAGGATCAGAAGAAATGGACAGCATGTGAGTTAAATATGAGTGTCGCAGCAAAGGGTCTGAATACTTATGACCATGTGATATTTCAGTTTTTCTTTTTTAATAAATTTGCACAAATTTCTACATTTCTGTTTTTTTCTGTCAAGATGGGGTGCTGAGTGTACATTAATGAGAAATAAAATGAACTTTTTTGATTTTAGCAAATGGCTGCAATGAAACAAAGAGTGAAAAATGTAAAGGGGTCTGAATACTTTCCGTACCCACTGTATAGTACAACATATTGCATAGTCTAAGAATACATTGAACACTTTAGGTAAGTTGAGGCAGGCTATCGTCTCTCATTAAACAATAAAAGAAGAAAAAGAACCAGAGGAGAAGTAAAAATGAGCACATGGGAAGAAGAGGAGACAAAGTATTTAACTTTAATTTGGTCCGACGAAGAAATCAAAAGTCAGCTTGAAAGAAAACGCATAAAAATGCTCGCAAAAAGCTTTCTGATTCCTTTCCTTTTGTTTTACCATTACTACAGAGGCACGGGACATGTTTACATAGACCAAAGAAAAATTGAGATTTTCTGTCCTTTTTTGCGCATTAGTTAGTTGTTTACTGAAGTAGAATGGAGTTCTAAAAGTAGAGACAAACAGAAAAAGTTATTTCTTTGTCGCAAGTTGTCGCGTGTCGATCGGGTGTCGTGAATCTGGTCTGGTGAGAACTGTGTGCTTTTGACAAGCCAAAAATGAACAAATAGTTCTGAAAATGCTGAAAATTAGAACTTATTCTCTGAAAGGTGATGATGACAAGAGATAGGTACGTCAGGCAAAGGTCTATATATTGCAAAACTACAATATATATATACCCAAATGTAAGCAATGTAACAAAAACATAAACCTTCGTTTGGATTTTTATGTGTGAAAATGCTAATCTTTAAAAGAATATACATTAAAGCAGCAGTTTACATACAGGACTTCTGGTATTTCAGGGGTTGTGCTCCAGATACATCTTAACTTTGACTCTGAATTCAAATCTGACCATTTACACATTTCGTTTTGTTTTGTTTTGATGCAGTGCTCAAAGATAACGTTGCCAAAGTATGAAGGAGCAAGTCGTTCTTTTTGAGATGTAAAACAGGTAGAGGAGGGTGGAGGGTTTGAGTATTAAGGGGAGTAACCAATACAGTATATAGATTACTTTACGGGTGGACACGACAAAGTAATCTTGTATTCCTCAAAAGAAAAATAGAGACCTGAGTTCTGAGAAACTTCAGCTAGTTGTTGAGTTTCAGAATAATTTACCTGAAAAGGACTTCATTTAAACTAAAGCAAATCTTCATTCAATATTAATTCAGTGTTGGAAACTTTATTTATTTTTTTATGATTAATTTCATATTGCGAGTAATAGACGCGTGTTTTAAAACGAGTTAATTGGAACCAACAATGAGAAAATGACCTGAAAGAAAATCATTAATTTTATTTTCATTTAAGTATCGTTTTTTTTTTTTTTTTTTTTTAATCAAAAATATTAATAAGTGGGCTAAGAATAGACTTCTTTGCTCAAGGCATAAGTTGCATGGTTGGCTGCAACATGCATGTAGGTCAGTTTTAGTATTTCTTTAAAGTACTGTGAGATCTGTTTGTTTCAGTGTTCGGTATGTTTCGCGTGGCGTGAGGCGACGGATGACGTGATGAATGTGTAGAGGAAGAACACGAGCAGGCCGACTTTTAAAAGCCGATATGTTGTGGTTAAACGGCATCTGCCTCCGAACACTGTGTCCGGCAGGACGCTGCCCGCCGTGAGCAGCTTTTCTCACATTTGACGAGCAATACACACGAGAGTGACTTTTTGACGTGAAAAATATCAAATGGTGCAATACAAATAGGATCACAATCAGGAGGAAGTAGTTCCTACTGGAGATGTTGACAAGACAAATCTTTGTTCATTGGGTTGTAATAATCTGTAATCAGAGCACAGCAAATGTGTTTTCCATCAGACTGTTTTGTAGTGCAGATAGATTTGAAAAATTGCCTTAGGGCTGTGATCAAACACTGGAATCACATCATCTCAAATAGCCAGCATTAGAATATTTTGTAAACAGTGTTCTGTAATCGCTGTCCTTTATTTTATTTTTTTCTCTCTCTGACATAGTAAAAAAGAAAAAGACATCATCTTGTGGGTTTTTTTTCTTCCCGGAGTGGAGGTTGGCATTTAGAGTGAAGATGAGTCAGAGCTACAGTTTATACAAATACTGTTGACTTTAGAAATCAGACTTTTGGGAGTTAGTAGCTCCTCAAATAGCCGTACAGATTGGGCAGTGGTTCCCCTGGGTGAAGGTGTGTCCTACTTTGCACAGGAGCCAGAGAGGCAATTTGAAATGCTTTGATGTGCGATGCAGCGGAGGCTTGGGAGGGTTGGAGCGGGATGTGTGGAGTCTAGGAATTTGTTTGGAAACAGAAGTTACATGAAAAAAAAAAAGGGTGGGTTTTCTTTTGGCTATGAATATACATATCCAGCAGAAGACTTTGTTAGAAAGATAGAACCTTATTTCATTTCTAAATCTTTATCCGAAGCGAGAACACAAACCCGGCGTAGGTGGAATCCCAAAGGCATCGAGGATAAACAAGAAGGATTTATTAAAAAGCCTCTCTAGGCCTGCCGCAATTGTTAGAAAATCACTATGTATGAGCATTTTAAAGAAACATATGATTTGATATTCACTAAACTATTACTAAACCATATGGTAGCGATGGATATGACTCAATCAAGCCTGTCAATCAAACGGACACCCAATAAGACAATTTTCTAATTAATGACGGGGTTATTTTTTTAGATAGATTAACTACACCATGACAACTAGTGGAAAAAAATGTATTGAGACGTCCACTTTCACATAGTCAATGGGTTCAAATTGAAGGGTCGCAGCTTTTGACTTTTTTGACGATTCGTAAACGGTGCTTGATGCACGTTGATGGTGAGTTAAACTATTTGATTTTTTTTTTTTATGACTTAATATTTGACAGCAACAAAAATAAAAACCTATCCCTAAAAAATGCCTGATTGCGGTAATTTGAGAATTCATTTAGCATAATTGTTGAAATCAGTTCCACTTATCTGATTGAAAACATTTGGATTAAAATAACAGAAATGTCATTTCACGTTGTTTTCCACAGTCTCAGGTTTGACTGTTGCTCTTTTAATGATGTCATCTCACTTGTGGTTCAGATGTTTAATGCTAATAAACATCTTCTTCATGAGGCGTATTGAACTATGATTCAGGTTATACTTGATAGCGGCAGAAAATGAACAGAAAGACAAGAAAAAAGCAATCATTTCTATGACAGTTAAATTGTCAATTTAAATTTCATCATCGTGACTGACCTTAACCTGAGTTTCTCACAGTGTTTTACACATTTGTTTACTTGGTTATGTTCACTGGCAGAAAGTATCTCTTTTAGTCCAGGAAATGTTTGAAAGTTTTTGCTTCATCACAGAAGATCATCGCCACTTAACATTTTCAAATGAAAGCAATTCTGTTTTATCTTTTGAAGGATGGATTGGAGGAACCGTTTTCCTCACAGTTACAGGCAGCCACTGTTTTATATTCTTTTCCGCACGGCGTGAAAATCAATAAAAGCTTGAGCGGTCTAATTTATCACAGTAAATATCAAGCGTGCTTGAGCTTTTTTCTACGTTGTATTTTTTTTGTCAACTGTAACACACATGAACTCTGCTCTGCACCACCTCCTGACAATTTAACTTAGACAAAAATGAATTCATTGGATACGCATTCAAAGGTAAAAAACAGAGCGGCAGCGTTGGCACGGTGATCAACTTTGATTTTAAGTGTGTGTGATTAAGAGTAAATGGGCTAAATTATTTCAGTATTTAACCGAGACAACAACCTTTCTCTAACCTTTACTCAAGGATCATGAGCAGATAAACAAATTAAAAACATTACCAGTGAATGTTTTGCAGATCCCCAAAAAATATTCATCTTCACGATGATCAAATGTAAGCCAGGCTTCTTTCCGGATGTATTTTGTGTTACATATTATTAAGTTAATATTATGTACATTTCCTTTTAAGGAGGCAGTGTTTACATTCTGTGGTGGGTCTCATTACATTACTGACATGCTGATTTTCTTGCCCATAATGAAGATGGGCAAGAACATTTGTTTATATGGTTTATTTAGTTCTCATCATTTGACACGTATATACAAATATATATGTGATAAGTGAGAACATGCCGAGCCCTTCACCTAGAGACTCGTGCACATTTGGTGTATTGTTTTGTCATTTTACAGCTTTTTTTTTTTACTGAATATACATTAACATTTGAATTACTCCTGGTGGTGCACTGTGAATCTCTTTTGACGTCTTCTGACGTACGAATCAAGGCCAATTATTATTTCCATGGCAACATGCATGTGGCGTATAGTTCTGAATGCACATGTTTAAGAAGCTCTGAGGCTGCGGCGCAAACAATAATGAAGCAGTGAACATTACTAACCGATTTGGTTTCAGCTCAGATGGATAGGTTTCCTCGGATACGGTATATATACGTTACTGATTTCATTTTAAATTTTTTAAGAAAAGAATCAACTCCGGTTTTGTAAAACCACTCTGTGCATTAGGAGCAGTGAGTGACTGTGTTTCATCTGTGCAATATCTGTGCAACACGCATACATAGATGTCTTTGATAAGGTAAATTAGCTTTTTCTTCCCATTCTGTGGATATTTTCACCAAAAAAAAGATCTTTCATGTCGCACCTTTAGCGTCATGAAGGATAATGTTGACATTCCATCGCCTGGGACTATGTACAGTTCACACGGTGGCATTGAGATCACAACAACAGTGTCCATGTTTATTTGAAGCTGAAAATTAAGTGGCATGTTTGTTTAATTGGTGTGAATAACGATATGCTATGTACTGTTGCTATTTAAATTTATACGTAGAAAAATGTGAAGAGTCACACAGAATATATTATAGTACAACAGAATTTAGTTTAAAATTAGCAGCTTCTGAACCAGCCACATCATTAAAATGCTTTTTACTTAAAGTCGGTTTTGCACAGTGAAGCTGAGAGTGGATCTCAGCTGCTGTTTAGCCGTCACACTTAAGAGTTAGATTTAGCATGTCCCTATCCTTAAAAATAGATGCGTAATGAAAGCCGGTGTTTCAGCAGAAAGTTCAAGACTTGAACTTTACCTCTTGTCATTTATTTCTACAGCAAAGACGGTCCTCTTTGCAGCCATACCATTTGTGCAGAGAAGAGAGTACATAACATTAATCCGACTAATGAGCTATCACGTTGAATAAATAAATATACAAGAACAATAATGTATTTTAATAAGAAATGCTAAAGGGCACTCAGATGAAAAATGACCTCTCAAAAGTATTAGCCTATAGAATAAATCTGACTTCCTCTGTCTGTTGACACGTGGGGTCCATGTGAAGTTGATTTTAATAATTGATCACCACAAAGTGCTGGGAGAGAGCTTTGCTGAAAAGCAAAAGAATAGGTTTTTATGTTTGAATCACAACATCCTATCGATCCCGTTTGAATAACGCTTAGTGGAAGAGTCACAGACTTAGGGAATATTTATGGATCCTTCTTGACCTCAGCATTTCCCTGGGAGATTGCGTTTAAGGCTATGAAATTGACTGCCAAATCTGCACCCATACAATGGATAAATCTAAAGTGACAACAATAATCAGAGTGGAGAGATTAGCACTTCTCTTCTTCTTTTTTTTTTTTTGTCCATCCCACAAAGACATACATCATCATCAGCAACGGCTTAAGGTGGAGCAGCCTCACCTGAAGAGGTGGTCGCTCCTAGCTCGCATGTTTTTGCAACACTATTCTCATTTGTCACCTTTGATCCATCAACAGTTATTTTCTGAGAGACAGCACAGAAATGCTTCAGGTATAATACCGAGGCATACTCAAAATGTAAAGTGATGCGAGGGCTATTTCTGCACCCTGATTGTCCGTACTTAAAAATATTTTTGTGCAGAATACTAATCTGCAGCCTGGAGGCATTTTACATTTATTTTTATAAAAATTTAAAAAAAACAAACAAACATTAGAAATGACTTCAAAAGTAAATATATATAAGCTTTTATGGGTCTCGCATAGATTTTGGTCGCACAAAGGAACTTATCTCGTCGTTATTTCTTAATTTCCTGTGCTGCCTTCGCTTGTCTGTTCGCACAATCTGATGATTTGTAGGTCGAAGTGAAGATGCCCAGAAACAAAATGGTTTAAAGATTTGTTTTATAGAGTGGACTCTATCTGCCCATCCTGCCAAACTAATACGCAGCAGTTTGAGAGAGAGCAATCAAATGGAAATGGAAATTTGAGCAGCTTAAAGATGAAGCTCATTTTTCCCTCAAGAGCCTGTGAGTGTTCTGCCAAAATGTGCGATTCTCTTTTTCACAGCGACGGTACCGAGGGTGTCCTGGCTGATGTTCACAGCCTCCCTCTGACAGACATGTTTCCTCTTTTACCACGCTTGATATCTCAGATTATTCCACAAAAACATAGCGCCAGTGTTTCTTTGGTCACCATTCACATATCATTTATTGATATTTGTCAGCCTAAAATGTTTATGAGTGAACAATGTTAAAGTTTTATTACTGTTTAATAAGTCATGTATTAAAGTTTTATAGCCCGGCTACGGTTCACTGAACCTGCACCCGTACAGAAAATGTTTCCTGTCAGGCTTTGGATTAACAAAAGTAATAAAGAGCTTAAAAAAAAAAATAATTACAAAAATTCCTTCTAAAACAAAAAGTGCAACGAGTGTAAGGAATCGATTAATGAATTCTATGTAGGCAACAAGAACAGGGCCGAATATGCTGCGTTCAAATATGGTCGTATTCACTTTGTACATGAGAAGAGTCCACATGAACGGCGCCCTCTTGTGGTATTCACGACGTCGGAACTCAAAACTTTCTATAAGCCTCGAGTTCACGAGTTATGACGTTTACAGGAAGGTCAGAGGTCATGGAAGTTCATTTTTTCGTTGGATGTTCAGATAATATGTTGTAATTTTAGTCATGTAGAGTTTGTCTTCATAACTTAGATAATAGCCTACGTCTGAGGAAAATGTTGATCTTCCAACAGCCTCATCTTTTCCCTCTGTGTCTTTGTATTTCCTGCATTACGTTGCCTGCCTGTTATCTTGATAAACTGTTAGCCTCTGTGGCTTCTAGACGCCGTTTGTTTTGCCGTAGCCAATAAACGGCGGGTTTTTTTTTTTTTACGAATGAACCACTTGAACGCCGATCACGCGGTGCTCACCGTGTTGTAATCACGAGCTCACGAGTTCCAGTTGAACGCATCATTACATACGAAGCACAAAACCAGAGAGCAGATTGTTTTTCAGTGCAGTTCGTGTCCAGGTGGTCTCAGTCTTTGAACTGCGATCGACTCCTCTGCAGTCATCTGCACGGGCTCTCGAAACACGAGATTTACTTCGCGCTAACGCTCGAAGACCCAAAAACCATGAACTGACCTTCATGGGTTGACAGATTATATAAAACAATATATATATTTATATAAATATAAAATTTATCACAATATAATTATGATCATCTTGGAATCTGAATTTAATAAACAATGAGCAACATGTGTACCAATCCGAAGTGTCTGCTTTTATTGGTTAACTACACCAGAAACACTCAATGAATAACTTTAGATAAAGAAAAACAGTTTAAAAACCCTATACAAACGTGCTGTTGGAGTGCGATACCTATTATTCACTTAACATAATTTCATAAAAATAGTCCACATATCTTATAGTTTCACTTTCAAAGTGAGATATCACCGACTGCTGCGATCACAAACACCTATGTTAAACGTTCGTTTGTGCTGCTTCAAGGACTCGTGTTTGTTTCCTGAGCTTTTATCTTCCCTTCCACGCTGAGAAAAAGAAAAACAACTTTTGAAGGCTCGGCCCCACGGTTACACAGAAGCAAGTTAGTTCCTTTTTTTAAAACTGAAGCGGCGAAGTAGCTTCTCATTCGGAGGGCTGGTGGAGGCAGAGACAAAGAGCCGAAGTGATGAAAGGACGAGACAAAGAAGGAGCGGCAGAGAAAGAGCGAGGGGCGGACGCCAGGTGACGGGATAGCTGTCGCCGCCGTCGCACTGCTGCTGATCTGTAACGACACCGACGTACTCGCGAGGTAATCCTCGCACGTGTCTATAGATCCTATTTGGCGTGCCGAATCGATATGGGCAACGTAACTCCAAACTGTCTACGTGAGAAATTCCTGCAGCTGTACATTGTGCAGGTGGAATATTAACGAGCAGGCGCCTGTCTCCATCCATACATCAAAAAAAGGAGCGCGTGTGAGTGGTATGAATGTTAATATGTAGTTATGGGGACCAAATATTAGCGCTGGATTACAGGTGACTAGCGGGCTTTTGAATCTCTTTCCTGTGATGCCCTTTGAATGCGTTCACTCCCTTTGAAGTGATGTCAGTTTTAAAATATCTCAGCCCTTTTATGTTTAACCACGAGTGTTTGTGTTCCAGAATTCTTTTCTCTTTTTTTTTTTTTTTTTTTTTGGGGGGGGGGGGGGGGGGATGAAAGCATCACAACAGTCAGCATCCATCAAAGAGAGCGGGGGAAAAAAAAAAAAAAAGTCTGGGAAAAGTCCTGCTCATAACGAAGCATGACTTGTTAAAACACAACACGGGGCTGTTGTTGTGTCTGTGATGGGGGTGGGGGGTGGAGGGGGGGAGGGGGGGGGGTGCAGCGGGTTAAAGAGTTGAATGACAGACGGATCCTGACAGAACCGGCTCGCTCGCTGCTGTCACTGAATTTGATGGACTGATTGTGTGTTTGGCAGCGGTAATGAGCTTTACAGTATGTGAGTTACATGCCAGGAGCTGATTCGTATGCTGGGTGAGCTAGCTAATTGTTCACCAGTGCACGCCCCCCCCCCCCCCCCCCACCCCCCGGTCCCACGGCTGGATTCATTTAGCCTTTATTTTTACCTCATTATACAGGCCTATGTTATTGCCAAGTTGCGCGTGTGAGGTATTTTTGTATTGTTGAAACTGACTCGAGTAATTTAATTTGAAAAAAAAATATCACCCGTACCAGCCTGCACTCACTCCTCTTAAATACAAAACAGAGGGAAGGCACACATTTAAACTAAAATATATTGAGTGTTCAACCCGATACGCACACACACACACACACACACACACACACACACACACACACACACACACACACACGCACACGCACACGCACACACACAAAACTATTCTCATCTCTTTGTCATTTTATTTTATTGCTTTCAACAAGCTGCTTTTATTAATACTTCATATTGCAACAAAAAGCAAAACTCCCCAGCTGAACTTCACCGACGACCTGTGCTCCCTTCAACCTCGTGCTCAAATCGAACGTGAGAAGCTGTTGTGGGGGGGGTCTTTGTTTTTTTTTGTTGTTTGTTGTTTTTCTTTCAAGGAGTAAAGTTGGCTCACAGCACAGAGCAGGAGGACCAGGAAGAGGACGTAGAGGTTCAGTAGGTCCGTAAGCCGAGGGATGAAAATGTTCTCTGATGCTGAACCCGCGGTCGCTCTGGATCTCGAACGGCAGCTCGGAGAACTGACAAAAACCGAGCGTCGCCGCTGGCGATCCAGCGGCAGCCTCTCGCGATCCAGCGGCAGCCTGCCCCCGGAACAAACTACGCCCGACGCAGAGCTCCGATTCTCCCGGAAGGAAAAAAAAACACAAAAAACACAAAAAACAAAATATCCCTCAAATACCCCTTTTTCTGGTCACCAAAGCCCGAACGGTCCGTCTGTGCTGCCGTATTAAGGCAGGACGCCTGAACCCGAGATGTGAAAGTTTGCATTTGAATTTGAATATAATTTTTTTTTTTAAAAACGAGGAATGATTCACGACTGCTGTGGAGTTTCCACCGCTGAGTCGTTGCCATCAGCCCACAGAAAACCCTCGCACGCTTTCGGAAGAGATTTCCCTGCGCCTTCCTTGTTAATCATCATTTGTCGATTCATCTTTATCTCGCTCCCTCTGACTCTGTGTGTGTGCGTGTGTGTGTGTGTGTGTGTGTGTGTGTGTGTGTGTGTGTGTGTGTGCGCGCGCGTGTGTTCCTGCGCCGCGGCTTGGCATCTACCACTGTGTGGGCAATACAGCCCCGAGGGTTGTACCCCACAAAGCGAGTAATGGCGCTAAGCACGCAGATAGAGGGCTGATTTGGAGCGAGAGGCAGCTCTAATCTTATGAGGTGTCAGCAGCATTGTGTCATAGATTAGCCGAATCTTTCTCTTTATTTCCTCAAAGATCGTTATCTCTGGCGCGTCCGCCTCCTCCGGCGAGGACCGCTGTGCAACATCTGACGCTCCCGTTTTATTATCATTAGTTCTAGTGGTAGTGATAGCTGCTCGATGGGCGTGCGGTGCGAGGGCCGCGATATTGTGATGCGAGTTCTTTCTCGGGTTGTGCGGAGGGATGTGGGACGAACGCCGAACACCGGGGGATTTTACAACCGACGACGACTGTTCGTTAAACGTCAAAATAAGTACTTCATTGATCAGATACACCAATTTGACTTCCTGTATGACTGCTGGTGTTTTGCGCTGCGTTCAACATGTGACAACGTTTGCATGATTGTCAAATCCTTTTTTTTTTTTTTTTAAATGGCTTCGCATAAACTTTTATACTTATAAAGTAAGATATCATCCCAATATTTGTCCAGTTGTGGTACTTTTTCCAAAGTATATTTTTAGGTACATTTTTCCGACTGTACGTTTCTAGTTAGAAGAAAAGTACTATTTATTTGACATCGGCAATTACAGGTTATCGACCAGATTGAGATTTTTTTTTTTTTTTTTAACTATAATGTGCAACATGGTAATAAATTACTCTTTGGAGAATAAAATTGCAAGTTTTATATGGGGAATAATTGTCTTATATTACTTCATCAAAATGTGGAATACAAGACTGGTATTACAGTTCGTAATTAAACCTGCATTCATCCATTTTATTGGTCAACAAGCTCTGAACACTTACATATCATCACCCTTCATGGTGTCATATTTATGCAAGAATCAAGCCTCGTCTTGTAATACCACTTCGTACATTAGGAGGCGACAGCGAGTTACTGCAGCGTGCCGTCTGCTCTCAGCCCGGCAGTTTGGTTCAATTTTACAACATTTTTGCTTCGTCAGTACCTTTTTTTTATTTCATAATTGTTGGCTGCCTTCACGAGCTATCACTGGCATGGCCACAGCGAGCGTTAACCGCTGTCTTACCGACCGGAGGAAAAGAAACCAACTTCATGCCTTTGCTCTTCGCGAGCCGTCTCCTGGAAAACAACAACTCAACCCGGGCGTTTCCGCCGTCCTTGCATTTACCGACCCGTCCCTCGTAAGCAGAGGGCAGAGTACGCTGCTTCTTCTTCCTTTCATGTCGGACCGGCGACAGACCGGCTGCCACGGGGACTCGCTGTCGCCCCCCGGAGGTGCGGGGGCGGTATTTTCCGAGACAGGAAGCGTCGAGCTGATTAGCATCTCGCGTTGCCCCTTGAAATTTGTGTTGGCAGACTTGTCAGCGAAGAGTCAGTTATTTGCACCTCCAGCAGATGTGTAGCATCAGCTTTTTATTTTTTTATTTTTATTTTTTGAGTGTTTCTTAAAACTTTGTGAAAACTCACACTTCCTTCCGCTTTGTATTTGTCTCCACAAATACCTGAAGAAAACATCTGGCTCTTCAGCTGCTAAACGCTGCGCCGCGGTCCCCCCCCCCCGGCTCGTCTCGGACCTTTTTCCTGCCTTGTTTTGTCGTCGAGCAGGTCGTGTGCGGTCGGCAGTTTTAGAGTTGTTGTTGTTTTTTGTTTTTTTTAAATATACGGAAAACAAAATAATTACACGAGAGCAGCGAGAGTCGCTGAAACGGTAAAGCTGAGGGGTGCCGCTTTATAAAAGTATTGATTTGAGCTGCTCTGAGCAGCGATACGTACGCACTCCTTCACCAGCGTGCGGCACAATGACAGCGAACCGATGTTTGAGATGCAAACGGGCAGACGAAGCGGCAATAGGTCTTCGTCATCTTAAGGGGAGACGTGCGGGCAGATATGAGCTACGGCGGGAGACACGATCGTGTCGGCTCGCTTTAAGGTGGCCGGACGGACGCCATCAGCTCCCCGTGAATATGTTTCAGGCCGTTGGACGTGATTGGTGACGAGTCTTCGACGCTGTGCCTGCGAGGTCGGGGGGGCGAGGCGACGGCGTACGCGGCGAAGGTTTTTCCTGCTTCAAGCGACACGGCAGTCTCGCGGCCGCATGTTTCCTCTGTCCTACACGTCCCCATTATCGTCCTGCTTTCGGAACAAATGGACTCGTCCCCGTTACAATAAGCTTCAAACGCTGGCTTTAAGTTGACAGTGCAATGCATGCTAAATGGCGCCGGAGCCGTGGGCGCACAATGTATTTCCCAAAGTAGTTACAGAGGTGTCTTTATCTCTTTCGGAGAAAAACGCAGAAGGCCATTACAACTTAAACTGTGCAAATTGCCGCGACCAAATGCGACGACCCCGAAGTCATGTGGGTGGCGCGCTGACAACGGTCTGAAAAGGAAAGACAGACGAACACAGCTCTGCATTTAAATCTGTTTATGCTGCTGCATTATATTATTTGCACTCTGTGCTACAAGGGTGTGTGTGTGTGTGTGTGTGTGTGTGTGTGTGTGGGTGGGGTTGGGTGGGGGGGTTTGGGGGGCACTCCAAGATATGGAAGCTGGAAACGGTGGTGGCAGAAAAATCAGAGGAAGAGCGGCAGGGACTGTGGATAAAGACGTCAAAGGCAGCGCAGGGTACGAGGAAAACCGATCAACCGAATCACAAAGGTGCCGATATAACCACTAACGAGCCAAGCAAACGACCTCTGGAGAACGCCTTTTGAAAACACAGCTGAGACGACACCACAAACGGCACACGCACTTTTAAAACGGTTTCCTTTTGGAAGTTGGTTGCCGAAGTTTTGTTCCCGCCGCAGCCGGCGGGTCTCCGCGCAGCGTGGAGACGCTTTTACTGGCCGTATCCTCGCTGCAGTCAAGACGAGCTCCGCCCGACGTCTGACTTTCACAGGTTTTGTTGGAAGTGGTCGTCGTGGAGAAGCGCGTCTGCGGCGTCTCGCAGAAATCCAATATTTTTAATTAAAATTGTTTCGTTGAAAGAAGTTAAATAGTTTTCTTCAGAAGAAATATCCCCCCCTAGAGACGTGTTGACACCAGGTTGACTGGAGTTTCCAGAGGAAGGAAAATTTGGTGTGCTGAGGGAATTATTTGTATTTTTTTTTTTTATTTTTTTATGGGGGAAAAAAAGGTCCTTATTTATCTGTCTCAAACAAACCATTTTGGCTCCTCTCTCTGAAAACCTACTGTCTCCTGATTGTGACCGTAGTGTTTGTCGTAGTTGCGACTCAGGTGTTGTAGAACGTCGTAAACAAATTTGGCGTTGGATGTAAAAATAAAGTCAGCCATTTCAACAGCTCGACAATTACTGGAGGAAACTGACAAATGTTTTGTAATTTGGTTGGACCGACTCTTTACGGCATTTTTTTTTTAAGGTCAAAAAAGTACAACTCAACATTTAATTATCACTTGTCATTCAAGCTGTGTGAAAAGTGGAAAATCTGGACGTGTGGATAAAAGATAGCGGCCCAAATCCTTTTATTTACATTAAACCCGACGTAGAAAGATGAATGTGTGTGAATGTCAATCAGATGAGCGCCGACAGGTGGTCGCCTCCCAGTCCTGACGATGTCTCCGCGTAGCTGCCATGTCTTCCTATTTGTCTACAAACAGTCTCAGGAGTTCGTGGGAGATTACGACTCCCTGGATCACCCCGGGTTTCTGCTTCTTTTCCTTTTGTAGCAAACATACAGCTGCCAGGCCCGGCGACGAAAGCCGGCCGTCGGTACGAGTGGGACTGTGGAGACCCCTGCGAGCCTGACAGTCACTGAGGCTAATTAGAATCCAAATATAGAATAATAAACCGGCGCTTTGCCCACACGGCTGGTCGTCATGGTTATACCTCCATGGGGACGAGTTTGAATGAAGACACCAGTCGGAGTCGTAGCGCCGCCGCTTTTCTTTTCTTTTTTTTTTTTTGTATTCCTTCTTGATGTGTTTTGAGTTTGCGCGCGTGTGTTTCTGGCCTGTCAGCGCGGCACATCAGCAGTCTTAACAGGCGGTCCCTGCGGAGGCCAGACTGACAGGTAGGTAATGATCAAAGAGGCCGTTTCCTGTGTTTTCATGTTGGGCTCGCGGAGAGACACATCTGTACCACCGGTGCCTCGGCGCTTTTAATGGGCTCCGGTGGCAGAAAGCTCATCGTCACGCACGCCGTGTACACGCGCGGGCACGTGCCAACACAAGCTGTAGTTATTTCGGAACTCGTTCCAACAACAGGAACTAAAACGTTTCTCAGACTCGTACCGCACTGCCTCCCGTTTAATAAATCGCTGAACTCTCGCCGCCTGCCACTCTCGCCGACTCTCAGTCATCCCCAACTGTATCGCACGTCCATAAAATATTAACCTGAAGGGGAAACACAGGCGAAGCCACCCGGTCTGTCTCTGGTCCGACCCCCCGCTCCTCCTCCTCCTCCTCCTCCTCCTCAGGACTATAAGCAGGACTATCTCTCTCACTCAGGTGCCAGGCCACTCACAGCTATCTTACCCTCGATCTTGTGTCCACAGTTGCTGGTGGCTGTGTGGACGGCTCTGCGCTCTGCTCCACTTCGTTCAGCCTGCCAGTTTCTGTTTAATCAATTGAAGCAATTCAGATTGTATTTGAAGGAGGCCGAATCTCATCTGCGGTTGGATGTTGCTGGAAATGAAGTGCATCCTTGAGGATGAGTGTTAAAACAGCCTCACTTTATCTGGAAGATTAAAAACTTCAGGGTCACGGTAATCTGTTTTAATGAAACTGTCAAGTAATCCGAGAAGCTGTAAACTCGGCGGCGGCGTTTCAGGCTCTCGCTTGTTGTGTATGTCTGTGTTTTAGCTGACTGAATTTATACACAATTTTTCAAATTACTGAATGGCAGAGAAGAGGGTTATGTGATTGCTATGAGAGGTAAATTAAACAGCAATTAACCAATGTTAAGGTAATTGCGTAGCCAATCAGATACAACTCCAGCAGGTAGGGGAGGCATGAAGTGCTGATTTAATCATCTATAAGATCTCCTCCTTTAAGCACTCTTTTGAACCCTTAATTCAGCAGATTTTTCCCTTCTATTTTTTTTTTTTCCTACTTCCATTTTTACAAGGGATTTTATTTACTCGCAGCATTCACACTTTTGTACCACTGGCTTTGGCATTTATCAGGCAGGACTCAGTAAATCTTTCCTTCATACAGGCATATCTTTAAAATCAAAAGATGAGTCACTCAAACATCATCTTGAACCCTTCCCTTACACCTACCTACACTATTCCATCTTTATTTTTTTACCCGGGACAAAATCCTTCTGAAACCGTACACAAAAAAAAGCCCCTTTATTTTCCATTTTCTTAAAAACTCCTTTAAAGAAGACCTTTTATGTGTTTTTGTTTTATATATATATATATATGTGTGTAAAAGGTTGAACGTTCTTTGTGGCCAATTGAAATAATTAGTTAAATGTTTGTAAAAGGAATTCCTTCGAGCGAAAAGCTCAGGCTTCAGACTGTTCTGAACACTCGGCTTTCTTTCTATATTCTGTCTGTAACACCAAAAGAAATTATGCTCATAGCCTTTATAAAAATGGATGTACTGTGCATTCAGGCTGCCGGGAAGTGGGAAAGTTCCCGTTTGAGATCATTCGACTTCCGAGTCGGGAGCGTTCACAAACAGGCCAAATGGCCACTGTGAAAAAAAATCTGCTCCATTTCTGCAGTTAGATAATATAGCACCATCATCAGCATCTGTATATAAACAAACATGGAGCTCAGGAGGTCAACGTTATTTGTACACTACATTTCTACACGTTTTGAAAGAAGGTAGGCTAGACGAACTGCAGGCAAGGCAAGTTTCAAAGCAGGTACATCTGAAAAACCCTCCTGTTTTCCGTGTGGGATATTCCCAGTCCGTCGGACATTCAGGTGTTTTTAGTCTCCGGGCCTGAAAACTACTGAACTGCCTGAAAGTGCAATACCACTGAGGGCCACCAGGGCTAGGGCGATAAAAATAAACTCTGGCTCCATTTAATAAACAGCAACCTCTCATAAAATACAAAGTCAGCAAATGTTTTCCACAAGTCATCGAGGTGTCATGAGATAACTTCCCTCCTTCTGATCAGTGGTCTGGTCCTTCTGGAAATAATTCCCTCGTTCATTAGATATTAGGCCTAACAGAGATGTGTGTTTGGGGACAGGTCACATGCGCACGCGTTAAGAAGAGACGAGGTGTTTCGTCCACGCAGCTTATTATAAGAAGCACAGATCCATTTTAAAGTCATGTGACCTCTCGTGGTCGTATACATAACGACAATCCAGAGACGCAGTTCAGATGACGTCTGTGTAATGTCTTTTTCGTTGTCAGGGAGTGGCGTGTTGGTTGCAGGAGACTGCTGTTCGCTCAAAGCCTATCACTGTTGCCACGACAACGAAGTTTGCATTACTTTGAGGAAGTAGTATGTATATAAAGGTTTTCATATACAGCTTGTGTTTGAAAGTCTAAATCCACCCTCATATCATACTGTAAGCTTGTAAAGAGGCGTCCTGCTGTAATCTTTGTTGCTGCGGATGTTCACAGACATAATGACAGATTCAGACGTAAACATGTCAAACAAATTATGTTGATTGGTAGGTGCACGGTTTCCTTTCATTACCTCCACGCCGACAAGACGAGGCGGAGGTCACAAGTACTGCTGCCGCGCTGGAGGCTTCCTGGAAGCTGGCCAATCATAGGACAGAGGGCTTTAGGGAGGGAAGGGGGCCTTAAAGGGACAGGAACTAAAACTGCTTGCTCCGTCAGTATAGTATTTTTGTAGTCCGAAAGGTGACGAGTTGTAACAAAAAAGCAGCCATGTGTTTTTTCGTTTCCCCTCATTCAGAGCGAGACATGGAGAATATCCCACCGAGACAGAGCAGCGACACAGAGAGGGAAAGCCCCGTCCTTTAACTGGGAAAAATTCTCTTATTGCACATTATCCGACAGCATGTCATCTATAATCTGATCTGTTCAACTCTTCGTTGGACTGGCGTCATGTTTACAGAGTCTTTATGTTTATCATGGCTGCACAAATCGTTCAGAAATATTGCAGTATGGTTTAGGGACTGCTTTCTTTATTATGTACTTAACAGAAAATGGAAAAATGTTGTATTTTTATGTTTTGCATAAATGATTTAATCCAATTAAATCTGTCAGATTCTGCACTGATGCTGTCTTTCTATATGTATTGACTGGGCACCATCTGCATCGTCAGTATGACTATATAGTGTAAATATAGTTGTACAAAAAAGATCAAATAATTCAAATAGAGGAAAACGTCCGCTTCGTTTTAAACCCATTTCCTTGACGCTGAGGCTGAAATGTAATATTAGGAATCCCTCACCAACAGAGTTTCACTGCAGAGCAGGAGTTTTTATTCTCCCTCCCAACAGTGGGACGGTGGGATTTAAGAGGTTACGTAGTTCAAACATCAAACACGGTTTGATCATTGGTTTGACATTGATCTGAATGATCTCCTTTCATTCTCAGAGGATGTTTTCCAGAGTTAGAAAAAAAAAAAAAAAAATCATAGAAAAGAACCAAGCGCACGAGAAGCACCGCAGTCTGTTCAGGATTAATTACCTGCCGTGTGTATTTTACCCCCAGTCTTCTCTGACAATGGTTTGTTGTAACAGCTGATATGCCTTTTGCAGACTGCGCTCCATTCATTATATGAACTGTATGAAATGGATTTTACATCAGTGTCGGGCTGAATTGTGAGTTTGGAGGCACTGAACATGATGCAGTGAGTGTTCAGTTATTGTAGTGCTCTGGTACGGAGATTGTGGCGCCGCATCATGGATGTTCAGATTTCTGTTCGCTCACTATAACGTTATTTACATTTACTTAAAGCTCAGTCTGTCTCCCTCTTCCAGAAAGAGCTTGTCGACAAACAGCCGCGAACTCCAGATTGACCCTCTTTCTACACTCCCGATGCTGGCAGAGAGATCCCTCTGAAAAAACAGCTGAATCTCTGGGAAAAAAAAGGAGGAGGGGGCGGGGGGGTATAAGAGATGCATAGCTGGCAAGCATGGAAAGCTTCAAATGATTGATAGCCATTTGTTTTGCCTGCTTAATACAACATAAACTCTGCAGCGATTCATCACCAGAGTGAGGGTTTTCCACGGTGCCGCTGCAAAGCCCACTAAAAATAATTCATTTTCTGCGAGCGACAAGCCAGGCGCTAATGTTAAATATTCATGCGGGGTCCGGTCTAAATGATGTGGCCATTGGCACACAGTTAGAGCACACTCTGTGGGGAAGAGGGAAGGGGGTGGGGGGGTGTCAAGCTGTGAATAAATGAAAGCGGTGAAGCCGTACATTACCCTGCCACTGAGAATTTACTACAGTTGCCATTTTGTCCGGCCACTTCAAACAGGTCTCTTTTATGATCAATACGTTCGGTAAAACATCGACCATATTGCCACGTCGGCAAAAAAAAAAAAAAACCGGGCTCGTTTTGTTTGCTCATCCTTTATTCACTGTTTGCGTTTGTTGCCTAATTTGTGCCTCATGAATGCAAACAGGACTTTGTGCTTCTTTCTGCTGTGGTTAGTCCGTGCGTTCGAGGCAATCAAAGCAAAACCAAGTCGACTCTCTTCGAAGACGTCGATGCACTCGGATCGCCTCGTGTCACACGAGATCGATGCAGCTTGTGCCTATGCAGATGTTATGCTTTGATCCGTATTGACCGTCGACATCACTCAGCTGCAATCACTTCAACACGCGCGGCGCGACGACACGGAGATGTTGTCATGGTTGCACAGAAATTGTTCTGAGCCAGTATAGGTCATCTTCTGCCATGATATCAGTAAGCACAGTGGAGGGGAAAAGGGCAAAAATATAATAGAAGTTACAGCGCCGAGTATCCATTCAGAGGAACTCAAATAGGGAGCATAATGTCCTCTGTGCATCATTTGGGATGGAATAGAAAATACTAAATGGCTTCATATTGACAGAAACACTCTACCGGTATTCATTTTTATCACACACATGCTCACATTAACTAACTAAGACACACACACACACACACACACACACACACACACACACACACACACACACACACACACACACGCACACACACACACACACCCGTCTTCCTGCAGTTTCTGACTAATGAGGCCTGGGGCTGGAGATGGTTCCATCAAGGAACTTCTCTCTCTCTCTCTCTCTCTCTCACACGCACCTGATTGATAGCGGTGATTTGACTGAGAAAAAGGGAAATGGGAAATTGAAAAATGGTGGAAGAAGATTGGAAACAACGTGCTGATTATAAACTCCGCCAGGAAACAAAAGGCCTTCCCTCGGCCTTTTCTCTTAGCTGTGAGGCAGCAGGTGTGTGTCTGACATGTGCCTGATTGAGGCGCACAAAAGACATTACAACCGCAAACAAATGGACGTGTTTAGCGTCCCCGGATGCAGTTAGCTTTTTTCGGTGGCTGATAGAAGTGATTATGAGCGCGTGAACGGTGGCAAAGCCGGAGGACGGCGCACAGGTGTTTTTAGGGGGGGGGGGGGGGCAATGGAAAAGCAGCCGTGTTATTGTTGCGATGATAATAATCCATCTATACAATTAATGGTATGTCACCGCCAAGGTCATCAGCCGCGGGGGATGTATTTAATATGTCTCATATTGTAATAATAGACGCACGCACGGGAGGTGTGAGACCACACAGATTTATCATCATGAAAAAAAAAAAAAAGGAGTGTGAATGTAAAAATGAGAACAACAGTCACCGCGCTCCAAATTCACTGATTTACAAAATAACCTCAATTACCTCGATGCCATCGCCATTTATTTTGGTCCTTTTATGTTTATGTTTTCATGTTTCAGGATAGAAAAAAAAAAAAAAAAGTACTTTTATAACAGTGGCATAAATTAGTGTGTGTGTGGGTGGTGGGGGGAGGGAGGGGCGGGGAGGCCTTTGTGCATTCCATAAATGAGGGAGCGTCTTGGCAGCGGCCCCGGCGGTGTAATATTCTCTGAGAGCTTCCAGACAGTGAGTGGTGGTGCAGCAGCTGTCTCTTGACCCTCCTGCCGGACCCCCCACTTACCCCCTCTGACCACCTCCTTTCCACTGAGCAGGCTGTGGCGATGACAAGCCTGTCAGGCGCTTCTCGTAATGTCCTAATTACCCCCTCGCACACACGGACGACGTGCACACAGTCCTAGTGAGTAAGCAGGTACGTCGGCAGACAGGCCGCAGCGTGCGCGCGCGCGCGCAGACACACACACACACACACACACACACACACACACACTTCTGGAAGCTCAGGTGAATTGTTCTCCTGCCAGGAGCCCACGCTTCCCAGGCGAGCAAAGATTTCCTCCCTCAGGACTCTCGTCGGGGGCGCGGGCTTTGATTCAGGGCGGAATCACAGCAGCGGTTTCTCTCCTGCGGAAACACACGGGGCGCTTGAAACACCGAAAAAAAAAAGATGTTTCCGCAGTGCCGGCTGCCTCTGAAGAGAACAACGCACACAGAAAGAACAACAACAAAAAAGTTGCAGCGTCACTTGAAATAGACGATAAGGAATGAAACGTGACGCGTCACTTTGCCAGAGGTTGAGCTTCGCCTCGGCTCTAAACTCGTCCCCGCTTGCTTGGTTTCCGGGTGCAGGACGGCCTGCTGCCGCCGCACTTACTGTAAGAACATATTCAGTCAACCAGTCGTGTTGCCGTAACAGAGTGGATCACTGTGCCCGCTTGGAAAAAGGAAATCATTGTACTTCCTAGGGAAAGCAGTTGCTTGATGATTTACAGACCTCGGTAGTTACTGCATTTGTTACGATCAGCGCGACTCAACGGCGTGTTTCTGTGACGCTCGTCCCGCCTCATCTTGATTCGAGACGTCCTGCTACGCAGAATCTTTGTTTTGTTGTTAACGTAGCTTTTCACAGACGCGCCACTGAAATCTGAAGCTAACTTTTTCATAAATGACGCTTTTGATTGTGTCACAGGGAGCCGATCGTGTAAGGCTGACTTCCTGGCAACTACGGGCAGATACGTGTTAGCGCTTTCACCTTTTTTTTTCTTTTTTTTTTTCTTGACACGACTGTGAGAGATGAACGCCGCCTGAGCTGTAAAGACTCGTCAACAAAGATGCTGGTTTTTGAAAGTTTTTTTTTTTTTTTTGCCTCAGAGATATTTTCATGTGTATTATGAATGACAGGTTTTGGTTTTAAAAAGGTATTTCAGATGCTGTCATAATTTTAACCTGTTATTCACTCATCTTTTGTTATTTATGTGATTGTAGATGCCCCCAGCACTTCACTAAAAGGGCACGGGGCACCAAATTCAATATATCTGCTTTTTATCTGAAGGATTACCCCTTAATATCCCAACGTAAAAACTCTCCTCACTCACACGCACACGCACACACACACACACACACACACACACACACACACACACACTCTCAAGCCATCGACTGGACATTTACAAAGCATATCCCATTAGCAGAGAGCAATTACCCACCTCCGAGGGGATATTTGCAAATTCTTGATTTGTTACGGTTTCTCAAACAGGAATAAGCTTTGCATCTCCTGTAAGCCTACCTGATTATTATGTCTCCATTGACTCAGGAGAGAAGTAATCTGAATATTCCTGCTCGTGTTTACAGGTGAGCGTGTTCTGATATCTCGCCGGCTGCTTGGGTTTTACCTGGCAGCTGATTAAAAGAATAACATTTAATGCCATTTTTTTTTAAAAAACAAGCTGAATTTATTTTTTGCTGTTATATAAGGAGAACAAGAAAATACGCAATCTTTTCCCTGAGCTTTCAGCTGCATCAATGAGTCTTCATTGGTGGATGGAGTTGGCTCACTTTTCATTCACGTTCATCTTTCCGCACCAGGGCTCAGAAGCTGTAATGATTTAATCCAATTCTCATCTGATGGATTTAAAATAATTCCAGCTCAAGGTTTGCTCATCAGCCTTTTTTGTTTGGGAGTCAATTGCTATTTTAATTACAGATTGATTACTGGTTACAGTAATTTCTTGATTAATCAATTATTTCTAAGGTTGATTAAACACCTGACACTTTGTTCTAAAACCCAAGTTGACTTTTAAGACTTTTTTTTAATTTTTAACAACAAACAGACCAAAACTAAAATTATATTCACTTTACTATTAAATGGGTAAGAAATTCAGACTGTATGCATATCATAAAAGATGAAGGGCTCTTGATATCATTAACTCTCTCTTCTGACTCTTTTCTGAGTGAAAGTAAACTTAACAATAGTAATAATGTTTTATCATTACTCGTATGCTAATTATCTATTCATAATCATTTGCTTTCATTTATTTGTTAGCGTTGAGTTTCTTTTTAGGAATTTAGGCGACTTTCTGTCTGTGTCAAAGGGTATTTTTGGGATCATGGCAATGGGACTCAATCTAGGCTGGTCAACGTGTCAATTTGTGTAACATGAAGAGGTCAGAGGCCAAAGGTCAGAGGCCCACTTTGTCATTTTGAAACAATGTTCTTCTCTACAAGATTGATCTGTTTACTGAAAAGACTTGTGTGTTGATGATCTTCTGTATATGGTGATGAAAGGATGACAACATGAAACTGTGTAACTGACCAATGCAAAGGGAAGTTCTGGTGACTGTATATAATCCACTGTATCACTTTGAGTTGGTTGTAGAAACCTCTCCATTTTTCCTAATTAACATAATATTACTATAAAAAAAATTTATATGGACTGCCAGAAAACTAATAAGAAGGAGTGACTTTAGTGAATGACATTGACTTTGTATTTCATGAGACAAGTTGAATAGGAGCTAAACCCTAGTGGGCCGCGTTGGTATTGCACTTTTAAGCACTTCCGCATTGGCCTCACTTGTCAGGCCCGGAAACTACGTCCACTTTTATATACAGTCTATGACTTGGACCTGCTTTATGTTCGAAAAAATACAAATAAAAAAAATCTGAATTTATACAACATGGGATCTTTAACCATAAGGCTATGAGAAGAGAAGAGAATATCTGTAGGACATGAGCATAAGGAGTTGGACACACTTTGGTCTATTTTTTTTTTTTTTTTTTGAGGAGAGCTGAAACTTTTTGATGGGGTTCTTTTGTGCAAACCCTGACCTCAAATACTGCCGGTGTTTACTTAGTCCACTCGGCGGGAGATCGTGTCTTCATCCGATTTCCTTCGAGAGAGAAAAGTTTGAAGCCCACCTGTGATCCTCCTAGTTAAATGAAAACACAGTGGGCTATCCACGGTAAGGCAGCATTTCCAAACGCGCACACGCGCACACAGTCACAGAGGGAACCAACGTGGGTGTCTCTATAGGGAACTACACAGACATCCGCCAGCCGACTCTGTCGCATCCTCTTATGCACCGCGATCACACACTAGGTTGACATGCAACACACTGCAGATCAGGAGCATAAATAAGCAAGGGAATGTTTTACCTGAAAGGAAGAACATTAATTCAAAGGCGTCGCGCTAGTACTGAGAAGAAATGATGCCTCATTAGCGTTACCCCACTGCTTTTACTGAGCAGTAGCGAACGAGGGAGACAAAGGGAGTGAAAGAGAAGGCTATGTGCCACTCTTAGCACACAGACTTTTCTCGTCTCCAGAGATCTTTAGTTTGCCTCATTGACTAAAATAAGAAGTAATGCACATTATAAGGGATCGACTGGGGTGGCGATGTGTGGAATACCAGCGCACTTCGAGCCTCGCTTCTTATAGAAAACATGACGCTGTGCAGGAATATGCCCTTTTTCATGTTGCTCACAAAGGAGCCTGTCTGCGGCAGAAAAACATGGCGTCATTGCAGGTGGAGAGCGTGAAAATGTTCCTCTGAACACGAGAGCGGAACAGGAGGCAGAGATTCGGATGACAAGCAGAAGAGGTGAAGAGACAAGGACGCGCTTTATTCGGGAAGGACGGTTCACCCGCCCGCTTTCTCCTCCAGCGTGATTGACAGATTGATGCAACCGGTGCACCGGTGCCAACGCCGTCGCATGTACCCCCCTCCTCCCCTCAGGAAATCTGTCCATCAGCAGTGTCTAAGCAGAGCGACAGCCATGACATCTAATCACAGGCGAGCTGGCACCTCATAACTTCTACCTAACGTGCTGCAGGTACAGAGGAGACGAGGGGGAAACACAGGCATGACGCCGCCATCACGACGCTATTTATAGCCTCCTTTCAGAGGCCACCGGCAGGAAGTGGATCACACTGAAGGGTTAGGAAAGGTGTCACCACACTATATCACAGGCCTCGGTGTGCACATATAGGTCCCTGTTGACAAGATTAAACACAGAGATGCTCCGATATCAGGGTGACATATTTCTGGGTTACACTCCCCCGGCAGGGCAACATAAAACGAGGGCAGACATACCACACACACACACAAGATGATAATGACTCATTTACATAATGTTGCTACAAACATTATAATTACCTGGCAATTAAAGCAGCTCAAAATGCCTCATTATGGGGTGTCCTGAGGGCTGGTTGGACTGGGACACACACAGAGTCCTATCAACCTCTATCACTCGCCAGAAGCCTCATTATGTCGAATTATCACCTAATAAAGGCTCCAGTTTTGACTGACACTGCCCGTTTTTTTTGTTTTTGTTTTTTTTAAAGAAACTGGTGAGATATCGCAGGCCGACTTCCGGACGCTGTTCAAAATTTGTTTCCCGTCGTTTGCGATTTGTCACTCACACTTTTTGGGTTTTTTCGGGGGTGTCCACGGGGAATCGCTGACACGTGGAAAAAAAAAAAAAACACACACAAAGGAGGCCTAACAAGGACATGTGTCATACCTTACGCCCTTATTACAGCGGCAATGACAAGCGAGACAAGCAGTCACTTTGACACACGGTACCGCTCGGCCCCGGAGCTCCCACTGCTCGCAGCCGCAGAGTAAAGAAGCCTCGAAAGTCTGTGTGAAATGTCAATATAATAAAAGATGGTATATGCAATATAAAAATGCGGCGGGAAAGGGGAAAAGGGAAGAGGGTGTGTGTGCTCGTGACGGGAGGAGAGGAGGGAGGGGAAATGGGGGGGGGGGGAGGTTGTTTATGAATAGCAGACAATGAATGATGGAAGCTCTCCCGTGGGTGCAGGCCCTGAGCAGCGCTGCAGGGACTCGGGAACATTGCCAGTCTCCCATGCCCCCGCGAGATGCCAGTTTGGGGTGGGCACCGTTCCGAACGGGTGCTCGCTCATCTCCAGGATACACGGCGGCCCCCAGGGGAGCGTCTCCAGGCAGTGGCTGCTCCAGCGGGGCTGGCTGGAATCTCAATCAGGGACGGGGAGAGGGGGGATGGCAGGAGTGTCCAGATCTTCCTCTGTTCCTCCGTATCAAGTGTAACACTCACGAAAAAAAAAAAAAAAAAGGGATGAAGGGAGAAAAAGTGGCTCATTATGTCGGGACGTCGCACACCTGTGGGAAACCAGACTGACTGGATTGTCAAAATTACTCATTATGATGTTTTTTTTTGTATTCGTTTTAATTGGGGGAGAATTAAACAAATAGTATGTTGGGGCTTGAATTTGATGAATTGCAACAGGAATTAGAAATTATGAATACGTTTTTGTGTGGAATATGGCGCTCTGCTTGCATCCTGTCTGCTCATAACCTGTCTTGTTTTTTTTTTTTTTCCTTCCTCTTCTCCTCCTCCTCCTCCTCCTCCTCATCATCTTCTGCTCCTCACCTCCGCCGGCGCTGCAACAGGAGCTGCTGAAGCCGTGACAGGTACTTTTCTTTTTTACGACCTGCTGTTCATTTTGGGAGTGCTGGCTTCGGTCTGTGTCTGTTGATTGGCTGTCCCGTCGCAGTCTGCTCATCTGTGCATATTTACATGAATGGCTGGTTTCTCTTCAGGATGGAGGAGATCCACGTGCGCTCGCAGCCCCGACCGAAATCTGTAATTCTGAAACCAACATTTCGCCACATGTAATAGCACATTTACAGGTTCTGTTCAATCTAGTTCCCTTCCTCTTCAGTTTGTCCGTAGTTTTGTACTCCAAACAAAACTTTGTTTTGCCTTTCGAAAACCAGAAACACCAACTAAAGAGTAAGAAATGTCTCCTCTGCAAGCAGCAAATAAAGCTCTACTTCTCAGGCCAGGGATTATACCATTAGCTAGTTGGATTCTTTTATATAGTTTACAGGAACAGCCACTGATGCTACTGTTTCAGAGGGTAGATGACGTCAGCGGTCTTATCATTCGATTTGTGAATCCAAACACTTCAAATTTGATCAAAACTCTTTTACGAGGGAGACCTGGTCGAGTCAGCATCCGGACAAACTGCAGCATAATGTACAAAATATACCACCAAACCGCTTTATTGACCTCCACGTGCAACTTCATGCCGCAGTCTACGCAGTCTTTGCGATGCCCCAAAATTCAGAAATGGATACAAGTGATACA
Organism: Brachyistius frenatus; assembly: GCF_029030835.1. NCBI lineage: Eukaryota > Metazoa > Chordata > Actinopteri > Embiotocidae > Brachyistius > Brachyistius frenatus. The sequence goes on along the minus strand of NW_027210713.1, from coordinate 1,079,635 downwards.
AGTTGGTCCTCATCCTAAAAGCCTTTTTTTCCCCCTGCAGCACCAGGGACAACACAATTGTTACGTTTACACGGACAGTTGTCTTTTTTTGTAGTTTTTTTTTTTTGTATCGCCTTAACGTCCATATTGTTGCAAATAAGCACTAACAAAAAGCTGATCTTCAGTCAATAGTATTTGACCATTATTGTATGATCATAATAGTGTTATGAACCTACACAGACACGCAGCAGCAGAACGTTTAAAGCAGGAGTCTCCAACCTTTTTCCCCTCCCGAGTTCTGTCATTTCAGAACAACTCCTGCCTCGAAACGTTTTACTCCTTTATAATAAAAGTTCATCGCATACTGTCTTCTGTACGTGATAAATTCCAGGCTCAAAACTTGGTACTTTTCTCAATGTAGTAAAAGCATTAATAAAGTTGTCAGCAAACAAAATGCTTTTCTGGAGAGAAAATGAACATCATTCAGGGGGAGTTTTTACAACCTAACTAATGGCTTAAAACCGATCTATAAAGCAATTACTAAAGCTACAATATGTAAACCCTTTACAAAGTGGTATCCAATCACTCACCACAGTATAATAATCATTTCAATTATAACAGAACAGCCCGCTTGTAAAATGTCCATTGGTGAATGATGTTTTCTCGGTTTGCTGTGTTGCAGCATCATTATACAAACTGAGCACACCAAGTCTCAGAGAACTCTTACAATAAGAAAATAGATGGGCAAATTAGTGGCTATGATTTTATTTTTTTATTTTTTTTAACCTTCCCATGAAAAAGAGTCTCGGCAAAAATTGGCACGGCGCTAATTACACCCCGAGACAGAAGCCGTCTCACTCGTGAACATTTCATCATGGGGACGGGGATTTTAATGACTGAGAGGGATAAAGGCAGCATCAGAGACGAACGGGCAGAAACTTTTATTGTTAATGACCGTCTATAGTCCTGGTTGTTTCTTGAAAGGACACGACAGCGGTGACTCAAGGGAGAGGAATCGGAGGCTGGCTGTCCTGCTTTTCGCTGCCCCTTTCATGTCTTTTGATGTGAAAACAAGAGAGAAAAGTTCAAAGCCAGCGCCAACTTGATTCAAAAGGTGCCCGTCGCCGAACTTCTGATGGAGGAGCCGCTCCGCTAATATTTCCTGATTTCGTCAACTTTTGCAAAGAATTGGTCGGGCGGGGGGGGACGCGGGAGGGGGCGGGGGGGTCCACATTTTCTAACACGGCTGATGAGCTGAGCCTCCGTTGCCAGACACTTCAGGCCAGATTGTACATCCCCCAAAAGTCGGCGAGCGCGCTGACTTTTGAAGGTCTGTATTTCGCTCTGACTGTTTCATTCAGTATGTTGTGATGCAGGAACAGGAGGGTAGCCATGTGTGGAGATACAGGCACTTTACTCTCCCAGACAGCTGCTGGAATGAGTGTGAATTTATCAGCCAGTCATCTGTGCCATGCCTCTGCCCCCCCGCCCCCAAATCCCCGCCCTCCCACCACCCAGAATTAATGACTGCCTCTCCTCATTTGCACCCAATCATGACCAGGATGCCGAGGCAATTGAAAATGTTTACTTCAATTGTGAAAACCCTCCATGTTCCACAAAGTGGCCTGTTTTCACTTTGATGGGATTGCTAATCACAGCCACGTTATTTATGTGTGTTTTGAATTGGAGATGAGCCTAGGCTAGGATATTGGAGGGGGACCAACCTTGCTTGGGGCTGCTAAACCTTATGGAGAATTTATCTTTGGCGTTCCCTTTTTCTCGGTCCAACAGATTGGGAGCAGAATAACCTTGCTTTGAGGCTGCTCTATGTTACTGTTTTGTCTGCCAAGTATATTACTTTTACAGCGATTAAATAAAATAGACACCAAAACACGCCACATTGCTTTCACCTCATCTTCTGCAGCGATTAGTACATGTACAAAGGAGCTCCACTTGACATCATTTCACTCTTACACATCGCAGCTTGAGACGTGTAGATTATTTTTGATTTGATGCTCAGATTTATTTATTTTCAATTTTCTAAATGGCAGACAACTCGTGTAGCTAAAAGTGACTGAAGGCTCATTTCACTTACTCCTTCATTCATTCGGTCGTTTCCAACACATCGCTCCGTGTCACTAATGGAGCATGAGCAAATTGCAAAGCTCGGTTAATATTACATGTCTTTAAAAGATATTATGAAGGTGTAATTTAGGCTTTTTTGTGGATTAATAACTCCCTGAAAAAGCAGACAAGAGGAGGAAACTGATTTTAAATTAGTGTGGCTCATTAGAACTAACCAAGTGTCAAACCACCGTGACCCGCTGCTTTGTGAACTGCTGTTTCAAAGCCTCCAATCTGGCATTTCGGCCGTCATCGTCACCGTTTTTTTTTGGTTTTTTTTTTGCCAAAAGAGACCACATCTGGACGAGCTACGGCAGCGTCTCCCGCGCATGGACTTTACTTGGGCGACCTAATTCAGCATATTTAAGAGAGAACAACGATATCATTGCAATGGATTTACAAGTGGACAAGCTCCCCTTCCTCTTGTCCACCTGTGTCTGCTCCGCACCGTGTCCATGACCGAGCCCCGCCCTTCGTTAAACACGCAGAGATCAGAGGAAACAAACTAGCGAGACCTGCAACTGCAAAACGCAGCAGAGATTCTCACACTGCGCTGGAAAGACTCAGGTGCTCATAAATGAGGCAAATAACATAAATACAATTAAAAAAAAATTGGGGGGGGGGTTCCAATCAAAGGGGAAATATGATTTCAACTCAGGTAAAATATTAGCCGATATGAAAACATTTCCTTTACAGAACAATAATGCAGAAAAAAGATATTTGGGGTAAATTCGAAATTGCTGCAAAATTTTATAATTCAGAAATTCCCAGGGGAGTTCAGCGTTTCAGCTCACAAATGTGAAAATAAACTGTAAAACATCTGGCCTCTACTACATATACTACTACTTTGTCAAAAGTGTAAAACGTGTGAAAATAATGTATGTTGATACAGGGCTGACAACCCCCGACACTCGACAGAGTGCAACGACAAACACAAACATTATAATTAGCGCGCATCTCAAGTCGGCGTTAGAAGCTACTTTCTGTTGAAAGTTTCTGGGAACACTGCGTATGATGATTTAGATAGATAGATAAATGGATAGATAGATAAATAGATAGATAAATAGATAGTTACTTTATTAATCCCCAAGGGGAAATTCTTTCGCTACAGCAGCATTTATAGATACAGAAAAGACATAAAATAACAGTAAAAAAATATTAAATATAAAAATGCACAGTATATACAATAAAATAGAATAATTAAATTAAAACTAACTAAACAATAGTGCAAAGTTTTTTTTTTTTTTTTTTTTTAAATATTTAAACAACCAAGAAAAACAGACAACAGACAACGGTGTTATTGTTGTGTGATGGATTTTGCCAGAGGTGAGTTATTGTACAGTCTCACTGCAGTGGGCAGGAATGATCTCCTTTAACTAGCCAACTTAACTGTAGTCAAAATGCCGGGCCATTAATTCCCCGTGAAAAACAACATGTATACCTGCAAATATAAGCAGAGGTGGATCGTCTTCAATTTGGGTCATGTCTGCGAACAATATTTTAACACAAGGAAATTAGTAAACAAAAAGGCCATTAAAACCTACCGTGGATTCACGACGACGCTTCAGTTGGCTGCATTGTGTACTTTTTGGACATAATCTGTTTTTACCTTCCTTTTGTCGTGAACCTGAGCCGCGGCAGCAGAGTGGAATGAAATGGGTAGTTCATTGCATCAGACAGGTCTGAGGAGCTTTTCTCCACAGGAGGTTAATTTCTTATTGCTTGCCGCATTCACAGAGTTCATTTTGAATCATGTTAGTTTGGCTGTCTATTCCCATTATCACTATCTGAAAATGCAGGCGGTTTTTTTTTTTTTTCCTTCTCCCTCTCTCCACTTTGTAAATGTCAGAATGCAATAGAGGTGTCTGACAACTCGGGCATGCAAATGTGCTTTTGATGTTTTCTTGGGGCTGTGGCTGAGAGTGTTGTTCCTCCATTGGTGTGAATCTGACACATTAAAACGTATTCTCTGCTTCGTCTTATGCTCTTTTTTTTTTCTTTTTGGTTCCTGCCAGATAAATATAGCACAAGGTGACTTTTGATCCTCTTCCCTCTTTATCTCTGAAGACGGGAGAGGGGAAGCCAGGCTTTATGTGTGTGTGTGTGTGTGTGTGTGTGTGTGTGTGTGTGTGTGTGTGTGTGTGTGTGTGTGTGTGTGTGTGTGTGTGTGTGTGTGTGTGTGTGTGGCGGGGGGTTCAGTAGAAGGTGTAAGTTACGATGACAAGGTCCAGAGTCTGTCGGTGGCAACAATGCCAGTGTAAAGAGAGAGCGCCTCGGATGACTACAGCACTTTTATTCCTGGATATACCGAACAGAACCACTGAGCACACATTGGTCACATGGCGCCTCAGATGGAGGGCTCTGATAAGGCTTAACCATAAACAGCATCCAGCTCTGCTCGTCTATCTACCCTCCTCCCCCCGATCATCCTCACCTCCTCCGCCCCACCCATATCTACGACTTGCCACTTTTGTACGCTCGGTCTTTGTATCTTTTTCCCTCCTACCCTCTCCCCTCTCTTGCTCTACCTTCGTGGGCAGCAGAGCTTAGAGCCCATCTGGCACTGACTCACAGGGCCCACTCTGCGCCGGGGGAGATCAATAGTGACAAACCTTGCACATGGCTCTTATATTAAAAGGATTAGACATGGCGGCAAACAGACAATCTACACGGCCTAGTGGCGTATCTTTACTCAAAGCATGTGTTGACATGCAGTCCCCGTTGTAAGAAACAGAAATATTTGACAGACTGTAAATATCCAGACAGGAATGCTTTTTCTCCGTTTCTTTAAAAGTGTTTTTTTTTTTGTCTCTGCCCGTGCTGTGCAGTCGAAGGTCAGAACCTGGCAGCTGACAACGTGTCGGTGGTGGAGGGGGAAACGGCCACGATCAGCTGCAGAGTGAAGAACAACGACGACTCCGTCATCCAGCTGCTCAACCCCAACAGACAGACCATCTACTTCAAAGACGTCAGACGTGAGTGCTGCTTTCTGAGACGCGATGTTCGACGTATCGCGTGAAACCTTTCAGGGAGAAGTCTGGTCCTTTCTACATCAACTCACAGCGACGGGTCTTCGTACGGCTTTGTGTTTCTAAATTACGTCCCTGGGGAGGTTTGGGCACAGAAGCGACTAGTTTAGTGTGAGGGGAAGATAAAAGTTTGGGTTAAAAATGATGACCTGGTGCCGTATTGACAAAGATTCTTGGACTCTTCTCAACGGGCTCTTACCTTGGCCTAAAATACTTTAGCGTGGAGTCTTAGCTTAGGAGAGATTTAGGAAACTTCTCAGCGAAACCCTGATCTTGGTGAGGAGGTGTGGTTGACCCCGTTGCTAGGCGACGCATCCTTTTAAATGACTGGCACACAGTGTGTATCTACTTAGGTTCACTCTTGAGGAGACATTTTTAAGATCGTTAAAATTGGTCAGCCCTGTTTTGACGTTTTCCAAAAATGTCTGACCTGCAGTGAATTTATGTTATTTGCCTCATTTATGAGCACCCATTGCTTTCCAGCTCATTGTGATTCCCTGCTGCATTTTGCAGGGGTGTTGCATGTCGCTCTCGCGGTTTCTGTCCTCTGACCTCTGTGTGTCTCACTGTGGGCGGCGCTCCACCTCTGCTGCACTGACACGGTGCGCAGCAGCCAGGTGAAGGGAGCGAGGGGAGATTGTCGAGTCGTTGATCGATGGCGTTGATAGCGTAGTTCTCATGGACAGGTCAAAAAAGAAATACATTAAAGAAACGAATCGCCAAATGCACTTGGGTCAATATACCTGGGTCGGCCTGTCAAAGTAAGTCTGTGTGGGGGAAACACTCTCGCGAGCGATTTGCTTTGCGTTTAATAATTTAAACTCAAGTAAAGCTGATCAACAGACTCAACAGAAAATAAATCAGTGAATTTAACTTGCAATCATTTCGTTTTTTCAAGCAAAAGTAAAATGTTTAGATGCTCCTTCAATACGACGACTTGAAATAATCACAAGCAATTTTCCCTATGTCTATTTTAGAGACCAAGCAATTAATTGGTCGTTTAAGAAAACAGTTGTCAGATTTCAAATAAAAATACTAATGAGCTTAAATTACCTTTTCTTACTAAACAAGCATGTAAACACAGCATCTAAATCCAAAGCAAAGGAGGAAGAGCACGAGTGAAGCTGTTGCATAGAAAGGGCTGCCACGACATCCTGTGCGAAGGAGTCTCCGGTTCACGCTCTACAGCGAAGGTATCAGATATCATAACAATATCAGCTGCAGCTTTACGTGCAAACATGGCTCCATCTGTCCTTGACTTTTCTGGCCAAGTCCAAATGCTGCGAGATTAATGAGATAATTCACAGCGTTGCCATAATGGAAATACTTTAGTGTCCTTGTCAATTTTCGATTTTACGATAATCTCTTAGATTAGGATATTGAACATTATGATTATGCATGAGCATATGGGCTACACTTCTACTTTGAACCAAGCTTTTGTTTCAGTGGTTTTTTTTGGTGGTTTTTTTTTTTAAACTTGTTTACATCTGGGATCTCAGCCAAGATTCAAGGTGAACAATAAACACTCTTCAGTTCGGTCTATATTGCACCCCAGCTGTTATTTCACAAGTGGAGGTGGCGAGATGAGGGCCCCATTTTGTTTCACGTGAATCGCATCCAGCGAGTTTGAGCACACATCTTTTGTCATATTTGCACAAATCTCCCAAAGCCGCCTGAGCGTATACGTCGGAGAGAAATGGACCGAAGGTGTCGCACTCTGCCCCTTAAAAATATATTTATTCAGACAATGAAAGGAGCAGATGGAAAAGCAACAATGAAAACTCATGCTCCTGCATTGGCACGACAATCGATATCAGCTCTGCAGCGTTACGGAAATCTTTTCACGAGGTTGACAACCTTTTCCTCCTTCAGTCTTTATTGAGCTGCTCCATGTGGGCCTGTAAACACATCATTTGTCTCCACTAAGTCAATTCAGTCACTTAAGAACAAACCGTTTCTGTTTATGTACAATTTAAACGCGAATAGACGTCACGCTTTCTGACAGGCGGCCAAAAGTGTTTGTGCATTTGTGTTTGTGGTGACGGGGTCCGGTGAAGCCCATGGCAGCGCTATTGTAGGCTCCGTTCTGCTGGTTCGGTGGGGAGCCCCCCTCGGCCAGTGGCATTGTTGCCTGTCAACGGGGCCGCCGGCACAGTGGCAGATCTTTGTGTACAAGAAAGTGAACAGCAGCGACACAGAGACACACCAGGAGTTACAAGAACAGTAGCTACGAGCGAAGTGGCAGCCGCACACAAAATGAAAACAGCTTTACAGCAACCAGTGAAGGCCGCGTAAACAAATTTCTGCTGCAGCAAATAAAGATGAATTATGTCATAGGTAGGAGCCGAGCGGGCCTTGTTTAGGATGAGGCATTTATTCTGCTAGATATATGCGAAATGACATGCAATTTGGCAGAGTTGTCATCTGAAATGGAAAAAATGGGCCTTTATCAGCGAAGGTGGAGCTCTGTGGATGGTGATGCAATTGAACAGCATTATTTGTTCACCGCAACGTTCCTCAGGAGTCGTCTGACTTTGTGCTACAAAGGTTTTAATGTTTAAAGTCACACTGTGCCAAAATATTTTCCTTTCAGCATCAAAACCCCTGCAGGTTTAAAAGTCTCTGAAAAACCTGGTGTCAATTCTTAAAGCAGTTGTAATCATTATTTTCATAATAACAACGTATAAACTGACAATGTGAAAACAATGTGACAATGCGATCAGCCTGAGCTGCGGCTCCCCTTCGACTTCATGGAGGTTTGTGGAGTTCCAGCTCATTGTTCAGCTGTCTGTCGACACCACCACCGGTTCAGTTTACTTCCGCGGGGCGCTCTCACTGGAGTGTTTGTACAAAGTGGCCAGTCGTTCTTAGTAATGAAAAGCTCAGGAGTTAGCAGAAACCCAGAACGCAGCTAAAATAGAGCGAATTCTGGATTTACACTCCCGAGGCGGTCGACCACGCGGAAATGCGGTTCCACCAACAGTTTGACAACAAGTATGTCATAACAACAGCGGTCTAAAATGCACGGTCACTGCATTTACTTCAAATCCAAAGAACCTTTTACTGCTGATTATGTGAACGCTAAATCAGGCACAAAGAGGTTGTCCTTACTGTCGTAATTAATCATCATAGGTGTGTTTTTAAAATGAAAATAAACTCATCGGCGTGTCAAAGAAAGAAACAAGAAGTAAGGAATGATTCTCTGCTCGTGTGCAGATTCAGCTGATTGCTGTTCACAATAATAATAATAATAATCTTTCCCATTGTAATCTTTTTATTTTTAATCGTTTGCATGTTTGTGTGTGTAAACTGTGTGTTGTGCATTCTCCTATGTAGGTGCATATTACTACCTCAATAATGCAGCCCTCAAAACAACAGTAAAATACTGCAACAATAACTTAAGAACAGGTTTTTGCTGTTCAATCCTTTTCCGTTGCCTCAAAACCGCAAAGCACCAGCGATGTTCCTGACCATCCCGACCACACTTATTCTAAGACCGACACATCCTCGGACGATCACATGGGCTCGTAGTACGTTTGCTAGATAAACAATCACAGCTGTGTCACTCTGAAATTAACAAAGACACTTGCATTATCCTTGGCACTACATTAAAAACACTCAAAACCTCAAATTTACTTCATTTAGATGGCATAGTTGCCTGGCAACATAAATATGACTGTCATCGCAAACAATCTATTTCAAACCCGAGTCCTGACCACGTCGACTCGGCAAGAAAATGCAAGGTCAAAAGTACAGACAGAAACACACTCCGGATGGGCATTTCAAGCAAAACTACTGACATTAATCAAATATAATATTAAAAAAAATCAAACAGAGGAAATAAGGAAGAACGATAGTCGCATGTACTAATCGATTTCGTAGATTATAACGACTATCTGAATATTGGAAACTCGTGCCGCATCCCTAAAACATACAGTTGTAATTTTGGGAGGAAATCGTCCGGCTCTTTAGCTGCTCAATGTCAGACTACGTTCACCGACTCGTTGTCAACGTTCGTCTGTGCGACTCGTGAGAGTGAACCGTAACACTCAACAGTTTTACTAATCCATCCATTAACTTTGTCTATTTTAACAAAGATGCTAAAGATTTGTTCCCGTTGTCTTCTTCAATCTAAACATTTTCTGGTTTCATTTTTTTCCCCTCTGACCTTAAACTTTCGACTTTTTGTGTTTTGGGACACTGATTTGATGAAAGTTGAATGTCTTATCTTCTTCCTTCGGGAAACAATGGTTCACTAATTTCTGACATGTTATAGGCCAAATGATTAACTTTGAAAATAATCAGCGGATTAACTGCAAATAATAATTGCTTTGGTAAAAACATGCCCAGTCTAATGAATGGTGAACACTGTGCTGCCGCCGTGCTCTTATGTAAGCAGACAGACAGTTATGAAACAGCCTCATATGAATCTGCGTCTCACTGAAGGGTTTCCCTCCCTAGCAGGCGCTGCGACTCTTAAAGTGCATCGGTGTCATTGTTTCCGTTTGAGGTGAGACTTTCAAAGAGCTCTGAAATTACTTGGGTGGTGGGGAGGTTTCGTGTTGACACTGCCCCTAGACCTTCGGTAATGATCATGTTGCTAAGTGTAAAGCCTGAAGGGAATAATAAACTCCCCGAGCTTTAAACATGGGGGGGAGGGGGAGGGGGTGTGTGTTTCAATACAGTTCGTTAGCTCAACAGATGCAGAGAGGACTTGATAAAGAAGGCAGGTCAGAACATCGAAAGGGCTCCCGATCAAATCAGCCGAAGCTGTTTATGTAAAGGAGGGTTGAGGGCCGAGCCACTTGAAAAGCAGCCGGTAAGAACTTGGGAGAGATAACGAAGCCGAGTTTGATAGCGTTAGAGGAGGATTTAGCCAATCTACGCAGGCATTAGTATACATGTTCCCGGCTACTTTTGGTTCAGCGTGCAAAAGCATCCGAGCCGCTCTACCTCCACACTGATTAATTCATTATGTATGTTTGAATGCCTCTCCCTTTTTCTGGAATATGCGAGTGCGGCGCATCCATCCGTGACCGGCCGCAGCCACGATTTCCACGAGCTGCCGGCTTGTTAGGATTCCTCATGAGCGCTCTCCTCCAGTCGCTCACTTCACACTATCCTGTCTGAGAGCGCCCTGTGGACTGTAAAGCTGCTTTATAAATCAACTTGTGTGACTCCGTTTGAAACTCACTTTATTATTTTTTACTCAATTAAGGTGAAATCCCTCCGAAGGGGGCGGCGCTCTCCCATTTCCTCCCAGTGTCACCGTCCTCTTCCTCCTCCGCCCCCCCACCCCCCTCCCTCCCACACACACACACACACCCTACTCACCCCCCACCCCGTGTCTCGTGGTCGTGTCCCTGCTCTCCGTATCTTCACTCTCCGTCTCGCATGTATCCCCACAGCTCTCAAGGACAGCCGGTTCCAGCTGGTGAACTTCTCTGACAACGAGCTGCGGGTGTCTCTGTCCAATGTGTCACTCTCCGATGAGGGACGCTACGTGTGCCAGCTCTACACAGATCCTCCTCAGGAAGCCTACGCAGACATCACTGTCCTGGGTAGGTGTGAGGACATGTGTGTGTGAACGTCACACACACACACACACACACACACACACACACTTTTTATTGTATTTTTGCGCCATTAAAGACAGCGAATATGAATGATGATATCTTTGATCCCGTTATCTTTAGCAACTGAAACAAAAATGTCAGCCAATTAGGCTCTCGCGGTGCTTAACAGCATAACGAAAAGGAGCAGATGCTGAAACTGATGGCCCCGACCGCGCTGTTTTTTTTTTGGCAGCTGTGTTGACTCTGCGAATCCCGGTGAATGTTGACTTGGCTGCTTCGAAACGATTCCCCTATTGAGAGTCAGCTGTGCCACACTTTGATGCTTTGGAGTGAAATTACTCTAGTTAAGCTTTATTATACATGCAGACATCCTGGGGGATTGAAAGGAATTAAAAGCACTTTAAAGTAATTACTCTAGTTGTACAATTGAAACGTAGCTGCAGCAGCTCTGAGCCGAGGGTTGCATTGAAGAGTCCTTAAAATAAGCAACCCCGCTGACTTTTGGCTTTCAAGTAATCAGAGTTCGGCAAGTTGGCTGTGATGACGAATACAAGAGATTAAGAAGAAATGTGCCTTATCCTAGTTTTACACACATGTAACCATAGGTTGTAATCATATATACTTGTGCAAAACTGGCATTTAACCTTTGGCGGAACAAATCTTTAATAATGCACAACAAATTAATGAGTCACGATGACTTCAAATAACCGTCTTTAGGATTTAAGTGGCATCAAGCGGTGAGGTGATTCACATGCTCCTTATTTACTGATGTCATTAAGTGTTGACAAAACTGTGTGTGTGCGTCTGTAAATGTGGGCCTGCTGCTGTCTCTCTGATGCGGGTCAGTCCCGCCGGGCAGCCCCATCATCGACAGCCGCGAGGACGTGGTCAGCGAGGGCAACGAGACGGAGCTCACCTGCACGGCGATGGGCGGCAAGCCGGCCGCCTCCATCAGATGGATGAAAGGGGAGGAGGAGCTGACAGGTCAGTGGAGTAACAGCCTCTACCAGTTTGCTTCACATGCCTGCCCACTGGTCTCCGGGGGACGGGGAGGGTGGGATTGGAGGGAGGGGGGGGGGGGCTCGAGGCTCCTCCGCAAACAAAATGCAGTTCTACTCCGAAACACTAATGCGTGTTGTACTGATTATGTTGCCCGACGTGTATATAGGAGGATAATCCTGCCCGCCATCCACAGCTGAAGGAGGTCAGCGCTGCCTTTCTCTCCTGAACCTCCTCCAGGTCCTCCAATTCAGCAGCTTCACTATGCAATGATCAAACTGTGCACAAGCTGCAATTCGGGCTCGTGTTACATTGCCGATATTCCATAAAACATTTGCCTTACAGGCAATTTTCATACCGCAGTTTTCATTTCAGAGATGCACGCTCAGACTTGAAATTCCCTACATATTTACCATCAGTCTTTTGTATTTACTTTAAACCGACCATATGGGGTTGAATACCGTTAAGAGCTCGCGTCCTATTTGCACACAGCGTGTTCATTTCAGTGCCCTCGGCCAGCTACAGGCTGTTGCAGAAAGGCATGTATAAACTGCGCTGGTGAAAAATCCTTTTTACCTCTCAGTTATGATTAGAGGTCCTCAATTATGTATTGTATACTTATTGCACAGCGAGGTGGGGGGGGGGGTAGGAGGGGGTATTCATTTGAATCGTCTCGTATTTACACAGAGTGGATGTCTCTGTGCCTGTTGTCAAATGATATATGTATTAGAATGGAGAGGATCCATTTGGCCTGTTGAGAGATGAAATATTTGGACAAGAGTGAATCTGATGCTAAATGTCATCTGTGCCTCCAGTGTTCCCTCCAGGAGTCGAAGTCAATTTCGGTTTATGAGTTGCCGAGTGTCGTGCAGGAGAGACGTGAGGAGGAGGGGGGTTAGGATTAGTGAAACGCCGCTGACGTGCTGAGCGGGGCTAAACTACAGTGGCAGCGGATGCATAAAGAGAGCCGGAGAGTCAAGTCCTCCAGATCACTTCTCATTACCAACGCGCTAAACAATTCATTAGCTTGAGATGCACACGTCACGCTGGTTTTAAAGAGCCTCTGTGATCGTGTCTGTCCCGCGTCCGTGTGCAGGCAAGATGGTCGTGACGGCGAGAAGGAGACTCGCCGCCCAATTTAAACGCGCTCTCAAATTGGCCGAATTGGTTTCGCAGCCATTTATCACGCTGTCAGGTCGGAGACTGATGGCCTCGCTCGCTCGCTCGCTCGCTCGCTCTGGCCGGCGAGAGACTCCACTCCGCGCACAAGGTGGCGAAACGCTTGTTAGCATAAATGACAGCAATGTTATTTAAATGAAATGCTCAGCTGCTACTGCTGCTAATGTACAGGGAAAGATTCCTTCCATCGGGCAGCTGCATTTCATCATGTGTTTTTAAAATGTGCATGCGATCATCTGAGGCTGCACGCATGAGATTCATTGAATTTTTTTTTTTTTAAGTTATTAAATATAGCTTTTTTTTTTTTTTTAAAGTAATTATAAATAATCTCGGTGAAAAAACACTTAAAACTTCATGCTTTTAAATTAAAGGATCAAAGCTGCCATTATAAATTCAGTTTTGAAAGATGTTGAATTCTTCACTATTCAGCACAAATCATTTGGGGAATCCCATAGTAAAAACTTTATTCGGTTTTGATCCTATCTTTAATTCAAAGAGCTTTAACATAGTTTTATACTTGACCTCTGGGAATCGTATTTGTTGATATATATTCCAAACTTTTAAGTTTTTCATGATTTCCCACCTTCTACCTCGCTGCAACGCAACCTGCTGACACGTGAACAAATTCCATTCACTAAAGATACCATTTATCCATGGGATACAATTAAAAGCTGCATAAAAAAAATAACGAAGCAAGTAGTAGGTAGAAACCATCTCATCATATTAGAACAGCCACTTAATCAATTAGCTAATCCTTTTGTACAATCGTTATATAAAGCAATAATAACTTTCTGTTTGCAGGAAATCCCCCTGCAGCACAACACTTGCACAGTGTCACTTCAAAGTGTGTAATACAGCCGTCAGCCCAGTAGAGGATAGCGTGTCAGCGTAACGTGTTGCGAGAAGTTCAGGATGGAAGAAGAAGGTCATGTGACAAAGCACAATGCGTGATTAAGCCAGAGCAGGGACGAGGTCGGGGTCGTTGGATTGAAAAAAACACAAGACTTCCACCCGGACGCGTTCGAGTCCGTGAGAAAGCAAATAGTCAACGTGGATTTCTTTTGAATGACTAAGTTATGTACATAAAGTTCCGAATTTAACTTCCGTAAGTTACTTATGTTGACCCAAACCGTAATCTTTTCTTCAACCGAACCGTGTAGTTTCCGTTGACCTTACTATTTCAAAAGTATTTTGATGATAAATAAAATGTTCAAACCTCACGATTCTCAGGCAAGTTCAAGAACAATGAGGAGAGTCATGTTTTTTATGATTTCTAGGCAGATTTATGGACGTTTACTCACGATGACGTCGTCATTTGGACCCCACCACAACCCGCTAACACCCAACTCACAGTTTGAAAACCTCCGTTCTAATGAAATACATATTATCCCATATTAATGTAGCGGGTGGAGCGAGTTGAAAATCGATATTATCTTTATTTCCGCCTGCTGTACTGATGGTAATACCGACGCCAGAGCAGGTTACCGTCTGAAGCATGTTGAAACGGCTCGATCGTTGGAGGCCGTGCGGGGAGCTGGCAGGCAGGCGACTCGGGTTGGAGACTGACTGAAGGAAAATGTCACCCTGAGAAGAGGCTATGCATGATTGCACTGGGATTGATCAGTGCGTGGTGCTCACAAGAGCGTTTGATTTGACATCTCGGCTGCAACTCTCAAATCTCCTCTGCATTCAGATTTGAGTCCTTCCGTGACCTGATCCACGGCTGTTTTCCTCATTTGGGTTCGGATGACGCTGATAATTGACAAGTGACGGTTGGCCCGTACATCGGTTACGGCGCCGTCTGTACGAGTCTGATCTTCAAAACATGACTCAGAAGTTTCAAAAGTACTTCAGTTGTTCCTCAAATCAACAAAATTTAGTCAGAAGGATCCCGACGGAAAATGATTTACAGTAGAAGGGAAATTAAGGAGGTTTTTTTTTTTTCATGACACTGCAGAAACGAGGGCGAGCTGTTCCGTTCTCCCGACCTTGAAACGTGTTTCGCTCGTCCCTTTGGTATTCTGCACACCGCAGAGGTCAAAGTGAGAAGCGACATCATGGGACTTTCATGCAGACGCGGTAGTACAGGCTGATAATTTGGTAGAAATGATCTCTTCGACATTGCATAAAGGCAAAATCAGCAGTAGAGCCGTCCACGAGCTTTCCGTTGAGGGATTGAGGTCAAGACATGCCACATGAAGCGTGACCAAAATAAACCAAAAACAAACGTTGTTTATCTTTCATTTATACTTGTAATGTAGTTATTTATATAACTTTGCATTACATCATTTATAGACAGCGTGACGGCACTTACGGTGAGTCCACAAACACATTTTTGAAAGCCGCATTTGAACCTTTTCTGCCCTCACAATGCACGTTGGTGCACAGGTACACAGTTACACAGGTACACGGCGAGCTAAACACACTTCGAGCGAAGGTTGAGACGGCACACTGCCTTCGTACTTAATACCGGAAGCAGTTGTGAATACAGTTTAAATCCGGGGTCTGTCCTCTGAGAGCTACTCATGTAGTACTCATGTAACACTTCACATAGCTGAGCTCCACCCAAACCAGCTGAATAAGCTTCTTTTATGTGAACAAAAGCACATTGATAATCAACACACATTTTGTATCACAACATCTTAAATTCAACAGCATTTGACTGTTTTTTTGTGTTTTTTTTTCCTGTATGAATTTCTTTGTTTTCAATTGAGGAGCCTTTAAGTTAAAGGACAACATTACAAGGTTGGAGCATTTCCTTCTTACTGAAACATATACAGTCAGTAGATCAGGGTCATTGGTGGTTCAATAAGCGTTTTTAAAAAAAAAAAAAATGTATAACTTGTCCCAGCTGTAATTAACAAAAAAATTCAAATAAATTTGCATTAAAGGAAAATTTGCTCATTTGAGGCGCAGTTTGATTATTTGTCACGATTCTCAATAGATTAGATGTAATTTACGTTAATATACAGTACCACGTATTCTCTCTCTGTTGTATTTTGATGAGCCATTTCACCAAAATCTCTTTTACGCCAAACGACTGGGAGGCGGTAACATGTCGGTGATGGGTCACATCACACAATCAAGCAATATGTGCCGTCTCGGTGTTTAGATGGTGACAGATTAAACATTTTTTACCATCCAAATTTTGAGTTTAAATTCTAAGTATAGCACACGTACTAACTACAATCTGTAATCCACAACTGCAGCAAGACAAAAGAAGCAGACAATAGAGGATAACTAAAGGTATGCGAGTCAAAAAACATTCAGTGTTGCTTTCACCTACATGACTATCGGTATTGGGTCAAATCGCCACAACAGTTTAGAAAGAAGAAAAAAAAGACACTTTTCTTTTGCCAGGACTGTGTCCACACGTCTTCTCCTCTTCAGAAGTATTAGCGCTATGTCCAGAGCTTGTTTATTGTTTTCCTGCTTTTTCAAAGCATCTGCTATCACATTAATCTTTCTATTTACACCGTAGAGACGCAATTCGCCGCTCATTCACTGCAACGATGTGACGTGTTTCAAATTGGTATTGTAGAGTCTGTCAGAGATTTCACATCAGGATTGTATTGGACACATACACAGTGTGACACACTCAGTACACTTACATCATTGTTGCACAGTCTAACTGCACCACTGATTTTTATGATTTTTTTTTTTTTTTTTTTTGTTTGACTGACTGAGAATAATGACTAAAACACCACAACCCTCCACTTCACTTAACTCTTCTGCATTTAGGACACTTGTCCTGGCAGGTGCGTCTGGGAATGCCCTCATTGACCTTACAAATGTACTCTAATGCGCTGCGCTGTGCTCTGCTGATTGCACGGTGGCGTGGCAGCTCTTACTGTGACATTTCTGCTGTTATTTGGAAGGGGACAGGTAACCACTGATTACAGCAGTCTGTGCGACTAGAGATGTTTGGGATGAACTGATTCGCTGATGTGAGTCTAAACCCCTCACAAGTATTACCTAATCGATTGACCGTGTCACTATTTCTCATCGTCAGCATGGTTTCTATTAATCCGTGTAAAAACGGCGGCATAAATAAGGGTCATATTTCCATCACTATTTTTCCACCGCGTGCCGTTTGACTGGTGCTCTTTTAATGACATCATCACTTTGCTCTCTCTTCTGCTGCTTTAATGGCACATGGGGAATTAGCACCATCAACCAGTGCCGTGGGCAAAACGCAAAGTGAGACAAGACCTCTAATCTATGTTCTTTATTGCTGAAAAATAAAAAATTACAAACACAGACAATATGTTGCTTCTTTTACAGTTAATGTAATGTAACCGGATTATCGGCTGGTATCAATGTACAAGGTAGTAACAGTAATGTTGCTAACAGTGATACAAAGTGGTTCATGTTTATCTTCTCTTAATAAATGACGATAATGGCATGCTATGATTTGATTAGTGTGATGCAGAGGATGACTAGCTTCCCTTGAAATAGCCTCATCTGATTGGTTAATCATTTTATCAAGGGAAGCGAACTCGGCCTTGGCTTTCCCTCCGGGACGCGGATGTGAGAGCAAATTGCACTGCAATACAATGTTTCACCACACACTCACCCCATGTGACCTTTAGGGAGGCGCTACTCAATGAAAAATGCAGGAGACGGCAGAAACAGCCCAAAAGAATGAACAAAACTGTTCAATCAAATTTTGATAAATGTTTAATAAAATGGCAAATACAGTGTGGAAAAAAAAAACGGGGAAGCCTGGCTTCCCTTGGCCTCTGGGAGAAACCGCCACTGCCATCAACTGTTTTTCCCAAGGTGCTTAACCTCTCAATTTTGACTGACTGCATTTCAATGAGCATCTATTGACATGAACATCAATGATTTAGTTGCAAAGCCAAACACCACAGGGCACATTTTGGTTTAAGGCCAAATGAGAAAGGAAAGCCCAATAACTTGGAGGAAGCAATTTGTCGGATTTGCAGCAAAATGGTGGCCATTAGAGTAAATTGAACAGAAAGAAAATGAAATCGTTAATCACAATTATTTTTACGAAAATTTCATGATTGCGACAGCCCAGTTTGTGGTATTTTTCAGAGTGAAGTCAAATTACTCAGACGGAGGGACGGAGATTTTATTCATCGTAATAAAATCTCAATCTTAATTCACGGCTCTATACGATCTCAATTTTAAATGACAACAATTCTGCTGCGTTTTCATTAGGGACTTCAGCTGGATAAAAACAAGCGCTCCTACTCTCCCTCCACCGAGAACAACGCAGCGTTGCAGCACGTGATGCAGAGCAGCAGAAACCGGCAGCAAAGTTAAGCCAGCAAAGAGCGAGTGAGAAACAGCGACAAAAAGACAACGCTCAGAAAAACAATGAGAGACTACGAGAGACTGAAGCTGATTGTTTTTATGTTCAGTGATGCATTAATCTTAAAACAGAGTTTTCCCTTCCTGTCGTCAGAAGATAATATGCGGGTGTGTATGTGACGGGTATCCCGCCCGCTGAGAATTACATGCACCTCGCAGCACCGCGAGGGAAGCTGAAGGAAAACTACTAAACATGGTCACGATCGGTCTGCTGTTTAAATACGATGCGATCTCCTCTATCAGGTTCATCAATGTTGAGGAATCATCTGAAGTCTGCAGTTTTTGAACATTTTGAATCATCAGATCATCTTGTCAGACTCAGTAATAGCATTTCATTGATATGATGGATCTGAAATGTACAAGGTTTCCTTAAGTAATCTCAATATTTATGTTATTAATTATAATTAATATAATATCTCATATCCTATATCAGTATGTCTTGGTTTTCGTCTTTATCTGCTAAATTAAGCCATTCAATTTCAAATCTAAGCAAAAAAAGAAAACTCGATCGTGATTCTTGTTTTCCAGACTCAGACGTATTCTACCATTAACAGCACAAAGAAATATATAATATTGAATACATCTATTTTATAGCTACATTACAGGCTTTTCTACATCCTGTAATAGCTTACTCATTTTGGACAAAAAGGCAGTCAGTTTTATAAAATGAAGCCCCATTATATTTTATGGATTCCCTTTACACAATCCTACTTTTTTTTTTTTTTTATTCCTGCTGTTGTATTATTATTATTATTATTACTCTCGCTGTTATTACATACTTAGCCTTCTCCAATGGTGAGTGAGCTTTTCAAACAGCCCGTTTTCTCCCTGCAGTTGGCTGAGTGGTCAAATTTAAAACCCTGGAGTGCAGTGACCACTCACTAATCCCACTACTTTAAATTTGATGTAGGCAGGTATTGGGTGCGTGTTACACAGGGGTTAATATCCATCAAGAGGCCACATACAGTATGTGTGTATTGGTGATCATCAACTGTGGAACAACTGTGTTTTGCCCTCCCAGAGTCCAGCCGGGCTCCCCTGTGACAAGGCTGAAATGGAAGTGTGCTGCAGGTCAGTGTGAGGCTGTAATTATTTCCTCACTTCATTAAATGCGAGTAAACCATCACACTCAGGACTGCGGCTAATGCGATGCCCCTGTGGCATTGTAATGCTCTCTAAATGAATGCCCCTCTGACAGCTTAGGGCCTAGTGGGCAGCAGATTACTGCAGGGTTGGCCCCAACAATGCTCAACCCTCAAGCAGCAGAAGCATTCATTATCGGGCTCGATATGACCCAGCCGCTCCTCGCTGGTCTCGTCAGAATCGAGGCCGCGGGCCTGAATCCTCTAAAGGCTCGTTCGGGCACCAAATCATAAATTAAATGTAAATGCCATGTGAAAGCATTTCACTTTGACAGGTAATGTGCTCCTAACAGGTATGACTGTTTGCTCATTATAGCCACTGCAGCTGCAGGACTTCAGGTTTGTTTTTCGGCTGTTTAGCCATTAAATGTTGTTGTTCCTCCCCCTCCCCCGTCTTTCTCGTGCTTTCTGATGGTTTTCTAGGCGAGACAGCCGTCGAGGAGATGTATGACAGGATGTTTACCGTCACAAGCCGGGTGAGATTTTCGGTCACCAAAGAGGATGATGGAGTGCCAGTGGACTGCATCATTGACCACCCAGCTGTAAAGGACCTCCTGGCTCAAAGACACTTGGAAGTGCTGTGTGAGTGACCCAGAACTGTTCGTGTTAAAGCTCAGAGCTAGACCAAGGCCCATAGACAGTGCCAGAGACCGACTGTGGGGCTCAGTCCTATTACTACACTGCAGGTGATTCAAAGGTACAACCAACGGATGATCACAATCAATTCTATGAAGAGACGCTCGGGAGAAATATATAAATACAGGAAGTCTCCTTGTCCTCATCACCCAGACAGAGTGAGGCTGGAAAAACATCAGCAAACACCGACATATTTACTTCAATCGAATCGAAACTTTAAATGAGAGAGTAAATAAAAGGTTTACGACAATGAGTGAGTAATCCCTGTGTTTACTACACAAGGGAGAGGACCCACAGAGTGCTGATGGTGTAATAAAAGGCAGGTGAGTTCAAGAACTGGATGAAAAAAACAAAAACACAAGGGCAGGAAGTAAAAACAAAAGAGACACAATAGGTGAATTGAAACGGGAAAACCCAACGAACTAAAAGGAAGAATGACGACATGCCGATTGAACTTGTTCTAAACATCCTTAACTGCAACTCTACCAAACTTGATGGAACAGAAAAGGAGCACAACAATGTTACGTCCATTGTAATGACCCTCTTTACGGTCTTTGAAATAATAATGCAAAGCACAAATCTTCTAAGTCCAAGATTCTCTCTCTATCTATTACCTGTGGCCAATTGTGGGGCCTCGGCCACCAACAAACTGTCTCCAGCTGTTCAGATCCTGAGCGAGTCGCTCCAGTTGTCCCGGGTGCAGCCAGCCTCTTGTGGCCCTCGTGTTATTGCGGTTTAACGCACTTCTGCATTGGACTTACTTTTCAGACCCAGACGCTACGTCCACTTTTACACACACACAGTCTACGGTAACATAAGAAAGAAGTCGCTTCAACGAGCCTCTATTGTTAAATTCATTGGGATTTACTGCCTACTTTTCTCAACTCACTACAACAATGGTGGCGAGTACAAAGACTTTCATGGTGTCCTCTGACCTTCAGCCCGCTGCCTTATCGATGCATCACGCAGTTGGCCTTCAAATCTTAGTGTCCTGGTGCTTTGGCCCATTGGATACAAAAAGGTGTCAAATGTTGGGTTTATTTATATTCTTTTAAGTGACGCATTGATTGAATAGGTAATACAAGCTGCCTTACACAGTTGAACATCAAAGTAAGGTTAAAGCTTCACTTTTGTTGTCGGTGGAGAATATACATTTTTTTTCAGGTAGATAAATCGTTTGTCTGACCTTTAAAGGAAAAAAGGAAAGCTTGACTGAACCCACTTGACATTTTGGTAATCTATGGCTAGCAATGATAAGATGCGGAAAATAAAATCATTTGGCTGTAAGGTATTGCAAACTGACTGGGTGTCTCCTGAGCACATATGGTAATCATTTAATCCTCCCCCCTGTGTTTCACTCTTAGCATTTTACTCTCATTTGGGAGTTTGTTTCTCTGAGCATTTCACTTAAGAGTCCAACAATCATTTCGATTTAGCTTTGGCTGCAGGTATGAGAAAAAGAAAAAGGTCTCAACAAGAAAGTATTGGAAATAGTCATCTCTCTTTTTTTTTTCTACAGATAAACCAGAGGTGAAGATTGTGGTGACATATCCTGAAGGTTTGACCAGGGAGGGCGACAATCTAGATTTGACATGTATCGCCGAAGGAAAACCGCAGTGAGTATTTACTGTGGTAAATTGATACACAATTTGCCGGATTGATATTTAACTTATTTACACAGAGGCAGGGTATTAAAAGCTACCAGCTAAAAGTTAGCCTAAGAGCTAGCTGGTTAGCCTGTTAGCATTGACGGATGAACAAGGTGGACTGGAAAGCTGTTCGTTTGATCAAACAAACGGCGGCGGTGAAAGGCGTAAATAAATCCAACCTTTTCCCGGCGCTGTGATCGGTAGCAGTTCAACGTGTTGCTAGCTGTTAACAGCTAACGGCTAGCCGTTCTCCGACCGTCTGCTGACGACGTCGACACTTCTGGCCTCAGACGAGCAGAACGCTTCAGAATAAAAAACAAAAAAACAATGGCTCTGCTTTGACTCATTCAATTACAACAGTACTTTATTATAACAATAAGCTTTTATATTCATCTACCAAGTAGAAGACTTCTGTAGTGGCCTGCAGACCTCTTAATTGCCAGTCCTAATGACAGAAAATGTGTGAGCGTTAAGGCAGAGCCAAAGGCGTTTATAGCAATGGCGCTAATGAAATAAAACTAAGAGTGGCTAACTGGCATGTGATGTGTGTTGTTTTTGGAAATATTACTCATGATATTTATATTCTCTCCAGAATACTGAACTTTTTTCCCATCGTCTGCGGTTAAAAAAAAACGAAACAAAAAGTGTAATATATTGTAACAGTGAATCGCCAGTCATTCAAAGTGGCGATATATTTACCAAATCCGCACCAAGTATCACGAAAGCATTGAATTGGAAGATCCGACCGTCCGAGCCCGAGCACTCACACAGATGGATGCACTTCAACACATGAAATGTCTGTTCAGTTTCATATTTTCCACCGTCTAGCCCTTTCTCCGCCTGTCCAAACACCCCCTTAACCTTTACATTTCATTGTACCATTTAAATGTTACCAGTTGTTAGCATGCCACAAAAAGTACATCATTAGAGGGGGGGGGGGCTGCCAATGACCCTCCTCGGACCGTCTCAGATTTGACCTTTACTTCAGATTTCTAGTGTGGATAGACAGCGGCTGAGCGATGTGTGTGGTATTTGTGCTCCCCAGTCCCCATCAGATCAACTGGCTGAGAGTAGACGAGGATGTGCCGCCTCACGCTGTGGTCACCGGCTCTGATCTCTACATCGAGAACCTCAACAAGTCCTACAACGGCACCTACCGCTGTGTGGCGTCGAATGCTGTGGGCGTGGCCTACGACGACTACGTCCTCTATGTATACGGTAGGTATGACGCTTACTTGCAATCCATCAGTCAAGTTAAGGCACAAGTCATCTCAGGGCACTTTATCTTGTTACAGTCCTTCTAATATTACAGAGAGAAACCCGACAACCCCTCGCTGAGCAATAAGTTAGCGACATTGTTGATATGGTCTGTTTAGCTTTCATAGGAAGGTTTTAAAATGGTAGCTTTGCTAGTCGGGGAATTGATTTGGAACAATAAGGATTTAATATAGCATTTATTTTTTTTTGTGTGTGTGTGTGCGACAAACACAATCTCTTTTGAAACGTGTGTGGATGTCAGCCATTATTGGGACGAACAAGTTAAAACCACAGAAGGTGGCTGCAGTTAACAAACACGGCCAGAATAAAAGCTGCAGCGTTGCTCTCAGACACTGTTCAAAGTTTGTGATTGCCATACTTAAAAGCTATTATTTCTTTACCCACGTGTAAACAGTAATCACAACCTTTTTGGTGGAACAATTGGTTGTGACTGTGCACTTCACAGTACCGGCTAAGACGAGGGTTATGCAGACATGCATCGCCACATTCACTTCAAGTTCATGCACATACAGTATGTTTCTCAGAGCAAAAATGATCCTAAATCATCATAAAACTCGGGACTATATTAGCTTTTCCTCTTCAACTTCATTTTTAAGGGATTAGGATGGGCTTTGGTGCTGTTGACTTACATTGAAGTGGGTGGAATTTCAATGTGTTCCGCAGTCAACCAGTAAAGGGCAATAGAGGGACCATCTCCCCCAGGACTTGACTTTAAATGCCACAGACAGTTTGCTGCTCTTGGTTACCCTCTCTTCACTGAGGCCTCATTTTATTTTTACCTCAACATGACTGTCGGCCATTTTGCCCCCTAATTGCCATATTTTTCTCGTTTCCTTTTCAACACATCACAATTCACAGCGCGACAACGGCAAAACAAAGCTTAAACGCATAAAATAATCGCTATTACAACTGCTGTTGCTTCTGCCAGGGAATTTACAAGTAATCGGAGGAACGTGTTTGCAAAAAAAAACTCAACTTTTTAAAGGCACTGGGCATCTTTGCACGTGACTCCCAGAGGGGGAAAACAGTGGGAGGTAACCGTTTGAAGTTTTTAAACCACAAAGGACTTCATCATTTAGAAATCTCGTAACGTGACATCAGTGAAGTGCCCACTCCCCGGACCTTAATTTCCTATTTTTGGTGGCTGGTGTTGGGGGGAAATACATTTTCAGCAGGTGCAGGCTTTGTTGGCGAGTTTAGCTTTCTCTCCTCGGAGTGTTTTGCTCCCTGCTGTTTAGAAAAGCATTTTTGTATTTCATTCCCAAGTTCCAATTTGTTGCTGCCTGTGTGCCAAAAATGTTATCTGCCAGCCACCCATACCTGAAACCAGGAAAAAAGGATGAGTCTGATGTCGAGGATCTCAAATAATATGCGCAAAAAATGCATTTTTGCGTGTCCAGTGTACAATGAACATGTATTTTATATACTACTAAAAGTGTAAACCTCGTGCAGGAAGCTTGTAAAGCTTTGTGTTGGACAAATATCAATGTTTGGAATAACAATATTTCTTAGTGGAGTTTTGGTTATTGACTTCTATATGTAGATATGGATATCTGTGGTGTTGTTTTTTTTAAAGCATGGTAAATCCAAGATGCATGAACTCAAGCTCAGAACATAAAAGTCTCCTCCCGTCGAAACTGTGATTGACTCATGATAACTTCACTTCAGCATTCGACAAGATTGTGTGACATCACTGCTGGTTTGAAACCTGCTGATACTGCCAATAGGCAACTTAGGGCACAGTCGCACCATAAACCTTAAAAAAAAAAAAAAAAAAAAAAAAAAACAAGCATGACGTACCTTTGCACAGTCGTCATCAGCGATCTGGGCTGCGTCTCCAAACACGATGGGTTCGATGACTGACGTGCGTCTGGCATCACCGTGTTGTCAATTCAGCCGGTTGCCTCTTCTGATTTAAAAGAGAAAAATCTATTTACAGATTGTCCACTATTATTGTAATGATTAGATTAGATTTAGACTTTATTAATCCCACAGAGGGGAAATTTAGTCGTCACTGCAGCATAGAAACACAAAAAAGGTGCACACAATATACTTTTTTTTTAAATTTATTAATTTTTTTTTTTATAAATACACATAAAATAAGAGATAAAAATAATTATTTTAGAAAAACATAAGAGCAATGAATAAACACAAACACAGACTATACACACAAAAACAAAAAATAAAATACATAAATACAGTTTAGGATGAATGGAAAGTTTCAGGTGCTATGATTACTACCCGCATGTTTTGGCAAATTAAAATACATTTTTATTTCTTCTTCAGACCAAATTACAATGAAATACTTTGTCTCTTCTGCTCGTCAGGTTCTATGGCTTGTTTTTACTTCTGGTCCTTTTTCTTCTTCTCTTGTTTAATGATTGAGAGTAGCCTGCCACAACTTCCTGTAATTGGACTGAACCATCTGAATCAGACTGAGAAAGTGTAAGAGAGAGAGAGAGAGAGTGTGTGAGTGTGTGTGTGTGTGTGTGTGTGTGTGTGTGTGTGTGTGTGTGTGTGTGTGTGTGTGTGTGTGTGTGTGTGTGTGTGTGTGTGTCAGTGACCAGACACTGGAGCACAGTATGAAGCCTACTAAACGGAGAACAGAGAAATATTAGGCTGCCGAGTTCACATTAGTTTATGACGTTTATTGAAACCGGTCCAACTCTGTCTGCTGTCCTCCTAAACAGCCGTCCTCCGTCTACCTGCAGCAGAGCAGGGGGACAGAGGACGGACCGCTGACCGATCATCATTACCGATGGCTGTTCTTCATTCTGTCTAAACTTCGTCCACTACTTTCATTGTCAGAGATATTATAGTGACTTTTCTGATGCAAACATATCTATTGCCGTCGTAAAAACTATTTTGTCATATTAAAAATATAAATATTCTAAGAAGTACGAGAATTGATAAAGAACCAAAATACTAATCATGCACAGCCCTAAAGTTGCCTGCTGAAGTCCAAAATTCAACGAAAATGTAATAATCTTTAGTCAAACGACCGCTGTCCCCCCCAGCTGTTCTCAAGAAAGATACACAGCAATACCACAAGCCAGACAATCATATTGATTAATTAGTTACAATACTTCTATTTCAGTATATGTTTTGCATCCAATCTGAGGGGCTTGATTTAGATAGAAAATAGCTTTTTGATTTCATGATATTTCCATATTGTTCTACAGCAAGGGTTTCCAACCAGCAGCTCCTGCTTGAAGCTGTTTAAATGTGTGTTGAGTATTCATTTCTTATTGTTCCCATAAAAGAAGCTTATTTAGGCGGTCTGGTGGAGCTCAGCTATGTGAATAAATGTTACGTTGCAGTATCATTTAGTCAAAAGTTTGGCGACTCCTGTTCTCCAGAAAACGTTTTATCGAACCAGTCTAAATATTATTTTTTTTGTTGGTATTGTTGTGAGGAGTCACACAACAATGGGCAAATGTTTTGAAAATGAAATGGTCTGAAATGTGTAAAACTTACAAAACATGGTGCTTTATTCTGCGGTACAAAGCATGTAATTATATCTGATTCAATCAATGCAGATTTTTGATTCGGCCTCCAGAACAAAGACTCGTATTTAAATCTAAGGCACGGAAAGCAGCAGCATCAGACGAGAAGAGGTTCAGGGGGTCGCGCTAAAGGCTGTTGTTATGAAAGGGCTTTTGTGGTTTTTGTGCGAGAAACAATTGCAGGTTTCAAACTGGTGATTTTGTTTTGCTTATTAGTCGGTGAGCTTGCTTAGGTCATGTTGACAGCCGTGAACCGTGTGTCAAAAACCAGTAATGTAATTGTTTGTAGTATCGTCTGGATGGTTAGCAAATGTTTATGGCAGCTGCAGAATATTGTGAAATGAAATGCCTTCGTAATGGTTTTGACATCAACACCATCTCACCAATCGTAGGGCAAACAGTGAACAGGATTTTAATGGAGGGACGAGGTCTGGAGGCAGCAAATAAATACAAAAAAATATTTTGTCAGGAAGAATTGAAGAAAAACAGCGAGCGTTGTAGGTGCGGGGCTAATGTAGTGACCTCGGACTGAATTTCTACACCTGGAAACCTTGAAAAGTTATGAATTTACTGCCTCCTAAATAGTTTATTGTGTGTTATTGATGGTTTGAATCTGCAGGAAGAGTAACCATGTGGGGATGTAAGAATGTCTTATAAAGTGGGCTTTGAACACAGCAGGACCTCAACAAATCCCAATCTCCGAAGTATAAGGCTTTCAGAAAAAGCTCTGGTACTACAGTTTGTCATTGCTGAAATGTTTTCAGTTGCATTCAATAACCTAAATTAAGTACACACTTAGGGGAACATAACCAGATTTTTTTTTTCTTGTCATCTTATGTCTGGTGTTCAGCATTTCTATAGGTTGGCTGATGTTAAAGAGAAATTAGGAGTTCACTTCACCAGCTGACATGTGGGACTTTGTCACTGTGACGTAGGTTTCCTGTGACTCTCATAACTCTACCGCCCTATGGTTATTCATCATCGCGCTCTGCCAGGCAGATGATGACATCTGCTTGTTCCCAATGGGCCCATAATGATCACTCCCAAACAAAAGGACAGCATATGCCGGCAAATAGCTCACTCAAGGCAGACATTCAAGCCAACACGACTAAATTTCTAATTGCTGTATAAAGACTCCTCTGAATCTAAGATTTCCTGTTCTCTCTTTGAGTAAATCCTGTCAGAACCAAGAGGGAAAAGCATTTTTTTTTTCTTTTAAACAGGTCTTTAAAGAAGTAATATAATATTCTAATGGTTCAGAGGTTTTCACTAAATTGCCTGCGGGCATTTGAGAACTCGTGCATGATGTGTGTCTACCGCTGTTAAATTCATGTATCATTTCATGCACCCACACCACTTGAACGACTGAAAGCAGATCTTCTCCGGTCCAGACTAAAAAAAAAACCTACAGTATCCATGTTCGGGACTTCTTCAATTAGTAACTTCCTATCCACACACTTTACCAATTTCCATTAAACACTATTTCTCTGGTGTGTGAGTGTTGGAAGCTCTATGACTCCGGCTCTCTTTAATGAGACACGGGAGATTGGTAAAAAGGTGCTCAAACTGCATATAATTATATCCGCGACTCCCACTCCTCTTTTCTGGAGGATTTAATGCCAGACAAAAATCATGTTGTGATCCATGAGCGATTGTGTTGTCCCAAACTAATCATGCTTGCTACAGGAGCTTAATTAGTGTGTTTTGCCAACACAGATGGGTCCTACCATGATAACCTTGCGCTATTTATGCGTGTCGTTTTTCAGCAGCAACGCACAACCCGAGCCGTCCATCAATGCCCCCTCTCCCCTCCCCCGCCTCTTGCAGTCTGCTAACTTTAGTCTTGACAAGATTTGCATTTTTCTCTCTTATCTGGCATTTTTGCTGTTTTGTTTTGCAATTTGTGGGCTGCTGTTAAAGCCACCACACACCTGTCAAAGGAAGCCCTTTGTTTAACTAAGGGCATGCTGCAAATAGTTTTATTTTAATGAGAAATAGTTTTGCTTTTGTTAAATATTTGCTTGGCAGACTTATTGATAGAGCCAAGCTGAATTGCCCATCAGTTCTCTTTTTCATCCTTTCATGCTGCCACCCTTCTACCAGTGCTGGTCCTTGGGCTGTTCCTATTTCAAAAAGACTAATGACCTCTCACTGCGCGACAGCCCGGACAGGTGCGAGGCCAATGTAAATCCCTCTCAAATCGAGTCCTATTGTGGTACCATGCGATACGTATGTGGCCGGTCGAAAGGCTGAGAAAGAGGCTTGTCATTCTTTTCACCACAAGAGAGTGTCTGCAATAGGCTGCGAATTGTGCCCTCCAGCTGGTGTGCGGTGTGGGAGAGAATTGGCCAGAGAAAGAACTTGCTTTCTCAGAGGCGACCTGGTGCTATAAGATCCCGTTCAGACCCGGCATCTACCCGTGTTCTGGGTGAGCCGACCACAAGTGGACCGCTCTGGGTACAGGTTGACAAACTGAGGACACATTGAGATCCATTCTTCTCAGAACTGGCAACATTCTTTCAGCCGTGTGAACACGAATGTGTCTTGGGCCACAGTAAAGGACCACCTACTCAACTGATGTCCTCTGAATACTCAATAGAAATAAAACATATCCTGTGTGATTATGACGAGTGCAGCTGAACTGCACAGACAAATTGTAAATTCACTAAATCCACCTTTGGGCTTTGTTTTTTTATTTAATAGCTCACACAGTTCTTTATCCACCGCAGCACAGGCTCCAACCCTCTCAAACCCGCTGGAATAATGAAATAATATGAGCCTCATCAGGCTTAGACCTGACGGTTCACGTTGTCAATTACAAATTCACGTGTATGGAAATACAGAAATGTGAAATACATTCAATAGGTTAAAATGAAGGCCGAGTGAGCAAAAATGTCTCATTTTGTTAACTTCCTCCTGCTCGATTCCTCTTTCTCCATGTTTTTATACGTGTTCACGCGCTTATTTATTTGTACATTTCCGTGATGTACGTGTTCAGTTGCGTATAGACCAGAAAAGTGAGATCTGTTCACAAGTGGGCAAATTTTAATGCCAGGTATGAACAGGGCCTACCTCACACATATTGAAACAAAACAACAGCAACAACACTCCCTTTGCCACCTTGACTTCAGCCCGCAGTTGACTTTGTGACCTATAAATCTTTCACGGACAGAAAGTCTAAGATTCACAAGCCACTTAAAATTTGGGGTTTATCTGGGTTTTGACATAAAATGAGCAGACAGGACTTAAGGCTGTCTGAAAACTGTGTCCTTGTGAAACACAACGACTTTATCGAACACGCAACATAGTGCGAAGCAATTTTCAACACTTCAGCTTATATTTTTTCACAATAGGAATTCATTAGATTGAATCGTAACAACCTCTTTTGCCAACGCCTTGCTTTGATTTTGAAGGATAGCACAACTTTTAAGCAAGAAACAAACGGACAAAAAGAGACAAGGAAAATAGCTTCCTTCCTGTAGTGCTGGTGAGCAGGTTTAAGCAGGCACAGATAAACAATTTCTCCTACATTGTTTCACTTTATGGTTAAATTTTCTCATCAAATTCCTCACTGATACAAATGCTCCCTGAAAATATGGCCCCTGCAAATACACTCATATTTCAGCCCTCATAATGCTGAGCCCAGAGTCATCCAGCCTGGAAATTGCCCACGGAGAATTCTTGTTCATCTCGATATTATATGTGCCACATCCTATCCCAGCCTTTGTGAAGCCCCTCATCCCTGAATGGCCAATTTCCCCCTTCCAGACACTGACATTTCTGCTATCATACTGCCTTCGGTCACAGGGAAAGAAATCTATCCCACCCCCTTCTTCAAATACTGTCGGAGGAGAATCTCTTCCCGATACCCCCCTACCGCCATCAGCGCCACCTCTGCCATACACTCCATCCCCGGCAGCAACATCATGCTGTCCTTTATGTTTTATCATTTGTTTGGGAGTGTGTGGTTCCCCACTGCTGCCTTTTGATGGAGTTCAGACAGTAAAAGCATGGAGACAGCCAGCCAATTTCCCCCGCTGCGTCTCTCCCACAGCAAGGGGTCGTGCTATCTTCTCCCTGCACCATCGCCTGGGATATATCCCCCTGATGAGGAAGCTTTCTGCCCTCCTCGGTACTATTGCATACCTGAATTGCCCTCCATTTTGTCTTTCTGATTATTCGGTTTAGGGGTTAGCGACAGGCCGAACCAGTGCAGCGCGGGGCGGAGGATGCTGCCGGTGGCTCTGCTGTGCTGCAGCATGAGACCACCAAGGTGGTTTAATTTGCAGTTTGACTTAATTATTGTCAATGTGGAAAATAGCAATACCTTTTTATGATTGGCACGCATTATCATTCATATTTAATTAGAAAATTCCTCAAAAATAGGAAACACAATAGCACACCATAATGAAAAATTATGGAACCTTTTTTTTTCTCCTTTGTATTTTCAGCCATGACAGTGGGATGACTATGAATAGCAGAGTTGGTATGCTGGTCTATGACTTTGGTCCCGACTGAAATATCTCAACAACAGGATGAAATTTGGTATAAACCTCCATGATCCTAACATGATGCATGTTGAACAGTTTGGTAATTCTGTCACCTGTCATGTAGCGCCACCATGATGTTTAGATTTTTGGTTTGAACTTAAATATATCAGCAACTACTGAATGGGTTTGGGAAATGGGAAATTTGGTAGTCATTCATGATCTCCAGATGAAATATGCAAAATACTTTAGTGATTCCTTGATTTGTCCGGTGGCACCATCATGAGGGAATTTTTTTTTTGTAAAATGCGATAACAACTACTTGATGCAGTGCCATAAAATCTGATTCAGGCATTCGTGGTTAGCAGAAGAAGGATCCCAATGACTTTTTTTTTTTAAACTTCCACTAGTCGGCCAGTTTTCATGAAAATATCTCAACGTTTACTCAATGGATCGACTTAAAATCTGTTACAAACATCCATGACCCCTGGTCAATACGTCCTGTAGTGTCACTGTGACATAGCGACTTGGATTTTTAGTAAAATACAAAAAACGATTGAATGGACATCAATGAAACTTTAATCATTATAATTATTTTAACATTTTACCACTCGGGCGAGTCTTCCTTTTGTCCTTCACTTTGGTTCGTGACCGAACAACTGAAAAACTGACATTCATATCAGTTTCAGCTGTTACTGCGTGATCAGTGCAAATTAGGAAATGCTAGCACAGTAGCAAGCCTGTGTAAGACAAAAATGATACCCATTAAAGATCAGCATGATAGCATTGAGCATGTGAGCTTGCTGATATTAGCTTTCAGCTGAGTGCACCCACATTGCTAGAGAAATAGGTTCACATTTTCATGTTCATGTGTTTGTTGCCTTATATAAATTAGATCTGGTTGGTTTGGCTTTTGCATTGCAATTTCGTCCCCGTACTTCACACTGATCGCTTTGTTGACTGGCATTCGTCCGACATTGGCATGTTGTCGACATGGCCGGTAGCGTGTTCCGTTTGAATGAATAAAAATGAATGAATAAATTCATTTTGGTGTCACTATATTATTATTATTATTATTATTATTATTATTATTATTAAGAAATTAGGAGAAATTGTTTAAGTTTTAGTTTTTTTTTGTAGTTCCAGTTCTTTTACATCTATTATTTAATGGATGATGATAACCTCCCTCAACATCGTGTTAGTCAGATAATTCAAACCATTCAAAACGTGTTTTTACACTGCAGATGAACTGAACCATGGTTTTAGTTTGATCCTGATTCCCGACCAAGACCACCTCTTTCGGTGGCATCACATTTGTGTCCTTTGGTCCGGACTGTGGTCCGAAGCAACTTTCACCTCTGCTATTTTGGTTCAGATTAAAATGAAAAGGTCCGGATGAAACAGGGTCAGTATCAAAGCACCCTCAGTAAAAATGAAGTGGGTATCTAGTTTTACTCGCACCACATTTCCTTATTTTGTTTCCTGGACAGTGTTGCCGTGCTGAGCTGCAGTGGATGATAAGTATATTTACTTTAATTAACTATTAATTAAGCTCACAAGCTATTTACAAGCACTTTAATTTTGAAAGACACTCACTTGATTTGACAAATTCAAGCTACTAGCGTGGGCTGAACTCGCACAGCAGCCTCAACACGTGCAGGTTATGATTTTTATAGTACAGCCTCTCACTTTCTATGACTTTTGTCTCTTTCTTTACTCTTGTATTTATTTCTTATACATGTTCTTTATTTATTTATTTATTTTTTACTCTTTTCATCTAGATGCTCCCACTACTATGCCCACACCCACCACCAACCCAGTCAACACGCAAGGTACTGTATGCCCCCACTGCTCTCCCTCTCAGCAATCATGCGTGTGCATGCGAGTGTGTGAGCTTGCATGTACATGTGATTGGGCCTTTGAGCTGAGAAATTACAAGGGCTTGTACAGGTAAGAGAGACGGGCCAGTTCCAATCAGATAGCGCTGCTGGAAGGTGACAATGAGGAGCGGCAGCGCAGGGCTGTCAGAGACACCTGTCACAGCCTTTTTCCCGTCACATGTTTGATCCGAAAAAAGGTAGAGACTCTGCTTTGCTGCTCCGCTATCTTATCAGCATCTGCAGCGATATCGCGGCCGGCCCATCCATCATATTATAATGCCCTTTACATCTCCTCCACAAATGCCAGTCACATTTCGTCTTTGCGAGGCCAAAAAAAAACATCAATAACTATTTTCTCAAAGACATGCGAACTGAGTGAAAGGCAGTTCATTTGCAGTGTTTTTCACACAGCAACCTTTGGCTTCTTTTATGCCCTATTTTACTCTTTGATTTACCTCTGTTGCAAAAGTTCATTTTCATATTAACCATTACAAAAACAAAAAAAAAATCTATTATTTCAAAAGCATCGGTAAGGCTAGACAGACGGTGTGGCAACCTTGGGAGTTGACATTTTGGATATGCCAGAATGTGACATTTCAATACAAAAACTATCCTTAAAGAATAGATGAGTTTATTAATAGCTGCTTCAGAGGTATGGCAATTTTGACTCTTTTGTCATGACCACTTTGAAAATCATATGGTCATGAAAATCTGAAGTGGCAATAAAATAAATAAGTGAGACTGCTTTGACAGTTTCACGTGGCAGCTTTCAGGCAGCGTTCATTCAATTAAAACACCTGGGTTTGTAGTGGTATTGCTGCATTAAGATATCACAAATCATGCCTCAGTATTTTTAAGGCTAAATGGGGATACACACTATACATCTCAGAGTGTCGGTTAAATGTTCCTTTGCAAGTCACGAGAGATGTCACAAGCACTTTGAAACAAACAAAATAAAATGCAAATGCTGGGTTTCCTTTCCTGTTTGAAAAATAAACAGCTGCAAAATATACAAAATAAAAGATGATGTAAAACCAAATATCCTACATTAAAGAAAAGCAGATCTTTCTCTGAGAATGCTCCTCCGGTTGTTTTCGCCATCAACAACAAAGTGACACGCAGCATGTTTGATTTCCATTCGCCGGCGTTATTAGCAGCGTTGTTGGCGTTCCCTCACCAGAGTACATTTTCTCTAGTCTTCATGACAACAGCTAATTACCGGCTTTACGGCAGTTAACCCTGCTCAAGCTCTCGCAGCTCTCGTCCTCTTGTAGCGACTTTCTCGCTGATCCCGCAGTTGTCTACAAGCTATTTAGATCCGCTAGATAATTTCAGCATTAGCTTAGCAATTGGCGACACCGCTCTCTCTCTCTACCTCACACTCTGCTGCTTGTAGTGTCTTGTGCTTAGTTCATTTATCTGCCTCAGCTGCACGTGTAATAAATGCTGTCTAATTACCGTGATGGAGGCGCGGCTCCGCCGTAGACTGGATTTAAAAATAATTAAGTTGCTCGTTGGTTTTCTGAAGACTGGTTTTGAAGCTCGTTGTGGGTGTGGCGCCGACCGCCGCCACCTCGGCACGGCCCGGTTCGGCCGAACTGCCGGCTAATCGAAAAGTAGGCAAAGAGGTGGAGCCGAGGTGGAGCCGAGGTGGAGCCGAATGAAGCCTGGTTGCTGAAACCAGCGCAGAGGAGGGTCTTCGTACAATAACAAATAATGCTCCTAAACGTTAGCACTCTTACTTGTGTAATACTTGACATTCAACAGGGGTATTGTTGTTTCAAACTCCACAGTACCATTCTGCACTGACCGGAAGTAACCGAAGCATGTGACTACATCCCCCGCCCAACGTATCTGCAGCTTTAATTGTTTTACCCAGAAATGAACGTGTTTTCGTGCCCTCTGTTCAACTCAATAAACACACATCGATGGCTTCAATCCAGCAACAGTATGGTGGTACTTAGTAACAATAAACACTTTTGTTCCATGTCCTACAACGGCTGCAGCTTTCTCGGACGGCTTCATTTGAAAATTCTTTACGTCGGCGGTCCCGCCCCTTTCCGCTACGACTCCAAGATGGCGACCGTTGAGGGTGAAAAATGGCCCAATGTGTTAACACAATATTTTTGGACCATTTTGAGTGCATCATCCGAGGACTTGTGGCACACCACATGTTTATATGCTTGTAAGTGTGAATGCATTTCTGAACTCAAAACAGTGAGTTTTAGTACGCAAGTACGCCATTTGGAAAACAGCATGAGACTTGTATAAGACTTGAAAGTGTTGAACCAACTGTAACAGTACCCGCCGTTCACTCAAAGCAGTCCCATCCTTAATTATGTGTATTTTGTAGCTTTAATATGATTTAAATGGGAGAGTTGTATTAATTAATGGGGGAATAAGCTCGTCAACCCAAAAGGATTTTCGTACAAGGCTGTGAACACATTTCTGCTGTAAGGTTGCTCATTTCAACGTGGGGTGTCTATTGGGATTGACCTGCTTTCAGACTCAGCCTCTAGTGGCCAAAAGAGAAACTGCAAAAAAATTTTTGGCACTTTCGTCCCCTTCTGCAGCCGGGAAGCGAGAGTGGCTGGTTTACCGTCCGAGGGAAGCGTCGCCTTAAAAGAGAGGCCCACGGTTCACCATCAACCAGCTCCCCAGGGCTGCACAGAGCGTGTCAGACGTAAATGGCACGGCTTTACAGATCGATTTATAAACATTATTGTCTCATCCTATATCTCATTTGAAAATATATTGATATACCTTAAAAAGGTGGATATACTGCCCAGCCCTGACATTATGAATCTTTTCATTAAAAATCAGGTGGTTTTAGAGAGATCTCCACTGTATATCTCACGGCTCCTTCCCCTCTCCCTGCATGTTTTTTTTCTCATGTTTGTAATTTCCTCTTCAAACCTGCTTTTTTTTTTTTTTTTTTTTTTTTTTTTTTCTAAGTATCCGCAGGACTGTACGCTAGAGATCTCGCTGCATTGCTGCAGCCTCATTTCAGAAACTCTGACTCGCTCTCCCCGCTCTCTCTGGGCGTGTCACAGTCAAACAGGAAGTTGCTTTGCAGCGCTGCGCATTACCCTGCAGCTTTCTCCTGAGCTCCTCTCTCCTCCGAGTTGCACTGATGCAGCCGTCTCTGTGTTTTCTGCTGTAACATTCCGGTAATTTCCGAAAGACAGGCTTGAAAGAGGATTTGCTGTGATTTATGCAGGACATGCTGGGAGGATGTAATTGAGCTTCCTTGCAGTTCACTACTCTTCTAAATACCCTGTCACAGGAGCAACGCTAAGCTGGCTCGCAGTAGATTGCTTTGCACTACCTTAATCAGCATAACAGCACACTATAGCATTTTCCTCTCGCCAACAAGGAAGCATACAGCACAATTTTCAAACTCGTCCATTATAAACACGGTGTGGGTTGGCATGGCGACTGACACCACCAGTGGTGACTTTCTGTTGTAACGACAGGCCGCTGAACAAACTGGTGATCCTGATGTATTAAAAAGGTAATAGCAGTGATTTTTTTTTTATTTTTTTTTGCTGCGTACATCTTATTTATCATCACATCTCAGTTGAAGAGTCTGAGTTTATTTGCTGAAGTTTTTACACATTAGAAATAAAAGCGCTCGTAAATTGCACATCCCGAGTAACTGGGGAGGATAGGTTAATATACGTCTTCATAACTTATTGTAGCCAGTCATGTATTTGTAATTATTAGCCGATATATTGATGTTATTGAGCTGCAATTTTACCTATTTATTAACATTATTTATGGCCGTTTTGCACGGAGATCAGTTGGCTTTGTTTAGGTTTGTACTTTTAACATTGAATTAGTGTTAAAAGTGGCAGCCATTTTTGAGGACGCACCAAATGGGAAGCTAATAAAATAAACAAATGACCATAAATCAATGTCATAAACAGTGTACCGAATTGCACGTAGTCTGCGCATCTGAAAAGTGAAGCCAAGTGCCATAAAGTGTAATATCACTGAGACCCACTAGGGGCTGGCTCTAAAAAAACATAGGGCTCCAATAGATTCCCATTCGAAAAGCATCAACTTCTCTCATACTAAGCCAATAAAGTTTTCCAACTACTTCACTCCTGATCAGTGCTCTGGTGGTCCTTCTGAAAATATTTCCAGCATTGATTAGATATCAGGCTTCAAACGGAGCTATTATTGGGGGCGTGTCTGGTCAGATCCACCCCTCTCTCCTCCCCAGCTCGTCAAAATATGCTCACTTCGGGCTCCAAATTACCAAAACGGTGACGGCCAACATCCCAGACTTGATGCCTCAAAACCACAGTTCACAAAAAACAATAAGTGGGGTCGCCACCTGATCAATACTTTGTAGTTTAAGTTCCTCTTTTCTCCACGTGGATCACGTAATCTACCTTTAAACATAATTTGTCTGCGAAATCTAAAAGCTTCCGGAGAATTTTGCAGACAGTTATGACACACTATACGATCACTTCCTATATTTTCTCCTCGGTGATGTTTCCATCAGCTGCCGGCCTACATGTTGTTTAGTGCAGTGGGGGAGTAAGCGCCACGATGAAGCTCAGAAACTCAAGAGTTGTTTGTCGCCTCGGCTCTTTCATGTTGGTTAAGTTTCACAGGAGTTCACGTTGTCAGGTCTTTCAATGTCTTAAGAGATGCGGAGAGGAGTGTTTGAGTGTGCGAGTGTGACTGTGGACCTCTAGGGAGGGATGAGTCAGTTTCAGAGGAGCATCTCTTTCATGAGTTTTAGACCTAGTTTCTCTTCCAGTGTTTTTAATGACTATTTACAGTAAAACTAGAAGCTTTGAGACGACATGTTGTATCGAGACATCTGCGACCTCCTCTCTCAGTGGTCCAAACACTTGATCCGGGCATGTCGCGCCGGGCACAGGAGCACGTAGCGGTCCGCTGACAAATGATTCACTAATGGAGCAGAGCAGATGGTTACAGCGCTGCAGAAAGAAACACAACCGCCCCACTGGTTCTGTGTTCGTGGTCGTGTTTCCTTTGTGGCAGAGGGGAGAATTCATCCAGAATCTCCAGCTCAGAGGGAATAAAGGGAGTCTTTGGCGATAATGCTCCAGCTTGTCAGATGCTCACAGATGATCCAAGGCAGGGACATCATATCCTGGCTAAGCCTCTAGTAAGCCCACCTCCCCCTCCAAACCCCATCCCCACCCTCCTCTCCCAACATGTCGAGAGGAACCAGGCGAAAGACGGGCGACAATGAATGCGGTCGTAGACTTGATTGGAAACGGCCCATGTTTGCTGCAACTCCACCGTCCGAGCCAAATTGTTGTTTTAAGTGGGACCTAAATCTTAAGGCGAAGGATGGACGCGGGCGGTGAGGGGGTTGATGTCACCCCTCGCCTTTATAGTTCCGGGTTCAAGTTCGTACTCAAGTCTCTCTGGAAATAGCACTTAAGATCCGAGTTGATAAACAATGTTGATGCATTTATCTGAGCCGCTTAATACTTCAGATACACGCAGGCTGCCCGTCCTTCCTGCCGGAGGTTGTTGGATCACACCGACGGATGAAATCAATGCTTTCAGACGGTACAGAGTTTTTCCCGAGTTTCAGGAAAGCATAGGTGCCGTGGTAGCGGTGGGCAGTTATTTGAATAAAAACGATGCATTTTCACAATCTTTTATGACAATATTCATTAGAAAAATGCAATGTTATTAAACTGCAATTTTCCCAAAGCTACAAAACATTGGAACAATAAAGTTTATAATAAAAGGATTTGAAACTGCAATTTTCCCATCCTCCCATAGTCAGTGTAGAGTGTAGGTAAAATTATATTTTCATTTACCCATACTCTTATCAGTCCGGTTGTTTTATCAGGAACACTGGTGGTATTTTTTTTCCATTACAAAAAAAAACTTTATTTTTATTAAATCACAATTTTATTAAATGAATCGATTTGGAACAGGAATAGAAAGATTTACATTTTAACTATGAAAAAAATATTGTTTTAACATCAGCAACAGTAATGTTTACAACAGCAAAGTCAAAATAAACTCAATAATATCTCGGTGGAGAGAAATTTAAAAATGTCAATATGATAAATGATTTGCCTGAAATCAAAATACTGAGAGAAGTTTAGAAAGAATGAAGAACATCGTCAGTCAGGGGGAGAGGGGTGGTTTGAGGGAGGGGGGTGGTTTGGGGGAGGGGAGAGTGGGGGGGGCTGACATCTCAAGCTAACTTGACAGGAGTTTGACAAGTTTTAATAAACATGACATCAACTGGTCCACCTTAAAAAAGGTCAGCCCACCTTAAGAAAGGCTTAAGTAACATATATTCACATAGCTGAGCTCCACCCAAACCAGTTGCATCAGCTTCTTTTATGTGAACAATAACAAACTGATACTCAACGCACACAATTTGTGTCCCTGCAGCTTAAATTCAACAGCATTTGCAGTTGTTTTTTTTCCTTTATACTTCTAATTTGAAAAGTGGCAAAATTCAGCCAATCAGCGGTGCAACTTTATTCTCTCATTAACTCAGTGACAGACACTCGCTGTATAACTGCGCCTCACTGGTGTGGTCCAGCCAAAAATATTGTATTCATCTAATATATGAGCAGTCGTTTCTTTTTCTGCTATCATGTCGATATTGACTTGGACAAGTCAAAAAGTAAATAATTAAAACATGGTGAAATGGAAAAAAAAAAAAAAAAAAAAAAAAAACATATCGAGCTACTTGGAAACAAGTAACGAGCTACTGGTAGCTCGCGAGCGACGGGTTGGAGACCCCTATAGACACACGCTGCACACGGCTACGCTCACACAGCTGGACTGCTAACTTCATACCCTGCTCCGGTGTTTCGGCCGCCAGCCTCACCGTCTTATACACACACGCGCACACACACAAGCTACAGTCAGCATATTTTTTTATGTTGATTCTTCTTAGGCACTCTGAATAAACATTTGGGCCAAGCACCAGTAAGAGTTATAAATGGGAGGAACACACTTCCTTGGGTTTTGGGTTAGAAAAAAATAATAATGGAATAAAGACATCTAGAAATATTTAGCATTTTAAGTAGGTGTGCATGTATTTCTATTTTTTGTTCTACTTCCTTTTTCATGTAAAACACCAGTTTAAGGGGAATTAGTTAATCCTGTTTGGTCTTTTGAGAGAGAGAGTGTGTGTGTGTGTGTGTGTGTGTGTGTGTGTGTGTGTGTGTGTGTGTGTGTGTGTGTGTGTTCCATTAAAACTCTTAACGCAGAGACTAAACAGCTGTTTGGTGTGACGAGTTAAAGGGGAATTTCTGACGTCGACACCCTTCTGGTTTGCAGACAGCACAAAGCTGTAAATTAAGTGACAATAAGAGCTTTGCAAGCAAACATTACACCGAGCACAAGGCCAGAGTCCGGCCTCCGTACTGCACCCTTTGGGCCTGATAGTACTTCTTATGATATCGGCTTTTTTTTTTTTTTATTGCTTGCTCGGCTATACTGTCAGGGATTTTCCTTTTTTTTTTTTTTCTTAAGATCTTTACGATTTAATCATGAGATGCACAGAATACATTCAGGGTTATTCGCATGTCTTCGTTTTGGCACAACACATGAGATGGTTTTTTTTTTTTCCTGGTGAGAGAATCGTGACTTGGTGACAGGTGGTATTTTAGGAATGTGTCTAAGGCAGCTTTTCAGATGTGTTTTGTTCATTGTTCCCACCCAGTGTTGATAGACTTTAGGTGTTGGCAGGTTCTCAACGCCGTTTACTTTCTGTTTTAGTCCTTGTACACTATTGACTCGAACAAAGACTGCATTTAGTATTCAAGACAATTAGTCATTAAACATTTAGTAGCACTGCTTTAACTATGGATCAAATTCCCTTTGAAGTATGTCATTGGTAAAGAAAATTAAAAAGCACTTAGAAATGCTTATTTGTTTTATTTTTCTCACGTGTGTTTACTTTGATTCATGGTCGGGATTGTTTTTTTCTGATATGCAGTTTTTTTGTTTCATTCCTTAAAACACTTGTTAAAGAAAGAAAATATTGTAATGGTACATTTTAATTGGTCTCCAGGGAAATGGGTCAGTAATGCTGGCCCACCCCGAAGAGTATTTCACAGCTGTAATATCTTTTTTTTTTCGTGGCACAGTGATAAATCATTGAGAGCTTTTCTTAGCA
Organism: Brachyistius frenatus; assembly: GCF_029030835.1. NCBI lineage: Eukaryota > Metazoa > Chordata > Actinopteri > Embiotocidae > Brachyistius > Brachyistius frenatus. Next base: position 1,038,682 of record NW_027210713.1, on the reverse strand, counting down.
ACTTAAGGTTTGTTTTATGTGGCTGTGAGCTCACACTGTGTTCCTAATTTTCAGCTGATAAAGAGTACTTTTGTGGCACGTTGCTTTTAAAAGAGAGCAAATGTTTTTTCCTGTTGCCATCCTTCTCTGTTGCATTGATCTCCCAAGGGGGGAGGGAGGGGGGAAGCACTTTTCAGGGGAAGGCCAAGGTTTAGATGGGCGCTTCTCTCTTTTGTGTGCAGAATTTTTTGCCAATCTCAAAAAGACACAATAATCTGCCATCAGGGAGTTCAAGTTCACCGTGACAATTTCCATTCATTTGCTCCACTTTTAAATGTTGTATTTGTAAATTTTTAAATCATATTTTTGAATAATACAATAGAAAGGACTCTGGGAATCTATTTGGCGGGCGAGCAGCGGCATTGGAATTCAGCCGTGGACGATGTTGTGCTCCGTTGACAGTCAGCTACAACAGCAGAACAAGGAAATGATTTGGTGGAGATTGCCCCGCGTACGTGAATTTCATTACGTTTCCTTTTCTAACGGCAACAAATGCAGGAAGCCACGGATGTTAGCGTTTTAAATGCTGCATTATCCTGCCACTGTAAAGGAATTGGTTGCTGTGAGGGTCCATTCACTGCAAGCAGAGGTTTTTCTGTGTCCATGGAAGAGAGTCATTGTTCCAATTATACCCATGTAATTACACCTATAAATTATAATGCATTTGTGTTTGTGTGTGCGTGTTCTACACCTCATTATGTGAAGACTTTATAAAAAAAAAAAAAAAAAAAAGAGACGGGAAATCTGAAATCATGTCTCCATGTAATCAGCCTGGTGACAAGCTCGCAGGTCTGATCTCCACGGTGACGGTCTAATAGGATGCTCTGTTGCTGACCAGAGCGGCAATTAGTCATTCCAGCAGAGAGATTGAAAGGTGCGACTGTAAAGCATGTGGCACCGGGAGTTCAGGGGAGCAGATTTCACCGTCGCGCAGTCACAGGCATCAGTTGCAAATCCTCTTTATTCCCCCATAAATCCCTGCGGCTGTGAACATCCTGTCAGGGCTCCGGTGTGGGCATGTCAACAGTCCCCGATCGAGTTGTGAGTGGAGCTGTGCCGGCGGTATGGACACCAGCCACATTACACACATAATCAAATTCTACTTAATTAAAGTGAAAGGCCACAAGGGCTCCTGTTATAACGCTGTCTGTCATTCTGAGGTTTGTTTTTTCTAATCCAAGCACCTTCTAGTCTTTTATATATATATATATATATATATATATATATATATCGCACTCTTGATCCTGCATGTGTTCGAGTTCTGAAGGACAAAGGAGGAGGGACAAATGATCAAAATGACAATGAGACACTTCAGGCAGAAGTTCTTTCTTCTTGTCGAGGCCAAAGATCAGTACTTCAGGAGCATTTCAAGCAAAAACTACTATTTGATTATCCCCCGCTGCACACAGAAAGAAAGAGGCTCACTCCGGCCGTGAACTTTAGCTCAACAAATACCATTAAACTTCGAAACCCCCTCGCCTCCAACAAAGCCAACGAGAAGCACGCGTTTAGCTTCACGCTAAAGCTTTAAGTCGAGGGTCGTTGTGTGTTCTGCACATCCAACATCAAACTCACTTCCTCTGGCGACTGAAGCGAGCCGTCGATTGTCGATTTGTGGGTGGACCGTCCGCTCGTGCAGTTCGATTCCTCGTGTCCACTTGGCAAAGTGTGTGTGTGCATGCGAAAGTAAATTCACCCGTTTATCATTATTCATATGTTAATCGTCTATTCATATTCATGTATCTCCAAGAGCTTTGGATGTCTCTTTGTTTTAAGCTTGACCTTGCGTGATTCCAAGTCCAGTTTAAGGTTAGTGTGTGTGTGTGTGTGTGTGTGTGTGTGTGTGTGTGTGTGTGTGTGTGTGTGTGTGTGTGTGTGTGTGAACATGTTTTTATATCCCAGTTCCAAAGAAAAACTGAATACACACCAACCCAGAGGTACAGCCTGCTATTTGAGGGTTAAAACTTGGTTTTAGGGTTAGATTAGGTTTAGGTGTAGGTCAGGATCAGGGTCAGGTTAAGGTTAAGGTTAGGCATTGCATTGTGATGGTTGAGGTTAGAGTACGGGGGCTAGGACTGCATTACGTCAATTCATTGTGAAACAAATGCGTGTTTGTGTGCGAAACATGATTTTGGATAAGGTCACGAATTATATCAAATGAGGCTTTTTGGTGACTGTATACTATAAAGGCCAGAGCTTTTCTATCTTAAGCTTCGAGGTGGTTTGAAGACGACGAGTGTCTCCTTATTTCGCTGTATGATAACATATAATTAACTTTTCAATGACCTGCAAGTGTTGAATGCTTTCCTTTTAGTTCTCAGCATTGAGCAGTTTTTCCACAACAAAGCGAGACACTAAACCACAATGCTGCCTGATGTCGGGCATGCGTGTGAATGGGTGAATACAATGTGTAACACACTCTGCATACGATCACTACAGTAGAAAATGCAGTCTGATTACCATTCAGAAAAAGACGGTCCACTTACTGTTGTTCTCTGAAGCATTCATCCGGCTGTTGGGGGCGTCCTCATGGAGACATCTGTAGGTGTCAACGTCACAAATTTAATTAAAAAAAGGCTTTTACAAAAGGTTGTGATGTTATAAAAATGTGTATGTATGCAGTTAAATTACTGTTCCAGAGAATTATGTTCACATAAGGCTGTTCAGTCCTTCCTTATGGAGTGTTTTTTTAGTGAGTAACTCGCATAATTTGAAAAGAATGAACTTTTGTATGAATTCATCACTTTTAATTGGTTAATCCAGCCATTCATGGTCTGTGGCTTATCTTGGTCCATGCTCAATTAATTAAATTATTGTCATATAGTGTTATAGAGTTGGATGGAATGAGGAAATTAAATTGCTCTATATGATATCTTTTTTTTTTTTTTTTTTTTTTAAGTCTTAAACTGAATTTGGTGATCGCTACAGAAACCTTTAAATCGTTATCATATGACCTTTATTTCCATCGCAGAAATGATGTAGCACAGCCTGTTTTCAAGTCTATTATAATGGAAAATCACAACATACAGTAGGTCATCTAAGGGCACACTACATAATAAGGTCGAGACCTCACAACATTATAGAGAGAAACCAAACAATTTAGCAAGTCCCTCAAGATCGAGAGCTGGAAGGGAAATATCAGCAAGTTGATATTTGCAGAGGTATACTGGTATCGCTAAATATGAAAAAACATTTTTTCAGTTAACATAATACAGAAAATAGACACAAGGAGTATTTTAGAAATTGTTCTGTTTGTGTTTTGTTTTTTTTTAGGTACTTGTAATTATTCAATTCTCTGTTTCGATTCAGGGAACTGAAAATATCCTGCCTCCATTATATATCTTAAAAGGGTTTCAATGCCAGACTTACAGTTATTAATAACAGACCTGCAAAATATAGGGCAGTAAAAACGGTGCCAAAACACTCAAAAATAAAAAAAAAATTAGGTCGCGGGTAAAGGGGCATTCTCTGAGGTAAAAAACTTTGCGTGATTTTAATATGCAAATGAAGCCTTTTAGAGATTAGGTTACAATAAGACAACATCTTGTTTTGTTAAACACGTACGTTTTATTGAATTCCTATAATTGTATTTTTAAATATCTCCTAGTAAAGATGTGTAGCTATACATCCTGTATATACAGTATGTATGGAAAGAATAACAATAACACAAAAAGATATCGGGAATGTTTTAACTCCCCGATACGGGTGGCGGTGGCTCAGCTGGTAGAGCAGATTGCCCACTAATCATAAAGTTTGCAGTTCAATCCCTAATCCACACGCTTGAAGTGTTGTTGGACGAGACACTGAACCCTCAAGTTGCTCCCCACGGCCAACACTGCTGTGTGAACACAAAGCGCTTTGAGCCCGCTATGGTGATAAAGCGCTGTAGAAGTGCAGAACATTTACACTTTAATCTCAGCGGCAGCCTCGAAAATGCCGCATTAGTCCGGGTCGAGAAGAATCCTCTGACAGAGGAAGACTCGGAGGTGGGCGGATATCGGCCTCGAGCGTTGAAGGTGAGGGGAGAGCGGACAGTTTATGATGACTTTTAGACCACGATACAAGTAAAGCTCTGAAAACACTGCAGGCTACATTTCCCATTATGCAACCAGCATCATCTTTTCACCGCACGATATTAAAATGTGAGACATCAAGTATGTTTGTAGAAGTGGAGCACACGGCTCACCATGTTTTAAACCATATTACAATACACTTTAGACCTCTGTGTTGCATTGCATTACATTACACATCTCATAATCTCCTGTCAGTATGTTGCAGACTGTTTCCACGCCACGAAACGAATGAAGAGGAGCACGAACGAGACATATTTATTGCCTGTATATTGAATTTGAGACCAGCTGTCGTACATACAGAGCCGATAAACGGAAAACCAGTGTTTGGAAGTGTACTTAATGCAGGCAACACTAAAATGCACCTAACCTGAACAGCTGATACTGTAGGCGTTATGGGATTTTTTGTTTTTGTAATTTTTGTTTTTTTTTAGTTTCTGGCGCGAATTTTTCCACCGGGTAAATAAAACTCTCCCTCGGTGTGCAGAGGTGGGCAAGACCCTGCGTGTTTTCCTGTGGATGTGTCAGACGGAAGACAGCCGGGGAGCAAGGTGAGGCCAGGAAGGTGTGGAGGAAGGGAAGGTGTGGTGGTGGGCGGGAGGCAGGGGGAGAAGCGACAGGACTGCGCACAGGCCATTTAGTGGGTGCATGTTCATTAGCATGGAGCATGGGCCGGTCCCTCTCCTCGGGGAATGAGCTGTGCTGTCTGACATCCCCGACACAGTAAACAAAACCCGCTCCCCGCTCCGCTGATGCACGGCGGCGGCGGGTCCATTTTAAGAGAGCGCTCAACTGAAACAAAAAAACGTTTTCATTAATTAAGTTTTATTGTAGCTCCACATCAGAGATGTCCTCGTGCAGAGCGAATGAAAGTTAAAAAAGGGTGTTGATTGGGTGCTGGTTGAGATGCGACCGTGTCACTCGTCTCGGAGCCCTCAAGTCGACTTATTACGCCTCACAGTGTTGAGAAATCCTGCACTCTCCACTGGTCTTCTATCAAAATCATTCAAGTTCAGGGCATGACTAGTGAGATTGATGGAAAATTGAGCTGCTCTCTCATGCAGCAAAGAACAGTGCAGCCGTTCCCTCACCCGCCACTCCTCCATCAGTCCGAATGTGCACAGATATAGACTATTGATAAATGCCTCTGAACTATTCTGAGACTGGGAATTTAAAGGCTTCAGATTTTGCCTTGTTCTTCTGTGGTGCACGGATAAATCTGGCCAAGTGCGAGACAGTGATACTCTCTGACACCTGAGGCAGCCACGTATTTCTCTGCATGGGGACACCAGGCGCCAATTTATCTCCAGACCTGAGTCAATTTCTGATGATTGAGCTCTATAACTTCCAGAAATGGCCTCTTAAATCACACTGTATTTTACAGCGTGTGAAGTCTTGCTGAAATTGCAGACGGTGTCTACTGTTTCATGGTGAAATAACCGTCTTCAAACATTTTTCAACCCGAGCTCTCTCAAGGGGTTCGGGCAGCCATATAAGCTAGGAATGCTCTTGTAATGAGCTGGGGTTCGACAGTATTACGCCACAAATGTACACTTTATAACTTGAGAGAGACATCTGCCTGTATTTCAACATGTTCAGGCAGTAGATAATACTGTATATTCAAGGAATATTTCATCATTTTGGCAAGTATATGCATGTCTCTTGGATGAGAAGATCAATACAACTACAAACAAAAAGTCTGGACACTAAATTAAAAAAAAGAATGAAATGATTTGCAAATCATGTAAACTCATATTTAATTGAAAATGTCCTAAAGACAACATATTAAATGTTTAAACTGAGAATTTTTATTTTGTTTATGAAAAATATATGCTCATTTTGAATTTGATGAAGTTAAAAAAATGTGGACATTAAATTGCATTAACTCTTCTTTTTCCAACACGTTTGAGAAATGATGAGACCATTTGCAGGAGTTTTTTAAAGTGAAACGTTCTCCCATTCTTGCCTGATACGGGATATCAGCTACAGTTCGGGGTCTTCTTTGTCGTATTTTTTGTTTCATGACACACCAAATGTTTTCAATGGGTGACAGGTCTGGACTGCAGGCCAGTTTGGCGCTCCGACTCTTCTCCAACAGATCCATGCTGTTGGAATACGTGCAGAATGCAGGTTTGGCCTCGTTTTCCCACTTTAGTCCAGAGAACACCACACCCATGATTTCCAAAAACAATCTCAAATTTAGATTTGTTAAGACCACAGGACAGTTTTCCACTTCACCTCAGTCCATCTCAAATGAGCTTGGGTCCCCAGAAGGCGGCGGCGGTTCTGGATCCGATACAGTGAGGAACTGTGTTCACAGACGATGGTTTTCGGAGGCGTTTCTGAGCCCATGCAGTGATTTTAACTACAGAGTCGTGTTTCTGAAGCAGTGACGCCTGCGGCCCGAAGATCACGGCCATCCAATATTGATTTTCAGCCTTATCCCTCGTGTAGAGATTTGCTGGCATCAAATTCAAAATGGAGCATATATCTTTAATAAAACAATTCAGTTTCTCAGTTTCATCATTTGATGTGTTGTTTTTGTTCTAGTTTCGATTCCGTATGGCTTTATATCCGTCTCTCTCTGAACTCTTTGATCACACCTCGTACAGTCACAAGAGTGGTTTTGACTTTCTCATTTAACTCTCAGCAAGCAAGCAAATTTAAAAATGTTCAACCTGTATAATGTGAAAGGATTTGGTTAATTTGGATTCATTTGAATTTGAATGGTTTCATGGACAGTGGGATGATAAAACTGCATATAAAGCTGGGAGGGAAATTAGTGAGGACAAATTCAACATTGTAGAGAATAAAAAGCCTCATTTTTGGTTATTATCAAGTTGAAATACTGGCAGTGGCTTACAGGATTTGTCAGGAAGTAAGAACTAAATAGTTTGTTGCCAATTTGTGGGCTGTTTAGTGGCACATTGTGAACCATTTCCCATCCTCAAAAGGACCAACTTGTGCCGTGGTATCATCTCATTTTTATTGGTAAACAAAATAAGATGGCATTTTTCTACACAGCCTTTTCAGGAGTTTCCACTCTGTGGGAAGGTCATGCTAAAATGCTTTGAGACAAAACAAACCAATTTGTTTATTTTGGCAGGCTAATAATTTAATGGCCAAAACTTCCAGTGCAGTCAGTGAAACGACATTAGCTTTGTTACTGGCTGAGAAGGTTTGCTGATCATGAAATTATTTACAGTTATTGTCCTGTTTTTAGACTCCAGAGCCGGCGATGGGGCACCGCAAAAAATTGACCATGCTGTCATCGGAGGAGTGGTTGCCGTGGTGATGTTTGCCATCCTCTGTGCACTCATTGTTCTTGGTCGATACTTCGCCAGACACAAAGGTAAAGCACCAGCCATTCAATCATACTCGTTCAAGAACACATCTTACGAGTTTGAGTGCTTTTTACAACCGGTGAAGTGTAATGGGATTGAAGTGCACGACGGGAGCAGGTCTGAGGCTAATTTGTCTGCACTCTGTTCGCAGGAACTTACTTCACACATGAAGCCAAAGGGGCGGACGACGCAGCCGATGCAGATACGGCCATCATCAACGCGGAGGGGGGACACAACAACACAGACGAGAAGAAGGAGTATTATATCTAAACTGGACAGGCCAGGAGAGACGGGTGGAGACGCTGCTGGTGGTGGTGGTGTTGGTTGGTGGTGCTGTAGGAGCATTATGTCTAACTCTGATTGGTTACGGGACGGCTTGGGGGCGAGGGTGTGTGTGTGTGTGTGTGTGTGTGTGTGTGTGTGTGGGGGGGGAGGAGGGGGGGGGGGGCAAGAGTTAAAGAGGGGGAAGGAAGAAAGGAAAACAGTGGAAAGTAAGACTGACGTGGCCAAGTGGTAAGAGGAGTTGTTGCCGTGTCTCCTATCCGGACCGTTCCTGGATTGCTGGCGCCTATTCTGTACAGTTCAATTATTTTACAGACAATTTTGTGCCTTGTTCTATTTCTTTTGTTTGTTTCGTTGTTTACCCTTCACATGCTTGTTGGATTGGATTTTCCCCAACCATGTACTTCACCTGATCCTTTGCTCCGTTTTGGCTTTCGGAGGAGATTAAATGGCTCTGGTGTTTGTCCATGTGTGCTGCAGCTAGCTTTTAGCTGATGTGCCCAGATTTGAGGAGCCGACTCATCCACACTTTGTTTTTGAGTAATCTCCAGAGAGTTAGTAGATGGAACACGGTGTCAACACATCCCCCCCCCCCCGGGTTACAGTCCAAAAGTTACTGTGGTGATCGCTTCTATAGTCGTGAGTAATAATGCTCATCATAGAATGTATTTGTTCATGGAAGTGAAGTAGGAGTGTCGTAACGTATCGTTTCACACCAAACTGCAACAGTACAAAACGATCCCCTCTTGTGTTTTATGAGGATCTGACCATTAGTAGATGTGAGGAGCACAGTCTGAAACATCTGGACAGCTGTGATGTGGCATAATATGAAGTTTCAATTTCTATCTGTGTGTTTATCATTTTCAAAAGGCCTGTATCAGGATTATCGGATTGAGGGAAATCAATAGTAAATCAATAGCACTAAGCATAGAATAAGTAAAACACAGTTCTTTTTTGCTTAGATTTAGTTAAGACTGATACCACTTTCACGCCTGTACGATAAATATGAAGCTACAGCCAGCAGCCAGTTAGCTTAGCTCAGCATAAAGACTGGAAACGGAGACTCAGCTAGCCTGACCTTCATGCTGCCTTCGAACGGGGTCGTGTACACGACAAGAGTCCATATCAACAAGCTCTCCTCTTGTGGTATTCACGACCTGTGAATTTTCTGAAAGCGCCGACTTCTCTAGTTGTGATGCGTTTGCTGACATTTTCAGAAACGGCGGCGGCCACGGAGGTTCATTTGTCGTTGTGTGATCATTTTTTTTTTAAATAATTTATTGTAATTTTAGTCATCTCGAGTTTTTCTTTGTAGTTTAATAATGCATCTGAGGAAAATGCCAATTTTGACATCTTCTCCCTCTGTCATCATGCCTTTCCATCTCCTGCATTACAGTACCCACCGGTTGGATTGCTAAATTATTAGCCTTTATGGTTTCTAAATGTTATCATTAATAAACCACTTGAATGTCAAGCATAGTGTGCACATGACTTCCCATGTCGTAACCACACGCTCCAAGGCAGCATTACTGGCTCCCATCATCTTTGGACAAAACATGGCTAGCTGGTTCCCTTTTTCTCAAAAAAAAAAAAAAAAAAAAAAAAAAAAAGACAGGCCTGAAAGACTCTGTGTTTGTTGTCAGACTTTATCTTGGTTGTATGGTCAAACTTTTACTTTCCCTCGTATGCCCTGTGATACCTAAAAGGGAAACTGGTAAAACGTCATTAAAATGTATTATTTGTTAGCTATTGGTGCAGCCTGCTGTGTGTGCTTTTGGATTAAACATGAAATCGTACACATTTTCATACCACCCGCACGGTCAACCCTGGACCAAATATAATAATCATGCCAGTGTGGATATATACAGTAAATGTTACTTGGATACAGCAAAGGCTTAAATTCAACTTTAAAGAAAACTCCACTCCAAATAATTCACTTTTTATCCGATGGTACAATGTAGTGACCATTTAACCAGGGTTTATAATCCAAGGTTGTATATTTTTTATTTCGATCGTGCTATGTCAAAGGGAAGAAAGGATGATGTTTCCTATCAGCGCTGTATAAGGCATGAAGGTATGTCCGTGTGAATACCCACAGCAAGTTGGAAAAAGAAAAATGTTAGTCTTTACTTGCTACGATAACTTCTTTATCCCGCCCATACGCAAGTAAAAAGACATTCAATTACTGCTAACGTGAATTAGTTATATTTCCTTGCCGTCTGTAAAGACGTTTTACCTTCGGTATATCTTTGAGAACTTGGAAGGGCTCTTTACAAGTTATCAAAGATTTGCGTGTAGATTTAGACTTTGGTTTGAGGAAGATCATTTTCTTATTGCAGCCTCAAACCTTCACAGAGGAGCCGTATACTGTTACAATTTACTCTTTCAATTTTTCTGGTTCACCAACACAAATCAGCAGTGTGCACACCACGCAATGCTTCATGCCTCCATCACAGCTAGAAGAGTTAAACCTGTTCGGTAATTAGAGAGTGATTACTAGTATTGCCTGAATTGAAAAAAAAAAATAAAAAAAATAAAAAACCACAAAAAACATTGTAAAATTATTATGAAAAAGATAACCACTGCCTTAAACCCACCTCTTAATACTTATCATTATAAAATGAAAAGACTGAAGGACTTAATTTCGTGCCTTCTTCTTATGATTTTGAGGCATATGGTTAGTATCCTACAGTATCATCTTGCAGTATATCTTGTATATTTCTAACTTGCAGGGCCAAAACTCATCCAAGTTGTCTGTGTTTACGCACCGGAGAGTTGCATCACGATTACGACCCACAGCATAAAAAAAGCTGGAATGAGTTAAATGTTCAGAAACATTTTTTTGTTTATTGCGCTGGTGTGGCAATTTCCACCGACGACAATGTCGGATGACAGGATGTAGGAATTATCAGTCCCTCCAGGATTTCCTTTCTTTTGTATGACTATTGCAATAAAATTAAAAAAAAATTGATTTTGCAAAATCTTTTTCTCAGACATTGTGAAGCATTTTTGGGGAGTTTTTGGGGGGATTTCTTTTGCATTAAAATTGCAGGACTTGGTTGAGGAAGCTACAGTCTAATCAAGAAAGTCATCGTTGTCATAATCAGCATTTTGCATATCAGAAATACTTTTTGGTTCTAATATATATATATATATATATATATATATGTTCTGATGTTAAACAAGAAAAGACTTTCTTTGGAGCTTTTGTTGGGAAGCTTTACGGCAGAAAAATTGCAGTAGTTTTACAAAATTGTAAGATCCTGCAAATATTGCAAAGATTAGTTGGATCTGCTTTAATGATTGCAATTGGAAGATTATGATTTCCTGGGGGAACTGATTTATTATTGATCCAAAATGTTCAATTTGGTTAAGTTCTCAGCTTCACTTCGTTTGTTATTTATTGGGACATTTTCAAGGACAAGGCAAGACAAGTATTACCAGAGATCAATACAATACTCAAAGCTATAATACCCTACAATAAAGTACGTTTTAATGGATTGTAGAGTATCGCCGTCATGGAAACAGTTATGTGCATGACAAATCTTATTCTAGGGTTTGATATATACCCTAAATGGTGAGTGCTGCTTTTAATGAGTGACATTAAATGGGATTGTCAGAAGCATCCTTCTACTCCAATTTTTCACTTCTTTTTAAATACTTGATATTAAGTATGTTTGTTTTCACTCTCTCAGGTTCATGAGTGTTAATAGTTGTGTTTTTTGCATCTCGGGTAGAATGCAAATTTAAGTCCCCAAGTATATACTGTAATACCACAGCTATTCAAAAAGTAAAGAAATCACAAGATGTACATGTTTTTCTCAGTTGTACATGTTTATGTGTTCTTAATATGGTGCGCTGTTACAGTAAACGTCAAATATTATTTTGCATAGACCTAGTTCACAAAGAAAGAAAAACTAGATTTGTTAAGCAGATGAAAATTATGTACAGTCAGTGTCAACAAAATCACGATGATGTTCATGAAACTTCTTTCACTGTAACACTTTGCTCATACAGTATCGGTTATTTAGTAATTATAAGATGTGACCACAGACAGTCAACCGAGCATCCGTTTGCATTCAGTTGATTCAAGCATAACGTTTCGTAGATGGAAATGGTGTATTTACTGTGACATGAAGTTTTCTGAATGATCTGTAACATGTCTTGGTGATGTGGACGAAACTCATGTTTAAAGCCTGGGGGAGAGGGTTGGGAGGGGGGGAGGGGGAAGGGCTGTGGTTGCTTGTTTTATAACCCCAAGCTGTTACTTTTGTGGTTGAACCTTAAATTTCTCTCTGTTCCCAGGTGCCATTTTTCTTTTGTCCAGTGAGGAGGATGTTTCTCATATGATCATGCATATTTTGTATTGGTTTACACCAACATTTTTACAAAAGAAAAAAAAAATAAGAAGAGTACTTGTCTTAATAAAAAGATATCAATGTTTAAAGCAGTGTGTTGTTGTGACGTGGCCAGTGATGGAAATGAGCCGGTGCTGTGACTTTTTCACAGTACATCAGAAGTTTTCTTTACAAACTCCCAGTGCTCTTTTTGGCTGGTGCCAGGATGGGATTGTGGGAGGATTAGGGACAGGGTGTGGAACCAGCTGACTGACAGTGAAACAGCCATTATACAGACATATATATATATATATATATCCATATATATCTATCTATAGAGAGAGAGAGAGTAATGTGATACTACTGCCAGAAGGTGGCGGTAATATTCCTAAAAGCTGTTTGCCAACTGCCATTAAACAACAAAAGTTCCTATCAGGGTCCCTCCCTCCGGCTGATGCAATCCAACACCAACCCTGTTCCCGTTCACGCTGGCTCCCCTTCTCTGTTGGCGGCTAGTCTACGTAACATTAACCTCACGATAAAGTTGGCCTGGCTTTAAAAGAGCACAAACAGAACAAACCGAGAAGGAGGATAACGCAGAAGAGCTTTAAAAGATTCAAATGCAGGTGGGGAGTTTAATGTCACTACTAGCAGCAAAAGAGCCTGTTGACGTAACACTGCGGCTACGATTCGGTTTCACCCCAGCACATACCATCGGTGAATATTCTGTTATTCATTATGAATAACGGTGTGATTCGTCTTACCAAACATGACAAGTGCTTGCTGAGTTTATGCTACTATCAAATATTCAGTCACATAATACAACCCAATTGTCGGCTGTTTCTTAGAAAACAGCTAAAGTCCCCATTGGTCGGCTGAATGTCCCAACTTCCTGCATCTGTTCATGCCAAGCGGCAACCAACGGTGACGTCACCCGTTGGTTTGTGAACGTTATGAAGCCTCCAGTTCAGATTCTGTCCATCACCATCTTGCTCGTTCGGAGCGGTTTTGAGCAGGAAGTGACCATATTAGGGCAAGCTGGGAGAGGAGCCAGCGGTGGATCTGACTCTATCTGATTGGAAACCCGGCAATGCTACTCCCCACACACAGATAGCCATAACCTGACTGCACCACAGGCCTGTCAATCAAACGGGCACGACCCAAAAAACACTAATAATAATAACAATAATAAACACTTTTCTAATGAATGGGGGATTATTTTCAGATGGACCTCTAGAAAACTAATAAGAGGGAGTGACTTTAGCTAAGACCACCGAGATAATTGCGCGACACTTTTTTTTTTTTTTTACTTTGTATTTGATGAGAAGCTGAATGGGAGTCCATGGAGCCGCAGGTTTTTTGGAGACGACCTCTAGTGGCACTCGGTGGTATTGCAGCTTAAGGCACTTCAGCATCGGCCACATTTTTCAGAGCCGGAATCTACGAACACTTTCATCGGTCTATGGTTCATACACAGGGCAGCCATATATTAGGTACCAACCCATTCTTGTTCCACTAATATTAGATTAAATATTATATACTAGTATCTTTTATTTACTGTCAAAATTGAGTGGAATATGACAGCTGACAGCAGACTGACGTGAATACGGCGAGGAGTGGCACTTATTGTTTCCCCTTACCTTATCAAAAGTGTTTTCACTTCGTATTCCTATTGTGCTCTGAGACAGAATGTAACGTATTAACTTCTATTTGTTGCCAATTTCACCCCAACTGTTTTTAAATGTGCTGAATAAATTAGCTGGGTTGAACTTGCTGGCTTCATCCTGAGCTGATGATACTCGTCAAACTCCTGAAAGATGAAAGATCTTGATTTGAGACCAAAATACTGTACCTGTGTAGATTCAGTGTGGGTGAGCAGCAGCAGCACTGGCAGCAATCTGAGCTCCCCATCAGTGACTGACATATGTGGTACAGATAGAGGCGACACATGTTTTACACGACACAATGAGTGACACCGACTGGCTCAGAGGGCCCCCCGTTAAGGTTTTCAGCAGAAAATGTGGAAGGTAGTGATTTGACAAATTGATAGGCATTGTGTGGAACAAGACCTAATTCATAACCATAAGCTATTCTGCCATCAAAATTTTGTCAGTAGCAGAACATTTTCCCATTACTTTAAGTGATCCATTCCAGGTAAAGGTCAATAACATTATTCAGAATATAACGGGAATAGTTTAACCTTAGAAACCAGCCACTTTCCTCCCTTACTCAAACAATCAGTGAAACAAAACGCTTCTCTCAAGGAACATTAAACAGCCATGTATTGATTTTTTTTTTTTTTTCATGAAACATGGCAGATTACAGCATTTTCTCCGTATTTATTAACTTTTTCTACGTCCTATTCTTAAAGTTATATCATTGGAGTCAAAAGCAGATGCATACATTTCCTGTTTGTCTCCACACAGATATAAAAGCATTCACCTGATAGCTGTCATCAAGATGCTGATTGAACAGCGCGATTATTGAACTGGTCACAACAAAAGGCCGCTCTATAATGTTTTAAATTGAATTAATATAGTTTTAATCCCGCAACGCAATCCCAAAAAATGTCCAGAGTTTTTAAGAGAAGGTGCAGTTGGCCTGATGACCGCAGGCACGTCCACCATCAGAGCTGTTGCCCGTGAACTGAACGTTCGTTTTACTACCGCAAGTCAACTCCAACATCGTTCCCGAGAATCTGGCAGTGCATCCGGTCGGCCTCGCAACCACCGACATCCCAGGCCTGCCAAGTCCAGCGGCTTCCCCTGCAAGCTGCTCCGAGAGCAGCTACGCAGACGGCTAATGCAACGGTCGGTTTGAGGAAGCGAAGAACTTCTGCACAAACCGTCAGAAGCTCTCTCAGGGAAGCTCGTCTGACCTTCGATTGCCTCTGGTACTTTGGGGAAGTGCTCTCGCGGATGAAGCCCGCAAGCAAGAATACTACTCGAAATTCGCACCGAAGTGTTCGATTGTAAAAAAAACAAAAAAAAAAAAAACAAATGTCAAGACATAACTCTGCCCATATTAGAGTAATCCCGTATTTTGACCAGTCCAAAGCACGCCTGTGCAAAAGTCATGCTGTTCAGCATCTTGACTTGTCACGTCTGTCACGTCGATGAATTATCTTGGCAAAAGTCAATTGCTCACTGACACCAATTTTCACTAATTAATATCCAAGTTTTGGGGGAAATAAAACTGCATGAAAGAGGCTTTAGACCTGTCTATTGAAATCATTAAAAAAAATAGGAGCTAAAACAAAAGTGCATTTATTCGTTTGTTGAGTGTAGGATGGTGATGTTTCAGTTAGGTGAGACTAATCCCATTTAAATGTTCTATTTTAATTTGGAATGACATGTTTAAGTGTAATTAGCACAATGGGGAAATTGAGAGTGAACGAATGTCTGAGCATGGCTTGTTTGGTCGGCTAATTGATTGAGATTGATTGCATGTAGCACTTGCCTTGGCTGAGGTATAATTAAATGATGTGGGATTAAATAGTGAGTGAACAAAGGCAGCTGCAACAGGCTTCATCTACACACTTATCTCACTGTATGCTGTTCAGCACAAAAAGTCAAGGACTTGGGTCACTCTTTTACTTATTGCACTGGTTGCGATACTTTTACTACCTCTATTTTTATTCTGTAGTTTCTATTGCTTTTGCTGCCTCTTCCATGCTGCTGTAATCTATCTATCTATCGTCTGATTAAGTTATTAACAACAGGACACATTTTTCCAGTGTCTCTTTTGGAACTACATATTTAATCCTAACACAGAACAGCATAACACAATTTTTCTTTGAAAAGATTCGGGCCACTTAAAAAAAAAAAGCCCCTATCTGAAAATTCAATGCCATGATGACGGAAATTTCTAGCCTTGAATGTCACGCTGCATACAAAGTAGAAACATCTGTAACAACTTCATAATAGTAATACATCCTGGAGTACATTTATCAGAACACCAAAGCATTGCATCTTTGTCAATTAATTTTTCAGCTTCGTCACATTTTGAAATAAATGTTTTTTTAAATCACTCTTACAAAGGGCAAACAAAACATTCAGAGACTGTTCTGTGTTGAACACGAACAGAGTGCAGCACAGTGATGGGAACGGAAGAGGAAGAAGCTATAAGTTTAAGGAGGCTTTCAAAGAATTCACTTGAACAGAAAGGACGCGTAACACTTTTTGTCAACCTCGGGAAACCGTCAACAAATCGTGACGCTTCAGAGAGTCTACGGCGGTGAAGCGGCGAGCCGGTCGAGGTGTTCTGTGCGACGTTCACGCTGCAAGAGGGGCGGAGCTTCCCTGTCCACATCATTTCGTCTGAACTGCGGCGCCGTGGCAACACGGTTCTCCAACATAACAACGTGCTCGTTAAAGGTTTCTCTACCCCACCAACACCAATCCCCGCTGTCCATCGCCCCCGCTCACATTTGGCTCCCTGCAACTTCTCTGTTCCCCAAGAATGTTTGTGCGAAAATCACAAACGTTCACGTACCAGTGGGCACAAAATAACTTTGAAAACTTACTCGTGAAATTTACATTTTCTCCTGCGTCCTACATGTCGCTGTGCTGCGGTCTGTTCGTACTCGATCTCGCGTCGGTAGTCGGCCAACATATCCGTTAGGCTCTACGGTCTATGGACAGAAATGGAATTTATCTTTCATAATTGCAGTGAAGGAAATAATTATTTGATCCCTTGCCGATTTTGTAAGTGACAAAGAAATGAGTGTGTAATCACCTGAAACTAAGACCTGTGGAGTTTTTGTGACCTTTGAGTGAGCTATTCATTTCTATATAGGAAGCAGGTCCTCTTCGACGAAGCGCGCCATGTTGCACCACCATGTTTCTACAGCAGGCCAGAACGGAAAAACCTTACGAGGGACTTTCATTTGGCTGCAATCTGCAATCTCGCCACTAGATGTCACTAAATCCGAAGAAGTACATAGAAACTGAGCAATTTCAAAGCGCTATAAGAAAAGACTTTCATTAAACCCAATCCTGTGTCAAGTCAAATGAAAAGAAAAGAAGAAGAAAAAAAAAAAGAAAAAAGCCTCGACTACAAATAATTATCGAACGCCGACGGAAAAAAACGCCAAGTCATGTTCCACGAAACAGATGAGCTAGTTGTTTCAAACAATAATGAAGGACAAGCACCTGAAGCCCGTGATAGCCACGACACAATTATCTCCAACTGCTACAGTTTGACCCAGAGAAATCTGCATTAATTAATACACACACAACCCGCCAGTTAATCCTGTCTGAAAGTGTCAGGGAGAAGAGACTCGTGTTTGTGAGGTGATTAACTGCAAACCTGAAAGATGCTGTGAACAGCACTATAGGCTGTAATGTCAGCGATGCTGCTGCTGCTGCTGCTGCTGATGTTTAATACTTTGATACTTAATCAGGCAGTCATGGTTACGGGGTGGGAAGGGGTGCGGGGTTTTTTAGGTGTGATTAAAAAGAAAACAGAAAAATCGGCTTTTTCTTTTTACCCTTCTCTCCTCTAAAAAAAAAAAAAAAAAAAAAAAGGTGAAGTGTTTCAGACAGGAAATCTGTAATTATCTGCTGAGCCTAAGCTTCAAGCAGCATCCTCTGAAGTTCCCTCAACCAAATCTCAAGGTGACTCCTCTCTCTGCAGAAGCAAAGGCAAGTTTTCTTTTCGCCAAATTCACATTGACTTTCCGCTTCGTAGCTGCCACCCAGATACAATAAGCAACGCAAACATTTCCCAATCTCCTCCTCTTATCTTCCATTCTGCTACAACAGCATGTAATCTTCATATCATATTTAGTATTGTCGATGCATAATTAGCAGATTCTTAATTTGAAACACTCGGATAGTTATTTGTGATTATCTTTTAGAGATAGCCGTTAAATAAAAATAAAAATTGCTATTGTCGCACCAGAAGTGTATTTAGTCATCGGGCGTCTCTGATGCGCTGCAACTCCTCTGTGGATGTTTCTTTCACTCGTGTTTTGTGTGTTTCTGCTGTCAGCATATGAAAGTGTTCTATTTTTATGGGACAGCCTGTTACAGTCTAAAAAAAAAAATAATAATAATTTTAAATGTCTGTACAAAGCTTTGAAGTCAGTCACATGGAGCCTTCATGAGCTGGTGAGTTGCTGCAAGAACCCTGCCACCTCAATAATTTATCACTCTGAGTCTATTTTCACATTTTAAATTAATTAGGAAGGTAATTAAAAGTTACAAGTTTTAATTAAATTGGCATTGAATTCTAACATAGGGCCTCCACCTGGAAAGGAAGGCATCGTGGGATGAAGTTCATCAGCTTGAACGAGCTTCAACTTAAATTCAATCCCATTTGGGAAGATGTGGATAAGTTAAAAAAAAAAAAAAAAATTATCTGTTTCATGCTCCGCAACCATTTCAGTCACTCTCTTTATGCACAGGAATTGGAGATAGTAACACACTGCGCTGTCTGACAAAAGGAAACGAGCAATGGAGTGAAGTCGAGAAAAAAAAAAAAAAAAAAAAAAAAGAGGGGGGTTAAAGTTTCAAAGCTCTTACATAAAACTTCTATGTTTGGAGTCTCAAAAGAAAAACACAGCATGCAAACAAAAGACGGTGTTGTTTCTTCTCGGGTTTCAGCTCTTTTGTACCGATCTTGAAACGCATATTCAAAAAAAAAAAAAAAAAAAAAAAAAGTGTCAATTTAAAAGGCAGCTTCATGAAATAACTTCAGATTTCAGCAGAGAGGCTACCCTGCTAAGCTAGGCTACTCAGCCGTTTAACAGGATCGCGTTAAGTCACTTTTATTCTCTGGTACCATTAAAAGAGTTGTCGCGCGTTCAGGCAGCTGGGAATCGATGAAGCTCAAATTTCATTCCGTCCTACATCTTCAAGTGAAGAGCCACACGTTTTACGTTCGCTTTTATATTGACGATAAGACGTCAACAACTGGAGCTCGCTGGGTTTCGGCTCGACAGAAGAAAAAAAAAAAAAAAAAAAAGAGATCCAAATACAAAGAAACTTTGTAATTGATGGTTCAGCGTTTGGTTTGTAAACCGTTACCGAGAAGAGGCGTCCGCCTTTTGCGCGGTCGTCTCCTCGCGTCTACGGCGACGCAACAAGTCCAGATTGCGCAAATGCGGCGCGCCAAACTACCGGCGGACAAAGGGAGCCGTCATCTGGAGCGCGATTCTGTCGCCGCTCCCTGCGTGTTCTATCTTTTAAGAAATGAAAGCCCGAGACGTGTAAGCAAGCCCTCCTACCGAGTCATTGTGATGTGAACAAAAGGAACAGGGAGCCGAGTGAAACGAGAAGAATGCGCACCCGGCAAGAACAAAAGAGACGAGTTCGCGGGAACAGGGATGGAAGACGGTAAGTTAATGCCAGAGTAGCCGTACCGAGAATATTGTATTTTTTCAGAATTTTTAGAGGAACTACCACGAAGGCGAGGGGCGAACGACGCTCTGCAATTAAGTGGGTAGTTACTATGTCATCGGGTCGTCTCTTACCTACGTTCAACACAGTCCGTCGCTTCCTGGTCCGTATGGAAGTGGGAACATTTCACTGTTTGTGGCAATTTGCTGCATTTCTGTGGCAGGTTGAGCCGAGT
This sequence comes from Brachyistius frenatus, assembly GCF_029030835.1. Classification (NCBI taxonomy): domain Eukaryota; kingdom Metazoa; phylum Chordata; class Actinopteri; family Embiotocidae; genus Brachyistius; species Brachyistius frenatus. Next base: position 1,019,032 of record NW_027210713.1, on the reverse strand, counting down.
CAGCATTATTTACCTCCAAGTAAAAAAAATTTTTTTTTTTTTAAAAAAAGACATTTTTAATTGAAGCTCAGCGAACTATTCGCCGACCTCTGAGTTTTGTCTCAGAAACTGAAATTTAGAAGAGAAACTCAGCACAATCGTTTTTTTGTTTGTTTTTTTCGCGCATGCTTTCCTCATAATTAATGAGGAAAGCTATAATATAAACAACAGAGGGGGGAGGAAATGAAATTAGTTTACATTTAACCACATTATCTGTTCCATGTGCTTGCGAAGGCGTTTAGTGGTTATCCGAGACCTTAAAATGATTTTATAGAAAACATTTCGCTTCTGCCCCGCGGTATGTTTGATTTAGTACAATTTAAAAAGGGCACGTCAGAGAGATAAATTATGTCCGAGCATGCTTTGTTTCTTTATGTAGAAATTAAATTCAGGTCTTAAATCCATAAATTAAATTCTTAAGAAATGACAGAAGGTGGAGCCTGAAGTGAGGCGGGCGGCTGCAGTGCTAAATGACAACATGGATGTAATTACTTCTCTCCACAGTTGGAGGAAGGTTTTTTTTTTCTTTCTACTCAATGTATAATTTCCTCACCGTGCCGCCGTCATACATCCGATTGGCACAACATGCAGCCGAGGCCCTGTTCGCACCGGGCGTCAACACGGCCGAAGAGCGACAAAACAAGTGAACACTTGTGATTGGATCTCCCTTCCCCGCTCTGTATGCACATGAATATGTACATCATGTAAATATACGAGTATATATATACACACACACACAAGAATACATTCAGAAAGGCGAGGACGGAGGTGTTAAAGCAAAAGGCAGTTAACCCACGGACACGTTCTTGCTCACTCGGGCCTCGTTTAAGTGCAGCATCGAGACATTTGACACATTTCACATTTCTAAATGTCTGAACGCTCGAGTTTGTGATTCACAACCTGACCGATCACATCTGCTCAGGCTCCGATTATTCAACTATTCTAGCAGGTTTGAGAGGGTTGGGCTCTGCGCTGCTGTGGCTATGTGAACTGTGCGAGGGGGGCGGGGCTCTTCCACAGCTTGATGAGAGTCAGAAAAAAATACAGACGAAGGTAGACTAAAGAATAAAACTAAACCCAGCAGAGGCTGTGGTGAAACGCGTGTCAGCTAAACAGTGCGTGTTTTTATTCAGTAAACAGCTGCTTTATAGCCAGTCGTTCAGTTTGCAGGAAATCTCTGCAACTTTCTGTGCAGTCACGCTGGATATTTTTCTATTGGATATCGCTTTTTTTTTTTTTTTTTTTTAGGAAGACCTCAGATGAGTGGATGGTCCTTCTTCGTGTATGCATGCGGTCACAATGCTAAAAGAACGAGTTCTCCTCCAAATTTGGTCTGAACATATCGAATCTCAATGCATCCCGCATGCATCTTGGCTGCATGTGAACCTGTACTTTGAGCTGTCCACTTGTGACCCGATCAACCAGAACACGTCTGAACAGGGCCCGAGTGTGTGTTTGTTTCTGTGGCCTTTCATCTGATGGTCACACCGAACACTCTGTGATCCGGATGAGGGCCTTAAACAAACATTCTTTTTTTGTTTGTTTGTATTTCTGATGGATTAAACCCACTCTCTGCAACATGGAACCTGTTGACTTGCTCGCCTTTTGTTGCCACTTGCTCATTAATCACGCTTTGTGCTTTTAAATTTTGATTAATTCATACCCATCAGGCTGTATCCCCCCCCCCCCATTAAAAAAAAAAAAATACAAATAAATACAAATAAAAGATGCATCATTTACAAGTAAATGCCCCAAATGGATTCACATGGCTAAAGTTTACTCAACTGGTGATTACCTTTTAAACCAACAGTAAAGCTTTGGATAATTACATGTTTCCCAGGCTATTATTCATCAGTTAAAAAGGTCAACAGTATTATTTTGCAACCGAAGCTGAGCCTTGCATTGTACGAGTCTCCGCATAGTCTTCCCCACTTTGATATGCATGTGAATGCCCAATTAAAGAAGTAAGCCCTAACAGGGAGCCATTGCCGCAAGTGAGGAGCCTTTTGTGTAAACCTGAGGTCCAATCACTTATTCAATCACGAAGCATTGTGTCCCTGCTCTCCTCCGCCCTCCTGCCACCGCTCCCTCTAAAAAGCAGCTGATTTTCATCTTCCAAAACCATGGATACACTTGAATAAAATATATATTTCTGCCCATAGCCAAGGTGTAATTGGTTATCTCAATACAAACAAGGTTCCCTTGGTTGCTTTAATTAAATGGTAATCCATTGTCATGCTAACTAGGTAATTAAGTGAGACACATGATCTTGAAGAACTTTCTCTTATCAGCAGCACTACAATGCACTTTACTAACAAGTATAAACAAAACACAGTGGTGATCGCAACACTGCAGCTTCTCTTAACGAGATAAACAGTGAGATGTTGAAAAGATAACAGGAAGGTGCCTAAAGTAGAAACTGACACCTTTTTGTTTAGCGGTTGTGGAGATTGTGGCATTGAGCCAGAGTGTGGATACCACCTGTTTTTTTTTCTTTCTTTCTTTTGTTCTCCTTTGTCACATGAACAAGGCAAAACCCCAGAAATTGACTTTTTAGCTTGTAATCTACTGAGGTTTCGCTCACTAAAACATCTATATTAAGGCTCGATTTCAGGACATCACATGCTGCTATCTATACATAGTAGCAGCGTTAAAAAAAAATTAAAAAAAAACTTCTTTATACATATTCACAAGAAGAAGAAGAAAATATCAACCTATACTTAGAACGATATGAATTCCAAAATAAGCCCCAGCAGCACTCATGTCTCTTTAAAGGAATATTTTAGAAGTTGATGCTTCTGCTGCACCATTTTACTATTTAAATACACTGCCCTCCTCAAAGTCAAGATCCATCAAAGAAACAATGAGGAAGAGTACATTCATAAAGTTCCAATAATGTTTGGTAATGGAACATTACACTGTAATGAAGAACCAAAAATGGTGCTTTATGGAGCCACTAAAGTGCCGCGAACCGGAGAAACACAGCTCCTGCCATGTGCTATATTACAAATAGATGTGCAGACTGCAGTCACAGTCAGCCCATTAAGGGTTTTAAATTGTTCCTGCAGAACATAAAAGAGTCTATAAAGCACAATTGTGTTCAACTTTAAAAAAGCGTAATCTCCGCAAGTGTAGGACAACCGTTCTCCTGCAGATCGCCTGCCCCCGGAGAGGTTTGCAGTCCTTTCACCTTGCACCTGCTGCTGCTTGGCACCACACGCCTCACACATCCCGTCTCTGCATCTGGACGACACCAGATGTTCTTGAATAATCTCTCATACAGGTGAAAGTTCCTTCCCTTCACAGCTGAACCTCTACTTGCCTCTGCTTTTTTTTTTTTCCTCTCTCCTTTCCAATTCAGGCACATCCGGATCGGCCCATGCAATTTCTCCTCGGATATTTCTCACACCGAAGACACCCCGCCTCATTTCATTTGCCCTCGGTTGAAAAATAAGACTTTAACCTGATACTGGAAGGTAGCGTGTCCCAAATGCATCACAATGTCCAGAAAAGCAGATGGCTGTCTAGCAGGGCAACAATTCCTTTTCTGAAAAGCTGAATAATACATGAAAATCTTGCCGTGATCCAGAGAATTCAAAAGCCTACAGAAAAGGATTGCTCGCAACGTAAACCATTTTGCTCGAGGCCGTTCACTTTCCTCAGGTCCAGTCTCCCATAAATAATTTGCCTTCAACCTTCACATGCATAAAAATTGCAACTTGTTGGTTATGAGAGAACAGTGAGGATACTCTGTGAATGCCAATGTGGCGATGAATAAACAATGGCTCACTGCTCCAGGAGCAATGTAGAGCTGCCAGCAGACATTGCTTTGAGTCCACAGGCTCTCTCAATGTTGGTTTTTTTTGCCACAGACCAAGCCTTTCAGTCAGCTGTGAATGGGAGCCTGGTTTGATCTTGAGGGGGAACACTTTAATAATTTCTAACAAAGCAACAATTCCCCAGGCACCTTGGACAACCTTGTCTGATTCTCTCTGATTATCCTGCCGCCACTCAACTCTCTTTAAGCCATGATTGAGTTGACGTTCTGTGGCAACAAGCTCATAGTATATGATGAAAAGCCTTTTATACTCACCTTCAGAGTATGTCAAAAACAACTGAGGTCACTACCGTAGCCAACTGAAGGGCCCTATCATGCTGTGTAAATGAGGTCTCAACATGTTTCCACACTGAATCCAGGTCGGGCTTTTTTTTTTTTTTTTTTTTAATTTTATAACAAGCTGCACTGTAATTCAAAAGCAATACAAACAATAAAATAGTCAGAATCCTTTGCAGTGCCTCTGAACAAGATATGAGAAGCAAATCAAAGTGCTTGATCTCCCCCTGAACGCAGCAGGGGCTCCTGGCATTCCTGCAGTGCTATAGCGCCACCTGGTGAGCAGCGGACGCCACTGAGAAACTGCGAGTGGGTCTCAACCCGGAGGTCCCAGTCACAGGACAATTAGCAAGGTAACAGAAAAAGAGGGCAGCGGGTTCAATAATTATTTTTGTTTTAAGACTTGTCCCTAATTTTTTTTTTTGCCTTTTTCGTGTGCAATACAAGAGAGTTTGACATCCAGTAGGAGAAGACAACTAATCATTGTATTTCCAGAACTTCAAAAACCCTGTCTGTGTCGATCCACAGAATAATTATCAATAATTTCAATACCAAAGCTTTTTACGCCACTGAGTCTTTTTTTTTTTTTTAAGTACTGATACTCGAATCAATGGGAACGAATCAATAAGAAAATATTCTGTCATAAATAATCAGAAAATTGCATAAAGACCCTGTTTTTTGTTTTGCCTTTCAAATAGTAACATTTAAATACAAGTTAGTAATTAACTAATAAATAATGACCTCATATCTGGTGACTTATGAGGTGCAATCAAAATATAATTAGTGGAAGCCTAGTTATAATCCATTCACCTCATATATCATGATATAGTTCTCTATAAACACGGTGCAGCTGCTTTTTTTTTTTTTTTTTTTAAATAAAATATATATCATTTTGACACCTGAATGCCTGCTTAGATTTAAGGAGAAATTGTGGCTTTTACGCATCAAAAGTCTATTCACGGGTGCGTTTGTGTAAATAAAAGCCTTTTGTGGCTCCAGAGGAAAATGTGCTAGACCGCCCTAATAACTGGAGTCAGCATGGGAGGTGGCTGAAAACACCTTTAATTGAGGAAATGGAAGAGTGAGAAAAGACGTGAGCTTACCGGAGCTCCTCTCCTGGATGGACTCCTCTGCTCTCCTGGCACCAGGGAGGTGTTTCACAAAGGCGTTTTAGTCGGTCCACAACTTTACAGAAGACATAAATGAAGACACGGTGGGACTTTTACATCCAAACAAACGTCCGTTTCTAATTAAGCCCGACGCCACCTGGTGAATCTCTCTCGTTGCTTTTATTGCCCGTTTGGTCAGCTTTAAGGAGCATGACGTCACCTCCTCTGTACCTCTTTTTTTGAATTTGTTTGAAATCTGGTGTCGGGCGCGATATTCCCGCGCTTTCCGGGAGTACGCGTATTTAGCAAATTGAATGGATTGAGCATGCGCACAAAAGACTCACGCTGATTGGTCCACCGTGCGGAAATTGGTCACTTTTCCGTACGTTGCTGCGATACGTCAACGCGTCCGCCATATTGGTCCGGGCTGTCATCACATACAAGCGAACGGCGTAGCTGGAGTTTTCCGGATAAAAAAATATATTTTAAGGTTTACAATTCCAAACATCTTTCGATTAGTTGTATTTATTATTAACCCAGAACACAAGAGTTCACCAAACTATCATCATTGATAATATATCTTTATTTTTTTTTAACTCTCACTAAAATAACGCATTTAACATGTCTTAACAGAATATCCTCATCTACATGTCTGGATTTGAAATAGCATCTTTTAATGAATAAAACAACATCATACTTTATGTAAAACACCACATTGTTAAAAGTTCCCTATAAAGAGGAAAAACATTTTCATTTTTGTGACAAAACCACAATGGCATACAAAATACACTTTTTCACCTAACTGAATGAGCTGATTTGCATTTATTTTTAGCATATCTTGCCACGGCAGCTTTGACCTTAACAGAAATCATAGCACTCTGCATTTTTTTTTTTTTTTTTTTTTTTAAGATTTCATTGTACAATGTGTGATAAAGAAAAATGTGAATAGTTAAAAATCATGAAGTTGTCTCCCATTTGATCCCCCCCACCCCAGCCCCCCACAAAAGTGCTAATTTAGCATTAAACGATGATTCAGAGCAAGCCGTTCCTTACAGAAAAAAATATATATGCAGTATATCAAGAGGCTTCATGTACACAACGTTAAGACAATGTGTTTCTTACACAGTTATCCTCAAAAGTGCTTGTAGGAGTCGGAGCAGACCAGAATAGAAAACAAAATGTACAGTACATTGGCCACGTTAGCTTTGTTATTCATACAAATATAATACATTTAAAATGAATGATATTTTATACACATTCCTAAGCTTTAAAATCCTAAAATTAAACCAGTTAATTTACCTTGTCATCCTCTGTCATGTTTAGATATTAAATAAAATATGTCAGCCATCTTTTTCTCAAACATGCTTCTCACAGTTACTTTCAGATCTTGAAATTTAAGACAAAATCTACATATGATTTGCTTGTTTCCTTGCAGCTTCCTCAGAAGCTGTTGCAAAATATGTACTGTAAGTACCAGAGATGCGGACTGCAGTTCCCCAGCGGCAGCCTCGCTTCACGCTTTCTGCAGCAGCTCCTGAAGGTTAAAACAAACACACTCTCAACACAACAGTCTGTTGGTCTGGCTGAGGATAAAGTGCAGTTCTCCTTTGGCCCCGATGTGGGATCAGATAAAAACCGGTGGTCAGAATCACTCGTAGACACCGGCCTCTGCTCTCAGTGCAGCATGATAAAAAGCCTCGTGTCCCAGAGCCTTGGACAGCAGTCTTTGCCCGCGGTGAGACATGCAGCCCTGGCCAGGCAAATATCCTGCCACGGCTTTACCGGCTCTTGTGGGTTTAGTTTTGGGTGCTGCGTAACACCCCTCCATGTGGTCATATTGTGTGGGCCGGACTTTAGTGCTCTGAGTCCTTCTGTTGGAAAAGGATCCCAGATGTTCAGGATCCAGAGGGGATTTGGCGTGGTAGTGATAGTAGTGACGATTTTCTCTGGTGCTCTGTGACTGCCCGGGTCTCCTGAGGACGCCGGGTTTCACGATACCGGAGTAGCTGTTGGCGGCGGCGTTGGCCGTCTGCGATCGATCCGGGTCGTGACCTCGCACGTGGCTTCTGTCGTTGTGCTCGATGTTCTTGAGGTTAGGACAGCCTCTTTCTGGAAGCGAGGGGACTTTGCGAAGCGGTGGCTGCCTCGAGGAGCTCTCTTTGATCTGAATCCGCTTCGACGGTCCCAAGTCGGCGCTAAAACGGTGACCCCACTGCTGCCTGCTGACCTCAGGGTCTGCCTGCAGGCACCTCGGGGAGGTTGGGGATGTAACGACCACATCTTGGCTTCCCATCTTGTCGATGGAGAGGAGGCAAGCGTTTCCTGGGTCTGACTTGCTTCTCGTGTGCATTATGTCTCTGCTCCCTGTGCCAGTTGGCGAGACGGGACTCTCACGAGGAGACACAGCTGAATACGTGTTTTTATGTCGAGATCTACTCTCCTGCTTGACTGGTTGATATACGACCCTTTCGAACACTTCTGCTCCTCTGTCCCCGTAAACAACTCTGTCCCTGCTCTCTATGAAAAGCTCCCTGTTTAAAGGAGGGACACGATGTGGCGAGTAGTTGTAGTAATCCGACTGTTCGCTTTCTCTTGTGGAACGCACGGTGTAAGACTGACTGTGTCGGACACCACTTTGTCGGCAGGGCTCTACGTAATACCGGGAAACTTCTGGATTTACTTCTGGATAGGGGTTGTAGTAGTAGTCGGCATGTGAGCTCTCAAACTGAGGCCGCACAGGGTGGAGACCGGTCTGGATCAGCCTCTGGTAAGGTGCGTCCTGGCTTGTCGTCTGCTCTAAATAAAACATGGTGTCAGGGGGCAGGACTTCTGTCTCCGCCAACTCGTAGTGACTAATCTGAGGGGCGTGGAAGGAGCGAGCCCTCCGGATGGCCGGATGCCCGACTCCTCTGTCTTTTGACCTCTGATATTGGCTTTGTTGTTTGTGGCAGCCACTGATAAGGTGCTCTTCTCTCCGGTAACGTCTGTACTGAGGCGACAAAGGGTGCCTTAGACCTAAAGTGCTGTGACGGCTCTCAGAGGACTGCCTGTAGAGGCCTTTTGGCCCGGAAAGGTGAGGTGGAAGAGCGTCAGGCCGAGGGCAGTGAGGTGCGGGCGTTCGCCCGGGTTGTATCGGCCGGTGATGATGATGATAATGGTGAGGATGATTGCTGTAGACGTCCTCACTCATGCCCAGAGGTCTGTCCTCCTCTGGGCTGTAGTGATGGGTTGAGGACGACTGTAGCGGACGTGGAAAGACCTCATCAATGGAGGCAGGCATGGAGGTCTCCGCCAGAACAGCGCGGAAGTTATAAGCGTCGATAGAGTCTGCGTTCACATACACAGGGGAAGTTGACGGGCTCCGAGCCGAGCAGACAGGCTTAGTGGGTGTCGAAACTCCAACACTCTGGTAGGTGTGCTCATCTCGGAGCTCTTTTTCCTCTCTGCGGTCCCTCCTCTCTGCACTGCCTTCGTCCAAGCTCCCTGACCCAAGCGGGCTGACGTTAGGAGTGAAGTTACACGTGTCCTCGTGTCCGTCGGCGGCCTGCGGCGGCTCTGAGCAGAGGTGCGAAGGCAGGAAATGGACAGGATGAGGGTAGCAGTGGGTCTCCACGGGGCTGTGCACTGCCGTTTGCCACTGGGAGACAGAGGAGACATGCGGGCCGCCGTACTCCTGAGGATACACTTTGAGATCGAGGACGGAGGGCCGCGGCAGTCTGTCCTGGCCGTGAGGCGCTTCCTGTCTCTGCGGAGGATGCGGGGGGACGTTGCTTCTTCTCTGGGAGCCACTGCTGGCCTTCTGGGCAGATTCGGCCAGAGCCAGAGCCAACTTGCGGGCAGCACTCGTCAGGGGAGGGTGAGGAGGGAGAACAGACACTGAACTCATAAGTCTATCTGTTCCTGGGGAGGGATAAGACAAACAACGCTACAGTATGACAGGACAAACAAAGCTATGGTAAGACATGATGGGACAGGACACAAAGACTTTCATAAGAAACTACAAAGTGCATTAATATTTAAATAGACACTAACTATACAGCGAATATTATGTGGTGTTAACTGACCTGGATCAGGCAGGTTCTGTGCAGACTGACTGAGGTCCGTCATGGCCGACGCCTGGCTCACTGTGCTGAGTGGGCTGCAGTGTGGAAAGGACGCTCGGGGCATCTTCCCATCTGTCACCGGAGCATCAAACTTATCTGCACGTGCAGAAGAAGAAGACGGAACAGGGGGCAGAGAGGCAGCTGCAGACTGAACATCTGCTTGCGCCTTAAATGATTTCTTCCTGAGTTTGGGAGAGAGCTGCTTGGAGTTCACCTTCTTGCCACCTTTCCCCAGAACCGGACTGATATCCGGAGACTGCGGGCTGATGTTGTTGTTAGGTGAGGAGATGGGCTCCGATTCACTGGAGCACCCGGCGCTCTTCCTCCACCTATGCCCGTCTTTGCCGCGTTGCAGTCCAGGGGTCGCCGAGAGTGGGCTGCACTGGAAGGACATGGGGTCGAAGTCCAACGTAGAGATGCCTTCAGCCGGCGGGAAAAGGTCGAGGTCGTCCTCCTGGAGTGGAGGGGAAATACACGCCACGGTGTGGACACGGTCAGCACCGTTGTGCCTCTCGCTCAACGGGTGGGCTCTGATGTCGTCTTTACTTCTGGTGTTGCGCAGGTCGTCTCTGCTGATGGCAGAAAGGGCCTCACTGGTTGAACGAGGTCTGAGGGGACGGTAACTCGGAGGTTCCCCTGAGATAGAGGGAATACATATTAATACAAGTCTTCTGTATTCAGAAATATACAAATAATATAAACCACTCAGAGCCTATTTAAAGTGTGAAAATGGTACAATTTGAATGTAAAATTACCTTCAAAATTGTGCAAAGAGGTGAGAGATTCTTCACTTTTGGTGGAGCGCAATGTGCCGCTGTCTCCTCTCCCACCTGGAAATAATTTTTCTCGATAAATTAATGAAAACCTCTAAAACACCAACACATAAAGCCGTCATAATTATTGGGGGGAAAAAAGTCCTGAATTCAAATGGAAAAAGGAGATTTGAAGAGTAGAGGAGCAGAAGCTGCATGTTTTCTGGCCGGTGAGCGGTGAGCTGACCTGGCAGTGCGATGCTCTTTATCTCGTTCGGCTCACTGGGGTGTCGCTTCAGTTTACGTTTGGACACAGAATGAGACTTGCCCAGGTGGAAAAAGGAGAGCCAGTTTCCCACAGGAGACTTCTTAGCCTTTACGGGAGGCCGCTTGTTGCTGCTACTGACACAAACAAAGGTTACCATGCAAAAGAAGAAACAAACACAATGGATAAAAAGATTTGTTTTTATTTTATTGTAGCGTCTCTCCTTTACAAATTTTGCCAGATGGTGCCCTGTTTGCTGAAACTTTTCTTTGAACCATACACAGGCTACTGTGGGCGCCAACTGATTCCCCTCTCACAGGTAGCTCGCTGAACTAACTGGGCAAAACCACAACACTTCCCTCCGCCATCTCTCCGCCAACTACGGCACAGTTTTCAGAGTCGAGACGTGTTAAATGACGCTTGGAAATCTAATTAACTATAACAATAGAATGACAGCTCGATTGAACAAGTCCCATTTACAAAAGTCAAAACGTCACCAAGGTCGTTACAATATGCTAATGTCATTATCATTTAGTTTACAACTAGAATTACCACTCCAGTTGTAGTATACATGTTTATCCGTCCAAACCCATATAGATACTAAACTCACAGTGACCTTGACCTTTGACCTCCAACATCTAAACATTTCATTGCTGAATTAAAATGAACACTTGTGACAATTTTTTTTTAATTATTATTCCCTTTAGGCATTCCTGAAAAATTTAGTTCACAGGCATGGGTTAATGTGAGGTGACAGTGACCTTGACCTCTGACCTTAAAACACCAAAATCCTATCAGGTTGTTACGAAGTGAATGTTTTTGCCAAATTTGAACAAATTCCCTCAAGACGTTCTTGATACACTGCGTTCAGAAGAACAGGACAGACGGATAAGGGGTAGCGTGAGTAACCGTACCTCTCCATCGGCAGCTCGATGACTGTGTGGAACTTTCCGAGCAGCGCTCCGGGTCCCTCCCCGACCTCGATGTAGTCGCTGTGGCTGAGGGAGGGCGTGGTGGCCGGCGAGCTCAGCTGCGCCTGAGTGCGAGCCTGGGCCTCCTCTAAAGACAGCAGCTTGGTGGACGGGGAGGAGACCATCAGGGACTTGGGTCTGGATAAGGTGTTGTTACCTGAAGATGAGGTGTTCAGATGTTACAGATACACGCTGTCTTTTTGTCTTGTTTATTCCTTTAATGAGGGTTGACCTACCTGTGCTCTCCCTGATGATGGCATTCAGTTTGGAACTGAAGAGAGTCTCCGTATTGTTGAGGATGAACTCCACCACCACGGACTGGATACGCACCTCCATGAACGCCGCTGTGCCGCTAAAGCAGGCCGACTCGATCTGCTTGGACCTGAAACACAGCACGGCACAACCTACTTCACGGCTCCGGACCCCTTGAGGCGCGCCCCAGTTCACTGTCACAGAACGGGCGAACAGGAAACAGCAACGCTAACGCGCGCTACGATAGCGAGTCTCACCTGAGGAGGTTCGGCGCCCAGACAATGGCGAGGTTTTTTGTGTGCATGTTGGTGATGGGGCTGAAGGTGGCCAGGTTGGAGAGGTGTCTCATGAGGAACTCCAGGGTCCTGTAGTTACAACAACAATGCAACTATTTAACATCAATTTCCCCCTGCTAATGACATAACTTTCAAATATTTTGTCCCTGTCACTGAGTGAGTGAGAAATCAAAGTTACGCAGTGCGACGTTTCAAATTAAAAGAAATAAAAGACTGAATGCGTATGTGAAGGGAAGTTATGTGATACAGTGATATGCAGACAGAAAATTAGGTAAAGTAATAAACACGGTTTTGTTGACGATGACAGATGTGACCAGTGTGAGCTTCACCAATTAAAAACAAAATGAAATACAGAAAAAAAAATCATGCACGTCCTGTTAAATTTAAGCTGTTGTGATACAAAATGTGTGTTGAGTATCAGTTTGTTATTGTTCACATTAAAGAAGTTGATTCAGCTGGTTTGGGTGGAGCTCAGCTATGTGAATAAATGTTACTAAACATGAGCAGCTCTGGGACACTTTCATTTTGTCAAAGTAGCTCTCCCATCATTAGAGGCTCATATATGTCATCTAACACAGTTATCCTCCCTGTTACCAGCAGATGGAGTCCCAACTGGTGAGTTCAGTGCATCAAATACAAAGCAGAACTGTTGTGCTTATCAGAGTTATGGACATTTCTGCAGTTGGTTGGGACTCAGGATTGTGAAGAAAAAAGGGCTCTAATGCCTTGTTGTCGTCACAAACTAAATCAGAATAACAACAGAAGTAGCGCCGCCGCTTCGGGCCAGCAGGGGGAATCAGAGAGCTCTGAAGCTGACCTGTAATGTGGAGGAGGCAGCTGCTGGATGACATTGTGGATTTTGACCAGCCTCTCCTCGTCCGTGGCTGCAGACACGGCCTCCTGTGAAGAGACAGAGGACGAAGCCAGACGTCACTGCGAGGTCGATAATCTCAGCAGAGGGAGTCGCCTCCACGTCGCCGCTCTCTTCTTCCTCCCTTTTATATTCAGAGCAGCCAATTTCTTCAGCCCGCTTAAATCTGCTATTCGGTTTCAGCGTTGCACATCCCCCACTGTTCCTCGAAAGCCCAGCGTAACGCAGTGACCTCATTTTGAACATCACTTCAAAATGAACAGAAATTTTCTTTTGTTCTTTTGTTATCAAGGAGAAACATGAGCTTTTTTTTTCTCTCTCAGTACCAACTCCCATTCCCATCTCTATCCCCAGCATAAGTCCAGTTCTGCGGTCCTTACTGAGAATCTTTCGTAGAGCTGGTAGGTGAGCAGAGGGTTGGGCAGCTCTCTGAAGTACAGCTTGCAGAGGGAGCCCACCGAGTGGATGTCCTGTCTGAAGACATCCCTGCTCAGGTCTGGGATCTGCTCGGAGTCGAACTCGTGCCTGCACGGAGACAGGAAGAAGATATAAGGACAGAGTGGGAGTCACCCTGCGTGTGAAAACACAAAAACAGGGAGCACTTTTTAAAACGAGAGCTGGGTCAGAGACGTACATCTTTAATTCACCATTTCATAATTTATGACTTTTAATGCTGCATTTATTTTAGCTTTCTCATCACAATCTACACTTTTATTTCTTCTCAAAATAAGTCGGTTTGTTTATACAGCCCATTTCAACACAACATATGTTGACTAAACTTCTGCACAACTTCGGACCAGAATTAAAACAGATTGGGCCATCAAAAATCTACATTGATCAATAATAACAAAATAAAGATGAATTAAAAAAACATCAAGCCAAAACAACATCTGAAGGTTTATATGAGCAGTAATTTATACTGTATATAATCAAATTAAGAATTAATAAACAAAGACCTCCTGTATATGCAGGAAGTCTGTGTAAAGTAGAAATAAAAATGTGTTTTAAGTTCTTCACACCACAGATAAATGTGTTATCAACCACCCAGACCAATTTTAAGGATTACAAACATGGGCAGGTTTATTTAATTAGGTGAAATTGTGAGAAAATAAGCAGAACTTTCTGCCCTCAAATGCTGGGGGCGTGTCTGCTGAAGGCACTCAAACAAAGTCTAGTAAAAAGGACTTGGAAAATAGATGCTTCATCTAGCCAACAGCTTTTTATTCTGATGTATTTTCTAAAATGTCTAAAGGCTGTTTCATGTGGTGACGGTCAGGTTTTTAAGGTGAGAAAAGTCCTTTTGATTTCCTGTCAAACTCCATCAGCTTATGTGCCTCCGGTTTTATCTTCTGATGGAGGTTTGTTTCACACGTTCGTCCTGGCGAGCATGAAACAGACGAGGAGACCATCACAGCCACTCAAAGCTGCACAGCTTCAATCAAACTGTATTTAATGGGTTTCAGGAGCAGCAGTGAAAAATAGCATTTGGAGATCCATCAGAGCTGCTGGTCGTGGGCTCAACAATTAAGTTATTTTATTTGTAATTTAGCGATATTTCAAATTACTGCTCCCTAATAAGTGCTGGCCTGTTCATCAGCTTCATTAATGAAGCTACACTGAAATTTGTTAGAACTGAATCACAGAACAAAACGTTTGCAACAACGTGCTGATTTGGTTTTTAGGTTTACAACGGTCTGAGTTTTTCACAGTATGATAACTGTCTCAGAAAATATCACGTTATGCTGTTATTATTATCATCGATATTATTAGTTGTAGTGACCCTTAAAGGCATTAAAACAGGGGGGGGCTTGGAAGGGGGGGCTTTAACAAACTCTTTAATATATTTAAAATTTTAAATTTTAGTGAAAATAAATAAAATGCATTGATGTAAAGGATTTTGCTGTTGTAGTTGGTTGAGGTGGAGCTCTTTTGAAGTGTTCTGTATGCAGCTGCAACTAATTATTATTTTCCACTGATTATTTTCTCCAAACTATCAAAATAGTGAGAAATACAGACATAATTGGGGTAAATTTGAAATCCAAATCATGCAGGAGATGAGCACAAACCTCAGTTTCTGGATGTTGGAGGAGATCCCTGACAGTCTGTAGATCCCGTCCACGACTCCGTGCTTCTCGATGAACTCGGCGCAACTCTTGACAACCTGAGGGACTGCAAGAGACAGACGACAGACGTGAGCTTCCTCTTGTTGTTGTGCCGCAGGACTTTTAACATTTCTGAAAAAGACTAGAATCACCAGTCAAACCGCAGTTTACATCCATGTCAGTCCAGACTCGTATAACATGCAAATATAGTAACGACTGCGGTAATTTGTCCAGTAAATGTGACAGTTGTTGCCATGACAGCAGACGATGCTTCAAATATCGACGTTTTCTAAAAAGCGGATGCTTCACACACATCTTCAATCAACAACACATAATGTCTAAACAATCAGCACAGTTTCAAGGTGGACATCCAAGATTAGTGTCACCAGTGCAGTATCTGACCGAATGTTAAATATGGTCACCATCTACCTTTCTGTTCCTGATTTATGGCCAGAAAAGCATTTTTGCAGAACATCATGAGGTCACAGTGAAGTTTACCTTTGGCCTTTTTCAATATAAAATGTCATCGCTTCATTATTTTATCCTGTTAGACATGTACGTGAAATTTTGTCGTAATTAGTGTATGAATTCTTGAGTTATGGTCATAAACGTGTTTTTTGAGGTCACAGTGACCTTTGACCTCCAAATTTTACTCAGTTTATCGGTGAGTTTGAGCGAATTTCAATGTGAAGAAATTCCCTTGAGGTCGCATCTGTTTCCAAAAAAAGAGGCAAAAAAAAAACAACCAGAGACAACTTTTGGTAAATCCACAAGTATCTTAACCCAGGCAGCAGATTGAGTTTAAACCCCTCTTTGGGATTAATTCTCACCTGCAGGCAGTTCAAACTTAAATGTGAACTTCTGTGAAGTAAGAATTAAACCCTGGAAAGTAAGAAATAAAAGGAGCCCCTGTAGGAGTCTTTTACCCTCGTGTCCTGAGTTGTGGAGATGCTCCCCCAGGTCGCAACCAAACACTCGCTCTCGGAGGATCCCGCGCTGCCGCAGCTTCTGTGGTGGCGGGCGAGACTTCATGAAAGACCTCAGGAACGTTACCAGCTTCCCATGCTTCTTACACACTGATTAAGATGCACACACACACACACAGAACAGCCACTTTAAATCAATCTGACTCATCCTGGGAGCGAGTCTGATATAAATCACTGAGAACAGACACCGAAGAGACCTGTACCTGGCTTCGGCACCGAGCTCTGAACGCTGGGGGGTATCTTGTCATTTATCAGCTCGACACAGTCGCAGGGGAAGAAGCCAACCTGCACGAAGAGAGACCAGACACTGAGATGGTGATGCAATTAAAAGTTCAAAGTACCAGAGGGGTTGTTTGGCGCTCGAGTACACTGACGTATGATGGAGGTCCAGAATCAGGTGCGGAACATAGATTGTATATTAAAGTGGAAGTAGCTTCCGTAGTGCCTTAAACTGCAATACCACCGAGTGCCACTAGAGCTTGGCCCAAAAAAAGCCTCTGGCTCCATAGAACTTCTTTCATGAAGCACAAAAGTCAATAAAAAAATTTCCACAAGTCATCATGGTCTCTCACTAAACTCACTCCGTTTTATTAGTAGTCTGGAGGTCCATCTGAAAATAATCCGTCATTAATTAGAAAATAAGCCTGAAAAGTTGTGTTTTTGGGGGCGTGTCTGTTTGATTGACAGGCCTGTGGTGCAGTCAGGTTACAGCAAACGGTGTGCGGCACGAAGTATCGCCGGGTTTCCAATCAGATCGAGTCAGATCCACCCTTCGCCCCCAGCATGTCCAAATTTCCTTCTTTCTGTTCCCTAAATGAAATTCAAGCTGAAAGTTCGTTGTTTTGACTCTGTGGAGACTCTCCACCATGAATCTCAGATGGTGCTTACAGAAATGTACTTCCAGGGAGCGCTGGGATCAATGTGTCGCCGCATGAGGCGACGACTCTAAATGGGACGGCGGCCAGATTTAAATCAGGTACTGTTGTTGTTTTTTATAGTCTCTGAAGTTAGTCTCTCGCACAGATGTTTTTACCTGAAAGCCATGTTTCCCTCTCCACCAGCCCGTGTCTTCTTTAGGAGGCATGTCGATGACGGACACGATGTCTCCCACCTGGATCACAGAGAGTGTGAGGATGAGAATGAAGTGAGATTGCAGTGGAGGCCATTAAGGGGAATCACGACGGGACCAGACAGATGCTCAGGAAAGACATGCAGCGAAATAAAATCCACTCAAAAAAGTCAAATCTGAATTTAAATGAGACTCTGTTTGTCTTATATAACAGCGTTCACCTCGAAGGTGAGCTCGTCTGTGGCCTGCGCTGTGTAACGCTTGGTGACGTGGGCTGCAGCGATGGCGGGGACGTTGATGGAGGATTCTTCAGACACCAGCAGATGGTTGCCCTTGTTGTCAATCTAAAAATACAAAGTGACACGTTAGCTCAGCTTTTACTCGAAGGCCTGAAGCAGGGAGTTAGAAGTGACAGAGACAAGAGGCATTGCAACACAATCAAAGAGAACGTTCTCTAATTTTACTGTTTTGTTCCACACTGGGGTTTTGTAAATTGTATTTTAGGTTTTAGGGGCATTTTTATGCCTTTTTTTTTTAAAGTGATCGTGGACACAGACAGGAAATGTGGGGCATTTGGTGGTATGCCCTTGTGTTCCCACCTCAATTTGCATTAATTTAAATAGTGTTTTTTCCTTGTGGCTGAGCCTGAACAAAGCAATTAAGCTAATCATGTATTCATTACAGCGTGTGTGAGATCAGTTTACAGCAAAGGTGTTTTCAAGTTAAAGTTAAATACAAATATACGTTAATTAAAAATGTCAGAAATGTAGCACATAAAATGACTTAAATGTCCCATGAACCCAACTTCACACAGCATCTGTAGGGTGTTTTTTTTTTTTTTTACATTTACTCATGAGCTTATCGACTGCCGGATAAGGAACAAAAATAGCAGCAGAGTGTCCTACAACCAGTATCGTAATGCACAGAGATGAAATTCATTCAGTTTTCCTCATTAAACTTTCCTTCCTTGACTTAAATAAATGTCCTTACAATCAAGTAAACATTTTTTTTTTAAAAACGAGCTTTGTTAAATGAGTAAAGACGCTGATTACCTCCATCCATGTTAACACCGGACCACAGTTGACCTTGTTGTCAGCGATGACAGAGAAGCGGGACAGGTAGGTGGCCAACATCGTGGTTACTAACTGAAGACAAACATCAGAAGAAAACAAAAAAACAAGTGTAACATCAAGCAGTAAGAAGCAGACACACCCTGAACTGTCTTTGATCTGTGAATAAAGTGATGAGAGGGTCACATCTGAAATGTGATGGATTACAGACTAATTGTTAAAAATTCAATAAGTAAATAAATATTCTGATCAAAGTCATTTTGATTGTTTTCCCAAAGGGGGTAACAGTTCGGTTTGACATTTTAATGTTGACATCATTTTTCCCTGCAGGTCAACAAGCTTCCCGTCACACAGTACTGTTAGAGTCTTTTTCTAACTTCAGACATGACTTTTACTTATTTCTGTACTTATTTCCCGATCAAGAACTCAATGTCAGTGTACGATAGCTTTTACAGTTTATCTATTCCTAAGTGTATTTGGAGCTTGGGAATGTGCTGATTAACATCTGCAGCTTCTTACACACTACTAGCATGTGAACAGTGTCACAGGTAGATAGTTCACCTTCACACCTGGTACACTCGAGTCACGGCTTAATTTATGTAGGCGCTTTGAATTTTGTCTTTATTATTGAAATGTTCCAAAACGGCATGTTTTCCCAAAGATAAATATCATTTCTACCAATCTCTAACATCTTTTTAACTTGTGTGCTTTGCTCTTAAAAGTTGCAAAGGAAGCGGGCATGCTGGGAAATGGGAGCGGAGGAGCCCAAGAAAAGTCGAATCACAGTTACGTCTCTCTGCAGCAGAGAAGTCTACTGAACGAGTGAGAGAGCAAAACATGCTTTTTTTTAAGTTACAACACAACACGCGCATAAAACTCTTGATTAGCCTGTTAGCATCATAACATTTGTGAATGGAAGCAGCTACCAAACAAGACAGGGATCTGCTGACGATAGATAAAGCAGCTGTGGCCGTACGGTACCTCCACAGCGTCCTTCAGCGTGTTGTATCGCGGCAGCTCCGTGAGCTCGGAGTAGCGGCGGTCATAGATACACAAGTGCAGGTGTTTGTCCAGCACCCGGAAGTCCTCATAGGATCTCTTCACCAGCCAGTTTCGACCCTGACAGACAAAAAAAAAAAAAAAAAAAAGAGAAGTTCAACTGATATCACACCATCTATTAGTCCGTTTCACCAACGCACCAGGTGACGTTACCTGACAGGCGATCTGGACCAAGAAGAGCAGCTCTTTGGAGTCCAGACCCGCCTTCGGTCCTTCGCTCTGCCCCTCTGCAAAGGCCAACTGTGAGGAAAACGAACCAGGAAGAAAAAGAGAGACTAATATTGAGAGCTCTGCTTTCCTAAATAATGGACGAGTATAACGCAACAGCCGCTGTAAGTGACCTAGTATACAAGAGGAACATCATGTCCAACCCCCTTTTTTTCCCCCCATTAAATAGTAAAACCACTTTTATGCTGAGCGGTGGAGCACAGAAACCTCTGAAAGTCAAGCAACAAGGAATCCTAGGTAATAAAGCCTGAAAAAAAAAAAGTTGGATGTGAACATGATGTGGCGTATTTCGGAAATAAGAGGAGTATATTTCCTCTTCCACCAGCAGTAAAGGTTTATATTTTCGCTTCACTACAAATCCTGCAGTAGGAAATGTATAATAGATTAGCTGCTGAGACTTATTTCTTCTGGGTTCTTCTCACCAACATTTCATTTGCTCTCAAAACAGAGCAGATGAAAGCCTCGCAGGAATTTGGGAATCTTGTTGAGAGACGTTACTGTAGAAGCGACTTCAAAGACCTCGAAGCCGAGGGAAGTTCTGGTTATTTATAACCGTTAGCAGCTCACTGATACACGCTTACACGCTTACACAACATCACACAGCGACCTAGTTACTGCTCAACAGCAACACGGCAAACCAGACTGGCACACAAGGCAAACTGGGAAGTTTTAACTCACGGTGGAAGAGCTCCTACTCGGGTTTATCTGAAATATTAGTCTGAACCGAGCAGCTAAATTAAGCGGTGAAGGGGGTCAAGAGGCCAGAGGGATGTGGGGAAGCAGGATTATTAACAGGATTACAGATTTCAAGAAGATATGATGATGAAAATGAAACAAAAGCAGCACAAATCTGAAAGTTTCCAGTGATGCTCAGGCTACTCTACAAACACAACTCAGACCTGCCTTCTGTTATCTATTCACAAACACCAACGACTACCCGAAGCTCAAATTTTCACAGTCGTGTCCATGTTACCTGCCCCTCTCAGAAATCCATCCGCAGCTGCAAGAAGTGGCCCTTCCTTTGTGTGCCGCTGCAGTCCTGGACCTCCCCGAAGCTCCTCCGGCGAGCCCTTAAAATCTCAGCTGAGGGTTTATGCGGGAGTTTAAGCGTCGCTCCTTGCTCGCCCGTGTCCCGCCGCCTCACTCTCCTCCCAAAAAAAAGCTAATTTACGGTCCTTTGAAAGGCCACGCGATCGTGCTCCATTCAAAGCAGCAAATATGAAAAGAGGATGCTTCCCACTGTGTGTGTCTTACCCCCCATCCCCCTCCCTCTTTCGATGCCCGACCCCTCCTCCCTCTCCTGTACTCCGTCTCCATCCCCCTCCTCTCCCCTCCTCCCCCCCCCCCCCCCCCTCTATCTAAACCGGTGACAAAAGGGGGCTTTTCTAGTAAACACAGATGCACGAGCTCATCCGTCACACAGAAGACAGACATTTCACAACAATTCACCTTCGCTCCGCTCTCAAGGCGAGACAGTCTGCAGGGACGCACAAATGCATCGCGGAGCGACGCCTCGTCCCCGAGGTCAAGTCAAAGATCCATCAGACCGTGACATGTGCAGGCTGCATGTTTGCATCTTTTATGTGCAGAGCAGCCTTTAGCCGTCTCTCCCCAGACCAGCGTGTGTCTCTCTCAGCTCAGCTTTGTCTCTCCTCGTGGAGATTTTCAAGGTCACTTCAGCTGATGTGTGCCGCTTCCCTTCCCTCCACCCTACTGATGGCGCCCATCGCCGTCGTCACGCCAAACACGGCCGGACACTCAGAGCGGGAGCATCCCGAGATTATAAATCGCGTCCAGCCTGCGACACTGTCGCTCATTAATGCTACGTGCAGGGATTTGGCCCCACAGCATCCACGTGCACCGCTCAGACACTCCTCTTTGTGTTCGGCTGCACTGGCAGCTTCTGGTTGTCCAGAGACGACTGACGCACTCTGCTGGCCAGAGAACGGAACTACACCGAGGTTAACCAGGCGGCTGACAACCACCTCCACACATGACTGAACAACTATAGGGCCTTCACTGGCTCTCATTAACACTGCTGTGAACCAGTGCTTCCAGGAAGTTCCCGGAAAATATCTGCCAGTCAAAAACCATTTAACCATTTGTTGCCAGGTAAAAGTACATACGGGACATCAGGATTTTCAAATTAATTAAGTACATGTTCAACATTTTGTCTAAATTTATGAGCAAATGTGACTAAAAGTTTGCAGCCAAGCTCCCAGCGTTGAGCTAAATTCTAATATCATCATGCTAACATACTCACAGTGCTCACACGTTGATAAACTGTACATAAAAGTGTTTGTAGCTTCCGGGTCAGAAAAATGAGGCCGATGCAGAAGTGCCTTAAACTGCAATACCACCGAGTGCCACTAGAGGTCGGCTCCAAAAAGCCTCCGGCTCCATAGACTCCCATTCAACTTCACTCATCAAATACAAAGTCAATACATTTTTTTCAGATATTTCGGTGTCGTCAGCTAAAGTTGCTCCTTCTTATTCGTTTTCTGGCGGTCCATCTGAAAATAATCCCTCATTCGTTATATGTTAGGCCTAAAAAAAAAAAAAAAACGTGTTGTTGGGGGCGTGTCTGTTTGATTGACAGGCCTGTGGTGCAGTCAGGTTATAGCTATCGGTGGGCGGGACGATCAGATCAGTCAGATACACCGCTGGCTGCTCCCCCAGCTTGTCCAAATATGGTCACGTCCTGCTCCAAACCACTCCAAACTAGCAAGATGGCAGCAGCCAAAATCAGAACTGGAGGCTTCATAACGTTCACAAAATAACGGGTGACGTCTGTCAGCATGCTAGCATTTGCTAATAGGCGCTAAAGAAGTGTGGCTGAGGCTGACGGGAATGTCCTTCAGTTTGTGGATATTTGGAAATATTTTAACTTTAACCTCCGCACCAAACTTCATGATTATTTTAAGCACTTCAGTCTGAACGGAAACATCTTTATCTGCTGGTGGCACAAGAAGAAAAGCCCTCCTTCATTATTTAGGAATGCAGTGGAACGCTTTGTGGTTATCCATTAACCATGATGCTAATGTGGCTAAAATCCTCATTACAATGTATTATAGAGTACCTACCTCTACTAAAATTAAACTATAACCGAACAGCATATTCTGACACCCGTTATTGTTTTAGAAGTTCAGGATTTTACTGTTCAAATTTGTTATCAGTTCCCGGACAGAATCTGCTCCAATGTGGCATTTCAGGGGAAAAAAAGAAAAGAAAAAGGGGGAGATGCAAAAATGAAGTCAGACTGTCCAGAAAAGACAAACAACGTCATCGATTTAGCTGCCACACTTCATTTTAAAACCAAACTGTCCAGTGAACCCGAGCCAAAGACACGTCCGATAAACGCAGTGGCTCGTTGCTGCTGAAGTCTGCGGGTCATCCGTTTCAGGGCTCACCTGAACGTTGCCAAAATCAACGGTCTCATAGTGAAAATGGGCGCACTCTGCCAATCTGGGGAAGTGACCTCTGGGGAACGTCAGCCTGAAAAACACAGCACAACAGCAGCTCGTCAGTATTCAAAGCACACAGATGCAAGAGGGAACTGAAAGAGGCAGAAGAGGGAGGATTGTGAGAACGGGGTCGGAGGACTCGGTCTGTCTGCGTTCCCGCCCGTCACTTCGCAGGTCCTCATTTTTGCTGGCCTGGATAAGAGCCCTGGTTTACAGCCCATAATAGCAGCCACATTGTCGGGAGGAGGAGCACCTACTTCTTCATGTTCTTGACCTTCATGCTTGCCGTGCTGACGCAAGAGCGCAGGAGGGGCTCGGCTGGGTGCTCCGTGATGTCATCACTCCTCGCCTGCAAAACAAAGACAACAGTGACGTGATTAAAGTCCCCAGTAATTATGTTGAGCACCAGAAAACAGTGCCGGTGCAGCAAGAGAGGCGACATACACGCTTACACAGAATAAAGAAGTGAATGAAGATTAAGTTCAATCATGCAGCTGATGTCATGTTGTAAAATACTAATGTTATGCTGTACTGTATCCTGCAATGCTTTTATGCAACTCTGTGTTGTGTTTAATTGCACTATAGCCATGCTATATATATATATATATATATATATATATATATATATGTAACGTTGCGATGCTAGGATAGTTGCTATGTTATATTACCTTTTTATTTAATATAAGTTAACCTGAGAACATTCAGGATCCTAAGACAATTCTGTCCGTGAAGTATGTTATTAGCATCAGCTGTAATGCAATAGCTTATGATTCATCATGTTTAATAATGTTATTTGTGTCGTACATAATTATTCACTCTGGATTGGTTTTGTTTGTTTGTGTCCATTTTTAATTTGATGTGTAATTTAAAATCAACATGATTTAATTGCATATGTATATGTATGTACATTGAGTAAACTGCTATGTACTGTCGATATAATAACATGGTACAGATATAAATGAGAAGAGATTTAAAAAAAAAACAATTCTAGCCACTAAGGTTAAAAGCAGAAACACATGAGGAGGAGATACGAAAAACACTGGAGGGACCCGAAGGAAACAGACGGGGAGACGAGACGACATCATGCGTCTGTCACCGAACACACAAGCCCACTCTCAGGTGACACACACATTTACACATGTTTAGACTCGAGTGTGTTGTGGCAGCTGTCACTCACATGTCTGCCAGGTGACTTCATCGTGACATCACAGCGTGAATCACCGACACAAGCTGTGCAGCCTCGTAGAACAACATGTCTGTTGGTGTTTATGTAAGTAAGAGTCGTGTGTGTGTGTGTGTGTGTGTGTGTGTGTGTGTGTGTGTGTGTGTGTGTGTGTGTGTGTGTGTGTGTGTGTGTGTGTGTGTGTGTGTGTGTGTGTGTGTGTGTGTGTGTGTGTGTGTGTGTGTGTGTGTGTGTGTACCATGGCAGTGGATGTCTCCTGTGGCTGTTTCTCTTCTGGAGGATTACTGTTGGTAGCTTGAGATAAGGCATCATCTTTGTCCAGGTCAGTAGTTGGCAGCACATCACTGCAAAAAGACACAACAGAAAGATAGCACGTCAGTGTATTTCATGTAGACTGAGGTCTTAAAATAGGGCTTGTAGTTTGTTAAAAAGCACACCAGAGGGAGCAAGTAAGGGAGAATTCATAGTTTGTGGCTTGGGCTCAAATCATGACACTGCACCAGCATGGCCCAGAAAACATGCTGTACTTAGACTGGTGGGGAGTGGGGGGGGGGTTAATCACCAAATCTATCAATACAAATTAAAAAAAAAAAAACGAATTTGTTCAACTCCACAAATGCAGACAACTCATCCTTCGAAGAGATGAGTCTGAAAAAATGGCAGCGTCTTCATTTGAGCCAACAAAACAAGCCACAGGGCCTTTTATATCCACTCAGGAAAGCGAAGCTCGTCTATTCAGGCAGCCATAAAGGCGACTCAGCCACGAGACAGTGCTTCACAAAACCGTCACTCGAAATGTGATTCGGGAGTGAAGGGTGAGGCCCGTCCAGCTCAACCTATATGAGACGGGAGAGGAAGCTCGGATTTGACGCACGTGACTCAGCGTGACGAGATCAAGAACACGAGGCCCACGAACGCAGACGCACATTGCGAGTTTATGTGATTCACACTGACACAACGAGTTACATAAACACAATGTAAATCGGAGAGGAGTACGGCGAGGCCGACGGAGCCCGAAACAGGGACGGTTTGTCTCTCTGTGTCACTCTGAGAACAGGGTCACGCTCGAGCCGTGACGACACGACGCTCCGACTTTAGTTCACGCGGCAATCCCACATGCAAACACGCATGTAAATGAGCGCACGAGCACTTGCACACGCAGGCAAGGCAGACATCTGTACGGTTTTACATAACACAGATCAGCTGAGAAAAGAAAAAAAAAAAAGAGAGAGTAGCTCACCCCTCAAGGACGTCACTACTTCCTGGTTCTCCCTGGGGTCCAGAGGCAGCATTCCCAATCACCGCGGCAACCATGCATCCAGCCTCCATGATGCTGCCTCACTGCAACAGCCCGCTGTGGAGAAACGGGAACGGGAAGGAGAGAGGAAGAGGAGGAGAGTGAGGGCGGGTGGGTGAAGGAGTAGAGGACGGGAGGAAGAGTCCAACGCGATGAAGCCGCCAGACGTTAACCCACTTGAGGCCGCAGCGTGCAGTGGCTCTCAGGGCTACAATCCACAGAGTGTAATCTGCGATGACATCATGCTACAGGGCCGGGAGCGGCTTCGGTGATAAAGCATGTCAGGCTGCGAATTCACGGCACGGTTTCACCAGACTATCAGCCTTCTGTTTAGCGGAGCACTGACAGGTTTTGGCATGAAATCCTCCTCCTCAAGGAAATGTCAAGACCGTCACGGCAGCTTCAGAACGAGTCCCCGGAGAACATTTGGTGGTTCAGGGTCATTCATTTGACTCAAAATACTCATAAATATATTTATTTTGCTATTTATTTTTCCCACACACTTTCCACTTTCACCTCAGAGTCGTAACAATTGTCCATCCCAACATGAAAATCAACCCTATTTATGCAGGACAAAAGCCCAACGAGGCTCGCGTTGTTGCCCTTTGATCCATCGAGTGTTTTTTACAGGGACTACTGTCATCCGTTTGCTCTTTTAACAAAAGCCCAAAATGTGCTTTAATCTAATGAAACAAAACAAAAAAAAGGTATCAGGACCAAAATAACAATGTTCACTGTGTTTTAATTGGTTATGTTTACATTTGTCCAGTCTTTTGACCTTTAGAGAGGCCCATGATCAAATTTTAGATAAGACTTTGAGTTTGTGAGGTGCTCATCCGCCCATCCATCCATCATACAGTATAGCTGCGTGTCCTTCTGGAGATGGCAGTAGGGAATCCCAGCTGACACTGGGAGGCAGCGTGCACCCTGGACGGGCCAGAGCGTGTCATACACCAGTCAGTCCACTGGAGGATATTGTGTCAGTGTCACGTTTAGCCAAGCCTTGGCGTGAAAAGTAAGGTGTCGAAAACTACGAGGTTTCGGGAAAAGATCGGAGCTCGGGTTAAAGTAAGACCTTTTTACAGAAGTAACATAACGTGTCACATAAGTCACTTAACATTTGTCACATACGTTACATTAGGTACGTAACTTAAATGAAATCCACGTTGACTTTTGCTTTCTCACGGATTTGAACAGCTCGAGTGGCGCACCGGCTTTCATACGACCGGATGAAGTAGAACATCCTGGTACTTTTGGTGTACTAATATTTAATGTCCTAAGCATTAGGACGTACTAAATATTTGTAGTATGGATATTGGAACGCATTGACAGATTTTTATTATTTGCTTAAATACTGTTATAAAACAAGAAAAACTGGAGCATACTTCTGATATTGACGAACATATTTCTAGAAGTGTCTGGACCCTTTTCACTCCACAGGAGGACAAATACCGGGACGGCCCCTATCATTTTCACTCTGACGGATTCCTTTACTACGACTCCACTCCTCATGTACTGTAAACAAACAGCGGAAAGTCCTGATTAAGCAAGCTTGTCTCCTCTTCTACAATTTTCCCATAATTAGCTTTTAAACTTATGTGGGTGCTTAGCGTTAAATAATGACTTCAGGGCATGCGGGCGTGAAAATCTCACACCTCTGAGTTCCATTTACGGCTCTAAAATAATCCCCCCGGTTAACACCGGGGCAGTTTTACCTCTTCGCTAAGTAGCTCTGCTAATCAACACAGAGATGTTCGGAGTAATGAGCAGATTCATCAGAGCGCTGCACTGTAGTAGCACTTTTTTTTTTTTTCCCAGCAGCCTCTCTGGCCCCGGAGCCTCGCCGAGCTGCTGTTGACGGACTTCCACAAAGCCGAGTCCTGACTCAGCAGAATGTGAGCAGGCAGGCGGCAGCGCGGGGCCAGACCGGACTCCACATCTAATACTGTGTCTCCCCTGTAATAGACAATACAACCTTGCCAGAGGAGAGCCAGTATGTTCCACAGGCAAAAAAAAAATACATTTACTGTTCAGACGTGTGACATCAAGCTCTGCCGTGTAGGGGTCATTTCATTGTAAACTTCTTCGGAAAGTCATCGGATGTGAAAGAAGCACCTCATCAAATGATTGAAAACTTGTAATAAACCAACAAAAAAAAAAAGTCATCAAGACGTTAGTGCTATCTCATTCTTGTTTACAATATTTTGGACAGATATTCGTAGCCGTTATATACAGTGGCTTAGACCATCAAATTAACCTTTCTCACATCTTATGATTGTAGCTTTTCCGCAGAGAGTCTTTAGGATTTAGGATTCCCAAACACCACCCCCCTCCACACACACACACACACACACACACACACACACACACACACACACACACACACACACACACACACACACACACACACACACACACACACACACACACACACACACACACACACACACACACTACCTAAGTGCACCTAAGTGTTCCACAAATGTAGTCGCACATATTCCATGATATAACAAAATAATGACAGTAACCTTGCTGATTGTTCCAGATCAGAGAGTACATCTTTTCAAGTGTAGGAACATGATGTACTGAACACTGCAGAGGAGGCGGGCGGGCGAGCTGTGTGCTCTGAAGGAGCCGAAACCTGCGTGTCCTCTGTGTGGGAGAAGCGCTGAAGACAAGCAACAGCAAACACCTCTCAGTTTTCAAGAACATCTCGGGACATGAAAAGACGACTGTTTTAGAAATGCCCCAAATAGCTTGAGCTATAAAAAGACGAGGCTGTCGTGATTTGAGGTGATCTTGACGAAAATGGGCAGGTGAGGAACACGTCAAACCAGGAAGACGAAAACCTGAAACAACGCTGCGCGGAGCTGCTGTAAATCATCCTCCGACTGCTTCTCCATCAGCAAAACCCTTCCAGATCCACCAATAACGACCCGCCCCCTCCTCTACCTGTCACACTGTAAAGGAGGATGCGGCGCTCTGATGTCAGGAGACTGGAGCAGCGAGCACAAAAGGATGTCGCCCCGGTATCTGATGGCCTACATGGAGTTTTCAAATAAAAAAAAATTAAAAAAAATAGGGCAGCCGACACAATCCCGCACACAGTTTATGAAACCGGTATCGGCGAGTGTGTTGGCGAGAAGAAATGGCCACCTGTGTATTTGTAGCTACAAACACACAGCAGATGTGTCTGAATGAGTCACAGATAATTTATCACATGTGAGAGGACGGAGGACATGAAGCCAAGGAGACGGAAGATATAGATATATATATTAAAAAAAAATTCTGCAACAATTAAATGTACCTGCCACACGTTAACGCTAATACAACTCCCATATGGATATTAGGCAGCATGTTTGTGAACTTCTTCAGGTGATTAAGACTTCAAATTACATTGACATGCTTTAAGGTGGGCTGCAACAGAGCCCAGTCAGATTAACGACACGATACGATTTTTCTTGATGTCGTGTTGCTGTATCCGGTAGAATTCCACTTTTGGACATAAAAGTATTTTCTGTATTTTTGTTTGTTTGTGTGCCATAAATAGAGAAATGTAAGTTTTTTAAAAAAAATGACTTAACACATTTTTAAGTCAACGTATTACAGCATAGTAGAAATTATTAAGAACAGGAAAGCCTAATGAGGAGGAGAGGAAAAACAAATCACCTTCAATAATGTAGCTGCAATTTCTTTAAAGGTCCCATGTTTTACACTTTTCTGGTGTTTTATTTGCAGTCCTGATATACATACAAAAACCTTTTGAATACCAAAAATCATCTAATTATAGTTTTAAATCTCCTCTATTAAGCCTCTTTCGGAACTTTTACCAACAACAGGTTGTTTCTGTGCCTGTGCCTTTAAGACGCATTGAGATCTATGACCCTCTCTTCTGATTGGCTGACTCCGCTGAGTGACACATGCCCAGGCCAACCACGGATGTTCTTTCTTTTCTTAAAGCTAGCTAGCTCCAGGACGGACTCGTCACTCCGTGATTTCTCCCCCGTAAAGGTTTGGGCAGCGTGCTGCGGGGCTGTCATTTTTAATTCAAAATTTGAACATTCCTGCGAACATAATTAACTTTTGAAGTAGTTTGCATTGTGTGCCAGCAGAGGGTGCTCTGACAAACCACCATCGTTGCGTGTCCTTCGGTATTCTTTCGAATATAATTTGGGGGAAAAAGTGACAGCCCTTGTGTGCTGTGCTGAGGGCAGACATATGACAGAGTGAGTTTGTGACATCACAAACTTATAGAAAGTCCAAACAGCACAGTTGCTGAATACTGGCTGAATGCTTCCACTGCATTTACATGTTTATGCAACACCTGGACCTACTTTATAATCAAATTTAAAAAAAAAAGAATTGCAAGGTTTTATCTTAAATTTTCAGCATTTGGAGAATTTGTAACACAATATAGGAGCCAGCAGGTAAACCAGACATTTCTGTACTTTAAATCTTTATCACAAGCTTTCCACTTCCTGGCAGGCGTCTGTCACTCTGTCCAAAACATTTCAAAACGCTACTCAAACCTGATTTCGAAACAGGCTATAAACTAAAGTGAGTAATCCAGCGGATACAGAGCGACATTCATTTGGATTTTCCGGTGACCTGGTGAATGCAAATCCAATATTTACTCTCTGTTTTTACTGCTACGTTCAGCAGCTTTGGGAGGCAGTTTTTGTGCGGCAGGATTTCAGGCCTGCTGCAGCTGCAAACGGTGCAGGCGGGAGCGGTTAGACAAAACAATCGAGCTGCGGGCCGGGAAAAAAACAAAACAAGGAGCTAAAAAAAACCCCGCTGCAGTGCCTCTCTGGAGATACTTCTCTCTGGGTTTAACACCATGAGCGACCACCTTTCACATACACGGCCATGACATCCACTAACACGCCTCGGCGTCGCTGCAGATCTCGGAGAGAGGCCTCCGGTTGTCAACGAAGGGGAAAGTTGGTTTCGTGCTCTCATTCTGAGCTCTGGACTGCAGTCAACACATTGGCAGGAAGGGACGCAGTAGAGAAAGTGCCGGCGGTTGCCATGGTAACCTCCCTCTCTCTCTCTCTCTCTCTCTCTCCCCAAGTCCATCGTGACTTGACGCTCCTCCAGACAGAGGATGAGGATGTGGCACAGCGCACGGTGGGCAGATAAAGCCGCCGAGAAGCTCCGACGCGCGATCAGCTGATCTGCTCCGAGGCGGCGTCTCCGTCTCCGTCTCCGTCTCCGTCGTCGCTCTGCACTGCAGGACTCACACGGCCGGCCGGCCTCCTCCAGCAAAATCAAATACCCTCACTGTCGCTCCAGTCACTTCTTCAGGGGAGCGGGGAGGAGGAGGTTGGAAGGGTGGACGGGTGGGTCATTTGGTCCGATAATCTTCTTGAAACCTACCAGAGTGAGATTAACTTTTACAGCTCAATCTTTGCCCAGAAGCCCTCGCGGTGATCCCTGACGGGAGGGCAGAGAGGGGAGCGAGCAGCCGGCCGATTAACTTATAGACAACGGAGATCCAAATATTTAATCATAAGGCCGATCAGCTGCGAGCTAAGCCTTACAGTGAGCTAAGGACCTCGCTGCGATCAGCTCGATTTTTTTTTTTTTTTTTTTTTTACCTAACGGGCGAGTGGCACAAAAGGAAAACAGCGACTAAGAGACGGTTTTAGGAGATTGTGAGGATTATAAACACACCACTCTGCCACTAACTCAGCGCAGAGACTCCCACACACTGATACCAGATCACGGTCGGATGCATCCCTGCAACAGCTGCTTCGTTTGTTCAGCCGAGTTGTCGAGGACTGCATTACGTCATAACGTACCACACAAGTATCTACCCACACATGCTGGCAGATATCAGGCTACATACTGCTTTTTTGAATTTTCTGTATTAATGAATACGGATCAATGGATCATTTGGTTTGTAAAATGTTTGAGAAAAACTAAAAACGGCCCACGATATCCGTCTTTAAATTGTCCTACAAACAAACCCCAAATATTTTAAAGTCGACAATCTTTTTATGACACAGAAAAGAAGCAAATGAGAAATATGAGAAGCTGGATTCAGTAAATTTGGGGATTTTTCTGCCAACCCGATTTCAGTGTTAGTATTTTAATTTCCTTCAATTCTAATCAACTTGTCATTTCAACTCAGCGTAAAATACCAAACATGTACCTGTTATTTTGTCCTCAATATACAAAGAAGACGTGTTTTCTGTCAATAAAGGCTTCGCTATCCACAATTTTCTTATCTGCTGCTCTTATTTCCTGGATTTGTTCTCTAAAATGGCTGCATATAGAAAGACATTATTTCCAAAAAGCCTAAAAAATAATGTTTTTAAATGACAAGTTTGGTTGTACAAACAAAAAATATTCAGTTTACAATCACATTTGACAAACCAAACTAAGCAAATATTAGCTATAAGCTATAATCAGTAGATTTGGAGATTCTTTTTTTTGCGTAAAAGACTTTGACAATATATTGATTTTTAAAATAACCGAACCATTAGTGATTGCAGATCAGTGTGAAATTTGTCCCCGCCCTTTCCAACAAGTACATGATGGATTTAGGCTTCACAACATATTGTAGGGCAGCAGCTCTTTGCCACTTCATCTGCAAATCACTTTCATCTGTCAAACGGCAGGAGGCGAAGGGAAATCGATCAACTGAAGACCTGATCGACTGATTCGTCCAACACGCGCTCAGCGGCTGATAATGGATGAGCTTCAGAAACCACAACACCACTTCGTACATATGTCCCACATTAACCGGCTTTAGGAATAAGACATCAAAATGTAAACTGTAGGTATGACAGAGCCTGCACTTGTTGCAGGGCTGTTTCACTGTATTGCAGTAGATTGTACCGCCACGTTTGTGGCCTCCTCGCTGCATTACAGTGACTCCTCGAAATAAAGAAAGAAAACACAAAACAGCACCAGAAACCTCCTGACAATAATTCACTCAGGCTTGTTTTCATAACCTGTGATGCAATCTCATTATACCAGGCTGCTGGGATCCGCTGGGAAAAGTTTACCACTGGTGTGTACTCTGACCTGTTGGGCCTGTCACATCACTGGTGGACAAATGTATATGTATATGCACGCACACACACACACACACACACACACACACACACACACACACACACACACACACACACACACATATATATATATATATATATACACACACACACAGAGCTTCGATGCGCTGGGATCACACCTTCAGGGCTGCGGTTCAAACAGCAGCGTGGTTGAACGTCTCCGTGCAGCCTACCTGTAACTGTGCACGCTGCTCCGCTCCGCTGCCTCCTCTACGCCGCACGGCGCTCAGCTTCTCGACGAGCAAACATGTTGTCAGCATCTCACCGCAGAACAAACAAACAAACCCCCCTCCCTCCCCCCTCCCCCCCCCAAAAAAAGCGCAGCTCGGTCTCTCTCGCGCGGCGGCTACAGCCGACCGTGTGAGGTAGGTGCTCCGGGAAGAAGAAGAAGAAGAAGAAGAGGAGCCCCGGTCGGCTGCGGCATCGCGGAGGCAGTGTGGGAGTCTTTCCGGGGGAGCCGCGGACGGAGACTCTGCACTCTGCGCCGGGAGCGCGCGCCGCTGAACCGATGTCGTGGCCGCGCCTGGGACGTTTCAGCCCTTCAGGGGTTCCCAGACCCTTTTCAAAGTCAAGGGCCCAGATGCGAGGCGGCCGTGAGAGGGTGTCCAGAGCCCCGGTGTGGTAAAGTCCACCAGCCGGAGGAGCCCCCCCATCTGGCGAGTTGAGAGCTGTTAGGTAATACTTGGTGGAGAATTACATAAGCCTCCAGTGTAGGTGGGTGGTAACAGTGAGAGGAGTGAAACCTGGTGCACAAATCACTCATCCTAATACTTCATCTTTTTGTGCTCCTCCGCTGAAAGAGATAATGTGACATTACAGAGAGTCTTCTTTTTGGGTGGGGGGCCCAAACTGGGACTGTTTCATGAGCACTTTTAACCGGCTGGCATGAAAAGAAACTGTAACCATTAAATAACCATTTGCTGCATTCAAATATTTTCTGTGTACACGAGAAGAGTACATAAAAACGTCACCTCGTAGTCATCACATCGTGATTTAATATTTTCGGTACGCTATGCTGTGTTTGTTAACGTTTACCAAAATGGGTCGTGGAAGCTGATTTTTGTTGTTGTTGTTGTATGTTAAACTAATATCTAATTTTTTAGCCATCAAGAGTTTTTCATAATAACTTGAAATAATGCATCTAAGGAAAATATTCGATCTTCCCTCCGTGCCTTTTTGCATTTTCTGCAGTACTTTACTTTAGCTCTTTAGCTTGCGTCTGTGGCTTCTAGTCGCCCTCCCCCTTTTCCCGTTGCCTAGCAACCGTGCTCCTTAAGCCGTAACCACGTGAACGCTCAGCATCCGCCAGCTAACGCGCGTGTGCCCTTCGAGCAAGGTGCGTACGTCTTAATTATCGTGTTTGGTCCGCCCAACTAAATATATCCCAAATATTCTCAATTTACAACGATAAATGAGGGAAAACTGCAAAACCTCACATTCAGCTAGCAATCAGTTAGCATCCTGTTAACTACGCATAAAAACAGCAAACAGGGAAATAGCTCGCAAGGCTGTGTCTGAAATAAAAATCCACCTCTGAAGCTCACTAATTATAGCCACACCCATATTTATAATTCACTGACAGATTATGTTCCGTTTGTTTAATTTGGCCAAAAGTGAAAGATAGCAATAGCTAAAAAAAAACCAAATGTTTAGCTTTTTTTTTCTGGTGAAAAATCATCCAACACGCAACCTTAACTAGACGGGGTTTTTTTTCACTTTTGGTTTAACAAACAATATATATATATATATATTGATAATTTGTGAGTTTTAAAGTTTTACAGCTAGGCTAAATGTTTGTTTTATTTTTTTCAAATTTAAGAGTAGTTTTAATTTTTTTAAAAACACCCAAGAATGAAGTTACATCCTTGAATTTT
Source organism: Brachyistius frenatus (assembly GCF_029030835.1). Taxonomy (NCBI): domain Eukaryota; kingdom Metazoa; phylum Chordata; class Actinopteri; family Embiotocidae; genus Brachyistius; species Brachyistius frenatus. The sequence continues at coordinate 984,843 of NW_027210713.1, read as the reverse complement.
CCCTCCAAAATGTAAGAGTGCCACTAAACATACAGCAGCTCATAAACAATTCTATTCAAAAAAAAAAATCTGCTGTGAAATAGAGGCGACGTGGCCTCGGAGGGTGTGAGTGTTTGACCAGAGGATCAAATGAACCTTTCTTTATTTTCCTCAGGTGTGTGCGCGCGGCTGCTCATTTGTTTGCCTCTCTGCATGGCCAGAGGGAATTTGAACAAAAGCACAAAGGTCATTGTGCCAGACCTCATCCTCTTTCAGGTTATTTGTTTTCCTTGTTCTGGAACCGCCGCCACACAGTTCATTCCTCATAACGTCCGGGAGGAGCCTGGCAAAATATGAGTCATTGAACAACCTGCACGCTTTTTAACTTCCTTGTTCTGTTTGAAGTTGCTCTTATCAGGTCTAAAGGTAAATTCAAAGGATTTTGTGTGTGTGTGTGTGTGTGCGGAGGATACATTGAATTTGAACACTCCTGTGCTGCTCCTGCTCGTGTCCTAGAATAAAAATAATAATAATAATAATAATTTTAAAAAAAAGCCCCTGACCTGATTAAGCAGCTCCTTATCGCCGCACAATCTTCCTCCTGCTCTCTGCCCAACACTCACACCCTGTGTCCAGCTGATGAACTGCACCGCCTCCTTCACAGACCGCGGACACAAAACCACAAGGAAAAATAAAAACCTCTTTTCATTTTTTTTATTATATCAAAATACAAAAATTTGAGAGGAAAATTTTGTATGGGACTAAGCATTTGAAATGATATGGTGACATGAATACAGCACTGCTTTCATATTCTCATAGACATGCCATAGATAGAGCATAGATCATGTGCTAGGACCCATGTCTACGTCATGATGAGCCACCGGGAGTGAGCCTGTGCGTTTTTTTTCCCTATAAAGGCTGTCGCTGTACATCCGGGCCAGTCGGAAACAGGCCGGTGTTGCTTTTCTTTTCTTTTTTTTGTCAGTTTTTTTTTTTTCCAGTTTTTTTTCCAGTTTTTTAACATCATAGTTTGTTCAGGTTTCTGTTTACTCGATAAACAAAACGAGATCCATGGCAGTTGAACATGAAGAGTGAGTAAAGACATGATCTCAGACGATACAGAATTCACTGGACAGCAGTGGCAAACGAGAGAAAAGTAATACAAATATTATACATAAGGCTTTGGTACAGCACCATACAGTATGAGTTAATTGCTCACAAAAAGTTAAGTGAAGCGTAAATACCTGATGTGGTGACTGAACAGAATGACAAGTCTAAAAAAAAAAAACAACAAAGATATCAGGTTGTTTTCTAAAAGAGAGTAAAAGTACAAAAAAAAAAAAAAAAAAAATTTTTTTTTTTTTTGCTCTGAAATATTTACATATGAACAGTATGGAGACAGATTATGCACACACACACACACACACACACACACACACACACACACACACACACACACACACACACACACACACACACACACACACACACACACACACACACACAAAAACATATAATACAGAATGTAAACATGTGATGTACAGCACAGAGTTCAGTGGATTAAAGTGAAATGAAATGGAGTAAATTTTCTTCCTTTAAGCACTACTTGGTTTGCTTGAGTATGAGCATTAGCTAAAACAGTCAACGATGTAGTGCTTATTGTAGCCTACGATAATAATACATTCTAGTTTCTCAGTGCTGGTACACATGAAAAAACAGAGAATACAGAAAATACTACATATTTCTATTTTTCAGTCCAATAAACAACCAGCTCCGGATGTCCATGAATGATTGCTAAATAGGCGTTTTTTTTTTTGTATTGTCTCTACATGCAAGATTAATACAATAATAAATCAAATCTGTTCTAAGTATCATCCTACCAGCACCCAGTGATGCACTAAAAGCTGTAAGCAGAAAAATTCTAAAAAATAAAATAAAAAAATAAAAACTGAGCTAAGTCCAAAGCAGCCCTCTTAAAACACTGTACATGTTTCTGGTAAATATGCAAAAAAAACAAAAACAAAAAAAACCCAACAACAATCAAACAAAACAAAACAAAAGCCCGGAAGACGACATCCATTTGTAAAAAACCCAATGGGGAGGATGCGTGAGCTTTTCCCAACTGACTTTTTCTACCAGGAGGATCAATACAAACTGATGGCTCGTCGTGGCTATACTGTACAGTACTAACGGGATTTTGGGTGGGATGGAGTGAGACGGTTTGCGCCCCTGCAAGTAGTGTGCTTGAAAAACAGTGCTGTCAACCAAAGACCTACAGGAAGTGCGTAGAAAAGATCCTGACGATGCTCTCGGATTCCCTCCCGCCGTGTCCCCGTGGCGCGTCCTAATCTAAATCCGGTTATGCTGCTCCGCGTTAGGCTGGGTTAATATTCTCAATGTCAGCACAGATATACTTTAGAGAGGGTACCTTGGAAGCACAGACAGACATCGCAAACACACGATAGAAAACAGGTCATCTCCAGTTCATTTTTGAATGTCACAAGTCTCTATTATTTGAGGTTATACTTCTACTTTTTTTTTCTTTTTCTTCCAGTATTGTCTATCACTGTCGTCACACCGCGGTGCCGTCACGATCGAGGACCTAAAGAGTGTCTCTACCGTAGCGAGTTCAGCTGTTCGAACACACTCGGGGGTCCAAAGAGTTGCTCGTGGGAACAGAAAAGAAGAAACAAAAACTTTAGACCTCTATTCTACAGCACCACAAAGTTAAACATAGCACCAAGTTGTAATGTTTCAAAGCAACTATGCCCTAACGCACCTTTTTTTTTGTATTTATTTTTTTTCCTTCGGCAAACTAATGTAAACACAATTGTTCCTCCGCAGCACGCGGTTATTGTACGTGACTAGATCACGTCTCTCTGGACAAAAAACAACAAAAACAAGTTTCCTTCAGTTTGTTCGCTTTGGACACGTGACGGCGAAGAGATCTGGAGTGAGTCTACATGTGCGGGCAAAAAAAATACAGTATTACTTTGTTCCAGGAATATTATAGAGGGCAACACACTTGTTCTGCTTCTAAAGCTGTTTCCAGTGGGCATTCACGTACTATACACCAGAGAAAATACTACTCCACTTGTGCAGCCAGCGGGCTATGGCGATAATACACTGTACGGTACTAACATTAAGTTTTTCTTTTCAGGTAAAATAACGTCTGCTAAAGTATGACAAATTAGGCACCTTAAAATGTTTGAAAAACGTTATCCACTTAAAGCCGTACTGTAAGCAAATACTTTCATATATAATCTAATTTCTTTTTAGGTGGGATCCTTCCCGTCTTTGTCGTTTTCATACATCCTTCGTACAAGAAGGTCTTCCTGTAAAACATGGTTCGGTTTATCTTTACAAATACAATACACACCATGTACAGTACATAACAAATATAGAGGTTTTTTTTTTTCTTCTTCCTATCTTACACTAAAACCAATTCGTTGAAGTAGAAGATGCACTTTTGTCGCTCACTTTCAGGCAAATCACCGCTTTTTGAAAAAGACTTCAGGTATCAAGACGTCGGAGTCGATCCGTTGGCGTGGACGTCGGGAGGAACAGCTTCGGGTTCGTCGGGGCTCTGTTTGATATGTCTTTTGGGGTGATTGAACTGGCTTTAACAACACAAGGGGGGAAAGAAAATTTTTAAAAAAAATTTAAAAAAAGGAACCTGTCTGGAACCAAATGCAGGAATTTGGACTCAACGTGCCAACTGGTCGGATTGCAGGTGAGCAACGCACCGGGTCATTCAATGTACCGTGACATTGGGACATTCATCTCCTGTACAGCAAAATGTACATTCATTATCGGTTAGTGTCAAAAAAAACAAAAAAAAACATACAGAGAAGTAGCTGGCAAGTAATACACAGGTGTTAAAGATAAACAGTCGGGCTGGCCGTTGTTTGAGTATTTTCCCATTGCTTGAAGCTGCTGTTAATATCCTCACTTGCTCTTTTCATGTGCAGCGCTTCAGGATTTTTCCACTACAGCAACATTTATTCATTTATTTGTCTTTTTTTCTTCCCCAAAATCTAAACATCTGTATTTTTTATTACTTATTTTTACAGGTTTTCTGTCTTTACTTAACGTGGTTATACACAGTTGAAGCAGGAACTCGTGTTAAAAAAAAAACAACAACAACAAAAACATGAGTTATTTGCATCTTCTGTAAGCTTTTTCCTCTCATGTTGTCCTTGGCTCAGAAAGTAAAAACCACACACAACACCGGAGTCCCTCACTTCCCCCAGAGAGACACGTATGAGAAGGCGAAGGAAAAGGCAGTTCATGTTAGAAAAAACAAAGGCAAAAAAAATTTAAAAAAAAGGCACCTCGAGAAGTGCCACATTTCACAAATGATTCCTTGATAATGAAATACACGCTACAGCACATTTCACGCGTTCGTCTGACCCTTCGAGTCCAACCTCTGTCGAGCATTTAAGTCCCAAATCCGTTTGAGAGATCTTAACGCGGCGCCGCAGTGATGAGTGTAAACGCACCACGCACTCAAATTAAGACACTGAAGTCCCTCTGGTGGTTGGCATCGGATCACAAAATCAAAATAAACACAATATGCCAGCTGTTACTGATCATAAAAAGCTTCTAAATTAGGCCATATCATCTGTTTGAATGAGAGCGGCGTGTGTCATAGAAACCTTTTTCGTCCACACGTTTGCGGTGTGAATAAAAGGTCAAGTACGTACAGTATACCACAAGAATTACAGCAACTCTGCGTTTACTCTGAGGTATATTTTGTGGTAAGAACCCTGTGTTGAAATACTGACACTATTTGTATTGTAGGAAAGGTGGACTCATGTCCGAGGACGCACCAGGCTTAACAGTACGCTGCATCGCTGAAAAACCTAAAGATATGGACCCCTCTACGACCAGTGAGTGAAAAATCGTTAACGTGTTGTGACGTACTCGACCAACACAGTTTTATTACTGGAGGAGGAAGCTTAATTCCCTTGTTTTGACTATTTATATACATTATATATTTTCAAGTGAAATTCCTCAGATACGAGTCGCCGCGGCGACTCAGAAAAAAAGCCATTGTTCTTGTCTTCGGGTGAGATTTCCGACCCCCCTCTCTCCCCTCCCCCACCCACCCACCCACCCACCCCTGGAGTGTCCCGCTCGATGTTTCCCCCGCTTCCCCCAAACGCACGCGAACTTTTAGAGACGATCGGAAACGTATCGGTTTGGTGCGGCGGTGGAGCAGGGAGGGCCGAGGCGGAGGTCGGTGTCGTACGAGTCCAATGGCTTGGTGGGCAAACGGGTCAGCGTAGAGTCCCATAATTTGGGCCCTCGGAGTCAGCACCGTCCAGGATGCCTGTCTGGTCCTCCTCGGACTGCCTGCGGCGCAGGAAGGACGCCAAGTGGAGATAGGGGCTCTTCTTGTTTTGCTTTTTCCTCTTTCTGTGGAAGTTGAGGTCCACTCCCTCCTGGGGTGTCTGAGATTGCTGCTGGGTCTGAGAGGGAGACGCACCTGAAAGGGAGGCGCAGGAGTAACACACCAGCCACGCATTTTAACACGGGCGCTCCGATCTACCGGCCAACGATCACAACCGGCCGATATTAATACTACAAGTTTGAGAGGCCGATCACAGGACGCGAAACTGTGCGCGCGGCTAAATTCACCGGTTTCGCCGGTCTGCTGGAACATCCAGGTGCCTGGAAACGTTTTTATTACTCTTATTAATAAATTAAAAAAATAAAAAGTATAAAGAGAGATGTTTCCGTGGTCTGTTTGCTGACATCCTGGCAGATGAACTTCAGCAGCAGAACTGCGACGTAACTGAAAGGAGCCACAGAGAAAGCTCCACCAGCTGCTCCTTCACGCTGCTCTGTATGCTGAATTGTTGGATGACGGTGGGGAACAGAGTGTCAGCCACATCAGCAGCAGATGAACCTCTTAACTATCGGAGCCGGTGGTCACACGAAGCCGACAGGCGCTTGTTTTTTTTGTGTGGTTTTTTTTAGCGCGACAATAAAAGCCGCGAGCGAGCGACTGTTCAGCGCTGCAGGGAATATAATCGATGAGATGAGGAACAAACCGTCTGCAGAGACGCTTGTATTCGTACAGAACAAAATGCATCGACGCTGAAGAAGATGTCTGTGCGTCTGTGCACCCTGTGTGTCTCTCTCTACTGTCCCCACTGAGCTCTGGCTCTGAGGCCGGAGATATACTCGCTTTAAACCATCCGGCGTCTGTTTGGAGCGTTGGTTCACGACGCAGAGAGTTGTTAACGTGAACGCCCGGTTCAACAGCCAAGTGTGTTGCCTGTCAATAAATATAACATCTGTCAATTCATATTACTTTATTATCTCAGTGTTGTTAAGAATACTTGAATAAATAAATAACGCTACACGATGAATCGAGAGTTTGAAATAGACCCTGCGACCGGTGGACAATCCTGATCGGAGCACCCTCACATTTTCACATCTTTTGTGCGTCTTCCTTTTTACCGTCGGACGAACCTGTTCTCCTCGCGGAGGTTGCGTTGTTGTTGTTGTTGGCAGCCACTCCCTTGGCTTTAGTAATACAGTGGTGTAGCAGCGCTGGTAAACTCTCAGACCCGGCAGTATCGCTAGACGCACCTAGAGGTTCCCTGAGAGGACGAGACACAGCACAGCACACGGCGTTCTGCATTAATCCGGCACTCGCGTTCGGCCTCGTCTCACGAGTGAACAAGACAAAAACAACACTCTTTCATTTTTCTATCTCCACATGATTGGATGAGCTCTTGAACTTCTACTGATTTCCACTTTCTATCTGCGGTGATGGATGATAAAAGTTAGACACAAAGAAAGACAGACGAAGAGGGAAAGAATGGCAAAGAGAAAGGAAGGAGGGTTGACAGAAGGTGACAGGTGAAATTGGTGAAATTATTGAATATACATTTGTTTCTTAAACAATCAGTACGTTAAAGACCCAGTCCAGGATTTATCAGAAATACGGTGATACAGAAGACATCTTTATTCTTAAGGTTTATTTGCTGTTTGTATAATTTGAGGTCCAAAAACAGCACTTAAAATGGGAACTAACACATTTCAGGTTTCGACAGTGATCATTATACCTCATTACTCATCAGGGTTTGGGTCTTTAAATAGTGACTGCTTCAGAAATGCGGGCAGTATCGGCCTCTCTGCTGTATAAAACTCATGAAATGAAAATAATTTCTGGAACTGTAAAATGACTGTTCCCATAACAATGAATCAACAATTTCTCTTCCAAAATCCTCAGAGACCATTATTTGTGTTAAACTGTTGGTCAGGGGTCGCCAGCCTTTGACACAGGAGCCTAAGTGGAGTACGAGGAAGCAAATAATACAATAAAATATAGATATCAAAGTCGAAAATATATTTGTGGTTTCAAGGAAAATTTAAAAATTTAAATTCATCTCAGTTTAGTTTTACATCTCCAACCTTCGCCTTTCTCTGAAATTCGACCAACAACCGTCTGTTTTGCGGCCGTCTCTTTAAGGCGCCTTAATATGAGTGATGCTCTCTTCTGATTGGCTGAATTTTTTTTTTTTTTTCCTTGAGTGACACACGCCCAGACCAACCACAGGCTTTCTTCGGTCTCGCTATCTCCGCGACTGAATGAGCGCTTGGTGTTTTAAATCCACGTTGAAAGGTTGGACCGCGGGCCGTACTGAGGGTGGACACGTGACGTGACGCCCGAAGTCCAAACGGCTCAGGCGCCAAACACTGAACGTTTTTAAAACCTTGACGGTAGTTGTACAGCACCCAAAGCTGCTCAATGGTCAAAACAGAAGTCTGATTTTGTACGACACGGGACCTTTAAAGGAGGCTCACGTCAGCGTGAACTTCAGCACGCGTCATCATTACGTGTGTGAATTAGTACGAGAGACGGGATCCTGTGCATGCAACACACCTACAACTTACTGCAAATGAGCTCAAATTTAAATTTCCCGCGAAACTAACTACCGCCGCGGGCTTTTAAAGCCGACGTTGATCCCAGAAAAGGCTGCCGACCCCCTCGTGGTCTGCGCGTTCAGCCAGCGCCTCTTGGACCGTTAGCTCAGTGCGCTAACGTGAGACAACTGTATGCGTGTAGGAAGGTGTTTCTGAAACCTGAAGAACTATTTTCATTTCATGAGTGATACATGCTAAGTTGGATGAAAATAATCAATGTTTAATCAGCACAAAATAATCACATCCAGTTGAAGAGTGTTTTCACTTTCCGTGGTCTGTTTTAGAAGCAGTTTTACCTCGTACCGAATACTCAGGTTTTGTTGTCCATCTCTCATAGAAAGATGCAAATAAAGTTCAATAAATAAAAGTCCTCACAAACTCTTTGACATCTAAGTTCAGGTTCATGAGGCTCGGTGTTGGATCAATGTCTTTGCCTTTCAAAGAACTTGAATACAAACAGCTTCATAAACCTGACTTAATGCTTTCATTGAGTCATTGAGCCGAACATGAACTGTTTCAAAAGGAACACAACGCTTTAGAGATGCTGTCCATCATTTGTCGCTGTGGAGAGAGAGATTGAGAGCCGTTAGCAGAGAGGGGGGGAGACAAATCTGAGAATTACAGTCCTGCACAGATTGAGAGCATTTCCATTATCACATGGACTTTGTGCAGCAGAAGCCGCAGCGTAATAAGGTACATTACATATCCATAGACATAAACACCGTACAGCACACTTTCATAAACATGAACACTGCGTACAGAGGCTTCACCATGCTGACGGGAGGAGATGGCAGGAAGAGGAAATGGCCGTTAAAGAACAAGTCACATGACAGGAAGAGGAAATGGCCATTAAAAAACAGTCACATGACAGAGAAAACGAAAGCACTAAGGACAACAAATGTGACAAAGAATTTAGTTTGAGAATCGTTGTTATTTGTTTGGTCGTAGAGAGAAGTTTAGAGAATGCATGCATGGCATTTTGCACATGGAACAAAACTTTAAAGGGGAATACTCTAGTCTATCATTCATGTGCATCCTCTATTGATTCAAGGCTTCTTTTTCTTTTTTTTTTCTTTTCAGTTTTTTGTTGTTGGTGCGGGGAAAACATGTCTGTCTTCAAACAATGATTCTCCACAGTCCAAAACCACTCCTCCAGCTTGCTCACAAGCCTAATTACTGCAGCCTACGCCACAGCAGGCTACTTACTGTGCCTGGGAACTGTATTGACAAATGTGTCCTGCAGTCATTATCACCATTAGTTGTAGTTCACTTGAATCCAGCACAGAGGCACAACCCAAAGCGATTCCCCTTTAAAGGAGAGAGTGATTAGAGCCCTCCCCCTGCTGACCCCTCCCCTCTCAGACATGGGTCCGACCCTTACCTATTGCGGCGTAGGGGACCGGGTCACAACAACGCTGCCCAGATAGCTGAGATCAATCAAAAACAAATCAGGTAAGACCCTTACCCTTCTATAAAGCAGCAGCCCTATAAGCTACTTTCCCTGAGAGGCCGGTGACGGCGCAGGAGCAGGTCTCTGCTCCGTGGCTGTAGCTACCGTATGACTGTAGCTGCTAGGGTTGTGAGGTGGGTGTGAGGGGGCGCAGGAGTGTGTGCAGTGCAGAAACTCTGCGGGGTGTAAATGCAAACGAGTCTCAGCTGTGTTTTTATGGAGGTGTAAAAAAAAAGCGTAAAACATACACAGGGGCCATTGATCTGTCAACGTGTTGGATGTAATGGGGGTAAAAACAAAATCGTCTTAGTGTGTTCCCTGTTGAAAAGAGTTTTTATCTCTACGGGTTTATAATAATGCACTCTTTGTTAAGGGTTTATAAGTTGTAACTAATTTGTTAGATAACTTATTAAGTTACTGCCTTAATGGTTGATAAATCATGAACTAATGCTGTCGAGAACAGTTGCGTTTTGGCTCTTAAATTTCACGGAGAAGGCCCCTCCCTCCAATGGATCGAAAAAGGCTCGGTAGCGCCTGAGCATGACTACGAGGGACAATCAAAAAGCGCGAACGGAGCGCAGCACCGCGACGCAGCGGGAAGCAACAACATTCGCGAGTATGTATTGTGACCTGCAACCGGCAGCTTCGGTAAACCTGTTTTTGAGACCACTGGTGCTTGTGTTGTTACCGTGGTCCTGAAACTTCAGCAGAGAAACAGAACATTTCCTGTCAAATTGTTGGGGAACAGAAAGAAGTCGCAGGAGCCAAATCTGGTGAGTACGATCGTGTTGCTTAGAAACTCACCTGTTTTCAACACAGTGAGCGGTCGTGTTCACATGTTGGAGATCCCTGTTGCCATGGCGCCACAGTTCAGGTGGTCTGCAGTGAGTGTTTTCCCTCAGACGCCTCAGAAGGTCCCAGTGGAACTCGGTGTTGACAGTCTGACTCTGAGGGGACGAATTCACGGCGACACAAAGAAAACCCACCTGGTGTCTCCTGACCTGAACGCACCTTCTTGGGTCTTGGACAGTGAAGCTCCGCCCCTCTTGAGACGTTGGACGTCACTCAGAACTTTCAGACTTTCTGAAGCATTTCAAGGGTCTCTGTCGACCGTTTACACAGTTTGACCCAAAATCTGATGTTTCTCTGCTCCAGTTTCAGGTCCGCGGTGAAATCACAAATGTTCACGAACCAGTGGTCACAAAAACGCGTTTAACCAAGTCGTTGATATTTATCAAGCGACGTTAACTTGAAATAATTTCCCCTGCTCCGTCAACTTCTCCGTGCTGCGCTCCGTTCGAACGCAACAGGAACTGTCTCCGACCCTCGTGTGTAACAGCTTTATCTTTGTTTTTAATCAAAGCACAAACAAAGAAGCTCCTCTTTATGGCTTACTAACATTATAAATTTTTTTTAAAAAAAGATCAACATTTACAGCTACAGATCTGATGGTTTGTTACCGAAGCTTTATTAAGCATTTATGAGCTGTAACTATATTAACGGTTTATAAAACTGATAGGACCTGTTTATACAAACAAACGTTTGGGTTACTAGTTTGAATGCTGGGTCAATAATTAAGTGAATGCGTTAACTAAGTCATCAATTAACAGCAACAAACCATCAGGTCAGCAAGTATTCATGTTGACATTGTATTTAAAAAGGGTCAAAAGTTTCTTATTTGCTAACAAGTCGAGATACAAAGTTAATAAATCATTTGTATGGTATTTATAAATGTCAGTAAGTTGTTAATAGATGGCCAACAATAAGTATACAATAATTCAGCTGTTAATAAATAGATTTTGGTCAACATGCCAGAAATAAACTTTTCAAAAAAATGAACTCATAAAAGCCATTAATGATAATAATAATAATGATAATACAGCATTAGTAAACAGTTTATTAACCATTAATGACTCCACTAGTTACACCTTATGTATTCCTTATAGTAGGTGACTTATCAGAAGGTAAAAGTATAAATCTAAAGATGTAAACATTAAATTATATTATTAGATTAATAAAGTTGAGCCTGAAAAACTTTTACTTGTGTCTCACATCAGGTTTTCACTTCTATCAGTAATAAATCTGATCAAATTTTATTTATATCCAGCTGTGGAAAATATTTCAGTGTTTTGAGGTTCGAAATGAGGGACAGAAAAAAATGTAACAGTTTCAAAAACAGTAAATTTAAAAGGTTTCTTTCGCTAGTAGCTTTGGTTTTCATCAAAATCTTCCTTTTTAAAGTGGATTTTAATTTGCATTGAGATTAAATATGTGTTATTAAATAATAAAGACAAAAATACATGATCTTAAAATCAAATTGAGCTTTCACATGCCATTACAAGTTTTAGAGAGCTGTAATTTTTGAACTGACACAATGTGTGCTAAATGCAATTACATGCCTTCTGCATATTAAAATACAATATGCACCTTAATTATTCCTAAATGGACACATCAAAGTAAAACTGTGGGTAAATTACTGAGGAAATTTGGAATAAAGAGCAGACGAGGAGACAAGTCTCCTCCTTAAATAAATATGTGACTATTCTCTACTGGAATGGATCACCTACCCTGAGGCTGATATCTGGAGCTGGGAGGGCTCTGAGGGTAGCATCTCCTCCTCTGTCCTTCTCTGGGATGGCCTCTGCCCGAAAACATCCCTGCCCTCCAGAGGGGGGGAGGGAGACTGGGAGGGGTAACTGGCTGCAGTGGAGGCATAGGACATGTGGGCGTGGTAACTGGGGCTGTGCTGCCTGCCGCACTGGCTCTGAGTGGGGGAGGCGGTCAGGGAGGACCTCCGCGAGAAACTGACAGTGGTCGAGGGCTGCAGGGTGATCTCCTGCATCTCCAGAGACCGAGAAGTGCGGAGGATGCTGGGCCGCGGAGGAGGCCGGACTAGAATATCTGGGGAGCCCGGCTGGGTGCTCAGGGGGCTCTGAGACAGTGGAGAGAGGCGGGAGGGCTGGAGGACTAGCGGGGGTAGGCTGGGGTCTGCCCGGCGCCCCGCCCTCGGGCTGAGCCAGGACTGAGGGCTACTACTGGGGGCTGTGCTTGGGCTCCCTGAACGGGCTGCCGGGTCAGGGTAAGGCAACACTGGTACACCCACTCCGTGGGCCGTGTGTCTGAGCTGGCCGAGACTCTGGGCCTGTTGCATAGCTAAACGCCTAACCGGAGGCCCCGGGGGCCTGTCTCTGCCTGGAGGAGCCACAGGGACCTCCAGCTGCAGGAGTCCAGGGCTCATTGGATCCTTCAGAGAAGGGTAGTGCAGGCGACTGGGTGGGAGGGAGTGAGGAGGGTACGGGGGCGGGTCGGGGAGGTCCTGTGGATGATGTAAGGGATGGTGAGGTGGGTATATAAAGCGCGGGCCCTCTAGACCCAGGAAGGGTAACTCATGGGGCTGCCAGCTTTCAGGCGAGCGAGGAGGAGGGCTGTGTGTGTGAGACAGAGAGTGGCCAGAGGCGGTGTACTGATGGTGCTCCATCTCTCCGCTCTCCTCGGGGATGGAGGGGTAACCGAAGGGCCCCTCGGCGGTGCCTGGGGGGGAGGACAGCGCGGAGCTACGCGGGCTGATGTCAGGCATGTAGAATGGAGGTGGAATCCCTGATTCACCGCGGCTGCCTAGATACCCATAGAACGGGCCCTGGGGAAAGCCCCTGTAGCGGGAGGCCGGCGCCTGCCCTGAGGCGTGAAGTGCACTGCCCTCTGCAAAGCTCATACCTTCCATGGCCCTGTGTAGGCGGGGGCTGTAGGTGGGGGGCTGCGTTGACTCCAGGCTGGAGGACGTTGGGGAGAGCTGGGGCCGCAGCGTGGGCATGATGGGCGGCAGAGGCCCGGGATCAAAATCATTCTCCTCATCGGACTGCCGGAACTCAGGGTACATGTCAGACTCCTCTGCGAAGGGGAAGCCCTGGATGCGGCGGGGAGGCGGGCTTATCTCCATGACGAAGCGGCCGTCGGGACCGCGGCTTATCAGCTCAATAGGCGTGGTGACCTCCGCCTCGTGTTTGGACACGCTGTATTTCTTGCTGACTATGGCACGCTTGGTTTTCTTGTAGAAGGAGAGCTCTTTGTCTTTTTCTCTGTGAGGGCTGGGCAGCCTCCTGACGTACAGGCCGGGACCGTGGGAGTCCTCCGATGACAGAGAGCGAGGCCGAGACGGAGGGGAGCTCTCCGGACTTATCTTCCCCGACGATAACCTGATAAAAAAAAAAAAAAAAAAAATGCAGACACAAGGCACTGGCTGTATTTAAAACACACCAGACAAAATTCAAAGGGAACGTCGGTTAAATATCTGAAACCCCCCCCCCCCCACCCAAAAAAAAAAAAAAACTGATGCTGAAAATAAAAAGGCATGATTTCATTCTTAAACTAAACAGACACAAGACAAAGCCGAAGCGCTCGATCGAGGCAGCCGTAACAAACTACGTTATGATAATGACCAGCGGCATCCGGGTAGTGCGGCAGCTAATGAACCAAGCCACAGTGACGGGATGATGAGAGGAGAACCAGCGACGCAACCATGACAACCATATCACAGATCTATTGAATCTACATCCTCTCGAGCAGACCAATCTCCATATGCTGCACCGAACTGTGATGTGGGGGAAAGCAGATGACATCTAACCAGGCCTCATCTTGCCCACACCAGGAGCAGCATACTCGACACTTACTGTACCGGGTCACTGAGGGTAGACATAGATCACAGTGAGTGCATATACACAGTATTGTCCTGTACATGCAGCCGAGCTAATGCAACTTAAATCCCCGCGCGGCGCATGAGCGTCTGTGCATGCAAATAGGCCGGGAGTGGGCTCCGACTACAACTACAAGGAGTCATTGTCAGCTGATCATTTTCTATGCAATGCATAAACCATGCAGCCAAGCCGGTGCAGTGCAGCACGCTCTGTATTTCTGGTGCAGGCAGGCACTCACAGGGGGCTGGCCGGCGGGGGCAAGAAACTGCTCCTGGCTGGCTCGTCCCAGCAGGGCTCTACCCCTGGCAAGGGGGTGAGAGGAGGCCTGCGGTGGGAGACAAACGACACGGGCCTGGTTCATCTCTAACTACTGTATTTGCCACTCGCAGGAAGAGCCGAGCGTAAAAAGTCCCTGACCTGCCTGGACCATGTCATGAAAAATAAAAAAAACAAATGATTTTACCGAGAAAAAGTCACAAGCAAAACATCGACTCTGAAATGGGATTTACACAGATTATTGTCAGGAATGGGCTTCTGTTGAGATTGAAATGCAGTCATACATGTACACGAGATTTACACACAGACAGACACACACACACACACACACACACACACACACACACACACACACACACACACACACACACACACACACACGAGGAGCTGATACTGTACAGGAAAACAGCATCGTTAAACACCGAGAGTCATGCAGAAAGCACACAGCGTTTGAGGTTAAAGAATACAGATGGATCAAAAATCAATACACATACTGCAGCTCGGGCACTCTGGGTAATGTGCCTAAAAATGCTGACTCTGCTGCTTTGTACTCTCCGTGATATGCCCGTGATCCGCTAGAGGTGGCTACTGTGCATGTTCTCCAAAATTTCAAGAAGCCCCGACGTGTAATCGGTGTTGTTGTTGTTGTTTTTTGTTGTTGCCGCGTGTCATAATCTGTTCCGAATGTATTGTTTGTGTGTTTTACCGCCTCGTCGCAGCGTGCGGGGCTTCGGCAGAAGGTGTCAAAGAAGATGAACGGCGGTAGCCACCTCTGGCCGACTGCAGCAGCTCCGGCGCGGCTTTACTTACGGCGACTCAATGCTTTTCCTGAAGTGTGTCACCGACAACGGAGGATCTGAGAGGACAAAACACATTTACATTTAGCATCGCCTCCGCTGGACACCACAGGCAAGAAGTCAAACATGTGGGCAGTTTGTGTGGAGAAAGGCGTCCCCACCCACCAACGCAGAAGAAGCAAGACAAGAAATGACTATAAAAAAAAAAAAAACCTTCAACTTCTTTTTGTGGTCTTTTTGTGTCCAATCGAGAGCCTGCGGGCGCTTCCCTAACCCGTCCACCGTCATGCATGAAAGACTACGGATGTTAAAAGCCGCAACAAACCTGGTTTACGCTTGAGTTTGCGGCGGTGTTGCTTATTGACAAAGCAAGCTGCCAGAGTGCTGAACAGCACGGCCGCCGCCAGGAAGCAGATCGTCGCCACGACGCCGGCCACCACCGGCCGCGCCAGCCCCTCGTCAGGCAGCTCGGCGGGAGGGAAGGGATCTGAAGGGGCAGACGAGACGACGAGGCGGTGAGCTCGGTCACAAACCTGATCCTCGCACGGACCCGGTTCAGACGCTGCAGAGACGCTCACCTGTGCTCGACACCCCCACCACGTTGCTGCTCTCGCTGATCAGGTCGTCCATGACCGCCATCACTCTGAACTCGTACCAGGACTCCTGTCAGAGAGACGCAGCCGTGATCGGATCACACTCTGGCGTGTGAGGACAGCTCACTGAGTCGTGGCTACGCAGGCGTATATCCCAAATGCTTTTGAGAAACGGGACGTCATCGGATAATTTTATTCTTTTATTTATTATGTTTGCATGATAATTAGAGAATTACGATTCCCACCAGTTATGAATCTACTGATTAAAAGACACACAAAAAAAAAAAACCTTTTTATAGTTCTGAGCTCGAACACAGGACAGGCGAGCCCTTACAAAGAAAACACACGAGTTTCCCGTGTTTTCCACACAGGACACGTGATCACATGTGTAACACATGTTTATCACATGTTGCAACATGATAACATGGGGGAAGTATGTGGAAAAGTTTGCGCGTGGGAATCTACATGGGCTTCACACAATGCACCATGAAAATGTTCCCAAACCGTTTCACATGTTCACAATCACACGAGTTTAGTTTAGTTTAGAGTTTTTACACGTGAAATTCCCGTGTTTTTTCTGTAATGTCAAAAATTAAAATTCTTTTAAATTAACTTTTCAGTTTGATGTTTCTCCATTTTTGCCCGAAGTGCCACTCAGCAGTCACAGAAATAAAAAGCACTGCGCCACGCACTCCCGTGTTTCCACATCCAAACGTGTGTGTAGCTGACCTGAACCAGGTCTCTGGCAATGAGCTCGGTCTCAGTGGACGGGATCAAGTCATCCAGAACCTCCCACCTCTCCCCGAGGCGGAACTCCATGATGTAGCGGTCGATGGGCGAGGAGTGGTTGGCCGGCGGGAGCCACGTGAGGAGGACACCGTGCTGCGTGCGGTTGGCTGTGAGGCACCGTGGTGGAGTAAGAAGCACCAGTGGTTCTGGGGTACCCAGAGGAGAGCCTGTGGACCACAAAGGTTCTGATTACAGAAACCAAATTCACACAAAACTTGAGCTGCTTTGAGCTAAATGCGACGGTAACGTCAGCATGGTAACCACATGGTGATTGCCATACATCCGCTGGCTGTCATCAGGGCGTGGGAATTAGGTCAATGTTCCACTTATCCTTTGTTGAATAAAGAAAAGCGACACGATGCACGGCATTTAACACACCCGTCACTAAAATCCTTCACATGTTTTTCCGGGTTGATTTTACGGCTTTTCTGATTAAAAAAAGTAGAATCGCGGTTTCTCCGACAAACAAACGTTGTTTGGTTGGTAAACAGACAACTTGATGCGTTGATTTTCTGTGTCCAAAGTGTCTGAATTAGTGAACATGAGCAGCAGCGGTCTGTCTGTCCGACCTGCTGCAGCCCTTCAGCCCGTCATTGGACCGTCGGCTCTTTGCCGTTATTAGATGTAAACTGACCACCAGGGCTGACCGAACTTTCTCTGTTGAAGCTCCAAAACTTAGGAGGCACCTCTCCCTCCAGATTAGAACATCAAATGCTCAAATCCTATTTAAAAATCTGTTTGTGTTCACTGGCTTTTCCTAGCAGAATTTTAGGGCCAGAAAGTTTGACTTTTTGTAGATTTTTGTGAGTAAAATCACATTTGATGATGAAACTTAAATTATTTAAAATAATAAAGTCATTATTTTATGTCTTTATTGCTCATGTTCTTCGGTTCAAGGCTCTCTGGTGGTTTAATTCTGTTAGATTATGTGCAGGACTCCTCTGTTGTGATTCGGAGTTGACTTGTTTCAAAACATGGTCTCGCACTTTTCTCTCCTCTGGCTGAGACATCAAACGCTCAAAAAGAAATTGAATGAATTCTTTGTGGTATTTAGAATCAAAGACTGAACAGGAAACAAAAAAACAACGCTTCATTTCAAAACAAGGATTTGTTAACCGCGGCTGAATTCACAGACGAGCTGCTCTTTGAAACCATCTTTCTCTTGACAAACACAGGTGGAACTAATGACATTCATAATCCCTCCGGTATTTTTACAGGCCGCCTTACCGGCACACCTAAATGAAAGCGAGCCAATCATTAATGTCGTTCGTCGTCTTTCCCTTTGTGGCAATTCAAAATATTTACAGTGGGAATTATCTCTGGCATTACTCACTGCACTCTCTAACACAACCTTCTTTTCTTACTGAGCCTAAAACCCTCTGGCACATACCAACATGCCATACAATCTTTATAATGGTGTTGAATATACAAGGTTTTCTGCTCTGATCCTTCCTGACAGATGAGCTGTTTGTAACAGGAAGGTGGAGAGGACTCGATTCGATGTGTAAATATCAAATAATGATTCTTAAAGGTTTGAATCTGATTCTTTTCCTTTAATGTGGCGTGGACGATAAAGTGGAAAATAATGCATTTACGTACATTTAAATCAGACTGTAATAAAACATCGTCTGAAATCATTTTATCTGTCGTTAAAATCAAACAAGCAATTAAAAAATGATAAAATTGCTCATCTTGTTTTTCATTAATAATAATAATAGAAGATACAAAAAAATACCACATAATGACAACATAAAGAGATCTGTGCTTTACTACATTGTATTTGGATGATGTTCTATCTGTTTAGGGAGAAAACAACTGTAAGTCTCTAAAATGCAAATTATATTATGATTCTTTTAATTTGAAAAAGGGGAAGGTGGGAGAACGGTCAGAGAAGAATGTTTACAGAAAACAACCTGAAACAATAAAAGTGAAGTTTGCACTTTATACACGAGTTTAAAAATCAATAGAGGGCGGTGTGTTCGGGTCTGTTGATACTCTAAAATTGTATTGTTTTATAAGCTGTGTCTTATCAGCTCATTGGACCAGCAGCTTTTAAGCCTTGTTCAGACTCACAGCCGAGATCTGTTTTTTTGTTTTGTTTTTTTGGCAAATCAAAATCGATTTTTTTTTTTTAAAGTCTGGACAGAAAAAAAAAACCATCAATGTAGTTTTTTGCAAAATTAGATCCAAACCACATTTTGAGGTGGTTTGAAATGTAATTCCAATCGTATTTCAAGAGATGCGTCTCGGTCCGGACGCTCTGCTGGCTCAGATCGGATTTCGTCATTTTCAGAGCGAGCAGGATCTCTGCTTCCGATAGCAGAGCTATCAGAGAGTGGACAATTTGGCACTGCGGAGGACAACGACGACAACAGTCGGTGGACAGACGCCGAAATAAATTGGGTGTGTACCTCGTTACCGCAGCAACCCACGCAGATACGTTGCTGACGTCTGGACACTTTGTCCTACAGATCTAATCTGAGAAACAAATCCTGCAGTCTGAACAAAGCCGGTCTGGTTCCTGGATCCAGATCGCCTCAAATGGCCGACCAGGTTTCCTGAGTCTCCTCCTCCAGATCAGGTCGTCATCTTCACTATCAGTGTTCACATCTCGATTGAAAACATATTTATCCTCAATGGCATTTAGGCCATATAAGGCCCAATCTGATAAAAAAAAAAAAAAAAAAAAAAAAAAATTCCCAGCAATAATTACTTCTCATGTGTGCTGTTTTGGTTTAATATTGTTTCTTATTTAGTGTAATTTGTTTTTAATGTCTTTACGGTTTCAGCCCCATCCTTGTCTGTTTTAAGGTGCTGCACATCTGATGTTGTGCAGCACTTTAGCTTATTTGGGTCTAAACGTGCTCTATAAATAAACCGACTTCATTTTAAATTATAAATAGCTTCTCGGCGCATCTCGGCGCGTTGACTTTGAAGTCAAGAAGCAGCGAACGCGGATGGAAGGGCCTCTGACGAGCGGCACCCACCTGCAGTGTTGACTGTCACCACTTCACTGAACGGGCCCGTGCCCAGCTTGTTCTGTGCCAACACACTGAATTGGTACTCTGTCCCAGGCTCCAACCCTGGCACCACCAACCACGTCTGAGCACCAGAGACCGGCATGGAGTGCCAGTCGTGAGGGCCGAAGTCGATTCTCTTTGACCTGAGAGGAGGAGCGAGACGGACAAACAGTTTTTTTACAAATTAAAGTAGGACTGTGAAACCATGAAGAAAGTCGCCACTGTGATTATGACCGTTTGCAGTTAATTCTGTGTCAGGAGACAAACAGAACATATAACACTTGTTTAAAGCACTTCACAGTCCTGGACCAGTCCGACACGGTTTGCAGTATTTGAGCCAGGACGGCCCCTCGTGGATCCGCTGCTCGAGTCTTTGACTTGTTTGAGTTGCTACCTTTCATTTTATGCTGCGAACCGTTGGGGCCGTCTGTCAGCGGATCGCAGAGCAGCTGAGAGTCTGGACGTCCTTGAACGCCTCCTCATTAGACCGGCTTTTTATCATAGTGCTTAATACACATGATTCAATTTGTTTAATCTTAATTTACTAGATCAAATTCAAATTTTCAAATGGTTTATTACATCCTATCAATTCTATTTATTGTAGTCTTTTTGCTATTTTATTGTTTTTTTTATCCAGATTTTAATCTTTTTTTTTGATTGTACTGCCACATTTTCATCATTTCATTGATGTCATGAGTCTAAAGCTGTTTAATTATTCACGTTTTTACTCTTATTTTCAGCTTGTCAGTCATGTGAAGAGCACTAACCTGCACAGACTCACTGGCATGTTCGAAAACGAGTTTTAAAAAAAAAAAGGTTCAAGGTTAAAAATATTGTGATATTCAGTCTGGAGTTCCCACTGTATACTAGTTATCAATATCCTCGTAAAAACTGGACATAAATAGTTCGTGCAACTGGATTAAAAATGTCTACATGCAGCGTTTTCCATATCTGTTGGAGGGTTTTATTGTGAATATTATGCTCCATTTCCGCCAATAGATCTCCTGAATCCTTCACGCCGGTCCTATAAGCTACTTCAATGATACACTTGGAAAATTATGTCACTGGCGACATTTTAATTTGATGTTTTATGTTTATTTTTTGCATTTATGTTTGGTAAGTGTAAAACTAATTTAAAAAAAAAAAAACATTTGACAGGATGACAAAACCGTACGAAATTAAACCACCTTCTTTTGTGAGTCACTGTGATTTTGTTGCATTCATATCCACTTTACTTTTATCATCATCATCATCATCATCAGCGATGAAGGGCTCCAACTCTGTGTCAGACTCGGCTGCAGGTAGCGTTTCCAGCTGCTGCGGCTGTCATCGATTGAAAAGGAAACGAAGAGCACTCACACTGGGCCGTACCACACGGAGAACGTCTGCTCGAAGCCGCCATCGTAACCCGGTTCCCAGGACACATTAGCAGAGGTCGTCGAGGGCAATACGTGGATGTTTCCGGGAGCGTGCGGGCTGGTGCCTGAGCGGTTCAGAGACAAGAGTGGAAATAAATTCATAATGCACACGTACTAATTCATTCATCACATAAATAACTACTTACACTCGTCTAAAGCCGCATGCAGTAATTAAGCTACAGATATCCCGCT
Source organism: Brachyistius frenatus (assembly GCF_029030835.1). Classification (NCBI taxonomy): domain Eukaryota; kingdom Metazoa; phylum Chordata; class Actinopteri; family Embiotocidae; genus Brachyistius; species Brachyistius frenatus. The sequence continues at coordinate 963,694 of NW_027210713.1, read as the reverse complement.
AATATGAATATGGTACAGATGTGTATTTATGTCTGACTGACTCGTACTGATCAGGTTTAAGTGTAACAATGAAAAATGATGAGAATTGTGTTGTGGAATCTCGTGCTGCGTGACGTGTCTCCCGGCGCTCGGCGGATAACGTGACGCCGGCTGAGGTGGCGACCAGCGTGGGGGTGAAGTTCGAGAGCAGCAGCGCTTCCTGCGGCCCTGCTCATCCCACCGAGCGGATGTGCTAAAGCGCGGCCCGGAGACGGGTGCTTCTCCCAAATGAAGGAGAGACCTGAGCCCGGTCCGAGGAGCGCAGCCGTCCTGCGTCACCCGTCGGCTGAGCGCCGCCAGCTGTGCAGCACCGGAACGACTGCGCAGGAAGTGAGGCCCTGAGGCAGACTTAGTGACCCCACAGACTACTGGGTTTAAAGCAGTAGTTCAACATCCGGAGATTATTCATTTGTACAACTGCTCGCGAAATGTTCAGCCAGAACTAGTTAGCATAGTAAAAATGTGCATATTTATTTTTCACTAAACAAATTTGACATAACATGTCAAATGGTGAGCTGATTTTCAGCTTTTTGATTGCTGAACCTAACAATATGTTTACTGAGGTTTGGAGGCACAGCGAGGCGAACATGAACTGTGAAAAAAACATTTGCAAGTCTTTTATTAAGATGCTATAGTAGTAAGAGCATTTAAAAAAACAACAACAACAATATTGCAGTATTATATAAGCAGGGCGGTCTGGTAGCCTCGTGTGTGAGGTACAACGCCCACAGTTTGATTTCTGACCCTTCTTCATGTCATGCCAGTGTCTCTCTACCAAAGGCAAATTGCCCCCCCAAAAAAATGTATCTTTAAAAAGTTACTGCACAACTACTGGTTTTCTCTGTTCAGATATTTAGTGAAACTGCATCTACTTTAGCAATTTTATATAAACTATATGTACGCCACCTTTCTGCCCCTGCAGTAAGTTGTTGTTTACTCTTTTTTTGGTATTCTTTAAAAAGCCAGGACTATAAAATCTGCAAATAAGACACTGGTCTACTAAATATTTTAAGAAATGTGAGTACAGTGAGTGATAATGCCAAGCAACACACATAACCTCACAAGTTTTGTTAGAGAGTTTCGTTACTCTCATTGCTATCAAGTGTGATTTTGCGAAGTATATTTGACATAATCCTCAACCTTTCCCATCATAATTATAATATGTATGCAGTCCATTTTGTGCAAGTTACTCAAAATGGCTGATATTATAGCAGTAAATATTATGTAGCAACAAATGCAAAAAAAAAGGCGTAATTGTTGTCACAATATCAATTTGCATCACAGAAGGCCTCAATTATAAAGGCCACTTAAAGGCTACACGATCTGTTATTAAAATCGAAATGCTATAAACTGCGTTTTGTACATTTACACACACACACACACACACACACACACACACACACACACACACACACACACACACACACACACACACACACACACACACACACACTGGTTTTTCCGAATGAATAAGACAAAAAACTGAGGATGTGAAGATTGCTCTAACAATGTAATCTTTTTTGTGCATCTGGACGTTCAGATCCCCATCTCAACTTCATAACCCTGTTTGCCTTTGTCAACACTTCAGTCAATCAGTTTAACAGTAAAAAGATGTCCTTGGTCTGATGACTCAACAGACAATGGACTGCAGTGGCAGTGTCTTCGCAGAGGGGTGAAAAAATGCACACCGCAGCTACAGATTCAGGCTTTAAATTAACAGTGTAAAGCTATTACAGATAAGATCAAATTAAATTTTAATGATGCCCAAAGGGAAATTGGGTGGAGGGCGAGGAGTTTGAGGGATGAGGGTCACTTCTTCTTCATGCAAATCACTCAAAGCACGCAGCAAAGTGGGATCCCAGAGAACTCAAAATAACTACAAAAAGGTCAATGGTTGAGGAAACTGAGCAAGCTGAGAGCGGCTGTGCAGACAGTCTGTACCGATGACTAGGATACGTGTGCTGGCAGTGATGCTCGTGACCACATTGGTGGCTACACACTCCCACTCTCCGTGGTCCTCCTTGCTGAGCGACAGAAACTGTAAGCTGCCACTGGGTAGGATGTTGTGCTTACTCCTGCTTGGCTTCCCCACCTTCAATTGACATGAAAATCACAGTAACACGGTTAAGCAGTGGGCAAATACATATTTTAGTGCACGACAGGTAAAAGAAAAAAACAAACACACGAAGGCCCTGTTCAGACCTGGCAGTAACATGTTTCCTGCCCATCCCTACTAAGGAGAGGTGTAGCTGCACCGAAGACACATTGAAATCTGATGTACTCAGACCACATTCAGAGGTGGTCTGGGACGTATATATGACCACATTCTTTCAGCAGTGTGAACACAAATGTGTCCTGTGCTACATTGACAGACCACCTACTAAATTGAAGCCCTCTTAATAAGCAATACAAATAGAAAATAGCAAAAAATATCCTGCGTGAGTCTGCCGAGCTCAGCTGAATAGAACAGGAAGTACTGTATAAGAGGTTTACCTGCAAACTAAACTAGTGGCTATAAAGCAGTTGAAAAAAAAAACACAGGTTGTCCACCTGACGCTTGTTTCACCAGAGCCTCCTCTTCATTAATCTACCGCAGCGCAGTGACCGACCCTCTCAATCCTGCTGGAATAACTAAATAAAGTGAGCCTGAAGCGACGTGGTCAGGTCGAGTCTGACGGTTCAGGTTGTGAATTATAATCTCGAGTGTTTAGACATTTAGAAATTTGCAATATGTCATAATTTCAAATTAAATTGAGGCTCGATGAGAGAGGATGTCCCATTTTGTTAAGTGCCTGTTGCTTCAACTCCACTGCTTGTGTTTGCTTACTTGTTTACTGATGTTTATTTACGTGGTTATTTGCATTTATTTGACATCCAATCAAAAGTGGGCACATGGAAATGCTTGATAATAGTGTGAATGGACGTACTGATAGCTGTCCCTTTGTGATCGGATCACCCAGAATGCATTTAAGTACCAGGTCTGAACGGAGCCTCAGATATGATTTACTTTCAGGACATTTGTAGGTGTGTGTGTGTGTGTGTGTGTTTCTACGGCACCTTTCTCCAGGTGATGGTTGGTATATCAGGGTCTCCAGAAGCAGCACAGGGGATGACGAGCTCTCTCCCGGCCTCCTGACGGTACTCCCCCCCAGGCCTCACATTAAAGTAAGGGGGATCCTGGATAAACACACACAAGCTCACATCATACCGATTCATTCGGAAGGAGTGAGAACCGAACGACAGACACGACACAACCTGAGCGGCGATGTACCTTTAGCACCAAAGTGGCAGGGGGGGACATGCCCATGGTACCCAGGGCGTTGTAAGGCACACAGGTGTAGGTGCCCAGGGAGTCTTCTGTGGCCTCCGCCACCCGGATACTTCCGTCTTGCATCAGGCTCCAGCCGGGGTACTGCAAGACAAGGGGGGCAGCTGAAACGCTTGATTTCAGAGGTTCTCCTGAAGCCAAATGATTTTTAAACTGCACCAGAAAAACAAAGATCCCCAAAGTTTTTTTTAAATCAGATGAACAAGAGGTGGATGTTTATTTAATACAGACCTGCCCTCAACAGTGGCAGAATATCTGATAAGTAGAGCAACAGATAGAGAGCAGAGATACACTCTTTACACAGACAGGACAATACTGCTTCAATGATTAAAAATATAATGTTAATATATGTAGCTGTTGTATTTGTTGTATAGATTGTGGTGAGAGTATGACAAAAGTCCTTCACCGCAACAATGTAAAAAGGACGCAACTGAAAATCCTACTTAAGTAAAAGTACAGAAGTATTATCTGCAAAATGTACTTAAAATATACAAAGTAAAAGTAATTATAATACAGAAAATGATCCCTGAGAGTGACCTGATATATATGATTATATTAGTAGACAGTTTATGCTGCTGCATTAATGTGCAGTCTTTAAATCAAGATTAAAAACCCATCTTTACTCACTTACTATTGTTGTTTTAAAATTTGAATATTTTATTGTTTGTTCTTTGAACATTGATGTTTACTGTTTTATTTCCACTTGTTTTAACTGCCTGCTGTATGTTTGTACTATGTGTTCTTTTTTAGGGTTTTATTTGTATCTAACTGTATTTCACCATCTTCCATAAATTGTAGGTTTTAGTCGCTTTCATTAATTCATTGTAGAATTGCCTTTTTTCTGTTTGTTCATCTCCTTGTTTAAATAAACATTTTCTCAGTCTATGTAGTTTCAAATCACTGTTAATGAGTAGAAATAAAAGATGATGATGCTAACACTGAGTTGAACCTTCACAGGCGGAGATTTGTGAAAATACGTGAAGTGCACGTTAACATGTGATGTTCGTGTCTTTTTTGTCATCGTGGTTATTTTCCAAAAGATTGTCCTGTTGTAAAATAATAAAAATAAACAGAAGATTATGAACCTGAAAGTTTGAAAATAAGAAAAATATATGATATGTTCGTAACCTTGAAAGCAGCCTGTCAATCAAACAGCGTAATAATCCTGTAAATGTCCACGTTCGTTGGAATAAATCTCCTTTAAATAGCTGTCAGAATATTTAAAGATCTGCTGTGTGTGTGTCAAAGTACAAATAAAACACAAATCTAAATTTAACAACTCAAACTGAAAAAGTTTTCAGATAAAATATCACCCGTCGGGTTAAATTCAGACTAAATTGATCAAATTCATCAAAGCTGAATCAAACCGCGCCTCATGTGAAACTAAAAACAATTTTAAACAGACCATTTTCTTAAATTTTACAATCAGGCATATGAAACTTAAAAAAAACAACAACAAAAGACTGACCTTCTCCACTCTGAGCGAGTAGCCGTCTTTCTCCCACTTCACTGATGTCACAGGCGGGTTGGCGTCCACCGGGCAGCGGATGATGCCGGGCAGTTTCCGGGGCACATAGATGACCGGGGGCATGTTGATCACCCGGGCGGGGTCTGGATGTAAAGGATGGATCAGGGTTACGCAAATATAAATGTGTCTGAGCAGAATGTTTGTGTGAAGAAATTTCACAACCACTCGATGGAAAAGACTAGAAAACGTTTCTGAAGCTTCTTGCAGTCGGGAATCAGTCCTCCGAAAATGTCTCCAGGACCAGAAGGATTAGCGTCTTATCTTAAATTCAGGAGCGCTGCATAGGTATCCTTCAGATTCAGAGAGTCTGAGGAGAGATGTTTGACTGCAGTGAGCTTACTATCAGATGTTTTTCATAAGAGTTTTAAACAGACTTTTATATGATTTTTGGAAAACAGGAAAACAAATTATGTTTTCTGTCAAAACTAAGATCTTCTGTAGTGAGAGCAGCCCACGCCGTCTGCATGATGAAGAATATTTTAACTTAATTACAACAAACACAATTCAAAATCCAGTTTTATCTCCAGCTAAATCGTTTTTGTTTTTTTCCCAATTGTGTTAAAGAACAACAGCTCCAACATTTTTGGAGATACGATCGTGCGGTTACAGAGAATTTTTTTCAAGACCGGGTGACACTGCGGAAATATTAAAAAAAAATTCCTTGCATGCAGGAAACATAAAAGAGGTGCTGAAAGGGGAATTAGTGGGAGAGGAGATGAGGCAACAGCCAGCGAGAGAGTGGTGCAGTAGTGCAGCCTGTAAAAGGTGTTTTTTGGGGGTCTAATACAAAATCGCCAAAAGGAACAATACTAATTTGAAATCTGATTAATGTTATCATCATATTTCTGCAGATATAAACTTTGTAATGTACCAAAGTTATTAGTCTAGACGTATAAAACCCATGAAACTGTCAAAAAAGGCGTCTTCATTTCTACTCTGCAGTATCGCCCAGTTTTGCATCCGCGACACCGGTTTGATTTGGGTCTGCTGTACAGTATGTGAGACCAGTGATGAAATCAATGCCTGCAGTGCTGGAGTCCCTCTTCTCTCTCTCTCTCTCTCTCTCTCTCTCTCTCTCTCTCTCTCTCTCTCTCTCTCTCTCTCTCGTACTGTAGCACAATAATCAATGACCAGCAGCAACTTGGGAGCAAATTAGCTCGTACAGTAAGGGTTGCCGACGGAGCGTCAGGTGGCCCGGAGCGGCGTTCCTCTCTCTCATCAGCCACAGAGGAAGCACAGGAATGTCACTGTTTCAGATTGAGGGGGACCAGAATAAAAAAAATATTTAAAAAAATGGAGTCTGTCTCCATCTTTGTGCACAGATTATGATGCAATGATTAGGGTTAAATGTAGGGGCTGAGTCAAAGCGTCGAGGGGCCGAACTCTGCCGCCTCTGAAACACGTGACCTTGAAATCCAAGAAGGTTACTTCCCGTTACAGTCGCGGAGCAGCGCTGCCAAATTACTACAGCAGCCTCCATACTGCTGCTGCTGCTGCTGCTGCCCTGTGCCTTACCCCCCCCCCCCCCCCCCCACACACACACACCATCCTCCTCCTCCTCCTCCACTCGGTTGCCGTGGTAACACTCACACTGAACAGTCAGGTAGGCTGATGCTGAGGGCGAGATGCCGAGGCTGTTGCTCGGACTGCAGGTGTATTTCCCGGCATCCTCCGGCTTGACCCGGAAGATGATGAGGGTGCCGTCGATGAGGATGCGCACTCGGAGCTTCAGGTCGCTGCAAGAAACACACAGATGTTTTGTCACATCGTGCTGCTGCTGAAACAGGACAGGGAGCACATCTAGTTTTTGGTTTTTTTCTTTTCCTTTTTGTTGTGTAAAATTACATCAAGGTGCCATAAGAGAGCAGCAGAGAGTCAAACAGCAGCCGACCGAGAGGGATTCAAAGAGCACAGAGCCTTCCGGCTTGACACCCTATAAAATCAAACACACTGATGACGAAGCAGAGAATCAGTTTGAGTTCTTTCCTCACTGTCCACGCTGTATTTCCACATTCATCACACAGCAGAACTGAAGCTCAAACTGAAAACATCTTTAAATAAAGCGGTAACACTTTCCAATGACACCCCCTCTTATGTTGTAACTTTCATATCAATGCTTAAAATAATGAATTCTGCACATATGTTATAGAGCTTATTGAACTGATTGTGAAAAGGCCTTTGCCAAAATCCATTCATCAACAATTGTCATGTGTAAAAGGTATGAAGCTCCCCCACCACCTCCACTGTTCTCATATAGAAGGGCAAATCCCCACATCTTTCACATTTATATACCTATATATTGACTTTATTTGATCCGTTTCCCTTGTGTTGCACAGACTTCAATTGTTTTCTTTAATTTCGTTGGACCCTGTACAATTCCAAAAAAACGGAATTCTGCATTTACGCCAATGAAACATCAGTAAAGGGAGGTGAGAACCGCAGTGAGATATTGAACGCGCTCACGTCATAACAGGCTTTGTACTAGATGGTTTCTTTTTTGGGGGGGTATGAGCATAGCATGCATGGTGTTAGCATAGTATGCTGTGAATTAGTGAGGTGTTTGGTAGGTGAAGGCAGGAAGTAATATTGAGACAGTCCACCCCTGCGGTGTTATTCTCAAATAATATGGCACGATGTGTATCTTAAAACTGAATGGATTACAAACATATTTTTCACACGCTGCCATCACAAAGGATTGTTTATATTAAACTTCACGAGCTACCTCCAGCCTTTAGTTTATTTTACTTAATGAGGATGGAGAGAGAAATGCAGTACCACCTGTCAAAATTTGATGTTTGGAGACCTTAAACCCCTTCCCCACCCTTGTTAGCCTCACCACTTTCTAACCCCACCCCTTGGTAACCCTGCCCCGACCAATGGGAGCAAAGAGGTGGAGTTTAAACCAAACCAATGAGAATGAAGTGGGTTTGATCAATGAGGTCGTATCAGATTCACAGTTCAAACTCTGGACACCTGAGAAAATGCAACTACTAGGAGGTCAGAGGTCAATTCAGATGATAAGGAGTCGAGCATCTAATTATCTTTTCATACAATCTGTCGTCCGGTTCAACTAAAGGTTTCCTTGGGAAATGAAACCACTGGGAGGTCAAAGGTCAATTTACCAAACCCTAACCCTAATAAGTGATGGTGTCTAACTAACCTCCAGAAGAAAGGTGTCAGGGATCTGAAAGTTGGTGGGTGTGAATGTCTTTAGGCCTCCCTTATGCCTGTAAACTTTCTCGTGTCTAGCGCCCTCCTTTGCCTGTAACCCTGAACCCAACCCTAGAGTTAGGATTAGGCCTGATAACCAGCCTCCAGCGCCATCCCATGGCATAGCTGCCTTAGACACCCATTCAAATAACAATACCAGGGATTTATTAGAATCGTTTGCATGTGTGCTGTTGTTAACATTAAACTGATCACAGGTGTGCTGGTTTTGTCTTCTACATGAAATCCTCGCTATAAAGAAGTAAAGCAATTCTTTACTAATATTCAAAGCTATCAAAACTTTGAATTTAAGAGCGGTAGAGGGGCCTCTGATATCCATCCTGGATGATGGTGAGCACACACCTGACACGTGTTTTGTTGCTCACAAAACATCAGGCGTCAGCTGAAGCAATGTGAAACCCTGTTTCCAAAAAAGTTATGACACTCTGTAAAATGTAAATAAAAACAGAATGCGATGAATTGCAAATCATGTTAACCCATATTTAATTGAAAATAGAACAAAGACAACATATAAGATGTTGAAACTGAGTTTCAAAAAGTTGGGAGGGTGGCATGTTTACCAGTGTTGCATCACCTCTTCTTTTAACAACACTGTAAATGTTTGAGAACTGAGGAGACTAGTTGCTGCAGTTTTGAAAGCAAAATGATGTCCCATTCTTGCCTGATATAAGATTTCAGCTTTTCAACAGTTCAGGGTCGTATTCTTTGTTTCATGATGTGCCAAATGTTTTCAATGGGTGACAGGTTTGGACTGCAGGTGGGACAGTTTTCTGAAGTGTTCCTGAGCCCATTCAGTGATTTCCACTGCAGATCCATGTCTGTTTTTCATGCAGTACCGCCTGAGGGCCCGAATATCACGGCCATTTCTCCCGATTCGCTAAATCTTTTAATGATATTATGAACCGTAGATGATGAAATCCTCAAATTGTCAGTTTCAACATTTGATCTGTTGTCTTTGGTCTATTTCCAATTAAATATAGGTTTACATGATTTGCAAATCATCGCATTCTGTTTTTATTTACATTTTACACGGCGTCCCAACTTTTTGGGAAACGGACTTGTACAACTCAGAGAGAGGAGAACGTTCAGCCTCTTATTAATATCTACTTTGAAGATTTGATTGGCTGTTAACCCACTTTTTCTTTTGTTTTTACACATATCCAGGGTGCCACTGCAAGAGGATAAAGCGCCGATGTACCTCAACTACCAGGATATGTACAGACATGAATAGGAAATAAGATATTTATTATTAAGGATTAAAATCACATACAGTAGGGTTTTGTAGAAAAAACATGTCACTGAGTAAAGTAAAAAAAAAAAAAAAAAAAATCAAGATTGACACTACAAAAGGTCTTTAAAGTCACTTTGCACTCTTCCTCTCTGATAGTCCCTCTGACGCTTGTTTTCACCACCAGTCTAAACCCCATTCACTTGTTCTTCCTTGCTGCTTGTTCTGTCTGTCACTTGTTTGCTGTAAAACCCTCTGAGACTCTAAAGACCTGCTTTGGGGAGCCCGCGGAGGTCCTGGCTACGCTTCAGATCATTGCCGCATGAGAGGCATACGATGACACAAGGCCTGAGTCATGCGATGCTGTCATCAGAGTGCACTAACTCGCCTGGCACGCTCCAGACGGACCCCCAGCAGGCCCACTCTTACTGCCCACAGGGCTGCAGCAGGACAGGGGCGCACACACAGATATGGACACACACAAACACACACTCATACCCTTGGACAGTCACTGAAAATACAAAACAGCAAAGGGCTCAGAGACACACAATGTCACTCACATCACAAAAGCCGTGGGATAAAGGCTGCTTGGCGATGATTTAAATGAGTCTCCAAGCGAGGGGCTCTTAGGTCTTAAACCTCACCAACATGCTTAACTGAGAAGTTCCCACACACAGAGAAACACTGCAGCTACAGTACAGAAGTGAACCCGATCATAACTTTACTTCTTGAAGTAGACGTTGTCCTCTTCCCAAAACCAGGTGTAGGTCAGGTTGCCGGGATACGCCTCCGCTTGGCAGGTGAAGAGTGCATTCTGGGATATGTTTACAGTGATGTTTTCGGGTGGTGACACGATGTATGGAGGCCCTGAGAAAAACAAAAACAGGTGTTGGATTATTTTAACTCTGTAAAGCTGCAGAAACAAACTTTTGCTTTCACATTTTAAGTTGATATCTTGTTAGCAAACAGTTGCCTTTACACATCCAGCAGTTACATTATAATTCATTTTGTCATTTTTCAGGCAACCTAATCAATGTTAGTGCATTTTTAACTCTCTTTTAGCTCTATTTTTGATCTCCAGAAGAGTACCTCGTATTAAAAGCCAGTAGAGTCGAGTGGAGTAGAGCCAGCAGTGGGAAAGGGGATACTTGTTATCTTTGTCTGTATGCTGTTTGGTGATGAACAGATCGTATTCAGTTCAAAATTTATCTCCATAGAAACAGCTGTCCCGGTGAGAGTGACACAATATAATAAAGTTGGGATTCATAAAACCAAAACAATGAGCTTTAAGATGCTAAAAGGTTCCGTAGGGCTGAGTGCAGCTGCAGAAGCAGGTGGTAATTATCTATGTTCCCTTTTGCACATTATACAGTGATTTGATCAGTTACCATTTAAAAGAAAACACCAAAAAGCAAAACATACAGTATATTCATATTTATTAATTTGATAGGCGGCCAAAAAGATTGATTTTAATTGAATTAAGAACTTCTAACATGTGGGTGTGATGTCCTTTTTCAGTGTCCAGTACATAAAAAAGTATATACAATGGGGATTAAACATTCAAAAACTACCAAATGGTTATATAAAAATAAAATAAAAATTCATAATGTGAAGAGTATTCTTTGTAAAACTCATATTATAAGATTAATTTATTTTGTGGTTTTCTACAAACATTTGCTGACTTGTATCTGACTTCCTGTTTATTTCAGTTGAGACAAATGCTTTGCATTACCAGCAATGCTCATGGTAAAGTGACTAAAATCAAAAACGGATCATTTTTACTATACATTATGTCAGGATTTAGCTCATTACTTTTATTTGAAACAGGGTCAGATAAAAAAAGAACAGTAATCAGTTCAACAAATCAACAAATACTGTATACATCGGAGCAAAATTATTGTTTATCATATTGACAACAATTAATTAACAGAAAACCTTTGTAAGGCATTAAGACACTCAGCTTTTGGTTTTAAATGCAGTGTCCTGGAATCTTTTGTTTGAAGTGAAGTGTCTGAAACTCTTCTATATGAAGGAATAAAGGAGACAGTTACATTGATAAAAAAAAGTACTATTAAATTAAGATGAGTTCTGCTCTATGTACCGGCCTCCCCTGCTTCTACTTTTTTCTTTCAGGAACACATCAGGGTGAGAAAAAGAACACGCGAAGCATTATTTACAATATATCACCACAGTGTGATGTAAAACACAGCGAGCAGACAGTTATCGTAACCTTAATAGTAGCCGGTGTTGAAGCTCATGCGTGCTTCGCATTGCCAGCCTCTCATCCCCCGAGGTGCTCGAGGTTTGCTCCTAACTCTCAATAAAACAGCAGAAGTCATGAAAGGTAAGCTGTCTTTTATGAGCGGGCCCAGATACAAGCCTCCTGCTTATTTCCCTCTCAGCGTGCACAGCTTTATGTACGTCAGGTGGGGCCTTTCACAGAACAATTAAAAACAGATCATCGCAGTGAGAATCATGACTCCACAGATATCTGCGTGTTATTGCGCGTTGAGCGTGAGTAGTAATCATATCTTTTATTTCACAGCCATTTACATGGTAATAATCAACCCAACTCCAGAGTAGATTGTTTTTTTTTGTGGGTTTCTTATTCCTAGGCTCCTGATTTCTGCATGTACAGTCAGCGGTGTATCAATATTACCCTCCATCACACACCCTACTGCCATTATTCTGGTATTAAATGAGCACTGTGTAGGATATAGTGGCATCTAGTGGTGGGATTACAGATTTGCAAACCACTGGACCCCTTTACCTTTACAAGCGTGGAAAAGGATCGACGGTGGCCACCATTGGTTTATTAGCTAGTTTTACCATCTTGCTTTTTGGAACCAGAAGTGACCATATTTGGACGAGCTGTGGAGGAGCATGGGGGGGATATGAGACCCCAAAGACACAACCTGACTGCACCCCAGGTATGTCAATAGAAACCAGGCACAGCTCTGTTTGACACCTAAAACCTAATTAATGATGAAATTATTATCTGAAGGATCAACAGAACACTGATCAGAAGGAGGGAATTTATCTAATGACACCATAATGACCTTTATGAATGGGAGTCAATGGAGCCAGGGCTTTTTGACAGCCAACCCTAGTGGCCTTCACTTCTGGTTTCAAAATAGCAAGATGGCGTCGGGCAAAACCCAAACTCGAGACTTTGGAACAGCAGTTCACAAACTGATGGGTGACGTCACTGTTGGTTGCCTCTCGGTTCAATGTGATTTTACACTAATTAAAACATTACATTCCAATAGATGCTCCTAAATCCTACAATATGAATGGTTAATATGACAGCAGGTCATGTTCACATGGCCAGAAAGACCTCTGTGAAAAGGCGAGAACACCTTATAACATTAAGAAATCAAGTCGCTCGAGAATAAACACCATTACAAAACCTTAATTTTCCAAAAACTTTCCCTCTGTGCCTCAATTTTAAGATCAATAGAAAGACAAAACAGCTGGATTTATTTCTACCCGTTTTCTCACTGTATACAAACCGACTTCTCCGTCCCCGCAGATTTCTTTTCTGAATGGTTGGTGGACAAATTCCCTCTCACATACAGCTTTGATGACGGGAACACTGCTGGTCAAGAACTGACTTCTGTTTGACATTTAGAAGTGAAATAGTTCTAGTCCCCGTCATCCAGGGCTGTCCAAAAACAACCATAGGTGCCCAATAAAACTGATAAAGAAATCAAATTTGACCATAATACTCAACCATATATAGACCATATATTTCTACAGCATCAGGGCCGCAGTAAGGCAAACATATTGTGATATCTTCAAGAATGATGTTGAAACATTAGGAAAATAAATGTAGTATTTTCATTAGAAAGTTGAAAAGTATATCTTTCATTTATCATAAACAGGTAATTCAGTCATCTTAATCCACAACATACATCAATAATTAAGTAATCTATGCAACATTATCCTTCTCGTAATATCTGTTATAACTTTGTTACTGTTACAGTATCATGACTTTTTTCAAATATAATCCCTTTATTCTCTAAACATTTTCTTATAATTTATCAATATATAACAAAGATTTTTCTTGTTTTTTAATCTCAAAATGAATTTTTTTTTTCATAACATTATCCCTAACACTGCAACATTACTGCCAGTACAACGGCCCAGTTCCACAGAATAACGCAAAACCAGACTATATCTGGTCATGCGGTCCAAACGTCGTCAACAAAACACTAAAAAGGTTTTAGTTGACTAATATGTCATCGCTTCATGTAGCTGGAAATCAAAGTGATATAATCCTGTTTTTACGAGACGGACGCCTCACACCCAAACAGCCCACAGCTGCAGTGTGTCGTGGTCCAGGGCGCAGGTATCGACTCGCTGCAGGCCGGAAACCTTAATGCAGCTGCATCACATGCATCAATAGTTAAAGTCCTCACCGGGTTACAGACAGTAGATGTGTGTGTGTGTGTGTGTGTGTGTGTGTGTGTGTGTGTGTGTGTGTGTGTGTGTGTGTGTGTGTGTGTGTGTGTGTGTGTGTGTGTGTGTGTGTGTGTGTGTGTGTGTGTGTGTGTGTGTGTGTGTGTGTGCATTTACTGCACTGTGGAGGAAGAGAGGAGTAATTCCTTCGCTGTGTTTCGACGTACAGAAGTCGAGCGTTAAAACAGACCTCACTCTCAACGCCACCGTAAAAGCGAGATGCTCTGCTGCTTGTTAAATACACACTGTTAACTCCCCGTGGCCTTGCTGTATCAGGAGCCTGAGAGGACCTGGAGGCTGCTATCACAACCATCTATCTGATCTGTGTCGAGCAGAGAGAGTCTGGTTAATGGACCGGAGACAGACAGTGACGTTCTCGCAGACGGATCCCGCTGTACACACATGCACGCACACACCGAGAGAGAGAGAGAGAGAGAGAGAGAGAGAGAGAGGCCCCAGACTGAGCTATCGACTGCCTGATACAGACCCAGAAGGTGTGTTACATACATCAGTACACCAGAGCGCTGCATGCCTGTAACTATAAATAATGAAACTTAACTGCCACGTCGATGCAAATGCAACATTAGGGCCGCAGGTACCGAGTGGAAAACATGTTTTTCCATTTAAAAACCCGGCGATCCGTGCAAACGCATTTGTCAACTTATTAATAAACGGCTCGGCAGCGGCTTAGCGGATGAAGACGTTACCTTGAACCAGCAGACGGGTAGTGTGGAGCACTTCTCCCTGGTCGCTGTGGGCCCGGCAGGTGTACGCCCCTCTGTCATCTCTGGTGATGCCTAGGATGGTCAGGCTGCCATCGTGTACCTGCAGTTCAACAAGCAGGGGTAAACATGCAGACACAAAATGATGCGAGAAACTCAGAGAAACTCAACGCTGCAACGACGAATCGACTGAGAGAAAATCAATTGGTAACGACTTTGGTTCATTTTCTCAGAAGAATACCCAAACTTCTCTAGTTCAAGCTTCTCAAGTGGAAAGATATGCACGTTTTCTCTGCCTTTTATGATAGAAAAATGATTAATTTCAGAGCTTTAGACGTCTTTTAAGAAATCTTTGAACTCTGACAAATTACAATTCTTATTTTATAGGCCAGAACATTTAATATGTTGAGAAATAATTGGCAAATTAAGGAATAATAAAACGCCCTGGAATGAAAATGTTTCTAAAAGTACACAATCAAAACTCAAAACTGCAGATAAATGGTAAAACAAATTATTATAGATAACTTTTATCCTTTTATTTCATACGTGAATTATCCTATTTTAGCTTGTTTTTGTTTCTTTTATTTTAATGTTTTCATCACTATTTTTATTGTTTGTAAAGTACTTTTATGGTGTGTTTCTTTTGCTTGGTGCCTTTAATGTTTAATGCATTAAAGCACTTTTAATTGCCTTGTTGTAGAAATGTGCTATACAATTAAATTTGTCTTGCCTAATAATGTATAAGCACAGTTTTGCTTTGGGTCAACCTGATTTGTGCATCGAATAATTATTTGAATTATTGATTAATCAGTTTATTGTTTGGTCCAAAGCAGCAAATTCTCCCATTTGAGAAACTGGAAAGTATTCAACTAAAAATTACTTCAACTGATCAAATATAAAAATATCTGCTGATTATTATTATTTAGTGGTCGTCTGTTAGGTCGTTTATTTTATAACATTATTTTTCCAAGCGTCTCAGGTCAGTATAAAGCACATTGAAGCAACATATATTGACAAAACTGGTGCACAACATCAAACAAATAAAACAAATCGAACAGACTTGAAACAATCGATCTATTGAAAACAAAAAAAAACAGCAATTAAACAAAATGTAAAGAAATTAAATACAATGTAAGCAGCTATATGTTTTCTCTGTTTGTTTGTATTTTAACTTGGACAATAAATGTAGAGAAAAGTCAGTATAAAGTAGCAGAAAATGAAAATACTAATAATTTGTACTTGAGAGATTCTTAGTTAAACTCTTCAGATAAAAAACACCCTCCGTTCCTAAATAGAGTTTGTGGTGACAATCTAATCAACAGAAAATAAGTCACACGCTTTTAAAGTCACAAATGTGTCCCGCTTTAATTAACTCAAGGTCTGAGTGGTGCATATGGTAACTATGGAAACATGTATCTCTGTGCCACTGCGCGTGTCCGCGTGCAGGCTCTGATGAGAACCGGTGGGAGCGGCGGGGAAACGCATTAACCAAACCTAATAGAAACGGCCTCATAAATTATGCAGCAGGTTGCAAAAGGCTCTGTCCATTCAAGTCACACACAGCTGTAGTCGGTCCATTCACACAGCTGAAGGCCGAATCTGCTGCGCCGGCACAATTATTCCTCTTCATCTGTCTCTCAGACGATTCGTAGCCAGGGAGACGCTTCCAACGAGAAGATCAAGCGAAGCCGCGTTGAACTTTTGCTCGTCTGTGGGCTTCATCGTGGTAAAGAGAGGCTGTCCGATGACACTTGGTGTGTCACTGCTGACGTGTGCATGCTGAGCGAAAAACTCATCCCTGATTTGTTGTGAAGCAGCAGTTTGAGGTTTGGAAAGCCGTTTGCGCTGATTAAAAAAAGTTGGAAGAGATTAAAAAACTGTCATTATTTAAAAGAATACTGATTTGTTTTCTGTTCTGTGTAAATGATCTGCTCTCATTTAAGGTTCATGTCAGGCCTTTCAATGAATTATATTCTTGGTGAAAGCTTCGGAGTGAGATACCATGTAAATATATATATAGTGTTACAGCACACACGCTGCAAAAACTGTTGGTCTAACCCAGTAAAATTATTTTGTATTATTATTATTATTATTAACTTTTATTTTGATTTGAAATCCATTTACCCTGGTTTTTTAGTTTAAACGGCTCATCTAGTTGTGTTTTAGGCAGATTATTTATCTTAATTCATGTAAATATAACTTGTCTTTTCCTGATTTGCATCTTTGTCTTTATTTAAGTTGCTTTACTTTAGTTGCAAACACCAGCAGTGTAACAAGGCGCTGAGCATTTATTCTCCGTGAGCGCTGAACGTTCGGCATTTTTTTTCCAGTCACAGAGTTGAATAATATTCAACTTTGGGCAAAACGCCGCAATCGTCACTTGAATTTTTTTTTACCCAGCCGTCCAATCACAGCGACGGAGGGGCGGGACAAAGCACTCAAGCACCGACAGTGGTCACTGATCGGCCCGCCCTTCAGTGTGGCTGAGCGAACACTAATACGAGCCGCGTATCCAGGCTGTCATCACAGTAAATCACAGTATATGAACTGAATTCAACTCATCCGATCAACACCAACACCACCACCACCACCGGCGCACCACCTCAACCCTTTAACCCTCGTGTTGTCCTCGGGTCAAAATGACCCGCAGCTGTGTTCAATCAAATTTTATTTTATTTCTATATTTTCGGGGATCATTGGTGACAAGGATGCTGTGAGGGTTTCTTTAAACCAAAAAAACAAACAAACAAACAAAACACACACACACACACAGCTAACTTGACATTGCTAGTTAGCTAGCACAGGGATCATCCTGTTTTTCAAATACTGAGATTTAAAGTTGCATTGAATCTTCCATAAGTCAAAGAATCGCTGTTGGATCAAGTCATAATACTGAAGTAAGTGTAAGTAACAGATTGTGATGGTATGTCACAGTCATCCGTCTGTTCCAATAGTATTTCAGCCATAGCTGAACTCAATTCAAGGTGAGGGAGAGAAGATTAAGGTAAAGGAGAGAGAGGAGGAGGAGGAGGAGGAGGAGGATGAGGAGATAAGGTGAGGCATGCGTTGGAGGCAGAATCTCAATTTTATGTGACGTGCACTTCACTGACACATCCAGCGGGAATTATATCTGGTTCTGTTGTTTCTGTCCTCTCCTCAGCTGTTTCATTTCGTGTCAGTTTTTTTTCCCGTGCATGTGATGAAGAAGAGTAAAGAGAGGAGGAGAAGGAGGAGGAGAAGGAGGAGGAGGAGGAAGAGGAGGAGGATGAGGAGGATTCCTGCTCCTCTCTAACCCTGTCTGTCACATTCCTCCCTTTCTCCATGATGTCTCCTTGGATCTGAGTATGTGGGTGAGAAAATATGCCCTCATGCGCGCGCGCGCACACACACACACACACACACACACACACACACACACACACACACACACACACACACACACACACACACACACACACACTGCTCACCACGAGATGGGGCTTTTCCCCAAATTTGAGAGGAGACTCGCTGAGAAACCGATGAGGGAAGAATGTAAATTCATATTAGCACTCATGTAATATTGATGCACGGGGGCGGGGGGATTAATAATGCATCAGAATGTTGTCTAATCATTTACTGAGGGCGACGGTGTTAAAAAAGAGGCGACTGGAGGCAGCAAAAAAAGGCAGAAAGTGAAAGCGAAGGAGCCGCTCAGCAGACGCTCCCGTACGCTGCCGTCGCTTCGTCTGCAGCGCATCGCACACGGCGAGTTGATCGCACCCGCAGCAGACTGCAGCATCAGGGACATATGAGAATGTGAAAAGGCACGCAGAAAAAAAGGAAGGCGGCGAACCACCTTTGAATAAAAGTCTCCAAAAAAAAACAAAAAAAAAAACAATTACGAGCAGCATGAAGGATGCCCCCTCGAAGCTCTCGTACGCGGTCGACATATTCGCCAATCTGTTCCAGCCGAAGCCTTCCAGCAGCTCCTTTTTTGTTTTTTTTTCATTTTCCCGTTTCTCCGCACCGCCCTCGTCTGCTTCCGATTGCGAGTTCTGCACGACGAACTCGTGACGCCCTCCCCGACGTGACCTCGTTGCATCCAGCCGTCAGCGAGACGTGTAGGTGGAGAGAGGAGACGTGTTTCTGATCGCACAGTGAGTTCCCCAGACGAAGTGACACTCGCAGCTTTAACTCGGGACGCAACAGCCCGCAGCTGCGATGCATCAGCGCTTGTTTCTGAGTCACATGTAATGGAGCTGCACGTTAAAATGACTTTTGATTTCGCTGCAGCGGAATCAGCACCGCGAGCCTGAACGTTTCGGGATGTTGGAGACATTTTTCTTTTGCCGTTATAAAACCACGCCGCGGCTGTGCCAGAAATATCTCGTCGTGACATCAGACTGTCCACGTTCAGTCTACGTTTGGGAGTTTATCCACAGGATTAAAAAAAAAAAAAAAAAAAAAAATCAGCCATCACCACGCAACAAAGGAGGCTCAGAAATGTCCTGAAGAGTGTGAATGTAAAAGTGACTCAGGGTGTGTTTTTAATTTCTATTTAAGACATTACAAGGAAGCAGAATTAGCCTGATATTCATTCATCCTGGATTGGTCACAAATTTGGGTCCTAATTTCACCAAATATCTGCAATTTTTAACTCCTTTTACACCAAAAACTCAATTTTTTTTTATTTTTTTCCCCCCCGTCATGTTGTTTAACGTAAAATAACTTACTGCTGATATTTGTATTGTTTTTTTGGACAAAAATCAACTAAAGTCACATAAATTTGAACGATTAAAGTACTATTTGACCGAATTCAATTGAAAAGAAACGATATTTCTGCAGCACAACAACAGAATGAAGGGATATAAGTCCGAGAGAGATATAGTCCATAACATACTGGCGGTGCAGATGGACTCAGTGGATGACACCATCTGTGCACAAAACCCTGCTTCTATTTTTGAACACAATCATAAATCGCAGTTATGTTACGCCACTATGCGTTTCTTACCGAGTATTTTGTGTTGGTGGCGAGCTCCTCCCCCTCCCTCAGCCAGCTGATCATTGGTTTTGGATTTCCCTGGGCAGAGCAGCTGAGCAGAGTGCTTCCCCCTTCCTTCGCCTCCACATACTGCGGCGGCGTCGCAGTGAATGAAGGCGGAGCTGTGGAGAAAATAAAGGAATCATTTTTTATAAACGACCACAGTCACACTTTATATCGGCGCAAAATATCTCAACAACTGTTCGCCGGAGTGCCATGAAATGAGGGTTCGCTTTATTTTTCTCGGTGGGTCAAAGGTCAAAGTTTTTACTCAACATGCACAGAGGGGGAAATGAAGGATTCTCAGATGATATTTTTACAATCCCGTCAGCGATCGTCTGACTTCTCCCGTGGTGCCACGATGAGACCGACAGCTGTTCGATGCTAACTGAATGTCAGCATGCGCAGTTGAACAGCTTCCCATTTCAATGGAGGTATTGAAGTAAAACTAGATCGGACAGGTGTTGTTGCTCAGACACTGCGTGATATGCGACTGCCGGTTTGCGCACCAGCTGACATTTACCAGTGATGACAACAACCTCCCCTGCAACGCTGCTTTTCTTTGTTGTTGTTTTTTTTTAAAACCTAGAGAAACCACTTTGCAAAATCTCTGCATTTCCACCTGATGTTCCTGAGCTTCACGAACAGCCACGAGGGAGCTGTTCACCACCTCCTACAGGCCAGTAAACGGCAGCTCCCCGAGCCAGCTGCTGTCGGTGTTTTCAGCATGATACTTTAAATATAAATAGTGGCGCTGTGTTTAGTTAAATCGAGAAAAAAAAAAAAAAAAGGCACCGATATTCAACTGGGTCACTGTTCGCCGCTGGGAGTATTGCCATGCTTCAGACTGCACACAAGCACCTGGCATGGAGCAAACAAATTGCCCAATTAGCACATTTAGACATCTGTCTGTCCACGCTGCCCTCTCACTCCCCAACACTCATTACATTATATGATACGGCAGATTAATGAAGATTCTAATAAAACGCACGACTGATTTATGCATCCCGAGCTCGTGCGGCTGACGGGTCAACGGCTGCATTAAACGGATCATGATGCATCGTTTTAGTTATTAAGAGGCAACGTTGTGCAGCTGCTTCAATAAGAGTTGGAAGCTTTAATCTCAAGATTTACTTCACTGATTTACTGACACAGCAACATGTACGTGTTGAGTGTAACCAAGTGCCTTTACTCAAGCACCGTGCTCAAGTACAATTTTACATAATTATAAACTCTATTGATACGGCACTCTTCGAAACAAAGTTACGAAGTGATTTACACGGAGGAACCGGGATTTAAAAAAAAAAAAATTCAAGATTAAAGCAAATAAAATCATACAAATAAAATGGGACAACAACAACAACAACAAAAAATCCCCAAAAATAAAAGTGTAAGGCATAAACAGGAAAAGTAAAACGTCTAAAATGTGCAGGGAATGAAAACGACTTTACAATAGAATACAAAGCATTTAAAAAAAAATGTAACTAGTGGCTCCTTAACAAAACAGGCGTATAGTTGGGGCTTCTTTTCACGTTTCGGAGTTGTAAAAAGTTCCACCAAGAAGAAATCTCACCTCTAAATTATCACATATTTCAGATCAGAATAGAGAAAAACTGAACAAAATTAAGTTTTTATAGCAGAACATGAATTATGTCATGACAAATGACAAATGAAACCTGACTGCATCACAGGCCTGTCAATCAAACAGATCAGATAAGTGAGGCACTGGTTTATGGTACATTATACGATGTCTGCGCTTATGTCTACGAATAAATGATGGAATTATTTTCAAAGGGAAGAGGAAAGACTTTAGTGAATGTCACCATTATGATTTGTGGAAAACATTTCTTGACTTTTTATTTCAGGAGAGAAGTTGAATGGGAGTCTATGGAGCCAGAACCTTCTTGAAGCCAGCCCCTAGTTGCCCTCAGTGGTCTTGCAGTTCATGGCTCTTCGGCAACGGCCTCATTTTTTTACGCGAAAGCTACGTCCTCTTTTATAATCTGAGAACTGAAACTGTTTCTTAGACATTGATGCATCAGTATTACATAAATAACACCGTATATAAAAAAATATATCGACCCCATAGACTAATTATCTGTACATTTTTTACGTTAATTTGAATACTTTCAGTAAAAGCTGATAATATTTTTGCACTTTTACTTCACTGGACTTTAAATGCTGGACATGTTATGTCTAACACGTTTGTATATATATTTTGTTTCATTCATTATTTTCAACTGTGTTGTTTCGTGTTTAATTTGATCTGTTCTTCTGCATTTTATCTTACATTCTAAATGACCTTTTAACATGTTTTAATGCTTCTTTAAATCTGTTATTAAGTGAGGCACTTTAAGTGCATGCAATTTTCTTGCTGCAAAGCAATTTAAGCTGCATTTCTTGGAAGAAAGGTGCTACGTAAATAAAGATTATGATTATTATGTATAATGTTTTGTTTGTTTTTTACATTGTGTTGTTGATTTTCCTTATAAGTACAGGAATTGAGTGCTTCTTCCAACACTCTCAGTGCTGTTATTAATTCTAATCCTAATTTAGATTGTTCTCGAGGGAATGAGCATCAGCTGACAGGAAGTACGTGTCACGCATGGCGGCGGTTGCTGGTGACAGCAGCAGCCTCGTTGGTCATCCTGGGATTTGTTTCACACCGTCAGGTATTGCTCGTCACACAGGAAGTGTCACCGCGGTTGGGAAACCTGGGAGTTGCTCTACAAAAATGTAAAGTAAGGTGAGCATTAAATTCTCGCCCTACTTTCTGCAGCTCTTCATCAATTATATACATTAAAAGATGCTTGAAGATCCCAACCCCTCCCACTGCTCTCCTCTGCACACCAGACAGCACGTCAGCAGATGGCCTGGATACTAAGACGCAGGCTTCGGACTGCTCTTTGAAGGCGCTCGTTTTTCTGTAATTTCTTCACTAACTGAAGTGTGTTTCCGTGATTTTATTCCCTCGCTCGGTTTTTCTTTTCTTGTCTCCGCTCCTCAGGGAACGCGACTACATAGAGTACACATTTTTCATTGATTTCACATCATAAGCCTCAAACGTTTCAGTGTAAACTGTTAGCGAGAGAAGAAAGAGCCACTCAAGGACACTTTCCTCCCTCTTCTAATGTTGGCACACTCAAGGTACTCCACAGAATCTCGATTAGAATAAATTATAATTAAGGGAACAAAAAAGACTTATTTATTCACTGCCACATTTGCTGCCTCCACCTTTTCTTACAGGGCTGGTTTAGATCACTCTATGACATCAGGCAAACACAGAGTCATAAATTCTTATAACCCAGTCAACAAAAACTCAAAAACATCACGGCCTCACCCAAAGGTTTGTTAACTGCGGTTTTAAATCCTCCTTTCTGTCATTTTGGCTGTCGCCATCTTGTTTTTTTTTAGCCGTAGAAATCATATGTGGATGAGCTGCGAAGGATCTGACCATTCACTGAATATAAAACTGGACGTAACTTTTGGGTCTTAAAAAATTAGGCCAATGTGGAAGAGCTATAAACTGCTGCAATATCACCGAGGGCCACTAGAGGCTGGCACCAAAAAACTTCAGGCTCCGTAGACTCCCATTCAACTTCAAAGTCATTATGATGTCATTAGCTGAAGTCCCTCCTTCTTATTAGTTTTCTGGTGGTCCATCTGAAAATATTAATTAGATATTATGAGTCAAAAAGCATCATTTTTGGTGCCGTGTCTGTTTGATTGACAGGCCTGTGGTGCAGTTAGGGTCGTAGTGTCCTCGTGATCCCAATCAAGTGGCGACCAACAGTGACGTCATCCATTGGTTCGTGAAAGGCTGTTATGAAGCCTCGAGTTCGAGTTTTGGCGGTCGCCATCTCTCTAGTTCGGAGCGGTTCGAAGCGGTTTGGAGCAGGAAGTGACCATATTTGGAGCAGCATGGGAGGCGCGAGCGGTGGACTGATCTGATTGGAAATCCAGCGATGCTACGTCCACCCCACTGATAGCCGTAACCTGACTGCATCACAGGCCTGTCAATCAAACAGACATGCCTCCAAAAATGGCACTTTTTGATGCTTGGAATATATGGAGCTGCCATTTGGGCCCCTGTTACGTCGACCAAACGGGACAGAAATCCCAGCCCATCACTAGCCCGGTGACACAGTTGCAGAGTTTAATTTCTTACGTCCGACTATGGATGGTTAACTTAAAATAATTTCTTAACCGATGGTGTGATGTTAAATTTTGTTTTTAATGCTTGAGACGTAAAAAGAATGGGCGGACAAGGGAGATGAGGCTGGTGAGAGGGAGGACGGAGAGAGAGAGAGAAAGAGAGAGCGAGAGAGTGGCCTCAGTGTCTTTTTCGGGCACAAGGCCTTGCCATCTGACACCTGCCACTGAGTGGGCATGAATCCCCCTCTCCGCTTGGCAGGAAGTTAAGGCCAGCGAATAGGAACTCAAAGGAGGAGTGTATGCAAATACCAACGGCCAAAGGAAATGAGTGCGTAGTCGTCTATGTGGACGCCAGACGAAAACGGCACCTGCTTCCTTCACAGACTCCCATTTAGAGGACAGCAGAACCAGAAAGTCTTCGTACGAACTCCCCTGTTAGATTGTCTAGACACCGAGACAGCTTGTGATATTTCCACCAACGTCTGTCTGCTATTTACATAACAGCCCCAGAAAAATGTAATATTTGTACCAGTTCGACACGTCCACCTGCTCGCGAGACGTTACGCACGGATGAGGTCACGCAAAATGCCGTAAATTAGAAAACGGCGAACGTATGCGACGATATTGTTAGTTCTGCTGCAGCCCAAAGAGCTCGGTTTGTGTTGAAAGGCCTGACAGGAGTGGAGAGCAACAGTGGAGGGAGGGAGGGAGGGAGGGAGGGGAGAGAGGGAGGGAGGGAGCAGTTAGGAGTGAATATTGATGAGGCAGCCACAGAGATGCAGCATGCCTCTGCAACGAGACACTCACGCACTCGCGACTACAGACGTTCGCAGACTCCGAACATGACGAGAGTGTGCAGGTGACACTCGGCGGCAGAGTGCGGCCTATTCAACCCATTCAGCGTTAACCGGCAATCAGAGATCTCCTTTAGCGGCACACAAACACGCGTAATGAGACGCTCTCATGTCAAAGTAATGCGCCGCACACAAAACCCGGCAAAGTGCTTTGCAGTGTGCGTGTGTGCTGGCGCACAGGAGAAAACATGATGTTGTGCATTTGGTAATAACCATTCATACACATCAGCATTTTTATTCTGCGGTGATTATGCAGCGCAGTGGACTTTATAAATGGTTCTTTACACTGTATTTCACACGCCGCGCGTTCCAATTATTAATCGAATACGAGTATTGCAGCCATCGTAAAAACATGCGCTTGGCGAAAAATGTAATATTCATGAGTTTCACGCAGCACTCGCAGCAAATTTACAGACCCCAAAAATATACATGGGAACGAGCCCTGACAGTACTGTGTTCCCAAAGTCTCACAGAGGATTATAGCTTTCTGAAGTTTGACACCTGTGAAGCTCTAACAAGAGAAAAATCACCACTTTTGGCCTGAATATTTCTTCTTCAAACCTGTTTCGGAAATATTCCAGCCCTCACGTTAACTAGTGACCAAAAAAGACAGCCAGCAAAATTGCAAATAAGTTCAATAATACAACAAAATGTGTCTTATGGCTGCAGTTTCTTCACTGAATCATGCATGTGCATGAGGCAGCGGCTTAGCACGGTATCTTTCTGACATGCAGTCCTCATATGAAACAGATACAGGGTTTAAAAACATGAAACACAAAGACATCATTGTCAGCGGTGCTGTGCAACAATATGAAGACACACTTCCCCCAGGAGTCTCTGAGCCAATGGGGCATTCCTGGGAAATGCAAAGGTGCAGATTTTTTTTCCGCCTGGTCATCAGTTTGATGGCTCTCAGACTATCGCAGACGATCCCTGCCGGAAACTGCCTCAAACTAGCCACGATCAATTCTCTTCTAATCGGCCTCTCATCCTTTCCTACCCGAGGAGCTGCAGGTGTGATCTAAAACAGGGCATGGTGAAAACTTACCACAGACAAACAACTGGACCAGAGAGGCAAGTCTTTCACCTGAAGAACCCACGAGACTGAAAGGCTTATTATCAATTTCTTTATCGAGTAGTCAATTCATTATTTTGTAAATATAATCTCAGTAAAAGAAGATGGTTTTGGCCAACTAAATGACAATAAAAGGGGAACGCATCAGGATCCACTAAGTTCAAAGTTTAAATCTTTAAATCAAACAAGAGTAAAATAATTGACCAAGAAAAGATATTTCTATATAAAGTCTCAGGAAAGAGTGGGGATAATCAAAGTGTATTGCAATTTCCATTTGTTCTGAAAGTATAAAAATCCAAATGAGATGAGCAAAGCTGCAAATCTTTACATTTAAGAACCAAAGAATAGTTAGCATTTTCCTTTAAAAGGTAACCTAAACAAGAAAATGATGAAGCACTAAAGAAATACTATATTTCATCCTAAAAATCAGGAAAACATAATAATAATAATAAAAACTCGGTCAATAATCGTTAAAAACTTCTATAATAGACCTGATTAAAAATGTTTTTTTAAATACATGCAAACAGTAAAATAAAATAATACAATTATTTGCATCTCTACTGATCTTTGCAATAAATTAATAAATGTTAAGGGAATTTAGTTCCTTCTGATTGATTGGAATTAGCTGAAATCTATTTAATGAAAAACAAAAACAAATCCCTGACACTGAGTTCGGCTTTAAAAGGTTTGAAGCTGTGTCTGAAATTCCCTCAAATAATACGTATGGATTAAGTGTGTGACGCACGATTCTTCGCCCAGACACCCCGGTCAGAGAGGAGGCTGTAGGGCCGGATGACTCACCATTGACGGTGAGGTGGACCCAGCTGCCATTGTGGAAGGTGTCGTACTGTTGCTCCAGCATCAGGACCCTGCACTCGTACCAGCCCTGGTCCTCCGAGCGCACTGGGTCGATCTGCAGGGAGGCCTTCCCATGCAGAGAGGCTCTACCTGCAGACAGAGGGGACAGAAATGAACCACTTCAGTGCTGTAAATTTATCTTTTAAGACATGCTCTTTTCCTGCACACATTTGCACACACCTAGCGGCTTCGCTGGTCGCCACGGAGATTCATCATAGCAGTTGGGGGTTAAGTGTTTCAGGGCAGCAGCGCCGTTTGGGTGAGGGCTCCTTTTGCACTAAGAGTAGCCTACAGGTCACAGTGCTGCAGCATTCTCAAATGTGGGCTAGATGCTAAAAATAATGCATCATTAAGTGCAATGAATCCTTGCTTCTGCCAATTTTTCTTTTCTCAGGAAGGGCTCAGACTTTGAATGAGTCATTTTTTAAATATGAGCACAAGCACCAGCCTATTCTAATGCACAAAGACCAAATTGAATGTGACAAACAATTTCCTTATTTGGTTCTTTTTTTTTTTTTTTTAATGACTTGTTCCTGCTCAGGCAGTGCAACAGTCTGGAGCCTTTCCAAGCACTGGATAGAGAGCAGGAAAACACCCCGGGACCGGCTGCCAGACTCACACAGAGCTAACAGAGACAGACAATCCTTGACGCTGACTGTACATTCAAACCTACAGGCAATTTAGAGCCTTCAATCAACCTGACTTCCACGACTTTGGACCATTGGAGTAGACGCACACAGTTACAGACAGCCTGCACAATCTACATACCCCACAAACGCAAAGGATTACTTGCAAAACTGTAGATTTAAAAGCAGTTCATTTGGGAAACGTGTGTATTTGCTATCTGTGTTCGTGAGTTTATGTGTTGGTCTAATCGGTCGTCAAACTGAAGTGCATCAGGTTTTGTGGGTTAGTGATGCACTGGTCTATTTCTGTGCTTTTCTGTTGCAAGATATATGCTAAGCTAATGTTAAACTATCTGCCTCCCAGCTGTAGCTTCATATCTAACAGACTTCTCACCTCACTCTACGCAAGAAAGGAAGTGAACACATCCCCAAAACTGAAGTTTTTCCTTTAATTGTTAAAATGTCACAATATTTAAACATAAATGAACTCCCATCTGGCTCGAAGTATTCGGATTAATGCATGAAACCGCCCGACGGCTGACACCTTCAGAGGAATTAAAAGTATATTTGGTGTCAAAGTGGAAAAGGACCAGCCAGCTTTCTAACTTCCCGGAAATCATATTTCTTGTAAAACTTCTCCATCCCCGGCTCTTTTTTTCTTCAAGGCTCAGGATAAATTGGAATTCTAAAAGGAGGAAATCACAAGGGATGAGAGACGTTCAGGAAACCAGGCATGGTGAAATCTTCAGCTGCTAGGCTGTCTGCCTTCAAGCCTCCAGCCCGCTGCTCACATGGCTGCCTCTGACAGCCCAACAGACTAAAACATTCGCTTCTGCTCTGTCTGACAAGTATTCAGAGATGGAGCATTTTTCCCAACTTTGATGTGTAGATGTACTGTAAGCACTGTTTCCTGTTACTGCAAAATGAGTGTCAGGCAAATAGATTGACGTTGAGGGCGGGTTAAATTGCTCCACCAGCACCGTAAATGCAATAGATAGATACCCAACCCCGGGATTGCTGCCGTAGTTGGGGTAGAAAACTGACGTTATTTTGTGAGCAGAAAATCAATACAGCAGCAAAGAGGAAGTGGGGGGAGTGAGGACTGCAGTCTTGCAGTAAAAAGGTAGCTTGTCTTTAAAAAGTCAGGTCTATTTCTGCCTGGGCATTGAAGTGCTGAGTGGGGTGGGTGATGGCGTGAAGGGTAGGGATCAACCTTAGCTTCCATTTGTCAAGGAGTGAAAGGGGTGCTGCTGTAAACAGAGTTAACAGCACTGTATCCACGTCAGGACAGGTCTCCTGGGCATACAACACTTGCACTGTACGGGGTTCTGTCTACTGTGAAAACACAGCGGCTGACGCCTTGTTCAGATCACATTACAGGCTTTGTCAGATAGGAAAACTGTGTAAAGTAAATCCTTAAGATGCAAAGTGACAAAGTTGGCAAATACAGTGTGAAAAAAAACCCCACTTTTAAACCCAAAGAGTTTTAATTAAAAGAGTGAACAAATGTAGCTAATAGGCAAAGTTCATGTGCTTTATTCAAAGAAGCGTTAAATAAAGACACATTTTCTTCATTTAGTTTGAAGTAATTATGAAGTTGTTAGCAGACATGTCGACTTGTTAAAAGGAAAAAAAAGTTTTAAAAATAACTCGCACTCAATACTGCACTCTTGAATCTTATATTGCACCGTGAGATTGTTAGAAAAAAGCAGCGTACATGCCGTGTTGTTTGTGGACTGTTTTTATGCACAAGGTAAATACAACCCCATTTGAACGCAGCATATGTGACATGACCTCCTTCTACGACCGTGACATTGATACGGTATCCTCCAGTGGATATACGTGAAGAAGAAAAAGGAAAAGGACGAAGAAAAGGGCAGCATTTTTCAGTCTGCAGCCTTCTCAGGTGACGATAATAACATTAGCTACATATCCATATTGTTCATGTGCAGGCTGTGGATAAACCTGGTGGCAAGAGAGATATGACTTAGTTTTCCAACAGCTCGTCCCAAAGCGGGAGGATCTGACACTAAAATTTCACAAGCTGCACATCTGAATTATTGATTGCATCTTTGCAAGAGCAGGCACAAAAATAGATGTTTTTAAATGTTATAATTTCCATATAGCTGCAGGACAGACCGGCAAAACGATCCAGCGTAGCAAGGAGATATATAACATTTCTCATTTTGCATGAAATTAGACAGGAAAAATACACAGTTGTAATGAGACCATGTCTTCTCTTAGGTTTAAATTACACACTAAAATTAATATCCTGATGCTGACATACACAGACAAACTGATGCAATAAACTTGAATGGATTTCTGAAATCAAAATACAATCTGCACAGTGAAAACGTCTGGATTTGTGGATACTGTAACTACAGTATTCATGAGTAATCTTCTCGGTTTTGGTCGCAGCTGTGCAATGGAATAATCACACATTTAGTCTATTCATCAATTTTGTTCATACCGAGTGATAACAATTCAAGGGAATAGCCCAAATGAGCTCCGAGACCCATTAGCCGCCCTGACGGGCTTCTCATAGGCTACAATCCTGTGTCATTATCACACTGTCAACATGCACATGCAATCCCCAGAATACACTTTAATCTATGTAATGACACCGGCCATATTCATGTTGCATCTGTTCACTGGTAATTCCTCAACTGGGGACTTGAGGCCACATGGCAGCGGGCTCACCCGCAGAGTCCAAGTTAGCGCAGCCGAGTGTTTAAAAAAAAGTGCTGTTCGTTTATGTCCTGCTGATAGTCGGCAGGTTAAAGTAAACACTGAAACGCTCCAGCAGCTGCAACATCCACTGTGGCCACTACAAAGCAACAAGGAGGGCTCCCACAAGACCGAGTCATCGCCATTAGGCGTCTTTGCAGTAAAGACCCTGCCTGAAAAGCCCACAGAGAAAGGGATTTAGCTGAATTCCATGTCATTCACATGCCTTTCACACAATTCATATCAATAAAAAATAAAACAAAAATAAAAAATGTGTTGGGCACTCACGCTGGGGAGCTAAATCCTCCAGGAGACAAGCTGTGAAGTGCTTTAAGGTGACAAAGCGCTGTATAAATGCAGACCGTTTCACGCTCGCTGCTTTCAGAGCATCATTTTGACCACAACATCACCTGACATCTGAACCCCACTGAAAGCTACCTGTCCAGCACCGAACAGCAGACTGACACCGCTAACAGTGAGCTGGTGTTCACCTTGTTAATGCAGGTTTAACAAATCGAGTCAGTCATTCATTTCTCATTTACATGCCAATAATTTGTTAATAATTGTAAATAATAAACACACAAAAAGGATTTTCATGGTGCATCACCTCCATTTTTCCATATGTTGGTAGGATGTTTCAATACAATCCACGGACTGTGTGTTATATGTGCCCTGTGCTATGGGAAGGCATATACAATGCAGTAGTAAATTGCTGAGACACGGTTATTTCCTTCTATGCACTCAGACGCAGCGGATGCAGCCTTGAATGCTGTGTTGGAACAGGAAGAAGTGCAGTTCAAGAAGCAGAACGACTTCATAAAGGCAGCAGAGTCCTTTTTGTACACCACACAAAAGGCCTCAGTTTACCGTAATCGCCTTCTGCGTACAGCCCAAACATCCGAAGTACCGTTCTGGGGGGGGGGGGGACGACACCAGTGTGGATCAGGCAGAAATTGCAGTACAGTCTTCTCAATAAAATTGGATTTGCACTGCAGTCTATTTAAAAACCTGGTTGTCAGAAACGGTTCTGCTCTCAGCCATAAGCTCATAATTAGGTCTGCAGCAGTGCGGTGAAATCTGCGTCCAGTACAATCACAGAAATGTTTACAGGATGATTATTGTTATGCAGCTCAACTCTGTAATGCTACTGTAGTAATATATCATATCTGCTTTTTGAGTCGGATGTCGGGTACTTGTATTTATATTATATCATATTTAATAGAATATTGTCACTACTTATTAATATACAAATATATACCTCACATTTTATTTCATACTATATTCATTTTTTTCTGTATATTCATACTATACTGTATAATATATATGTACCCTATGCACTTTACTCATAAAGCAATCCATATCACGGATGTGCAATTTCTGTGCACTATACAATATACCCTACAATTAACAATATATTTTGTATCACCGACACGCAATAATTGTTATTTTTTATATTTCTCAGTTC
Source organism: Brachyistius frenatus (assembly GCF_029030835.1). Classification (NCBI taxonomy): domain Eukaryota; kingdom Metazoa; phylum Chordata; class Actinopteri; family Embiotocidae; genus Brachyistius; species Brachyistius frenatus. The sequence goes on along the minus strand of NW_027210713.1, from coordinate 932,380 downwards.
ATATCAAGGTGTATTTATATATTTTGTGTATATAGCTTGTGTGTGTGTATTTATACAATTGTTTTTTTTTTTATTGCATCCTCATTTGTAATTTTTTCTTCTTGTGTACGTATCTTTTTCCTACCTGTATTTTCAAGTCGTTGTGACAACTACATTTCCCAATTGTGGGATTAATAAAGTCTTATTTTATCTTATCTTATCTTATCACTGTAACCATCAGTTTGATGGACTCACAAAGGCAGATTTACGATGGATTGAGACATGCTCCTCACTTCACTGGTTCCTCAATCCAATCCGCACTGAAACAAAGTCAACATCAGGCATAAAGATGTATTTCTAGCAGGGTTGGCTAAGAAGATAGCAGAACCACTGGAAACTAAAAGAGAAAGTCAGTTTGGTAGTACCTACATGAAGGTAACAAAATCTACCTGCCGGCACCGCAACAGCTCACTAATTACCACGTTATGTCTCGTTTGTTTAATCCCAACTGAAACTGAAGTGTCAGAAAGACACGTGGTGGTTATGTGAGGGATCGTGTGAAGGACTGTGTCTTTGAGAGGAAAAGTGTCTCACTGTTAGCATGAAGTTTCCAGGCACCCAGCAAGGACTCTGGAAGTTACTGTGCCTGACAAAGAAACACTCAATGTTTATTTATGCCTTGTTTTTTGTTTTTATGGGTCATAACGTGTTATTTAGCGAGTGCTAGTATGTGGATATTTTTAAACTAAGCAATGTGTTTCATGTCTTCAAATTGATATTTAATGTACAGACATGAGAGTGACGTCAATCTTCAAACAATTAGAAAAATGCCAAACTACTTCTTAAGGTTGCTCAGATCTATTTGAAACTTTTTGTTTATCCTGTAGAATGATCTATTTATTCAACTATTCTTAACAACACAATATTATGTATTAAAATTAAGAGATAATAAAGTATCATGATTTGACAAATGTTTATTTATTGGCAGGCAACATGTGCAGCATTATCCACTCTCTAAGCAGCATCTGCTTGATGACTTGATGCTGCCACCATGTTCTCCATCTTTATCCAACAATTCAGCAGACAGAGCATGAAGGAGCAGCTCGTGGTGCTTTCTCTGTGGCTCAGAGGTGTTTCTATGTAACTCATGTCACCGTTCAGCTTCTATAGGGTGTCAGAAAGCAGTCCATGTATCTGGGGCTTGAGTGCGATGGGGAAATATCTCTCTATATTCTTTTATATTAATAAGAATAATAAAAAAAAAAAAATTCTGACACCTGGATGTACTGGCAGACCGGTGACGCCGTTCAGCTACGCCCAGAGACTTTTACATCATGTGCTTCGAGATAATATCTCGGTGTCCGATTGATTGGAGCACCCCAATTATTTTCTACTTCCATTATTAAAATCTGAAGGAAATGTTATGCATCTTTAATTGTCATTTTACCAGCTTTCACAACTTTTGCCTGAGCTGAAATCCAGTTCAAACTGTAATCACATCAGGTTTTCAGCAGTGATAGGTGTAGCTGTACAGTGTTGTACATTATATGCATTTTAGTCCCACTTGATGTTCCTCTATTTGGCCATGGTTTATCAGTATGTCGTGTGAAATTCTCTTGTCAACTTGGTTTCTGCTGCCGGGTCAACAAGACAAAGTCCTGTGGATTAACTGTGCTTGGCAAATAAAAATTCATCCCGAGATGCATCCAAGTCCTCATTAATTCAAAAGTCTGAAGGCTAAATCCGCTACAGATCAAACTATCTTATTCACAGTGTCTCTGTGTTCTCTCGGCGCTGGATTACTCTCGTCTTACCAGTGTACTCTGGATCCACATGAGGAGGGTAGAAGCGGAAGTTGATGAAGAAGGGAATAGGCACTCCAAACTTGAACCACTCCACCACATAGGGGGGCTGCTGGCCGTCCAGGGGAGGGGACACGTCACACCCCAGGATCACGCTCTCTCCGGCGCGCGCCGTCACAAACCGGGGCTCCTCTCTCACTCCGTGGGCACCTGCGGGAAGGAAGAAGCAGCTTTGAGTCCGACATGGCAGAGATCAAGGTGAAGGAAAATCCTCACGCAAACCAGGCAGCGGTATCTCATTGCATTCAAATCATCCAAGACTAATCGAGAAGCAATAATTAAGTGGCAATTAAAGGTTATCGACCAAACTAATGGATTAAAACTACATTTTGCTGAAGGTCTACTGTGCTGTACATTGAGATGGCAGTGGACACTCTGAATGGGTAAACCCTCTCCCTTTCATCCGCCTCCCTCATTCCGGCGGCCTACCGTCATCTGTCACCTGCATCTGCCCGGTGAGTGTTTTGTGGCGGTGCCATACTGTACTATAAACAAGCTGCCAAGGGGTTCCATTGATCATCCCTGGCTGCTGCTCAGATGAGCTTTACTATGAGCACCACCAGGCCTGGCGTTTAGCCACGAAATGTCCAGGCACGCTGCCGAGCGCTGACCTATCAGATGACTCAAAGGTCGGCGTACCTGCCTCAGCAGAACGTTCACCCTGGGAATGGATTTTCTCCAGCTGCCACCCCCGCTCTCATTGAGCCGGCCACGTCTCCACCGTCAGAGGGAGCAGGACCGCCCACCCTCGTCCGGGGGGGGGTGAAATCGCTCAGGGGATCAAGAGACGTGCTGACGTTTCACTCCGGAGACGCACCAGCTGAATAACTTAACGCTTTCATTAGCAGTATCATTTGCATTATCAGGGATCATCTTTACTAGGGGAACAAATGCGGGAGGGCTTGGAGGTATTATGGCTCAAAGCAGCTGCCGTTAGCGCCTCTGAAAATGTGCGGCCACCATCACTGTTGAAAAGTTGCACGAACGGCAAGCGCTGCCTTTACAACTGCACACACTGAAATCATAACCCACATATTTTCACCCAGTTCTTCTGTCTAAAAAAAAAAAAAAAAAAAGAAGCTTTGGCTCCGCCCCTAGGCCGTATGCACCACTCAGAGATTGTGTTTACCAGTATAATCTCCATTATCCTGTGACAGACTTAATCCACTTTATTCGTTTCAGCACAGATTTGAGACTGAAACAGAGCAGATTTAATCAAATTACATTTTTTTTTAGGTGGGGATGTGCTCGGCCAGTTACGGGCCTCACTGCTGGAATCTGATTTGCTATTGTGGCTCTTTAATATGAAAAATCAGCCATGGTACTGTACCCTGAGCTCTAATGAGCAACACAAACTAAATGACACAAGTGTGCATGACCCAATGAAACCCACGTGACCGCTGAACGGCCTCGGATTGACCCGCACAAGAAGTCTGAACAGCAAATATTCTATTCGATTGACCGCCACAACAAAGAACAAAACAGAATGCACCTGTTTGTAGCATCTAAATCCTGCCAGTAATAAAAGCAACGTTTTCCATGAAAATGAAACTGAGGGGAATTCTGTGTTTGCACATTGCAGCATGTCTAAATGCTAAATATAAAGATCACTACGACTGAATGACACCGGAGCTGATTGTTGCAGAGAGATTCTGTCGGCATGACGCTGCCCTGCTGTTCGTTCCTTGTGAACTCTGACCTCTTAATGCACTCATGAGCAAACCTGTCCCATCCAGCTACAAGCCCAACAAATTCAATTAAACTAAACCTTTCAGGCTGAGCCGAGAGTCTGAAATTCACACCTGAGCACGCTCCATTGCAGCCTCTTTAATAACACCTTTAAAAGCCATTATGATAATCAACACCTCATGAGGTGCTGATTCATATGACACTCTGTTTACTTGTTATAGTTTATTTAGGAAAGAAACAAAAAAATAAATTCTGGATCAGTGAATCCCAAAGTGGTTTGCTTAAAGGAATAGTTAGACATTTGACAGTCTGCTGGCTGTAGCCTCATATTTATCACACAGATCGATCTCATCTGACTCGTGGCAAAAAAACAAACAAAACAAAAAAAAAAGCCAATTAGGCATATTTCTCTGCGAAATGCAGCGAGACATTTTCTGGACGATTATCAAAACGTGTTCGTGAATCAAAAACAAGTCAATATTTACAAGCAACACAATTTTAACACCGTGTTATATTTTGAAAAGTGTCAAAATGTAATAAAAATTAAAAATAATTTTAAATGCCCTGCTAAATATACAGCTATGACTATTGATGACAACTCATGGTTGGCGGTTGTCATAGTAACGCAACATGATTTTTCAATAGTTTTCCGTTGGTTTGTGAAGTGCTGCTGGGTATTTTGTACATCACCATCTTGCTATTTTTGAAGTGACCATATTTGGATGAGCTAGGGAGGAGCGAGCGGTGGATCTGACTCGATCTGATTGGGTATCCGAGGACACTATGCTCCGCCCACCACAGGGCGGTCAATCAAACAGACAAGCCTCCAAACATGCCACTTTTTGAGGCCTAATATCTGATTGATGATGGTATTATAATAAAATTGACTGCCAGAAAACCAATAAGACGGAGTGACTTTAACGAATGACGCCATAATGAAATGTCCTGACTTCATATTTCATGAGAAAAGTTGAGTGAGAGTCTCTGGAGCCAGAGCTTTTTTTGGAGCTAACTTCTAGTGGCCCTCGGTGGTATTGCAGTTTATGGCACATCAGCATCGGCCTTGCCTTTCAGACCTGCAGGCTACGTCCACTTTTACATACACTATGTTTCCAGGGTGTAAAGCTGCCAGAGCCAGCAATTAAAAAGTGTGCCAGAAGTCTGGGAGTCTGTGACCAGCTGTTTTTAGGAGACACATCAAACATGAGCGGGGGTGTCAGATAACAAATGATGGCAGAGACGTCAAGTGTCTTTTGTGTCAACTTTTTTGGGGGTCCGGTACTTTTGTTTGGGCCGGCTCCCATCTATAATGAAACACACTGGACACATTGTTTGGTTTGAGTAAGTAGAGTCACTTGACAGGAAGCACAGGCTCAGACCCTGTGGAACAACACGCTGCTGAAATCCATTGTTTTTCTCTGCAGACGGTTCAGGTTGCAGAAGTTTAGCAGCTCAAGTTACAAGCTGACATTATTTTTGGATCCTCGTGGTGGAGGGAGACGCGTCGTGGACGCAGCACATACTTTGAGGACTTGAGATAATATATTATGGGGCTCATAATTCTCCCATTTTTTTATGAGATCCTCATGGAGGGGGAGGGGGGGGGCAATCAGCACAGGCTTGGTTGCCGCTTTTCATTTCCTTAATGGAGACACAGTTACCCAACAAGGTTTATGGGAGCTTATTCAGAGGAAAATATTTATGTGCTCAACAAGTCATAAATGCAATACATGCTCAAAATCCTCCAAACAGCCCTGTAGAAATAAAGGGATGAATGCAGTTTGAGAGATCAACCCATGATTGCTTTGGCACCGTAAACATCAAGACGGAAACTCTTCAAAACCCACAGTGGCAGAGATGTGTTGAGTAAGATCTGCATAAATCAAACATCTAATAAATCCCGCGCAGACACACCCATATGTTTTGTGTATCTATCCTCGGGCCTATAGCGAATTTATTGCCATGATCATGAATTCCTGAGGGGTAACAATTCAGTCACCTGTCAGATAATTCACCTGGACGGCCTGCAGTTCATGTACAAAAGCAAAGCACAGAAGGAAGAAGACCTCACTGTACTCAGAGTGAGAGCTGCGGCTGCATGTGACCATTATTATCCATCAATCTGCTAATTATTTCTTCAATTAATCATTAGTGCAATAAAATGCATGTTTGTCACACAGCCAAGGCTCATGTCCAACAACATCTCGATTTGTCCACAATATCAGGGCGTCCCAGGCCTTGGAGGTTGAGAGTTTTGGATTGAAAGGTTCAATTCTGTGGACCGTCAAAGAAAGATGTTAATGGTTAAGGTGCCCTTGAGCAAGGCCTCAATGCCCCAACTGTTACCAATGTGTGTGTGCGGACTAAAACCTGAATACACACCAAACCATGAGGACATGTGCCACTGTGGGGACAAGAATTAAGGTCCTCAGAGGTAGCGTCTGCTTTTTGAGGGTTAAGATTTGGTTTTCGGCATTTATTTGTAATGGTTGAGGGAAATGCCGAGGTAAAATTTCTGCTAGTAAAAACATGTTTTATATGTAAAACATGTTTTACATAATAGAACAAAGCAAAACAGTCCATTGCTCAAAATACACTGGAGAAAAACAAGTGTTTTTGAAGTTTATAGCTCAATTAATTTGAGCAATCCACATGTCAATAATACAAATGGCAATCCAAGTTAGTTACAAAAATTATGAAATAATTAAAATTACCTTTTGTGACTACAATTCACCCCCCTCAAAACATTCCAGTATTGAGGGTTATTTTTCAGGCTGTTTGAAAAATGAGTCTTCAATCTGAAGAAAAATCTGAACTAGTAAACCAACTGGGTTTAGAAAAAATAGTTGCAACATAACTAGGAAAAAACAAAATGAGTTTTCCTTTTCTATCTAGTGTCCCAACCTTTTTGCCACATGACACTTTGAAATAATGGTTCTCAACTGATGAGCCCAAAAGTGATGTGCACTGAAAGAAAATGAAGGAGAAAAAAAAACACACTTATATTTTGAAGTCTACAAAATTTCTGACGCTGTGCTGTTATTATGAAGGACATTCGCTTCCCATGATGCAGTAAGTGTTTGCTACCAAACCAAAACTAACGTCTTCACATCAGCAGTTAGCTCTAATTTGTGAACAGGGTTAGAATTAGCTAAGTCTGACTTAGTCTGTCATTTTTTTTCATACAGTTCAATTTGGATTCTTGAAACTTGATGAGCATCGCCAGTTTAAACCAGCGACTGTATATAAAAGTGTTTGTCGCTTCCGGGACTGAAAAATGAGGCAGATGTGGAAGTGCCTTAAATTGCAATACCACCGAGTGCTTCTAGAGGTCGGCTCCAAAACGTGTCCCGCTCCATAGGCTCCCATTCAACTTCTCGTGAAATTCAAAGTCAGTAAATTTTTTTCAACATGTTATTTATGTCGTTCTAGCTATAGTCACACCTTCTTATCGGTTTCCTGGTGGTTCATCTGAAAATAATCACGTCATTAGTTAGAAAATACACTTCAAAAATAAGTGTTTTTGGGGGCGTGTCTGTTTGATTGACAGACCTGTGGTGCAGTAGGGTTACAGCTATCGGTGGGCGGGATGTAGTATCGTCAGATTTCCAATCAGATCAGTCAGATCCACCGCTCGCTCCTCCCCCAGCTCGCCCAAATATGGTCACTTCCTGCTCCAAACCGCTCCGAACTAGCAAGATGGTGATGGACAGAATCTGAACTCGAGGCTTCATAATGGCCGTTCACAAACCAACGGGTGACGTCACAGCTGGTTGCCCGGTATGAAAAGCACATATATCTGTAGTTGAAGGTAATTCTGCCTCTTTATCTCACAGGATTTTTGGCCCTATTTGAACTTTTTTATTTGATGTTTTTAAAAGTGAATAAAGGCATTGTGTGTTATTGCACTATTTTTTTTATTAAATAAATTTGAGTGGCTAAAAATTTTTAAACAATTTTGGGTCACCACTTAAGAGCCTTAACTCAGATTTAACTCATGAGACTTTAAAAGGGTCTCAACCCTCAGGTTGGGAAACAAGAGCAAACAAAAGCATCAAACTGCCACATAAGAAGCAGGAACCATAAAAAAATAATTTAAAAAAAAACCTTCAATAATAAACTAATTACAGACGTAATTGCAAAGAGGTAACCAATTATTTTTCTGTTGACTGGGCTGATCGATTGATCAACTAATTCTTGAAGCTTTAAATGCTTTTCTAACGGTACAGCAGTCTTTATTTTTAGAGAGTGTTTTACAGCACTTTATAAGATAATCCAAAAAATATTAGAAAAAAAACATAAAAAATGGAGTGAAGCAGCCGGTACTAAACATCATCAATCAATAGCTGTTATATCATCAGAGCAGAACATCAGGCGGGGTTAAATTCACGAGAGATTTCAACTTGTTTTTTCTGTCTTAAAATGGTCCTTTGCACAAACACCACGGTACATCTTTAGAAATGATTACAGATCTGTGCAGTAAATATCCTCTCAAGGCAATTTTGGCCAATAATCAGGCTGAGTAGAGCTAGTACTTAGATCCAATAACACCAAATATGAAAGCTGAGGGAGTTCAGTGAGAGGCACTTTCCATCCAGCAGTGCTGGGCTTTTCTGATCCAGGCTGCCTGAAAACAGAACGATATTTCACCCAGTTAAAGTAAAATCTAATATTTGTCTCCTGCTTGGATTTGATTCAGAGCATGAGGGATGATAACCGCTGCTCACTGCTGTTAGAGATTTTATAAAGGATACATTAAAAGTTAAAACGCTGTGTGTGTGTGTGTGTGTGTGTGTGTGTGTGTGTGTGTGTGTGTGTGTGTGTGTGTGTGTGTGTGTGTGTGTGTGTGTGTGTGTGTGTGTGTGTGTGTGTGTGTGTGTGTGTGTGTGTGTGTGTGTTTCACACAGCGAGGGTATGAGTGCTGCCGTATGCCGGACAGAGCTCCTGATGTGGAGGATGTAATGGAATATAGACTGGACGGAGGCCGGAGAGAGAATCTCAAGGACGTGCAGCCACTGGGCTGGATGGGCCACTGACAGGGCGGTAATTGAATGCCAGCCTGCGTGTGCTGAAGGTCAGCCTAAGTGTGTGTGTGTGTGTGTGTGTGTGTGTGTGTGTGTGTGTGTGTGTGTGTGTGTGTGTGTGTGTGTGTGTGTGTGTGTGTGTGTGTGTGTGTGTGTGTGTGTGTGTGTGTGTGTGTGTGTCTATACATATCTCTGTATCACTATTAATGTAAGGGCTGTAAAATGAAAACGAGCAGCACCTGAACAACACAACAAAGAAATACATACAACACTTTGTTGTCCCATTTTTCAGTAGTTTAAAGTAAAAGATCTGAGACTTCTTTTATGCACACAAAAGGTTTAATTCTCTCAAATTTTGTTAAAATCTGTGTTAGTAAGCACTTCACCTTTAATCCATCCACCTGACAGGTGTGGCACATCAAGATGCTGATTAACCCTTTGGACCCTATAGGCTATTTTCAGGGTAATTTCACTATCTTCACTTTTAAGATCATATCTTGGTCATTTTAGGGGAAAACCCTTCATGCTATATCTTTTTTTTTTTTTTTTTCTTTCAGGACAGTCTAGGCTATCCAGATCTTTCATCATTTAATTTGTTAATAGTTAGACAGCTTTAATATTAGCTTTTATGTCAAGGAAAAAAAAATTATAATTTTTTTATGTTTTCACATACAAATTGTATGACAAATTGTTGTCAGTAGGGATATCTTGATTGTCTAGAATGTGGCAATATCTGAACCATGTTTGTGGGACACTGTATGACTCAGCAGTTAGAAAACAAAATGTGCTGAGTGCCTGATGGAAAAGAAATGTCATGAATGACTCCGGGTAGCCAGGGGCTCAATCGGGGACTAACTAACTCCGGAGAGGTCCATAAATGCGTTATTTATGTATTTATTTCATACAAAGTGGGATGTAATATCACCCCCATGTTGAAGACAATGCAGAAGTCTGCTGTGATTTCAAAACCAGATCAGTGGAAAACCCTTTGTCGTACAGATAAACGAAGGGTGTCATCAGAGAGTGTAAGTTCTGTTGTTTATTTCGATATACAGCATGTTGTGAAGCGATCGGGACTTCTGGTTATTTCAATCAAGAGAAGCGGGGGTGGAGACGGATAAAACTACACCTTTTAAAGTGGCCTTCTATTGTTACCAGTCCAACGTCCCCCTGTACAACAATCCTGCTGTTTATTCAGCATCTTGATGATCCACCTGTCAAGTGGATGGATTATCTCGGCAAAGTTGAAGTGATCTCTAACACATATTTTACCAACTTTGTGAACAAAATTTTAGAGAAAATAAACCTTTTGTGTGCACAGAAGAAGTTTTAGATATTTCACTTCAACTCATGAAAAGTGGAAGCAAAAGTTTGTGTTTATTTCATTCTTTTGAAGGACAAAAGCCATGTAAACTGCACTCTCTTAAAAGAGAAAGAAAAACAAATATTTTTCACAAACTACAGGTATTCAGACAGCTTCAAGGTCATCCATAATTAATCACCACTGGTCAGTTTCCTCTCTTAAATCTGACAGAGAACACTATCTCCACAAAACTACTCAACTGCAGAGACTCCATTCACAACCAATATGTTCAAAGTGTCCTCTGAAACATTAGCACACAGTAGTCAGGTTTAAATGTGAATGTCATGCAAATATTAACTGAATCTATGTGCACCACTGTTGAAATAGAAATATAGGAAGTTTGTGGCGCTATCAGTTTAAATGCATCCATGAAGACAGTTTTAGTGCCGAGTCTGTACAAATATGGTCCCAAAGCAACACAACACAAGAACCACAAGTACTGGAAGGAAAAACTGCCTTTTAACAGGAAGAAACCTCCAACAGAACCAGACTCAAGAAGTGGGCGGCCATGTGACTCGATCGGTTGGAGTGAGGGGAGAGGAGGAGAGAAAAGAACAGCATAGAGAATCCAAGACAATAAACTGTTGACTACCAACAGGTGAAGCCTCGATTATCTCTGGTATCTGATGCTGCATTCAAATGAAACTTGCTTTTGGTTACAACATGGAAAGTCGTGTGCGCCGTATGCTTGCCCTTCAAATGGTGAAGTCATAAAAACACTGTTGCTAGGCAACAGCAACATGGACGATGTCTAAAAGCCACAGCTAAGATGTTAGCAAGCCAACGGGAGGATAATGTAATGTAGAAAAGTCAAAGGCACAGAGGGAAAAGATGAGGCCGCTGGGAACATCTTCCTCTGACATAGGATATTATCGAATTTATGAAGACACACTCTATGAGGAAAATTACAATATATTAGCTTAAAATCCAACGAAAACATCCATGTCCTCTGCTATTTCTGTTGATGTCAGCAAACACGTCACAACTCATGAACTCGAGGTTTATAGAAGATTTCAAGTTCTGATGTTGTGAATACCAAAAGAGGCCGGCGTTCATATATATATGGACTTTTCTGTTGTACACGATAAATACGACGTTCATTTGAATGCAGCATCAATGCAAACCAAAACCTGTCCATTTGTTGTGTATTATTTCCTCCTAACCTTTTAAACACCTGGATTAAGCTTCTATGAATGCTCGTGGTTGGTTTCCTTTTCCAGACCCACGGTCTATGAGACCAGTCTACTGATAAACACTCCACTGAAGAAAACATCTGGAAAGGACATTGAACTATATCTTTATCTGCCCAACACGACACACCACCTTGTATGCCTAAGCCAAGCATAAAAACGTTGTTACGATAGTTTTATTTCTTCTTAAAGGTGGATGGAAACGCACCTTGTGTCTACGTTTGTACAGTAACAATCCAAGATAGATCTGATCTCTTCATTATTTGATTTGACCCTCTTCAATGGCAAACTCCCTCCACCCACCCACAGACAAGCAATGCTCAGTCAGGGATGCAAAGGATGTGCTGACACCTGCTCGAAAGTGCAGCGAGGAGAGAGAGCGCAAGGGATGTGTGAAATGGGGTTGGCTTGCCAAAGGCACGAAAGGGCGAAGCAACACTGGTGGGCACTGCGCTGCAAGAGGTGCACATTATAGGGTGTCTTTGGCAGGAGCGGCAAGTCATAGAAATTCCTCAATCCGGACGTGATTCAGTCCTTTTTAGAGTCGCTCGCAGCAGTTTTTAGACGACTTATAAACGCTTCAGCCAAGGTGTTTAAAGTTAATTATACAAAGAGGCATAACAGCGCTTATTAGTGCTTTCACACAGCTCTTCTAATTACAGCTGCTTATGAGATTGTTTATTCAGCATCAATAAATCATACGTAAGCTCCCCGACTGCACACGAGCTGCTTAGAAGTCAACCGAGTAACATCGGCTTCACGTATCAACACATCTACTTCCATGTTAGTCCCGTTCGCTTCGTCGTTCTATGACGCTCACGCTGAAGCTGCAGCTCGGAGCGACACGAGCGCGCTCGCTGTGGGTTCAACAATTTTCTCGGGAAAGAAACACTTCTTGGACAGATGTCAAGAGATCTGTCTGACCCTGAGGTGACGTACGTCGAGCAAAGTGCTCGGACAAAAGACAGAAAAAGTTATTATTGTATATATATATATATATATATATATATATATATATATATATATATATATATATATATATATATATAAATACAAATGGTTTAAAAAGTAAGTTTATATTCTTATAGAGGAACAAGTAAATCAACTCATTAGCATTATTCAACAACTGCCTTTTTTTTGTCTTATTCTCTTTTATTAATTAGTGTTTGGCTATTTTCACACTTTTAACACATAATTAAGGTTAAATACGAAACACTAATTCTATTTCAATTCCAAAAAGTTGTATTCCATCAATCGAAAACTAACTAGATTGACTGATTATCAAAATAGTCAATTGAGTAATCGAATTAACTGACAATCATAACTTGAAAATATACAAACAAAGTTTAAAGTAAATTGGCCTTAATCATGATTAAAAGAAGCAAAATTGGCGCTGAGTCTGTGATTTTATTGCTGTTTTTTATAGGTTGTGAAATTAATCAATATTACACATTGCATTTAGGCTATACAACTAAATAAAATATGTAATCAAAATGTATTCATATTGTGGAACAATTCGCTCTCAAAATATAAAACTTTTTGTTAGTGTGATCTACGTTACCATGGCAAGTAGTAGGCCGACCCTTAGTAACGACCTAGCAACAGAGGATTTCCAGTCTGTTTTAATGTATATACATTATATGCATAGGAACACAAAATTGCTTAGCGAGCTCAATCTTGTTGTAACTAAGATATGTGTAAGATAAAATTCTTCAAATATTCATGTCCATGTAAAAGACCACTTGAATGTATAAAACTTCATACAAGTAAACTGCACTACATAATCTGAATTACATGACAGTAATCCACATAATATTGGATTTCTCTCAGTTTAAATCATTAATTAATTTGTTTTTGGTTTACTAATTAATCACAAGTCTATGCATATGTATTTTTTACTGCCTGTGAGGATAGACCGACTTTAAATCTTTGGTGTTCAGATCATTTAATTACTGTGCATGTCATATCAACATGATATAGATGTGGATCTAGATGCTGTATTAATCCATCCAACCAGAACCACATGATCTGAAATACTGGCTTTCCCAGAATGCTGCAGGCTTTATTTGCAAGGAGACTCTGCTGGGACTGGACTGGCTGAGAGAGGAGAGAGGAGAGAGGGGAGGAGGGATCACCAGAAAGAGCTGGCACATGCCCAGTGCTGAGAGTCTGCCATCCACAGCATGAGCACAGCCCCTCTCCTAAGCTCATTACTGAGCTCTACTCTCACGATCGTGAGCGACGAAGTACGGCGCACCGAAAGAAATGAGTGCCAGAGAGGAAGTCGTACCCTGTGTCTGCTGGAAAACTGTAAACTGTTGGTACTAGATTAGATCAGCCACAGGAATGCCTGCTCCAAACTGTAGGCTGCTGTGATTGGTTGATTTACGGTCTCTAAAACGTAGTCCTAACCTTAACTTTAACTCTCCCGTTTGGTGGGCATGTTAAATATGTTGAGTACACCTCCACTGAAATCTGGACAGGTGAGCACAGAAATGACACAGTGCTGCTAAAAATTAAAATCAGTCAAACTGGCTGATATGCTTTCTTAAACACAGTTAACTGATATTAAGTCTTAGTTATTGCAGCTCAGGTGAACCACAGACTGTCGAGTGACCTTGTGTTCTTAATTTTTGTCCAGTTATCCATCTGTCCAGGATGTTTTAACCATTGACTGTAAGTGGACGTAGCTTCAGTGCATTAAGAGAGGGGCGGAGCTTCACTGTCCAAGACCGAAGAAGGTTCGTCAGGTCAGGGGACACCAGGTGAATTTTCTTTGTGTCACCGTGAATTCGTCCCCCAGAGTCAGAGATTATCAACATCGAGTTCCACTGGGACCTTCTGAGGCGTCTGAGGGAAAACACTCACTGCAGACCACCTGAACTGTAGCGTCATGGCAACAGGGTTCTCCAACATGACAACACGCCCGCTCACAGCGGTTGAAAACGGACGAGTTTCTCACCCTCAACAACGTATCAGATCCCCACTACCCGTACAAACCAAATCTGGCTCCCTGCAACTTCTCTCTGTTCCCCAAAATTTGACACAAAATCTGATGTGCACTTTGTGTCAAATTGGCTGTGGGTCGGGACCAGCATTCAAAAATGTTTGTAATATCAAAAACTTAATCACATCAAGCCAGAATTGAAATCCAAACCAAATGCATTCTACAATTATTGTTTTATCTATATTAATTTGCTGCATTGATTGCTTTTAAATAAATAAATCATCAAGTGGCAAATCACCAAATTGTGACTCAGCCAGGGCCTTAGTTCTTGTAGATGTTGAGGGCCAAACAAGAAGACATGTCAAATATTTCTAAAAGAAATTTCCCAAAAATGTCCATCTGATTGTGCTCCATAAAGAGTAGATCTGTTGAGAGTTTCTATTGCTGCAGTTTTATACGGTTTGCAATTTACTTCTTAACAAGCCCCGAAAAGCAGTCATCACATAAAACATCATTAAGCTGCACTGCAGCAGAAGTTTAAAGAAACGCCACTCATGTCCCTCATCCATATCATTAAAACTTCTGAAAACACTGCAGATGTCAGACAAATTAAAACTCCGCTGTAAAACGCTTTCTCAACCATCTCGTGAAAAGCAGCCTCACTGAATGTCCCAGACGGTCCCAGTATTGAGACAAAAACCGAAGACAGACGCATTTATCTAAAGCTGGACCCGCAGAAGCAGTAGGAGGGCTTTCAGACGCCGCCTCGCTACCACTGGGAAGCCTCCGATATGATGTGAGTGACATTTCTGACACCTTCACATTTCCCGTCTGCTTCTACACATCTCTTTCTTTTGGGAACAAGTGTGCCAAGCCTACGGCTCACGAGGGAGCTCCAGATCCTGTGAAAACATCAAGGAGGCGGCTCACAAGAAGGGAATTACAGATGAATACCATCTGGCCAAAAGCCAGCGCGACAAACGCTTAAAGAAACAAAAGAATCCGAGCACAGGACCTGAGGAGAGTCGGTCTGCCGTCAGTGACTCTGCCTGAAAATAGTCCTTCAAATGCACCACTCCTCGACACTTGCCAATGACATTTAATTACTTCTATAGTGCCATCAGCATCCCTCTTGCTTTACCTTGATTGGTGGCCAAGTCACAGTAGACTTTGTTGAACTAACCTCGGGTCTCCCTGACCATATGCTGCCTCCCCGATGGGCACTTGGCACAAGAAAACTTCTTTAAATGTCCATTTACGGTAACTGATCATGCATCCATCACTGATCTGATGTGGTTATGAAAAGAGTTCAACACGAACATTTGCATGATGAGGGCCATATATCTGATATCTGCTTTAGGAAAGTTGTAACTTATTTCCCATCTTGAAAGTTAAGCTCATGTTTTAACCAAACACAGGTTAACACAACCGCCACCTCCTCACTGCCCACCAAGAATATAAACACTGACAGATTCATGACATTATTGACAAGGCCAACAGGACTATTCACGTCACGTTTACAGCTAACACGGTCCAGATTTTAAAGAGATGCAATGGCCTGTGTGGTAGTGAGACAATGAAATAAACTCGAGAAAGGTTGCTTTGAGTCATAGATCCCGGTATTTCAAGTCTTCTTATATGCATAAACAATGCACAGGGATTTATAATACTATGAAGAAGAGTTTTACAACAGTGGATTCATTAAATAAATTACTACTTTTTATAACTCTGTGCTGTTTGGCCTGATAACTCTGCACACTGCAGCAATCACAAGCAAATGTACAGTAGCATTTCTTTCAGTTGCAAACACACATTTTTGTCAAAAACACTCCAACAGCAATGCAAAAAAAGAAAGCGAAAGAGTTACCGCAGCGCCTTTCAGTCATATCACAGGCGTCTGACAGAAAAGACACACTTCGGTTTAAAACAATACATCCGTCTACACGCATTTTACTCGAACGGTATGAGCCCGAGTGCCACCTGAAACATGTTCTTGTACTTTGCGGTGATGCAGTTTTGGGCTCTGAGCACTGCCACAACGCAGGTGACCTACAACATAATACTGAGCCTGAATGCGTCCTGTGTTAAGACACAGACGGAGGACTGAAGCTTCTGCTGCTGCAAACGTGCACCAAAGATGGACAAGGTTATTTGAATACCATCAACCCTCTGAGCATGTCTTACTTTTAATATGACATTTCCACTGCTTAAGCCTCCTGTATCCAGTGAATTTGATACAGTCAGTACAGATTACTCTGGGCTTTACCTTCCACTTCAAACACCGTCGTACAGCAGCTTCACAAGAAATAGTCCTACTTTAACTTTACTGTTTCGGTGACTTTAAAGTTTTCTGACATATGATTTTCCTTTGTTTTTCCAGAACAACTTTGATACAGACTTCCCCCTACCCTACGACTCTAAAGCTAAATAAATAACACATTCAATTTTTTTCGTGTTTAATCTGTACTGTAAACATTATTGTATGAATGAAACGGCTTTAAATGTCCTGCTGGACAAATCCAGGCGAACTGTTTCTCTCTAGTCTCTTATGCTAAGCTAGGCTAATTAGCTGCAGGCTATAGTCTCAGATCAACTGAGCTGCTTTAATCGAACCTTCTTCTCTTCGTTTTGGAGCAAGATTGTTTCTGACCATCTGTTTTAATTTGTGTCCATTGGAACCTGAAATCTGACGCGCAGCTCCCGCGCATGGAAAAAAAAAAAAAAAAAATCCCATTATACACACCAGCAAACACACAAACTTTTTCCAGGCTGACCAGGTGGGCCAACAGGTCAAGTTCAACAGGAAAGCATTTGGTTACAGCTTTGTATAACATAGCAGCTTAAAAGATGAATATGCCATTTTTCAGAAAAATAAATACACTTATTTATTTTCCCTCTGAGAATTTGATGTGAAGATTGATACAACTATCGTGTCTCTATAAAGCTAAATAAATGTTACATTTTGCTTGTTTAATCCGTACTAAACACATTTTTGTTAGGATGAAACAGCTTTAGAGGTCCTGCTGGGCAGATTTGAGGAAAGCCGGGCTAGTTGTTTCCCCTTGTCTCCCCCAGTGTTTATGCTAAGCTAAGATAATTAGTATGATTGCATACTAGATGGACAGACATGAAAATAGTTTTGTAAATTGAGCTACTCCTTTTTTTTTATTATTATTCTCTAGTGGGCTGCCACAGTAAATATTTCATCTTAATATTTTAACACGCAGCAAATAGTTTTGAACTGCACTATTTTGTACTTTACTTACTTGCATCGTCTCGTCTTCCCTCCGACTTTAAACATTTATGACAATAAAATTGCATTACTAATGCCTGAAATCCTTAAATTCTGATGACAGGTTTGTGCGCTGCCTTTACCGTTAGCAAAAATGGATTAAAAATCAGCCACAGCTGGTGTTGTCATGATGTTTTCGGGTTCTGTGTAGCACCACGCTGAAATCAGTGCCGTATATTCCGGGACTCTATAATATAAGAAGTAAACCAGCTCTCGTTTGTGACTACTAATAGGCCGTGTTGTGATTTGTGGCTCTGTGGTGCAGCTTGTAAGACTTAAATCACCATCAGTGTCGTGCCGATAACAGACAACACCTTTGAATTTATATCATTGAAGAAGGTGGCTAATTTGTGCTTTAAAAAAGTGACACCCCAGAGAGGTTCTCTGCTCCTAAATCAAATACTGCTTCCCTGCACTGGAGCAAGTTTTTAATACTGTGCTCATCTTGGACCCGGCTGGCACCACAGGAGGAGCCAGACCTGTGAGTAGACCGGTTTTGACTGGGTATGTGGGGTCATTGGGATCAGTTACTAGGCGACAGCTTGGCACATGTCTCCCTCATCTGGACACAAGTGGGAAAGCAAGGTTAAATAAGTACATGGGTCAATACGGAGTGCTCTGAAAAAAATATGAACAAAAGGGATATTGTGCAGTTTGTAGCTGCAGGAGTGACTGGTTTGTGAAGCTCTTAGATCAGCAGCCTGTAGGTGCTCTGTGCATCACACGCAGCACTCTGACCCCATCCATCCATGTGCAGTGTGGAATTTACAGCGTCTGAATCCCGTGCATGCAGCATTGGAGGCTCTATCAAATTCAAGAGTGCATTTTATCTGACATGTGATGCATTATTTAGTTACTTTTCCATCTTGAGGGCTGACACAGTCACACCCCTCTCTGGAGAACTCAAATGGGACTGCTTGCTATGATACAATGCACACATTTCCTCCTCTTCCATTCTCCAATTACACCACTATTTTATCACACAAATGAGCCTCTCTCACACACACATCACACACACGCCGACCTTACCCACAGCCACGCCGATCAAGCTATCTTTGTCATGATCAATCACTGTGGACACGTGGATTTGTAAAACTGACATGTGAATTATCCCATTTCAGACATCAAGCATACGAGCCAGGCCGTTTCTAGACAGTTGTCGTTTCCCTCATACGATTTAACCAGAGCTGAACTTTCACGTGACTATATGAGATATGCAGCCATTTGTTAGAATGAAATTGCCCCACAGTTCATATGACCTAACGTGCAGAGGGGGGGGGGGGGAATATCATGCGATTGCAAAAAAAAAAAAAAAAGCAGCAAGCAGCACACGAAGACACAAATCATCAGCTATGTGCGGCACAAGATATATTGCACTTCAACTCACCTTGAGCGGCCGTTCCTCTGGTGCTGAATACACTTGCTATCAGAGTGGCCACATACCAAATCATAGTACTATTGCCGACCAGCTATTACCACGCAAAGTGCCCCGTTCAACCAATCTCTCATATTCGACCTTGCACCTCGCGGTCTCTTAGCAAAAGCCCCTTCTCATATCCTGTTTGCTTTCCTGGTGGCGTTTCCCTTCATCCCTTCCCTCCCCCGTCCTTCCATCCGCATCCTCTCCCGAAGAGACAGAGCACCTGCACCGCCGCGTTTGTAGTAGACGGAGCCGTTTTACGAGCGCATAGTGAAACCAAGTGTGAGAATGCAGCCACAGGTCCGCCTCTTCTGTCATTGGATTGGCTGCTGATTGAGGCTTTGGGGCGTGTATTGGTTCTCCGTACGGCCCCGCACCCGAATGACAGGATAGCGGGCGTGCGCCGATTCAAGGTGAGTTGGAGCGTGCCGTAGTAGTGGAACCGCAGTATCATGCGCATTGACAGAGAACCGCGTCCACATCTTTAAATACCTCTCCTAAACTGGCCCCACGTGCACCGTCGCCGCCCATCACCCATTCATCCACACAGCCCTTTTGCGTTATTCCTCGTATCGATATTGGCCCCGTGCAGCTGTTTAAATTGAGGGTGTCGTAATGAAGGGGGTGGGTACGCTGGTGGAGGCGTGTGACTCATCCACCCACAGCCCCGCGGCTATTGTCATGTCGCTGTCGCCGACGTTAAACACTTTTATTTTTTTCCGCCGACGCGCCGCGTCTGGCTTCATGTGTTGGGTGTGGCGACACATACAATACGCCTGCTTTTTTTTTTTTTTTCCTCGACGGCCGCGCGAGCGCGAGGATGCGGCTCCGTCGCGCTGCCCACTGCGCACACATGGTTACCACCGATAAAGGATGCTTCGCATTGCCTCCCTGTGTTTTCTAAATGCATGACCACAGAGGATTCATAAAAAAAAAAAAAAAAAAAACTGCGCCTCTGGCTGCTCGACATCAGCCCCACAGCTCATCCAAATAACGCCGCTCGCGCTGCCGCTGCCGCTGCCGCCTGGCTGGAAAATAAACATGTAGGTGATGCATCATTTGAGAGATTTGAGTCTCGGATCATATTTTTCAAATCCAGCAGAATCGGTCTCATTTTTGTCTCAACATTTGTGTCAGTCTGTCTGTATATGTCTGTCTGCCCCCCCCCCACCCCCACCGCTACCCTCCTTCAATTTTATTTATTTATTTATTTTTATTTTTTTTGGGGGGGGGGGGGAGCTGTCATGTCTGAAATCAAAGGAAATCTAAAAAATGTCACCAAGAACCTAAATAATTTCTGTCTGCAGACATTTATTAGTTCTGCAGTTAACTAGTATTGTCAGACAGTTTAACAGTTAACACTAGATATTTTTCAGTACATTGGGACTAAAGTCAGAGTCACAACTCAGGTTTCTGTAAGGTAAGGATGGAAGGACACCTTAAAGAAAGAAGTGCCCTAAAGTATTTTTGTGAGGTGCAACTCCAGTGCTCCTTGACATTTAATCTCCAAGACTCCGGACCTCCACGGGGGGTGACTACCATTCCTACTAAACATATTTCCTCAGTGTATGTGTTGATGGTGGGTGGTGAGCGCTGTCAAACATGTCGGTCCATATAGGTGACAGTTTGAGGTGACAGTCAAGGCTACAGAAAAGGATTTATGTCATTTTCATGCCACTCAATGACCCCTCTTGTGATGGTGTGGAAACATTTGCAAACATATTTCTTCAGGTTTTTCTTTCATATGTCGCCTGTCTGTGTGTTAGAGTTACTGTTAACAACCTCTCCTTAAGTTGATGCCCTATGAATCTAAAGGGGTTACGACAATATGATTTACAACATAGGAAATAAAACCCAGTTTTCCAAAAAGCTGCGTAAAACGTAAAAAAATTAAAAAAAAATTAAAAAAACGGAACACTGATTTGCAAATCATGTAAAAACATTTAATTGAAAATAGACCAAAGACAACGGATCATTCACTGAAAACTTGTATTGTTTTATGAATATGCTTATTTTGAATTTGATGGCAGCAACATTCCAAATGATGCACAAGGTCAAAAAAAAGACTGGAAAGGTTTTGTAATGGTTCAAAAACACCTGGTGTAACATCTCACAACTAATTAGGTAACAGATCAGTAACATGATTGGGAATTTTAAAAAAAAAGGAGCATTTTAGAGAGACAGAGTCTCTCAGCAGTGAAGATGGGGAGAGGTTCACCAATCTGTGAAAGACTGAGTGGGAAAATAGTGCAACAATCTAAGAATAATGTTCCTCAACGTAAAATTGTAAACAATTTGAGGATTTCATTATCTACGATTCATAGAATCATGAAAAGATTCAGAGAATCTGGAGAAATCTCTGTATGCAAGGAACAAGGCTGAAAACCAATATTGGATGGTGGTGATCTTCGGGCCTTCAGGCAGCACTGCATTATATACAGACACTATTCTGGAGTGGAAATCACTGCATGGGCTCAGGAACACTTCTGAAAACCATCGTCTGTGAACACAGTTCATTGCTGCATCCACAAATGCAGGTTAAAACTCTCCAAAGAAGAAACCAGATAGAAACATGATTCAGAAACACCGCCGCCTTCTCTGGACTCGAGATTATTGAAGATGGACTGAGGTGAAGTGGAAAACTGTCCTGTGGTCTGACAACTCAAAATTTGAAATTATTTTGGGAAATCATGGACCCCACGTCCTCTGGGCTAAAGAGGAGAGGGACCATCCAGTTTGTTATCAGCGCACAGTTCAAAACCCAACATCAATAATGGTACAGGAATGCATTAATGCACATGGTGTGGATAGCTTGCACATCTGGAAAGGAACCATTAATGCTGAATAATATATTCAGGTTTTGGAGCAAGATACTGTATGCTGCCGCAAAGACAACGTCTCTTTCAGTGGAAGATACAATTCAAGCTTTTAGTCATAAATTATTAATCATAATTATGGAAAGCTGTGTGGCAGGGAGTTCTTGTTTAGTCATACCCTTACGTTTTAAACTCCTCTCCACAGAGGGGAGGGATTGTTGCCGTCACCAACCGAGCCATTAGGAAGGCGGAGCATCCATCAGACTCTCACTGTTGTGGCTGCTGCACGGCAAAACAAGGTCATATTACTGACTTACCCCCCTCCAACCCTCACCTAAAGTTACAGAAGTGCTGACACAGCACCAGAATACACTATTACTTTAGCAGCCTGAGCCTCGATGAGCCGTTTTACATTGACACACACATGACATTTGCTTCATAAAACCACAGGGGCGGTCATTTTCCTCTTTTTCCCCATGGTAGAATTAGATTTAGTATAAACCAGTGCAGAGAACAGATAAGAACAGTTAAGATAATCTCTTATGTAACACGACTTCTATTAGTTTTACAGCTCTGTTCGGGGCGTCCGGGGACGGCTGTTACTAAAGAGCAGGGCATGAAATGTTTCAAAAATTTCAAATGGAGCTGGGACTACTGCAGCTGGCCAGAAAAACAACTTTGGGATTATTTTTTTTGTGGGAAACACTTACATCCCTCGTTAAACGTATGACTAATCAGATTTCTCTTTTGCTGTGCAGGATGTTTGTGCTTGCGAGAGCCAGTCATTGATCTGATGAAGGATATTCCCGTGATGAACAGGATCTGCCTGATTGTTTTCATATTTAAAGGGATGATCAGTTCTTCTTCTGCTCCACGACATTCACAGGGAAATAGTGGACAGTTTTGAACCTTTGAGTTCCACTAAAGTCAGATTTTCCCCTCAGATACTTTGTCAACAGTTTTATTTGAGTAAGTAAATCCCTCCAATGTTTTACAAAGATCAGAGTAAAATCCAACAAACAAAAACAGATTTGTATACCAGAACTTTATCCTCATTTCATGACCCTTCTGATTTGTCTTTTGACTTTCAGGAGGGGCCCAACCCCTAGCTGGGAGACTACTCGGCAAAGATTTCGGACAACACAGTATGACTTTTTTTTAATTTTTTTTTTTTTTTTTATCATATTTTGGACAATATACTTTGGATGACTTTTTTTTTTAATCACTCTTTATCACCTCCATGAACCACATGGAGTATGACCTTTTTCTGAACTGACATGTATGCCTCGAGTTATACTCAAATTATACTCTCACTGAGGAGGCAACTGCTCTAACCAGTGCACAATGAAAAAAAAAAAAAAAAAAGTCTCTTGTTTGAGTTTTGTACTGTTGTTTGGTATTAGTATGACTGCACGTACAAACCCGAACCCGTGTGGCTTACCCTTAGAGGGACTTGCCTTAGGAGGTCTCACCCTCCGTGAACCATGTGGTTTACCCTTAGAGGGATTTGCCTAAGGAGGTTAAAAATATATTTAAAAGGTTTAGGCCAACAGAACGCAGCACAGTAATAAGAATGAGTCAGGGGGAACCGGTTACCATCATGAGGAAGTATTCAGATCTTGATCAACATCAGCACCTGAGTTCCACACGTTAACGTGACCACTGGTTTGTGAACATTTGTGATTTCACCACGGACCTGAAACTGGAGCAGAGAAACATCAGATTTTGGGTCAAACTGTGTAAACGGTCAACAGAGACCCTTGAAATGCTTCAGAAAGTCTACGGCAGAGGTCTCCAACCTTTTTCTCCTCGGAGAGCTACTTTGACAAAATGAAAGTGTCCCAAAACTACTCATGTTATGTAACATTTATTCACATAGCTGAGCTCCACCCTGACAAAAATAATGAAATAAAACATTAATAGATCATTTGGTTTTGACTGAAGTCCGTTTTTGTTTTTAGGGTCCTCATCCAATTGTCCATAATTCCTACTGTTCAACCAAAACCACAGTAAACTCTGGCACTGCTCCCTTATTCCTGTATGCTGTAAATCCATACATAGGCCTCCACAGCCTCAGATGCTTTGGTGACAGAGACATATGGATGTACAGTATACAGTGAGAGCCCCATGCAGCATCAGTCAGTCATCCTTCAGCTCACTGACCTGCCCAGCACCACAGCTGCTGAGCAGATGTGCTTCTGCATGTCTGTTTATGGTGTTTTTATAAGCTCTCAACATCTCTCTGAGGACGATTTGTGCTTTCGGCCGGTAGTGGTCAGCAGCGTTTTACACCACAGAGCAGCTCTGCTTTCCTGTTTCTGTATGTTCTGCGAATGTTGGTGAATTTTTGCATTTTTATGTTAGTTTGAGCAAATTAAAGCTCCATAAGAATATGCATTGGGCAGGTGATTCGGACCAGATGGGAGGATTATTTTTCAAGCTATTCATCTTTTTTTGGTTCTTTGTTCTGGGTGCTATACATAACAACCAATTCAGAGTACTGATTATCCTGCCTTTCCTTTTCATTTTGATATACCTATAATAATAATAATACAGAATTTTTTTTAAAGTGTAAACATTTTCTTTATACTATGGAAGAAATTTGTTCTTAATTATGACATTGTGGGTGAATCATTAGATTTACAGACTAGCTGCTGGGGCTCAGAGTATTTACTGCAATTATCCAAAATATAATTATATCTATCTATAATGTTTGTATATAGACCTAAAAGTAACTAACAACTATTTTAAAAAGAATCGATGAGCTGAAAAGTGCCAAAAAATGTCATAATTGAATGTCATGAATATCTCAAATATCTTTGGGACTTGGACCATTGCAGGGATAAAACAGGACATTTTCAAGACTCCAAATTGCATTTTAACATTTTATCCTTCGGGCTGTGTGACTGGGCTTGTCATACGTGCGTGTACTTTGCACGCCTAGGCGAGACATTGGCATGGTAGCCTCTAGTTGGCTGACAGGCTGGAAACCTGGTGCCAGGCTAAACTTAAAAAAATATTATCAATGTGAAACCTGAAATGAGAATGTTTGGATTATGATAAAGGGAAGGAGTGTCAGTATCTTGGGGTCTTTTTCAGGAGTAAAGGTAGGATGAAGCGAGAGACTGAAAGGCGGATCGCTGGGGCATCATCAGTGAATCATTGTACTGGACTGTTTCCCAGAAGATTTCGTGATTTACCAGTCATTCGACATTCAATGAGTTTTGGGTAATCAACGAAAGAACGAGATCGTGGATACGAACGACTGAAATGAGTTTCCTCCACAGGGTGGACGGGCTCAGCCCTTGAGAAGGAGCTCTGATATCTGGAGGTAGCTCGGAGTAGAGATGCTGCTTCTTCACGTTGAAAGAAACTAGTTGAGGTGGTTTGTGCATCTTATTAGAATGCCGACTCCCGGGCGCCTTTAATTGTTTTTTTGGGGGGCACATCCAGCTGGTATGAGACCCTGTGGTAAACCCAGAAGATGCAGGAGAGATTTTAGGTCTCATCTGGCTTGGGAACGCCTCGGGATGCCCCAGGGACGTCTGGGATAACATGCTTGACCTGCTGCTACCGCAAAAGGCCCCAGATCAGCAGAAGAAAATAGTTGGATTATGATGTCCAAATAAATAAATAAATAAATAGGCCTAAAAGTGTTCATAGCTTCCGAGTCTGAAAAATGAGGCTGATGCGCAGGTGCCTTAAGCTACAATACCTACCTACGAGAGGTCGGCTCTAAAAAGCTTCTGCCTCCATAGACTCCCATTCTACTAGTTCCATAAAATTCAAAGTCAATAAAATAATAATATGTTATTTCGGTTTTGCCAGATAAAGCAAGTCCATCGAATTGTTTTTTCCATCTGAAAATAATCCTGTCATTAATTAGAAAGTAAACTCCAAAAAAACCGGTGTATTTTGGGGCGTGTCTTTTTGATTGACAGGTCTGTGGTGCAGTCAGGTTAAAGCTATCGGTGGGGGGGGACGTAGTATCGTCAGCTCGTTCCTCCCCCAGCTCGTCCAAATATGGTCATTTCCTGCTCCAAACCGCTCCAAATTAGCAAAATGGCGCCGCAAAAATCTGAACTCCAAACAAAAGTACTATCTTATTGGATACAGTCCTTCACCGGTATACGCTCCTCTGACATGCAGATTAAAAGTTTTTGGCGCTGACGTCAACAGTCACACCAGTCTGCAATGAATTAATTCACACATTCAGCTTTTCATCCGATTCACTGCTGCAGTTACATTTTGGAAGAAGTCATTGTGCATTAGTATGTAATTAAAACGGAGCATCAAATGTTAAAACATCTAACGCCGAGACTAAAACGAGGTAACATCACTGTTCCTTTCGTCCCTCTTTGTCTACAAAGCAGCAGATGCGAGTGACACATGCGATTGTCAGCAGCAGAGCTCAGGGCCTCAAAGTCACTTTGATTCTCCGCCGTGCTCCTCAGATGAGAATCACCTGTCATGTTCGGTGGTCATCAGTCGAGTCTGTGAACAACCCAACCAAATGGTGGATGTGCGGTATAAATGAGTTGTGATCCCCGGTGCCCTTTGTCTTTTTAAGTGCACTGCATGAAATAAGTGGTCCTAGAACATGTCATTATTTGTGGCGGTTATAGGTTTGGTTGTCATGGTTTCATATGTCTCTGCAGGGGTTTGTGGGATATAGAAATAGCCCCTGTGATTGCTTACAAGGTAAAGAGAAGTGTAGAAGTTGAAGCAAAAAACAACAACATTTCAACCTGCCTGCCAACCTCGACACGGATATCTTGCTCTCCTGTGCATCATCACCACGTCTTTCAGCTCACTTGTGAAATCTATAAATACCTCGGTGCCAAAAGAGCTGAAGACGCTGCGCCTGTTGCCTCTTGATGTGATCTGTGCTCTCAGAGCATGATGGTCCTCAAACTCTGGTGAGAATCTGTGTGTGAAGGAAAGACAAAGAGAGAGCGTGTTTAGAGTCAGTTACCGGTTTAGACATTTTCTAATCACTTTCAGAAAGTTAATCCCATCACAGCAAATATGGAGACCTACTTCTGATTGAGCCAGCAGATCCATACACTCCGTTTCCAAGTGGTTAACGTAGTGAACTGAGGTTAGACTGGTTCTGTTTATTACAGCTGAATTTAAACCGCCACCAATCACTGATTCAAAATTTACATTTATACTCAGCGATTACATTTAGTGAATTACTCAAATTTGGAGATGGTGTCTGATTACTTACTGTTGATACATTTATATTTAAACTTACTCAGATTTATTAGAGTAGAAACAAATGTGAGAGATTATATTTGAGAGGGAAACGAGAATTGCTTCGTGGTGGTATTCCTCCGCCAACCAGTTTGCATCCATGTCTGTTTACACTCATATAGCATATGAAATGAAGACTTTGAAGGAATCCTTAATGTGTCCACATGTTTGGCCAATAAAGCTGAGTGACAGTAGACAATGCTTCAAATATAATGTCTCTAGAAATTCCTGAAATCATTGTCTGTTTGTCCTTGGCATATCTCCACAAGCCTTCGTCCCACCTGCTTCAAACTCAGTAGGAGTTTTGTCGGGGACCCGATCTTGTGCCTTTTGTGCGATTTGGACACACCACACAATAGGTTCGATATTAATACATTTTCATAAAAAGGCATCTGCAAAACGCATGAAATAAAAGCAAACCTGGTAACCCGCTTTGTCTGGATGTGTAGGCGGAAATTAAAGGACGAAGAGACACAACCAAACGACGAGGAAAAGACAGAAAGACAAAAACTAAACAATGAGGACAGACTGAAATGAACAGGAAAAACTGATAAGACAGAAAGACAACAACAACAAGGACGAACGGTGACGGCTTCATACACATCCCTGCACTCCGTTTATACACAACAGGAGCAGTCTCTGAAATGTTTGATCACACCTCATGAAGCCTTAGCAATACTGTGAAAGTGTCAAAACAACTCATACAACAATTTACATATTCAGACCCAAGTTTGTGATGTGACAAACACACTCATATCACACATCTGCCCACGGTCCAACCTTTAATTTGAAAGAGGACATAAGCGTTAAATCTGTCGTAGACCTAGCAAGCTACAAGACCGAAGAAAATAGCCAATCAGAAGACATCAGTGGGCCTTTAAGAGGCAGACGCATACCAGCCTGTTGTTGGTCGAGCTCCAGAGACAAGCTAAATAACGAGATGGTATTTCAAACCACGCAAAATTATTCTTATGGAGATCAAGACTGAAAAAAAAAAAAAGCATTAAAAAAGACACAAAAATAGCTTAATCCCTCACTCAGCTACTATGGTGTGATACAGTGACCTCCTCTGCTTCGTTAGCCTTTCCCATCTGATCGTCAAGTCCAGGAACTTAAGCCTCCTTCTCATCTGAACCATAAAGCCCCCCCCCCCCCTTGCTCCAAGGAGCCTCACTGACTCTCCGGGCTGCAGTTTTTTTTTTTTTTTTTTTTAATGAAAGCTGCAGCCGAATGTGTGTCAGCTGCAGTCTGCAATATGTAAAATACAAATCAAAGACCCCTCCCCCCAAAAAAAACCCACATCCAAACACATCATGAGAACTCTCCACAGTTGTAGGTGCAGACTGCAGCTTACACATACTTACATTACATAGATACTTGAAGAACAATGAGCAGCAGAAATAATGAGACGAAGAAGAAGAAGAAGACGTCGCAAGCACACTAATACATTCTGCGAGGAGGTGGGGGGCTTTATGGGAATCTTCAAAGGGGAGGTTTTTTGCCTCTCTCAGAAGGTTACTTAGAGATAAAAATATCCATCAAAGGAAGTGTGACAGTTATGACCAATATATTATTCTATTCTATTATTTTATTCTATTGTTTCTATTATTGCTTCTGTATGTATGCTGCTGTGGCGAAAAAATTTCCCCTCGGGGATTAATAAAGTATATACCTACCTACCTACCATATGGCCAGATATAGTAGACATTAGCATTTCTTAAAATCACTTAGGACGACATGGAGGGCCATTATCCATATATCCAACCTGCGTGTCCTTTGTTTTGAGTGTGGAGACCATGCCACCAGAAAGCCCCGAATCACATATAATACATATACTGTATAGAAAATAATAAGTTGATAAGGTAAAAAGTTTAGTTGCAGTTGTCCAATAACCAGAAAAGGTTTATAATGATGCACCCCTGTGCAGACGTTTTGTTGTAGTTCTGCCTTAAAGTATGTTCTTCACCTATTTTTGACAATAGAGTCTACAAAATAATAAACATTACGCGGATTAATGAGTAGGATTTCAATTATTTGGAAAAAAAAATTAATTAACAATGTTAATTTACTATACAACCCCCCAGGAGTGTTTCCTAAATTATTGTCCCTCCTGGTTGGATTTATACGCAAAAAATGTCATGGTTACTGAAAAATAATGGTTTAGATTCAAATGATGACTTGTACCATGTTGTGCATTATGTTGAAACTTCCTTAAAATTTATGCAACCTTCGTCATTATGGCAACAGTTTAAAAAAAAAAAAAAAAAACGGTCTCCATTCACTGTTAGAAACGGAAAGCTAACAGCCTGCTGTTGTAACTGGCCATCCACCCAACCAGGAAAACTAACATTCGCAAACAGCCACCTCTTCATGTCCCCCGATTGTCACTATATATGTGACCACTAGATGGCGCTTCACTTCAAAACTGTGGGTTGTGATAAACTGCTTGTGCAAAAGACCTCTGGAGTGTCTTGGGTGTTTTTCGCTGGAAGCACGTTTTTATTTTTTTTTATTTTTTTTTGCTTCATTTCTGTGGCATCAAATTGATCAGAGTTGCCGTTCAGAATATTTTGAAGGGGTTCAACAACGTCAGTCTTTATTTTTGATTAGGTCGATGAAGAAAATTCTCCCACGTGTCTTTTATCAACATCCAAGGTTGTTAATTTTGTCCTAACAGTTCTTAAACTGTCAGTGAAAAGGCTCAAACGTTTTTTTGTTTTTTTTAAAAATCATCTTTGTGTGAGCTCCATTTAATTTATCAGGCTTTTTCCCACAGTTTGCACTGATAAAACTCCACATTTAAAAAAAAAATTGTATTATGTTTCTTAATATGCTGCAAAAAATGTTGAAACTCATATAGCACCTCTACCTGCTGCACCCGAGTGTCATAATCATCTTTTATGTAAAATAAATTTGCTCTTTCTATTCAGCGAAGGTTCGGAATAACGTTGCCGGCTGATATAGTTTAATATCCTGTGCTTATTTCAACACCTTAAATAGCTCGGCTGACGTTAGACCCGTCTGTCAGGCTTGCAGGAGCGGGACTCATGGGTCAGAGACCGGATAGACGAGTGGATATTAAATCCAAAACTAACAGTGCATCAGTCACATACTGTACATTTACAGTGCAAATGATGCAGGAACAAACCGTCACGACCTCCTACGACAACAACATACCACAGGACATGTAGTTGCCAAGAAGCAACACTTGTAATATGACTCACTAATTCACCTCAGTTCCCTGAACAAACTGAATAGTCACCATTTCCTGTGCACAGTTTTATTTCTCCAATGATCACATTCAATTTATGTCCTTGAATGAAAATTGCAAAAAGCAGGGCAGGATGGGTCCGATGATGCAGGAGGAGTCGAACAGGGCAAATATTTAATCGATATTATTAGCGTTTTATTTCTCTTTCTAATATTTCAGATGATGAAGCAGAAAGAGGACACGTTTTACTCCAAACATCACGACAGGTTTACTTCACTGTGACATGCCATTCAGCTCATAGTTTCTGATTATGGTGAACACTCCCTCAAGGAATTTTGAGGAATCACAGAACAGACTACTATGAATATCACAATACATTTACATAAGATGGTGCTGTTACTTGGATGTGTCTGATGTACTGACAGATGTAATGATTTCTGGTTTTACACTGCCACCCGCTGTTCATTTGCAGGACTACAAACAGCTGCTGATTTTTTTTCAGCAATGACAGCAAATTAAACTCAAAAATTGCATTAATTCAAATTACAATCTCAGAAGGGTGTCTTCATGTCAGTGGTGTAAACCTACTTACAGGTGATATGTGCATAATTCTAGATTTGCAAAAATGTCTCCATTTGATTTTGCATCCTCTGATTGTAGGAGTGCCTCTGTAATATTTGTTTTGTGAATGAGTGTTGGTCCAAGGGAAAAACTACACTGTTGACTTAAGAAATTAAAAAACACATTGCTACTATGATGTGCAGACATCTCCTGTCTGTGAAGGGTGCATCTTCCCTCCTGATGCCCTTGTAGTGATTATTTATGCAGCTAGGGCCCTCAGCGTGGTCTTACAGGCAACAAACTTTTAGATAGATAGATAGATAGATAGATAGATAGATAGATAGATAGATAGATAGATAGATAGATAGATAGATAGATAGATAGATAGATAGATAGATATTGCATCATCAATATCCACAATCCATTTCCTATGAAGAGTCAGAAATGAATCTGCATGGACGACCACAGGCCAAAAATAAATGTTTTGTTGTGGCGGGACAAAACAAAGACAGCGAGGGCCAAACTTGGCCCGTGGGCCCCAAAATGGGCTGCTCTGTTTTAAATTCTTAAATCTCACATTAACACTGTGACTATTCTATAACTGAGTAAGTTGTTAGCAGTTCCACAAAAAAGGTTTAATTTCATTGAATAGTCACGGGACCAAAGAGGTAAATTATCCA
This sequence comes from Brachyistius frenatus, assembly GCF_029030835.1. Classification (NCBI taxonomy): domain Eukaryota; kingdom Metazoa; phylum Chordata; class Actinopteri; family Embiotocidae; genus Brachyistius; species Brachyistius frenatus. The sequence continues at coordinate 901,090 of NW_027210713.1, read as the reverse complement.
GGAATTGAACCCCAAAAGTGCAAAGAGAAACTCTGAACGTAGAAAATATAGCCTATATGATAACTTGTAAATATGGCTGTGCCTCAAGTTTTCCGCAGAACAATGCTGACTACCCAGTTTTGTGATAGTCTGAAACAAAAGGCGTCTGAGTGGAAGTGTCAGAAGTCAGATTGTTATTCTGAGCAAAGAGGGGCTTTCTCAGCATCAAATCATGGCCAGATTGAAGGTTTCTGAGGGACCAGTGCATGACACTCTGAAACACTTTGCAGAAACTACGTGTTTGTTTTCAAAGCACGATCAAGCAGACCAACACCATCAGAACAGCAATACAGTACACCAAGTTTGTTTACTGAGAAATGGAGAATGTTCTACATGAAGAACACGAGACTCCAATTAGCAAAAAGTCCTTGTCAAGTGAAAGCTTTCTAAAGAGAACAAGTAGCATCTGTAAACCACTTTTCAGGAGGGTGAAGATTGTTATTCATTATAAATGGGTTGTTTACATACGTACAGAGGCAGCTGCAGTGTGTTTACGATTCAACTGATGACGCTGACTTTGCGTCAACGGGCTGCTCGCTGCTCACGGCCCGCATTACCTCCTGGTTTGGAAGGATTTGACCGTCAAAGCTCTGCTGTGTCTTCGTCTGATTGTATTCGTGTTTCTTTGCGCCCTTTTGGAGGCAATCCAGCCTTATTGCGAGGGTAATGTAACGTTACTAGACCCGTTAGCCACAAACAGTGAACAGTGGACAGGTGAGGATGTCGTAGTGCTCCCTGGGTAATGTAGTTTATTTAAGAATTACCCAGATAACTCCATATGGAGGAAAAAGCAGAAAAACAGCTTCAGAGAAGTGTCAGTGCTCAATAAAAACAAAAAAGTCACGATACGCAGAAGGAGTCAAATGTAGAAGAGCCAGTATAGCACACTGACATTCAAAGGCTTTGAACAGGAGCATCGACTTAACTCTGCTGTTAACACACTGCTGGAGGATACTGGAACTATAGGCCTAACTATTATTGTGGAAGAAATATTCAGATCCTTTATGTGAAAGTAGCTACCAAAACAGTAATGTAGAAATACTCCATTACCTAAAAGGCCTGCATGAAACTTCTTACTTAAGTAAAAGTACGCCTACATAACCATTTGTAGGAAAATATAGTCAATGCATTAAAGTTAAAGTATTGGTCCTTCTCACTGATATATTATCATGTATTACAATAGATTGTTAATCCTGATGCATGAGTGTGTAAGCAGCATGTTACTAGCTGGTGGAGCTAGTTAATATCCAGGTTTATATCAGGGGACAGCAGATAATTGGGACAGGTCCTCAAATGATTACTGGGAGAGGAAAGAAAAAAAACAAAGTTGTGATGCACAAATGTGTTTTCAGTTTTTTTTTTACTTTTTCTGTAATCTCTGAAATCACAAAAATCATAGAAACCTGAAAAGTTACGCCTCCCGCACACTGCTTTATGTAAGACGTCTGAAGACAAACAGGTTGGAGACAATTGGTTTAATCTTCAACAACATGATGCATTTAAAAGCTTGTTAAATGATCCATTGTGTCAAATTCAGAGCCATATAAACAGCACTGGTCAAATCATTTTAAAAGTAAATCTGTCAAATAATTGTAGTAAAGCAGAAGGCACATATTTCCCCCTGAAATGTAGTGGAGTGGAAATATAAAGTACCATCAAATGGAATTACTCAAGTAAAATACCTTAAAATTGTACTGAAAAACATACAAAATCTCTGGCATTGTCCTTTAAACTCCCACGGAGACACAAAACCACTAGAGGGTGTTCGTTGCAACGGCACGATAACGTACACCTCGGGTTGCAAATGGAGCACAGAAACTGCCAAAATCCGAAATGAAAATATGAATCATTAAACGACTTAATAAATAAATCCATCGGCCATTAAATGCGTAAAAAAATAAATGTAGCCATAACTTAATTGAATTTTTGTTCACATAAATTGATATTTCTGTTTTAATGTATCCTACTTGTATTCATTTCCTGTATTATTGACTTTTCCATTTTAATTTTTCCATTAATTAATTTTTCAAATGTAGCCTTTTTTTATGGGGGGGGAGTGGCTTTTTGGAGCCAGCCCCAATGGCCCTCGCTTGTATTGTACTTTATGGCAACTTTTGAATTGGCTTCACTTTTCTGACCGACAGGCCACATTCATTTTTTTTTTTTTTATGTACAGTTTATGAAATAAATAGGGGATTGATATAAAAGTAAACAAGTGCAAATTAAAACAAAGATACCAATCTATATTGCATTTTATCAATCAGTAATACCTGCATACATTTAAAAACAATATTATCGGTGCATTTAATGTCATATACATTTATTTATTGCGTCTCCTGTTTTTCTTTATATATATATATATATATATATATTGGTGGTTTCAGTCCTTGATATAATACTGTATAGACTGTATATACTGTGCATTTTATATTTAATATTTTTTTACTGCTATTTTACTGCTTTTCTATTCTTCTATTATTATCTTATTGCTTTCTGTATGCTGCTGTAGCGAAAAAAATAAAAATAAAAGTCCCCTCGGGGATTAATAAAGTAACTACCTAACCTAATGAGTGTTTTCTGGGAGGACACAGGCATGTTTGGCACCGCCTACCGCCTGTCAGACAGCGCTCAGGGCTCTCTCGCCCTCTCCTCCCCTCCCCTCCCCTCCCCCTCCCCTCTCAGCCCTTGTAGCTATGGAAACTCGTCCATGGCAACATCCACCAGTCTGCTCTGCCCCCATCCTCAAACCTTTCAGGAGGTGCCGAGTGTGTGCAGCTGCAACCGACTAATGATACGCTGCAAGATGGCGATTGCGCGACTCGTGGCTTGTTTTATTCTGTACAGCAGCCTCGGTGAGTTGTTTCCCCCTTTTTTTTTTTTTTTTTTCCCCCCCCCCCTCCCTCAAAGCCGTTACAGAAAACCTAACGAGGTGCCGTTAAATCCGAGCCGTGACGGAAAGCTGTCGGTGCTAACGTTGGAGCAGACGTTAGCTTCCCCGCAAACAGGCTGAGGGTGTCGGGGAGGAGGAGGAGGAGGAGGAGGGGGGAGGCTTGTGGTGTTTTAACGGAGGGTTTAACTGTCGGGGAGAGGTGTTTTTTTGTTTGTTTTGTGTGTGTGTGTGTGTGTGTGTTTTTTTTTTTAAACACCGTAGCAGACGTTACATCGGAGTCGGAGTTGTGAGAGTCACGTTTTGAATTCACCGTCTGCTAAACGTTTCAGCGGCGCTTCGTTGAAAGCCTCGACATGAGCTAGCTCATGTCTTTGCTTATTTTCACAGGAAATGTTCTGGAATAAAAAAAACAACAAAAAAACAACAAAGCGATACTTACTTCAGAGTAAAAAAAAAAGAAGAAGAAAGAAAGTGCAGCTGTCATGACCTGTGAGGGTTATCAGACGTGCAGGCCTTGGATTTACTCTGTGTGCAAACACACGCTTTAAAAGCACTCGGCTTAACTTGTGCGTCTCTGACAGTCAAATCCAAAGTACAGATAACCAGCTGGAATCCCCATATTAGTTCAAATTGACCTCTCCTGATCACGTGGTAAATCATCATGATGATGATGATGATGATGAGTGGGGTTGTTATTAGGGAGGCAGGTGGATCAGCTGAGCTTGCGTGATGAAGATGTTTGGCCACAACAGCTGGAGATTTTGGGCTGACGTGATGCACCGACTGTCCGGTGAACCCTTGACCTCGGCGGTCATCTCTTGACGGGCAGAGCTTCATTTGTTGTGCTCTGAAACTCACCTCACGGTATTGATGCAGAGTACACTAATACCGCAAGCTCACAACAACAGAAGCAGGAGAAATTGTGAAAAAATGAAGGTGTTTAGACTTCGCGTCACCGCTTTTAGGCTCGAATAATGAACGTGAAGGAGAATTAACTTTGTTTAATTGGAGCATTAAGCTGAATTGTTGTGTTTGTAGTATTATATATATATATTCACATTTTCCCCTTTATGTAGCTTGAAGTCATGTTATTCCCGTACAGATAAAAAAAAAAACATGTTTCCCATGTTTTCTACATATGGCAATCACATGTATGACACATGTTAACGCCGCTTTGCAATATATCATAAAATGGGGAACATTGTGTGGGAAAGTTATCACATGGGAATTTACATGGGCTTCACACGTTACACCATGTTTCACCATGCAAAACACAAGTTTCACATGTGCACGATCGAATGTGTCACATGAGTTTTTGCGCATGTGACATTCATTTGTTTTTTTTCTGCAAGGGATTCCACACCGACAGTATGAGGTAATATGATGTTACTGCAACTAATAATTGTTTTCTTGCTCATTATTTTTGCGATTGTTGAATACTTTTTTTTCATTTAAAAAAATCTTAGAAAACTTTGAAAAATTATTGTGATTATTATTTCTCACAGAGAATTTATATGGTCCAAAAACCTTAATATATTCAGTTTACAATCATACATGACCAAAAAAAAAGAAAAGAAAAAAGGCAGCAAATAATGTTTAAAAGTGTTTAAAAAGATTGTCTTTGCAGACTGATTATCAACTCAAAATTCTATGAAAGTGAAATAATCCCACCTTAGACTCGATGTTCTTGAGTAAACGATAAAAGCGGCTGATAAATACTAATAGTTTGGTGTCATGTGTCCGTGCAGCCTGGTTTCTCACCAGGACAACAACACTGCAGAGCTCAAATGTGCTGAAGCTTCATTTTGTCTCTGTTTTTTTTTTTTTTTTTTTTCTACACCCGTGTCATATAACAGTATGAAAAAACAAAGCACAGCTCACGGGTCCCTTTTCTTACATTTCCCACACGCTCTTGTGACACCACGACTGCCTCCGCTGGAGCGATCGTTCTTATTTACTCGGCCGCGCCGGTATGCTGTGAATCCCAGTGGTCCTCGCTCCATCCCTCCGCCTTCATCATGTTTGCAGCGACAGCACTGGAATGTCTGGGAAAAAGCTTTTTATAGACGCACTGGATCAACAACTTTTTGTTGCAGTGACGAGGTGCTTGTTTTCATATTTAGCGCATAAGAGGATTGCAGAATGTGGCTATTTAAAAGGAGCACGTTTCCCCCCAGAACGGGCTATAGACCTACTTTGCTTAAGCGTTACCATAACAGAGGGATTAACAAGGAGCCGGTGTTTGCTTTCCAGCAAGCGCAGAGATTATTTTAATAATTCCGAAATATTGTCTTCTCCTCAGCCTACATTGTCACATGGGCGACGGAGCATTGTTGTCTGAATGCTTTTATAGCTCGCATCAGTAATTAGTTACACATTGTTTCGTTAATAGACTGTGGTTATTCTTTCCCACGGCCCACATTTGGTTTTGTTTGTGAAAAGATGAGACGAACCTCAAATAAGGTCACGGTAACGCTTCTTCGCCTGCTGGTGGAATTGGTGCATTTACATCAGGTTTTGGTTCCGCTGCAACCGCAGCATCTGCTTTTAATGCAAATAAGAAGGGCTGGAAATTGTTTACCGTGTTTGTTTTCTGTCCAAGTGGACATTTGGGGAGGTGACGTGCAGCAGAGGTCATCTCCAAGGACCTTCTGCCAGAAACCGGATGTACTCCTGCAAATCTTCTCTGTTAACTTGGAATAACACATTACACACACACAGTGATGTTGAAACAGGGAGTGTGCTGGGTGATTGCAGCAAATTTAATTAAAAGAGAAATATGTGAAAGAGCTGTAGTTATTATTTTGTTCCTGAAAACCAGCTCCTCTCCGAACCAGTTCACGGAGCAGCGTTAAAGCCCAGCGTACGTCTGGGGGGTGGGGAGCATTTGTTGGATGTCTCTAAGGATGTCCAGTCACAGCGGGGGGCGGTAAAAATAGCCCTTCCATTTCCAGGGTGGGAAAAGTCAGCAGCAGAGACGGAAGCCGAGACCTGGGAGTCGGATCTCATCAGCGTCCACAGCTGCGCTCGTAGAACCGGACGCTCCGGCAGGATCCGCGTTTTCATCGTATTTCTTTTTTCAGGCCGGAGCGTCGGCTATACGCTCGCTCCCTCCGGCTCAGGGTCACACCGTAACGTCTCAGGGTCACCCGCAAACGCCTCGGGGAAACAGAAGGGAGGGACGTCTCGTCGTATTCGACGGCTGCTCCGATGGTTATTATTATTGTCTAATCAACTGCAACCCTTCATCCCGCCCCCACCGGGAGCGGGCAGGCCTTCATTAATCAGCGTGGGTGCTGTTGGTTTCATGTGCGCCCAGCAATTACTGCGTGTGGAAGTGGCACAGACACAAATTGTTGAGTATAGTGTATCAGTGGAAGGCAGAAACACCACAAAGAATCATTGGCACACGCTGAACTGTAATTTTCACATTTTCCTAATTTGTTGCACACACCCTCAGACTCACTTATTTTCTGCTTAAATTGGCATTCTGCTGGCCGAACATGGTACAACTTGTGAATTGATGCCTGTTGCCATTTAAATGTGACATTTAGAAAATAACACTGATTGCTGTAAGGAGCTCACTCGAGCAGGGAACTTAAAAATAAATGCATCTCATGTGTTGTGTTTATGCCAGAGGGAAACCGAGACGGTTGATTAAGTGCAGTTCAAATGTAAGCACACTCCCACTGTTACGTTAGTTTTCTGCCTCTGACTTGATTTGTTTCGGGATGACGATTAATTATTTATTTGTAAACTTCAGTATCAATTAGTGTCACAATTTAGCGAAGAAGCTTTTCCAACCAAACCTGAAAGAATACATTAAAGAATAATCATATTTTTTTTTAGGGTGTTTGGCTTTAAAACAACAGTGTTGTAGCTAAGTGGGAAAAACTGCACAACCCTTCAAACACATCTTTTCTTTGCTTTAAAAGCACTTTGGCCCAAATACTTCACGAGATTTGTTGGGAGAAATGGATGCTCTCTGCTCTAATGGGTGACACATCATTGACCAATTCCTGCTCTCCCTCAGAGGCATATCGTCATCCAAACACAGAGGTTCAGAGAGCTAGTGATGCAGACACTCACATTCAAGCGTGGGCTTTGGTTTTGGGCAGAAATCAAGCATCCCCACCCGCCCTCTGTCTGGTCTTTGGTACCGGGATAGTTTCCAGCATCAGTCGTTGAAAGTGAAAACTCCCGTTATCATATCAGGTTAAATAATTTAAAACCCTCTTCACTAACGTCAATAAAATACCTTATTGCAGGATATGGTTTTGGTGGAGAAACAAAATTTAGTTTGAGGACTTGAACAAGAAAAAGTTCCTTGAATTGATTATGCATCCTCGTGTAGAACAGATTTTATGTAATCTAAAATGGTTTTTTTTAGCTACTCCTTTTTGTCAAATTTTTATCTTTGTGTATTATTGACACGTTGTGTACTTAAGTTATTTGTACTTTATTCTTTTTCCTTCTCACCCTCAAGTTAAAATGGGAACGTCATGTAACCGTGCTTTACAAGAAGATATGTACCAGCTTTGTTCCAAATGAAGATTTTGAAACAATTTTTTTAAAGTCCCTTGTTGTACTGCAGTTCTGAAGAATGTAGTCTTATCTGGACTTGTAGCCTGTTTCCGAAACTTTTGGCCTTCAGTCCTGGTCTTCACTAACTCAAACTGTTTGACTTGAGGCCAAACAATCCAGCTGCATTCTCGTAAAACTGGACGCAATCACCCTCAAACAAAAACCAAAACACTCGAACGTCATTCTGGGTTTCATTTGGGTCACTGTCTGAATATTACATTCACTTCTGTCTTAATCTTTTTATCGCGGCAACTTCAGATTTAGAACTTATTGTCTCCCACTGATGATTTATCACCACCCAAATTATTTTGTTAAGTACTGAAGTCAGAGTATTTGTACTGGGAGTTTATTCTATTCCAAAACCGGTGCTGTTGGCTGCACGTGTTTGATAAACTTAAATGTTTTGGCCCGGGGCATCAGTCTTCTCAAATAGAAAGGGAGGGTAATTAATTAGATGTGTTCACCCTAAATCAGGTCCCTCTAATCTGCTGTTTATTAGGCAGCATGCCCGCTTCATAATGTCTGCTAATGAAAAAGCGTGTGTGTTGTTGTGTGTGTGTGTGTGTGTGTGTGTGTGTGTGTGTGTGTGTGTGTGTGTGTGTGTGTGTGTGTGTGTGTGTGTGTGTGTGTGTGTGTGTGTGTGTGTGTGTGTGTGTGGTAAATCATGGTTACTCAGCATTTAGAGTCTGTTTTCCTCCTTCCTCCACAGGCCACATTCCATCATCACTTGGGGTAATCCTCCGAACCATGGACAAGATTGTGTGGGCAAATGAGTTTGAGCGTAAGTAGCTGCAACATCCGTCTCTAACCTATTAAACCAAAGCACCTTTTCCTCTTGCTGATTTGGGCTCCGTCTCTCACGCACTCTCCTGTTTTTTTTTTTTTTTTTGTCTCCCCTAGCCATCGAGCTGACCTGCTTAATAGAGTCCATCTCAACAAACAACCCGAGGATTGAATGGAAAAAGATAAAAAACGGCGTCCCCAGTTACGTGTACTTTCAGAACAGAATAGCAGGTAAACCTCTCGGAAACTCTCTTTGTGAAAAACCCCACCAGCCAGTAGACCACAGCGTTTGAAAGTGCCGTCTCCGGACTGAGAGCTCAGCTGAATGAACAGTACCTTGAAAGAACTTGGCTGTGAATTCTGTTTTTGAACTGTGAAGTCACGCTATGTGTTTGAATGGGCAATTGTAAAGTGGGTTTTATGTGGGTTTTTTTTTTTTTCTTCTCTTCTCTCTAAAAGGGGACTTGGAGCACAGAGCTCAGCTCAGAGAGCCGGCCAACATTCTGATCTACAACACCACTCGATCAGACACCGCCGAGTACCGCTGCGAGGTGGCCGCCATCGACGATCAGAGGGACTTTGACGAGATACTTATTAGTCTGGCAGTGAGAGGTGAGCAGACGCTGTGTTGTGGTGCCACATCACTGACTTGCCTGTGACTGACTAAGATTTACTGCACACCTGTTTTTACATATGTTTAAGACAGACTCCACCTCAGAGATCTGAGATTCAGCTGCTTGTCTTTGTTTTTACGTCGACATTCTTAATTACTCTCTAACTGATGAATGAAAAGATCAATACTGCTGTCATATTTATCCCTCAAATATGAAGCAACAGCCAACGGTGGTCGTCGCTGTGTGGTTGCCAGAGTGGTTTAACAGCCAGCCCTGCAGCCTCTGAATTCACCCTCCAGTCTCAGGAAACACAACATTTCAGGAAAGACTCAAACCTTTGTTTATTTCTTGAAATAAATTATACAAATGGAGGGGAATACCTGGGGCCTGCGATGATGTTGCAAGTATTTAATTATTTAAAAAGAGGGCAGCAGTTAATGTGACTTTAAGTAGGAAGGGAAGGCCTGGGACACACCGCCCAGCCTGCATGCCGTGCGTGGCGGCTACCTCGCTGTACTGCTGCGGCTCATTCATGTGCCTGCAGGGGGGCTGCTACTGCCAGCCATATCTTTCAACATAGAGCTTTCCTTGGATGATGACCATCAGTAATCGAATGTTTGAGGTCCAACAAGTGAAGAGTTGTAACCCAAAAGCAGTAATGTGGTTTTAGTTCACCGTCGTAAAGAGCAAGACACAGACAGACAGACAGAGAGCACCTGGAAAATACTGCACTTCCCCTGTTAAATGACTGATATAATAAAAACTATTACATACTAATTGACATTGCTTTTGCTTGAAACGCATAATGCGTAAAAAAGCAAGGAAGATGCTGAACTCCAGGTGACACACTGCAGCAGTGAGCTCTAACTTGTTAACATGAGAACTAAAATTAAAATCAAAAGATGTTCTGTGACTGCAACGCACATGCAGGCAGCATGTCCCGATGGTAAACCTAAAGGTCTGCTGCACCTCAGGTTTGCCTCATCACGGTTAGTAGGAAACTTTTTACATAAGGAAGCCCAATGTTGCCAGGAGCAAACACTGCAGCAAACACTGCAGCAAACACTGCAGCAGACACTGGAGGAGACACTGGAGGAGACACTGCAGCAGCCACTGCAGCAGCCACGGGAGGAGACACTGGAGGAGACACTGCAGCAGCCACTGGAGGAGACACTGGAGGAGACACTGGAGGAGACACTGGAGGAGACACTGGAGCAGACACTGTCCTGCACACACAGAAACCCAGAAGATGGAGGTCCCGCAGTGTTCACTGGATGTTGCATAAACAGACCACACACATGACCACAGACAATCGGTGTCAGGTAGGTTTGATACAGGTCCATCCAGTTACAGTGATATCAGTCCTCCAACTCCAAACAAAAAAAGTAAAAAAAACCACATTTCCTTTTAAAGTCAGACTAATTTATGACAAAATGGAAAAATGTAAAGTTTCTGGAGAAACGCCACGTTATTGTCGCTGAAACAATACGTTTTGGTCCTTTAGAAGTAGTAACAGTAGTCGGATGTGTCCTTAACCTGCTGTAGATTGATGACTCTGTGTCTGTGTGCAGTGAAACCTGTCGTCCCACGGTGCAGCGTGCCGGAGGCCGTCACAGTCGGCACATCGACGGAGCTGCGATGTCTGGAGAACGAGGGCTTTCCCGCTCCTCAGTACCGCTGGTTCCACAACAGCGAGGAGCTTCCCCAGGATCCCAAAAACAACCCCAAGTTCGTCAACTCCTCCTACAGCATCAACGCCGACACCGGTGGCCTGGTAAGAAAGACGGAGGAATTTATAACTTCTTCACTTTGGATAGCTATCAGTCAATATTCATTATTACTAAATTATTAGAAATCAACATCCTCTCCTTGGCTGAATGTTCTGTTTGTGCATGGGAGTCTGTTGGTGTCAATCATGGTTTATGTTATGTAAATGTGAGCAGCTTAATCTGAATAAAACCTTAACCACCATATGACTAACAGCAGGATTAATCCCTGCGTATAAAGATAGCCAGCAAGGAGGCTTAACCAAAGAACTGACATATGAAAGGAGGATCATGTTGCAGGCAAAGCCAACGGACATGTTTACGGTTTGCCTTAAAGACAGTAACCAGGTCGAAGTTTGATACTGAGAAGAAATACATAAATATGATCAAATGTCACGACACGTCATAAGGTTTATTTACAGCCTGACTTTGGCATTTTGATGTCAATCCAGCTGCGTGTCACCGCTATGAAGATTTTTTTTTTTTTCAACATGTCTCTGCAGAAATTTCGAAGGGTGAGGAAGGAGGATGCGGGGGAGTACTACTGCCTGGCAAAGAATGACGCAGGACACGCACACTGCTCCCCGCAAAACATGGAAGTCTGTGAGTGACAACAAACAGAACAATGAAAGTGCTGGCTGCTCTGCTCTATGATCTGAATATGATTTTTCAGGGTGAAGTCCAGGACAAAAAAAGACACGTCCTTTGTTCCTCGAAGAATTCGGCTGCCGAACAAGCTCCGATCAGACAGTCGAGATTTCTTGAACGTCAAATCAAATCAAATCAAATTTATTGTCATTTCACCAAACATCTCAGTGCAAGACAGAATGAGAGAGCATTTCTGAGATTACAGTGCAGTAGTAATAATAAATAAGACTCATCACATAAAACATAAATACAGCACACTAGTCCTTGAGCCTGCAGACCTAAGATATAAGTAGAGCTTTTAAAAATAGTTGGAGTTCCAAATGCTTAACTACAATAAAAAAAAACAGGAGTTTTCAGCCATGAAATGGAACGAATGAGTCAAATGTAACAAATAGATTATTCAGGTGCAATGCAGTCTGCAAATCTGCAATTTATATGCAATTTAAGATGCTGATAGTTTGATTGTTCAGCAGATTGCTCAGAATGTGTGCTTTATGTCTTATTGATATCCCAAACGATGCCTTTTATGATGTTTTGATTGATTATGTGTTGTTGTGTGTGGTTATTGTTGTGAAAAGCAAATTCCCCCTTTGGGCAATGAAGGTTTCATTCATTCATACAGATATACATTGTTTTCTCTGCACAAAATCCCTGTTTCATAATATAGTATGTTTAAGATGTCAAAATGAATGACTGTTTTCCATCCGTGATAATCAATCAATCAATCAATCCAACTTTATTTATGAAGCACTTTTCGTACATTTTGGTACAGTTCAAGAGTGCGTTACAGATGATTGACAGGCCAATAATAAGACTGTGTACCAGAAAAATAAAATAAATTTGGGAACAAATTCAAAACACGATTAAAAGGGAAATAAGATGATTTATAAACCACTTTGAGACAATACACGCAAGACAATAGAGATAAAAGAAATGTAGAAGATAGATTAAAAGGTAAAACGACAATAAGACGTTAAATAGAGTGAGATAAGAACTAGAAACTAAAAACGAGTACAGAAATAACAACAATGCATTAAAAAGATAAAAGTTATAGTTAATCAGAAGCTCGGATAAAACGATGGAATATGGAATAGGTAAGAGGAATTAAAAGTATGTAAGAGCAGCTAAACGGATGATAATTGGTAGGAAAGTGTGGAGGACATGCATAAAGAAAAGCAAATAGATAAAAAGACACTTATAAGAGAAGTTATAATAAAATTAAGATATGTCTAAAATCCATTAAAAGCAAGGCCGAAGAGGAGGGGTTTTTAATTTAAGTTTAAAAAGTTCGACACTTTCGGCATCTCTGATGAAAAGATATCAGAGAAAGTGTATTTATATGAAGCTGTCTGACTTTTGATTACTGAATATAAAATCCTTCTCCTGACACGAACTGAGCTGTTAATCAAGTTAGGATTTCAGCACCATAAAGACTAAACGTAAACACAATATACAAAAGCTCAAATGTTAACGTTCTACTGCCGGAAGTCACAGCATAGATATGTTTCAGGCAACCGACCCGTGTTCGGGTTTCCTCTTTGTGTCCCCTCGCAGACGACGTCGACGTCCTCGGGATCACCCTCAAGTCGTTTGGCGCCGGCGTCATCATCTTCTGTTTGACTGCTTGGACCTATCACTGCTTCAGACACGGATGCTTCCACAAGAAAAGTCACAATGAACCTGAGTGAGTAAAACCTGCAGCTACGAAGGAGGTCAGAGGGATCCTTCATTCTGTGTGTTATATTTTTGTCTTTCTTCTTGTTTATTTCAGCTACAACTGGCCAGCACAGACTAATGCTGTTGACTACGGTGATGCAGATGAGGTAAACAAAACTGCAAAGCACACATATCATTTATTGCCTGAATTACCGTAAACAGTGGCGGCTGGTGATGCAATCAAACTGAAGCCGGATTTCAGATAAGCCAAAAAAAAGAAAATGTGAAAACAACACAACACACTAATGTTGCCTAAACACTAGCCAGAGGCACTTCTTGAAATAACATAAATTTGACCCTCTTCTCCTTCTGGCCTCCCAATTTCTCAAAGACTTTCTGGTTAAAGTCAGTCATCTCAGTCAACATCTTCTTTTCCACTGACAGCATGGCCAGTGTGTCCCAGTCGGTGTAGACTGTGTGTAGCTCCCCCGATGTGTGCACACAGCTAGTGTCTGTTAGAAGCCTTCATCAGCATTTACTCCGATGATACTCGTACTCGTCAAAACCTACACTATCCGTACCGGATACTCGGTTCAGCTGAGTACTCGTCTCATCGTTGTCGTTCCACTGCCGGTCAGATAGAAAGAAGCAGGAGTCACCGTGTGATTACGTCATGGCGGATGTGAGGCAAACCTGAAAGACGCCATCGAAAGTTATCCAATCACATTAGATAAAGAAACGTAAAACAATACCGATTCGCTGCCAGTTAAAGAGGGAGGGCCTGAAACAACCAATGGAAGAGCATCCTCAGGTTCTGTGGTTGACAGACGTTGAATGACTTCATTAACTGTCTTTTGTAGATGTATTTATACACAGAAATGAACGAAATACAATTTGCAAACAGTTTTTATTAACTGCTCACAGACAGACTACCAGGTGCATTTTACCAGCAAACTATTATTATATAATTAATTTATGTTTCACATGTTGAAGTAGTATTTTTTTTCTCTCACCGTTGGAGGGGGCGGGGCCCCAAATTTACAAACCGCCACTGACTATAAACAAAATAAAGGTTCTTTGAACTCATTTTCTACATCCTGTTTCTCACAGGGTCATTTCCGCCACAAGTCTTCATTCATCATTTGACAGCTGACACGGAGGAGAAGACAAAAACAAGCACCGTCAAGGTTATCAAGCAACAATGACGCACCAGTTGGGAAAGTTTGAGGTGTAACATGGCACATTACTCTTGATGCACATCAAAATTAAAATCAACCAACTTGCCAAAGTAATTTTAACATCTTGTGGCACTGTTTTCGGTCACAGAATTTAATAAAAAAATTTCTCTAAAGATTGGTTTTTGTTCTTACACCTTATTTATTAATTATTTTTTTTACTCATTTTCCAGCAAAATTTTATTCTACAGTAAAAACCATTTCAAATCTGTGTAATTTGATATTTGGCCCACAACATGTGTGTCATCACAACAGAAACTGTAAGCTACATTCCTTCACGGTTTTTTGGATGAATCCTCTTTTATAACTCCTGAATTTTTTACAGTGTACACTGAAATTATTTTACAAAACTCCTCCACTTTATCTTCGTTCATAAGATAACATGTTCTTGGTTTGTTTCACATGCAGAGGAGTCGACACTTGTTTTTGTATATACTGTAGTTATACAGGCAATAAGTAGCCGACTGCAAAAGGCTGATCAGCTCAGATTCATAAGGCACAATTTATCAGCCTTTTATTATATTTAAAGTACAGACGATAACAAATATGTACAAGATTAAACCTTGAATTTGAATATCATATATCCCACTATGCTGCAGAGTCAAAATGTACTATAAAGGTGGTGAAGTATGATTTTTTAGAGTGCTGTTTCTGTTTATAAGTGACCTTTTGTGCTTTACTAATTATTTTATGAGTATTGGACATATTGTCCAGTTTTGGACTCCGTGTTAAATGTACATACTTGCATACATTTTTCGATCTCTTCATTTTAACGCGTGGCACTCCATACCTTATTGTAAATACTGCAATAAACGGTTTGTTCGGAATAAATTCACAGTATTCACTGTTTGGTGTGTATCTGCAGTGTTGAGCCTGTCTGTAACAACAGTGTGTCATTTCAGACATTAGTGTCAATGATTTGTGTAACAACTCAGGAACTGTTGTAAACTGTCCACTGTTCATTTGATATTAATGCTCTATGTTCATGTTATTTTGTTACTATTAAATACATTTGAACTGTACTTGTTTTTGGGACCGAAATGTTTTGTTGTGAGAATGTATGCGTAAAATAATTTTTAGAATAATTAACTGTACCGAGGGAAATAATAGTGAAAACATTCATTTATAAAAACATAATGAGGTTTCTCTGCAGTGAAGGAAAAACGACACAAAAACTTTTCAACCAAATCTCGATGTCGACAATTTTTTAAAGACAGGCTTCTCTCTTGATGTAAAGAAGGCCAGGTTTAACACATTTTTGCACAGTTATTGCAGCCTGAAGCATTTTGTTAAAAACACGTCTCACTTTATGGTGAAATAATTATTTAGACACTTGTATAGTAAAGATACTACATTAGAAAGTCATGCTTTCAAAAGTGCACTGCAGTAAAACACACGTATAACCAGAACAATTGACCTATATGTATCAGTAAATGTCAGCAGCATTTTAATGTTCATATTAATGTACAGAAAGATATTTAATATCACTGCAGACCCCCTTGAAAACATGTATATCTACTATCCAAAGAATGTCTGCGGCTATTTTGGTCACATTTGAATGAATATTTGTGGACGGTGGAGTTATAGATTGCAGTGAGCCAAAGATTTGTCACAATGCTAATAAATTCCTGGGAAGATTGGTGGTGCAGTGGTTAGCACTGTTGCCTTTCAGTTGGAGGATAAAGCCCCTCCTTTCCATGACTTTTTTTTTTCATAAATATGTACATAATTTATGTATATAGCATGTTGTCCAAATTATGAAGAAAAAAAAAAAAGTCATACTTTAACAAAAAGTGACCCAAAAGTCATTTTTGGTGTGGCGCACATGTCCACCGAACTTCGTGCATGTCGGTAAATGTAGCTGCCGGGGCATCTCTTTAGGGGGCGCTAGCGAGACATTTGGCCACGCCCACTCGCGACTCCACTAAAATACGCAATTTGTCGCCGGGAGAGACGCGTGTACCAACTTTCAGGAGTTTTTGAGTATGTTAAAGCCGCTAAAAATGCAGTTGTTTACGGAGAATAATAATAATAATAATAATAATAATAATCGCGTGAATAACAACAGGGCTTTCGTTTTTAAAATTATTATTTTTTAAATTTATTAATATCAAATTATATAATGTTTATATAAAATAATATAATTATATATAATTTTTTATAAATAAAAAAAATAAAATGATATTTATTAATATCATTTTCGGGTGCCCTAAAAAAAAAATAGTTGTGTCGCTTTCCACTGAAAAAGCACTTTACGTCCGGTTTTATTTTGAAAATCGTCACCCGGAAGCAGTTACGTTAACGCAGGTAGCGAAAGCTAACGGTTTACATCCCGGTCGCTTGACCAACATTCGCCGTTTTCTCGAACAAACATGTAATATATATTTACGCAGCGAGGGTTGTGTCCGCTGCTGACTGATTGTTCATCGGTCACGTTTAAGGTCAACGGAGGGACACGGAGACACGGCCGATCAGCTGACGGGACATATTATTGTGCGTTTTCGCGGTTGCCATCGTAATGCTAGTCCGCGCGGGTATGGACGCGAAGCTAATGTGGAGTTTTCTGTGAAATATCTCCACATTTTTACTCGCGAACCGAGCTTAATGTGTGTTTGTTTTCTACTTAGAAACAGCAGCGGGGTTTGTTGTGTTGTTGTTGTTGTTGTTGTTGTTGTGGTGGATTAGTTCGCTGACAAGTCGGGAGTAACGCGAAGGTAAAGGGGTTTAGCGCACACGCAGCGTTAATCATGAGTTTCTTCAGTTTCGGACAAAGTGCAGAAATCGATGTGGTCTTGAATGACGCCGAAACGAGGAAGAAGGTCGAACACAAGACGGAAGATGGAAAGAAAGACAAGTACTTTCTTTTCTACGACGGTGAGACCGTCAGCGGGAAAGTGAACGTGACGCTGAAGAACCCCGGCAAGAGGCTGGAGCACCAGGGCGTCAAGATTGAATTTGTCGGCCAAATAGGTAAAATTAATCTGGTAACAGCTGAATATACGCAAATCCAAAATGTTTTATCTGAACAACCATACAAAACATGGGGGAAAGGGCAGATCAAGTCAAAAAGTACTGGTGTGTGTGTGTGTGTGCAACAGGGGCGTTTCTAGGATGTTTCTAGATAAGGGGGCCACGGGGTGATTTCACACCTACTTGCATCGTAAACACTTAATTGGGTGGTTTTTTTTTTTTTTTTTTTTTTTCTAGCTTCACGTCATGTTGTTATCACCTACGTGGGCTGAGGCTAGCCGTAGGCTACTTATTTTTAGGACATTACTAACAGGCACTTATTTTCAGAAAATACGAAAATTTGATGTTTTTTTTTGTTTTTAAAAGTGGACGTAGCTTCTGGGTCCATCTGATAACAATCCCATTATTAATTAGGCCCACAAAAGCAGCGGTATGTTTTGGGGTGTGTCTGTTTGATTGACAGGTTTGTGGTGGAGTCTGGTTTTGGTAGTAGGTGGGCGGGTGTAGTGTACTCGGGTTCCCAATCAGATCAGTCAGATCCAGCGCTCTGCTCCCCAGCTCATCCAAATATGGTCACTTCTGGCTCCAAAATAGCGAGATGGCGACGGACCAAAGGCCGAACTTGAGGCTTTAAAACAGCAGTTCACAAACTGACGGATGATGTCACAGTCGGTTGCTGCTCAGTCAGACCCAAATTACAGCTCATTAGTTTTGTCAAATTCCTGTAATTGATCCGAAAGTCCAAATCATCGAGGAAGTGTTTTCCCGCTGCAGACGGATTGAACGATGGTTTATTTTTATCCGAACTCAGAAAATAACTTTTCGTCTGACCAAACTTTGGTCCTTTAGACTGTGGACTGTGGTCCAAGGCTTGTTTCACATCTGATATTTTGGATCACATATAAGAGTATATAAGTATGTAAAAGAGAATTCAGAACTTGTGCTTCAAGTTAAAGTTAATGCCTGGTGCACATTAGAGGATTCTCAAATCTTAACTGGGGAGACCACAGATAGAGACAGATTTAACCGACTTAATTTTTCAATCATAAAAACGCACAAACCAGACGATTCATAATAGTAGTGGAATCAGTGATGAACAAAGTTATTTGACCTGTTTGCTAAATATTCTTTATTATTAAACCAACACCTGTCACTGTCTCTTTATTTGATCTGTAGATATTTATATTTGTTGATTTTACTGCAGTTATGCTTTCAGGGGAAAGTTTGTTCCTACTGTCAAAGAAAACTTAGGTAACCCTCTCCCACTAATAATTTAATACAGTTCTGTTAAAAGTTCTGCTTTTCCTCTAAAGTAAGTGAAATTTATTTGATACAATTCCAAGATTTCCCAACACACACACACACACACACACACAGTTACTGTTTCATTCAAATTAATTTTTAATCCCTTTTGTCACATTTGAAACAGAATGCCCAGTTTTATTAAAAATCAAATGTGTAAAACATCGTTGACGAGCAGCAGTCATGACACCGATGAACAGCCTCCAGACTTCGACTTGAAAATGTATATTCATCATTTAAATCAAACAGATGTTTTTGTTAGTTAAGGAGAAAACGGCATATTTCTTTTAATTTATCTCTTAACGTGTGTTTTTCTAGAGCTGTATTATGACAGAGGAAACCATCACGAGTTTGTGTCTCTGGTGAAAGATCTTGCGAGACCCGGCGAAATAACTCAGTCGCAGACCTTTGACTTTGAGTTCACTCATGTTGAGAAACCTTACGAGTCGTACACAGGCCAGAATGTCAAGCTACGGTGAGTTCGTTCATTCACTTTTTTAAGAATTTTTTTTATAGGCAGTGAAATGTGTGACTGTAAGTGTCACTCTTTAACCTGCCCGTCATGCGGTTACACTTCAACCGAGCATTTCCACCCTTCGTGTTGCCTACATCTCACTGCAGTATGTGTACTTGGTGGAAAGAACGCCTTTGTCAAGTCTGTGTTTGTTCCATTTTCAGATATTTCCTTCGTGCCACGGTGATCAGAAGACTAAATGACCTCAGTAAAGAGCTGGACATTGTTGTCCACACACTGAGCACCTACCCTGAACTCAACTCCTCCATCAAGATGGAAGTTGGAATTGAGGACTGTCTCCACATTGAGTTTGAGTACAACAAATCCAAGTAAGACTTTTAGGGATGCAACAAACCATTTTTTTTTTTTTTAATTATTCACTTTTTATTAAGTTGATTATTTTAGAGTATATAATGTTAGATAATAGTAAAAAATGTCCACAGTGGAGTTTCCAGTTAGTTATACCTGACGAATCGAAAAACTGTCTAAAACAAAAAGTAATTGTGTGAAGGACATGATCTTCTGCAGACAAAAAGAAAAAAAACAGTTTTTTGCTTTTGTTTAATACGTAATTTTAAGTTGGTAAATTAAAGAAACTCAAAACTGTTGTTTTTAGCCTGATTAAAGAAATAATTAACTAATCTTTCCAGCTTTTAAGACTTGGCATTATTATTTTATTTATTGTATTTTTTAAAGTAAACACACAAGTTATAATGTTTATTTTACGCACTTAATTTGAAGACAGGAAATCAGTGGATTAAAATATAAATGAACCACATCCAGGCAATAAATCAAATTAAAATCCAACAAATCTCCGGAATTTTGCAAAATTCCCACGACTTCTGTCAATTATGGTCCTCAACAGAAGCTCTGCTGAAGGCTTTACAGCATAAAGTCGATCTAAAACAAAATCTGCTTCATCAACAAAAATAACTTCCTCATTTATAGTCAGCAAGGCTCGTCTGTTTTATTCACAAAACAGTCACTGACTTTTTGTTTTGGGATGTTAAATCTTTGTAACTTTGAGCCAATGGTTACACTAGACAACCACAAAGAAACAAGGAAACATGGTGTCACAAAGGAAAATAATTTCCTGTTGATGAATTAATTAATTAATCAGTTACGTAACTGTTCAACGGCAAAGTGTCCAGTCACTGCAGAAACCATCAAAGAAACAAAGCTCTCATTTTTTATTATTTATTTTTTTTACGTTTGTTGTCCTCTGTTTTCTCACAGGTACCATCTGAAAGACGTAATTGTGGGGAAAATTTACTTCCTGCTGGTGAGGATTAAGATAAAGCACATGGAGATCGACATCATCAAACGTGAGACAACGGGCACCGGGCCGAGTGTTTACCATGAAAATGACACTATTGCCAAGTACGAGATCATGGACGGCGCTCCGGTCAGAGGTAAACGTCACTTATTCATGATATCATAAAGCACATCCTTACCCAGCCAAAATATGTATCGTCAAACCTCTAAGAATACAACATTTGATATCTAAGGAGAGTCCATTCCCATCCGATTATTCCTGGCTGGCTATGACCTGACTCCCACCATGCGAGACATCAACAAGAAGTTCTCTGTGCGCTACTACCTGAACCTGGTGCTGATTGATGAGGAGGAGAGACGCTACTTCAAACAGCAGGTGGGCTACAGATAACAGATTAAAAAGTCCGACTGACTCGAGTTTAATATGTGCAGTTGAAACCTGAGTACGCAGGCTGGTGTAATACTCCTGGCGTGGTTTTGACCATGTTTTCTAAGACGACGCATGGAGTAGATCCACGATAGGACAAAATACAGTAAAGCTGTGAGACAAATATCAGCCTGGTCCCAATTCTATGCTACATGCTAATTTGGAGTTTGCAGTTTGGACATAAAAATGGACGTAGTCTTCTGGGCTAAAAAGTGAAGCCAAAGCAGATGTGTCTTAAAGTGTAATACCACTGAGGGCCACTAGGGGCTGGCTGCAATAGACTCTCATTCAAAGAGTCAACTTCTCATGAAATACAAAGTTAATTGTCCTGATTGACAGGCCTGGGGTGCAGTCAGGTTTCTGCTACAGGTGGGCGGGGCATAGCCTTCTCGGTAAGATCCACCCCTCGTTCCTCCCCTGCTCGTCCAAATATGGTCACTTCTGGCCCCCAAAAAACAAAATGCCAGACTGGAAACTTCAAAACATCAGTTCACAAACCAGTGGGGGACATCAGGGTGGGTCACCAATTGCATTTGACTATTGAGCAGTAAATAATCAAAATAAATGCAGGATAAGATCTAAGATACAGGAAAAAAAAAACAGTATGAAATACTTTGGGAAGACATTTAGCTTTCTCTTGAAGTTTAATTGGCAGTGAAGTAAAGGTTTAACTTCATGTTACCATAAAATGGTGAAATATATTTTTTGAGAGGGTGTGAACTACAATTACTCAATTATTGGATTGCAATTGGAAAATTAACCCTCAACAGTCCTTTATGAAGTTATTTGCCAACTAAAAATACCAAACTAAAAAATCACTCTGGGGATTTTTCTATTCTGGATTACACTCGCGTCACCTTTCAAAAATATTTGCATATTTATGTGTTGGTCCGCTCCAGTTTTAACACGCTTGCCAGTTTGGGTAAACACACTGCAGACACAGAGCGGAGAGACAATGTGTTCATTACTCATTTAGAAAGACCAATCTCCAACAGCACCCAACTGCCGGTCGCGAGCACACGTGCACCTCGGCCCGGCGGGACTGCCGAAGCTGTGGCCGCTACATTATGTGCCTGTTGTTGGGACTTTGGCTGCTGCGGTTGAATTCGGTGCCGCGGATGTCCAGCTGTCAGTAATCGAATCTGCGTTGCCAACATACAGCAGGAGTTCAGGAATACAGCAGCTTCAGCACGAGGCTCAACCGTCGCTGCACACACAGAGCCGCCGCACGCAGTCAGTGTTACGAGCACTCGTGTGGACGGACGCGGACACAATCGCAGTGACAGCTGTGTCATCCCAAGGCTGCGGTCAGAGCCGGAGCTGCAGCCTGTCTCGGCAGCAGTCAGCCAGAGAGCTGGTGACCCAGCTCCTCTAGTTTTTATTTAGGAATGCAGGAGTGCACGCAGGGCTGTCACAGTCATGACATTTTAAACATGGATTCATTCTCGTACCAAAAAAAAAAAAAAAAAAAAAAAAAATGGGGATTAATGATTTGATTCTCTTTTTCGGGTTCATTTTACTTCGACAAATCACCGTGACGTTCTTGAGATCTCCTTTTTTCCTGGCTTGAAATCAAACACGGTGCTTCTACAGTGTTTGTCTTTGAAACTAAATCCATCAATGCGGTTGGGTAAATATTAAAAAGTTAAGCGCCTTGTGGTAAACAGTTGGTTTAACGTGCCATTAAATCAAAGCAGATGAAGGATGACGTTATTAAAAGAGCACCAGTCAAACCTCAAATGGTGGAAAGTGACATGGAAACAGTGAAGGAACTATTACATCTCTATTAGATTTATCCTGCTGGTATTACACAGATGAATAAAAATGATTCAAAACATTATCCAAAATGACTGCAGTCGGTTCAAATAATCGCGATCTGGCGATCGTGTAATAATTGTGACGGGTCTCGGTACATGTTTCTGCCTGACAGACACAGCAGAGGGTGCACTGACTCTCACTGTAGTCAGAACTCCTGTGTCATCATAACACAGCTCTGCCTCTACGGCTCAGAGGAAGTGCAAACTTTACTGTCAAGTAACACAAAAATAGTCCAAAAGTAAAATCCCACAGAGACTCTGTTGGTTAACAATTTGCTTCTGTTCTGTCGTTTGACCATTTTTAAACAATTGTGAAGATGTGTCCCTGGACTGCGGGTGTGGCATATTGGATCCGTCACAATAATCACATTTTTAATATGATTAAAAAAAAAAAGGTTAGGTAGGACACGACAGTCGTGGCTAAACGCCGCTCCAAGGCGGGGAGGTTAGTTTCAACATAATAGTGACTTCAGTAATGCGGGAGTGGTTTGGCGACAGAAGATCAGATGATCAACAAACCACAGCGATGTGTTAAGTTTTTACTGAACATTCGACGGCAAACCGTCCCGTTTATGCCGGCATATAAAACTATAACACTTAATTATTCTGCAATTTCTGTCCTTTTGAATGAATAATATAATATTTTTCTGTATTTGTCGTATCTTAAATGATAGGAATAATATATGGACAAAAGATCACAATAACAATAATTCCGTGACCGCAGATTGTATGATTTTCTCGTCCGTCTCCCCCCCCCCCATCCCACCCTCCTCCCCTCCACCCGCGCTCCAGGAGATCACACTGTGGAGGAAAGGCGACGTGGTGAGGAAGAGCATGTCCCACCAGGCCGCCATCGCCTCTCAGAGGTTCGAGGGCTCTGCGGCTTCGGAGAGCGCCCTGGAGCAGGCGGCGAGGGAGGAGAGCGGATAGAGCAGCCGCCGCCGCCGCCGCCGCCTTCCTCCCACGAGGCTCGCCGGCGTCTGCGCTTGGAGGGGGTCGGTGGGGGGTCGGGAGGGGCTGAGGTACCCGTCAAACTGTGCAACATCTGGCCGAGGCAGCTGTGTTAATGTGCAGCCGCTGCTGATGAAGGGAGGAAGAAGGGAGACGGACGTACGGTGAAACTGTACGAGAACAATGAAACAGTTTGCATGAGGCATTCAAAGTGGCTGCAGGCTGCTGGTCTTTGTCCCTTCCTTCGTTCATGCATTTTGTTTTTCTTTACGGGAATCAAACTAGTCATGTCGCGGTCTCCGCTCGGTGAGATCAAGTGAAACTCAAAAACATTTTTACGCCTTCAGTTCGTTACATTCTAACGCTTTTGGGATAAATTGATTTCTAACCTCGTAATTTTGCAAGTGAACTGTCACGAAAGTTTGTTTCCCACATTCCACGTTTAATAAACGCATTCCTAACATCGTTACAAGGTGGAGAAATCCCAGATAACTTTGCACTGCTTTATCTTGCTCAACACATTTTTCTCTCTTTGTTCGTGTGTGTGTGTGTGTGTGTGTGTGTGTGTGTGTGTGTGTGTGTGTGTGTGTGTGTGTGTTTGCACAAAAAAAATGGTGGAAACTGGAATCTCTTGCTGCTACGTGAGCGAGAGGGCTAAAGTATTATCCCACGGTTTGTTTTGTTTGTTTTCAATCTGTAAATAAGACCAGTTAAAACCTGTTAAACCCTTCCAGCTCATGTACGTTTGATTATCCAGTACACGGCGCTCTAAAGTGACCCCTCATGTGCGTATGCTTCACCTCAGCGTTCCAGTGGTGTTAGGAAAGAGTGTCCAAGTGTTTGTATTAAGGTCTGATAGTAGGAAGTCTGCTGTATCCTCTTCGTTAGAGACTTGAAAGTTGTGCCTACGTGTATCAAGCAAATGAAATCCTCCTGCCTCTAACATGATTTTAGTCTTTTAACCAGAGAAAAGTTACAAGTATCTATCTTTTGCAAACTGCTAATCAATAACTCTCCCTTGTCCCCAAATTGTTGAATAAATTGATGCCAAATGGAAAAAAAAAACAAAAAAAACCTCTCAGCGGGTTTTGTGTTGCAGTCGTGAGTGTTGACAATCTGACATGTTAAGCCTGAACACACTTGAAGAAGCACTTCTATTCAGATGATGTCGTTAGTATTTTTCTACACTCGTCGGTATGTGTGGATCGTTAGTGTCAAAATTGGTCAACAGAAAAATCAATTGTATCAGAAAACCCTCCAAAATGTAATGTTCTCTTTAAATGTGAATAATCAGGGGTGGGAGTCACCAGAGGCGCCACAATAACATATGGCAAAACCCAAATTACAATATTATTGGGATTTTTAAATGTAAAATTAAACGGCCGTCATGTTTCCATTGATTCATCATCAACGGGCTGCATTCGACCCAATAATGGAAATTTCGCAGAGAATGTGAAGTTATTTATCGTTAAACTCGCGTCGAGTCTTGAAACGAATCGTCTCTAAAACAACATTACACACTTCAGTTTTTTTTTACAGTTTTAAGATCATCTATGAAGTTTTCCGACAAAAAAGAAGCTCAGATAAAAATCAGTGATAATTTCACACACAAAAAAAACCCTTTAATATTATTAACACATAAGATTGCCACAGTTAAATTTGACATAACCTCTGAACTGACTTAAGTGGCTCTTTGATGACCTCCCTGCATCAAGATCCTCACAGCGGCTCTTCGTCCTCCAGACTCAGGATGAAGTCGAACTCCTCTGCAGAGGAAGAAGAACAGAGTTCACGGTTCGGGACATCAGAATGAAACGGAGCGACGGACTCGTTCTGCGCCGGTCTTTACGTACCGGACGTGAGCGGCTGGACGGAGAGCCGGGCCCTCGTGAAAAGCGCCGAGTCCCTCAGAGGCCCTCCGTCAGCGCGGTGCTGCAGGTGGAGCTTTTTGAGCTCCGACAGCGGAAGAAAACGCTTCATCATCCTTTGATACTGGACATCCACCTGAGAGAGAGAGAAAGAAACAACAGTTCAGCCTCCGAACTTCGTCTCTTCCAGCGGCTGAACTTCACCGTGTGTGTGTGTGTGTGTGTGTGTGTGTTTCACCATGCTCCACTTGGGGTTGTCCGGTTTGCTGCTTGCGTCGTAGTGAACGTCTTTCTTGTCGAACTGAGTGTGGTCCACGTAGGCTTCCTTCACGATCTGGGAAAATGAATCCGGCTGAACGTGTGGTCTGTCTGGAGATGTATTTAAAAGGAGAGAAGAGGCACTCACTTTCACGACTCCCGCTATCCCCGGCTCCTTGCAGTTGCTGTGGTAGAAGAAAGCCAGCTGCCCTTCTTTCATCTGCCTCATGAAGTTTCGAGCCTGCAGGTGACGGAACACAACAGAAACAAATTCATCGTGTTGGCGAGAACAAGACAAGAAAGAGCTTTTTCAAGGGAGGCATTGCGTTGCAGTCTCACTTTAAACCGGAGGTCTCCAAGCGGTAGCTTGCGAACTACTTTCTTCTGAGGTTTCTGAGTGGATCGTGGAAGGTTCGAACAATCTGCAGCGCTTCCCGCACATTGACTTACTTGGGCGGGACGCGCAGGTGTAGTCAGCGATCCACTTCAGCATTTTTTTTTTTTTTTTTTTTTTAACTATTTCTTTTTGAACCTGTCCGAGAGAACGACGCTACCAACGCGATGGATTAACGAGTGGACATATATATATATTTATTATATTAAAATGCTTTTTTTTGTGGCACTTTTCAAACCAATTTGGCGACACAAGAGTTGTGTGCACTACAGTAGCCCCCCCCAATTTAAATGTAAAGAAATGCATATAAGAATAAAAAAATCACGCACATGCTGTTGAATTGAAGCTGTTGTGATACAACATGTGTTTGTTTCAGTTTTGTGTCTCTACCTGATAGTTGCGGACGCCGTCCCAGCAGTCGGTCTGGTCGGGCAGAGCCTTCAGATCCTCGATGCCAAACTGCAGAACGGACCAGGAGCGTCAAGACAACAGCGGCCGACTCACATTTCACAGATCTGCTGCTCCGTACCTTCATGTCGACGCCGGTCTCCAAGCGGCTCTCGGGCTCCGACTTCATCAGCCAGTGGCAGAACTGTGGAGGCGACGCCGAGCTCTCCTCGGGGGCTGCAGCTTTCCTCTTCACGGTAACCGAGGAGACCGTTTCCCCGCCGCCGTCTTTGTCTGTGTTGTTGTTGTTGTCGTCGTCGAGGCGCTCATTAGAAAATAACATCAGACAGAGAAGTGTGACTTGTGTGATTTCTTTTGGCTCACCTGCAGCTCTTTTGCTGACTCTGGCCTTTTTCTTTGGTGACATCTTTCACACTCTGTTAAAGAAGCAAAACAAGTCGTGGTGACTTCACGTTACAAACAGGGACCTTTCTGTCAATTGTGTTATGATTGAGAATCGCTTTTTCGTTTATATATTTCTGGAGATTTGTTTACATTACCACCAGCGGAATAAAAATTAAAATGGAAATTCAGGCGGTCTCAGTGTCTTCTGTCTCTTCATGTTAATCACAGACTGTCTCTCATTACGCTGAACTCATTGCTTGGTGGGGTTTAGGACTCCCTGTCCTTTATGCCCTTAATGCCTCTGATTGTATGTTTGAGGTCGTCGACCTGCTGCAGGATAAATCAGAGACCGTCCAGATGCCTCCCTGATGGTATCGCACCAACTGGGACATCTTCGGTGCCTGAAATGTTTGCACAGTACTTTATATCGACACAGTCATGTGATATGACATTCACTGTGAAACAGAACTGGATATTTGCTGCAATTAAAGCACTCTTTTAACGATGAGGATTTCTGCATCGGAGAATATTTTCTCTATTAATTGATTATTTTGTCTATTAAATGTAGTTGTCCTAGGAACAGAAATAAGAGATTGAAAACCCTAAACTGTAATTTTATCAGCCACATTGATCAAGCTAAAAACCAATACAACTGCCCTGCAGTAAAAATCGGTGTATCTGAAGGTTATAATCTGTAGTTGTTTGTTTGTTTGTTTGTTTGTTTGTTTTTGGGGGGGGGGACTGGAGTTTACTGAGAAGTGTTACTGATATTTTGTCCAGGTCATTTACATCAATGATGTCAGATTAAATGTCCAGAATGAGATAAAACAGGACATTTTAACATTTAATAAACTATCAAACTGAGTTAAAATCTAAGCTCCCGAGAGTCTTACCTTCAGCTTGGTGGCGGCCGGTCCCTCAAAACCCCGCGAAAAGAACACACCGCGTGATGTCAACAAAGTTATCGGCGCGCTTGATTTAAGTACCGGCGACCGCCGTCTGCCAACAGTTACCTAACAGTTCCTTATGAAGACTCCATTGGCCGCTGCCGTTCAGTGCAGCGAGCGCCTTACGCTGGTACGAGGTTGCCTAGCAACGCACAGGATTACAGTACTGGGATAAATTAATCAAATTCAACACGTTTGGTTTAAAATGTTGTAAAATACTTTTTCCCTCCGCTGTTTTATTCCCTTTGGAATTTCCTTATGTAGAAAAAGAGACACGAACGTCGGACATATTCTACTTTTCATTGGCTGAGGCGCTAACAACAAACAAAAAAAAAACTCCAATACCCAGCAGCCTCCGCGGCTGAGTGACGTAACTCGCCAACTGTGGAGGTAAACATGGCGGCTGTCGGACCTCTGGCGAGAGTCGCCCGGCTGGGCCCGAACATCTGCCGGAGCCGCCGTTTAATAGTGAACAGAAGCTCGCAGAGACGAGGAATAGCTTCAAGCATCGACCGTAAGTCCCGGAAAACACAAGCGTGAGCGCCAATGTACGTGACAAGAGTGTTGTTTTAGCTGAGAAAATATGAAACGGCGCCTCATTTTAACTTGACTTCTAACAGCTCTGCGGCACCCAAACCAACAACAACAACAACAACAAAAGACTTATCGGTAAAACAAGATAAAATACATTTAAAATGCCCTTTAATATGAGTTCTTCGTCAGCGAGCTGTCATTGGATGGTTTTGGTTCCCTGGTCCTCCAGTAGAGAGGCAGGGGAGGAAACACACCCCTCCTTAACACCGCCCCTCTCCTCAGGAAGGATGTTTGATTTGTGACATCTAAACTAATTTGATTATTATTTTTTTTTTTTTTTTGGCTACTCTCTGTTTTAATAGTCTGCAAGTTCTCTTTATACGTGTTACAGATAGCATCCAGCTGTGTGTGTTGTTTATTTTGTGCACCCAGATGCTTGTATTTTACAGGCAACTTTAAATGCTCCTTATTATCTTATTTCTGCATCTGTTTGTCTCTGCAAAGCACTTCGAGTTGTCTTGTGTCTGATTGGTGCGACACAAAAACAACGTAATCTGTATCCGACTGCTGTTCAGAAATAGGTTCATCGGCTTTAACTACTTTTATATCCAGAGACAGCAGATCAATCCGAGAGGTCAACCACTGGTTGTTGTTTTTTTTTGTTTTTTTTAATCTCTAACAATATGTGGTAGATTAAAAGTAATCTTCTTCTTTTATCGATTGTGTCAAACCTTCATCTGAAAAGTAAATAAGTTGTCAGATATATGTAGTGGAGCAGAAAGTACAATATGTCCCTCTGAAAGTGGAAGTAGCATCAAATATAAATACTCAAGTACAAGTACCTTAAAGCTGTAGTTAAACACAGTCCTTCGGTAGATGCGCTTATTTACCGTCCACCACTGGACAGATTGCATTTACTTTACCTTGTGCTTTATGCGGCGTCGTTCACTCTGTATACCCTCCCTGTCCTCTGCTCTGTGTCCACAGCTGCTCACGGACTCACAGATGAACAGAAGGAGTTTCAGAAAGTGGCCTTCGACTTCGCAGCCAATGAAATGGCTCCTCACATGGCAGAGTGGGACCAAAAGGTACGTTTCAAAGAGGCATACGGGATTGTTATTCATAAAATGTGAAGGCAGCGCAGGTAGGGCTTTATAATCCGTTGTTTTTCTTAATTAATCACTCGGTCAGTGAGACTGTTCCTTGTCGGGCGTCCTTTGGGACAGAGTGACCATGCAGAGCATCTGTAGAAGATCCAGTGTCCGAGATACTTTATTAACTCCTCAAAGGGAAATTGTTTAAACAATTCTAAGCCAGTTTGCTTCACAGTGAAAGGTGTTTTTCAGGCTCATTGTTCTGTGCAGGGTGATACATTTCAAGACCTCGCTGCACATTAATACCGACTTTTCCAGCAGTTAACACTCATGTCGATTTTTAAACTCTTAAATGTCCCAACGTACGGATAGATTTAAGGAAACGGCGTCAAGATTTCTTGAAGTTGATAGATTGTCATCAGATTTTTAACCCCGAAGCACATCGGCACCTGCCTCGTAAATCCAGCGACTGGATAGACTTTAATTGTTTTTACTTTTTCCATTTTTTTTTTTTTTTTTTTTTTAACCCAGGAAATCTTCCCGGTGGAGACGATGCGGAAAGCCGCCCAGCTGGGGTTCGGCGGGATCTACGTTCAGCCGGACGTCGGAGGATCGGGCCTCTCTCGTTTGGACACGTCGGTCATCTTCGAGGCCTTGTCCACGGGATGCGTGAGCACCACAGCCTACATCAGTATCCACAAGTACGGACCCTTCATGTAACTTCTGTTAATATTTGACGAAAGGATTCGCGGCTTATTAGAGGAGAAGATGGCGCCCTTCGATGGATGTTCGGGTCGTCTCAATTAACAGACTAGACCTGTTTTGTTCCCCCCCCCCCCCCACTTTGCGTAACATATTTATTACTTTGCTTTTCGTGGCCGAGACCGGTGAATAACATTCAGCCGTGACAGCGATGACATGTTTTCTCTGCAGCATGTGTGCCTGGATGATCGACACCTTCGGCAACAACGAGCAGAGAGAAAAGTTCTGTCCGGATCTCTGTGCGATGGAGAAGTTTGCGTCCTATTGTCTCACAGAACCAGGTCAGTCTGCGTAGCCTCTTCTCCGCTGACAGCACCGGCTCGGCTCGCCTTTTTTTTTCCCCCCCCCAGTTTTTCCGTCGTCCGTGGCAGGGCACCGCAGAAATCGGTCATATCTGCCATTTTGTTTACGAAACCTAAAAACAAACCGAAATGTCATTTTTATTTACATGATAAATGGCTCTCCTTCATAAGCTGTGTGTTTATGAGTATGATTAGACTTGTATTATTATGGCGGCCAAACATGAACAGGAAAAAAGACCAAATGAATTGGTAATCACTATTATTTGCATGGCAGTTAATTTTCAATAAAAATGTCGCGGTCAAGACCTTTCTGTGTGCGAAAATGAAAATAATTCTAAGAAAAAAGTTCTCTGAAAAATCATTTCAAATTCAGAATCATTTTTGTAAAAGTGTAAAAATAATTCATCGTGGTTTGTGTGAGATTTTTTTTTTCTGATGTTGTTCTAGATGTGCGGAGTTCGGTACAACAGCTCGGCAAACCCGTGACGTTTGCGTTTGTTTGTTTCAGGAAGCGGCAGCGACGCCGCTTCGCTCCTGACGACTGCTCAGCGGAGAGACGACCACTACGTCCTGAACGGCACGAAGGTAACTCAAACCTGCGCTTTTACACCCGCAGAAGTCGAAGACGTTTCTTTTTGAAAGATCACTGAAGATAATTGTAAGTCCTTGTTGTCAGGGTATCCAAACTTCCTCATTAAAAAGCCCGCAGCTGATCCAAAATGCCGCAGCGAGAGCACTGACGGGATTTAACGAGAGAGATCGTATTAGAACAGGATGGATGTACGGAGCTCTTCATGGCCAAGCTCCATCTTATCTCACAGAGCTTTATTGAACCACATCATCCACGCTGGCCTGATTCTGGTTCCCAGAGTTTCCAAAAGTAGGATGGCAGACAGACTCTTCATCTTTCAGGCCCCTCAGAGGAGCCAGCTCCCGGTTTGGGTTCGGAGGGCAGACACCTTCTCGAGCTTCCAGATTAGACTTTAAACTTTCTTTTTTTGATAAAGCTTACAGTTAGGGCCGGCTCAAGTGACCCTGAATCAACCCGGGTTACTGCCTTTAAAAAAAAATAATGGATGTTATCAGTGTTTTTTTTTAATTTTTTTAATTTTGTTTCCTTGCTGTGTGCTGTATTGTGATTGTGAAGTGTTTTGAGATCACGTTTTACATTTAAAATAAAACTGCATTGAATTGAAAAGACTTTGTGATCGCTCAGGCCTTCATCAGTGGAGGAGGAGACACGGACGTGTACGTCGTGATGTGCAGAACTGGAGGTAAAGGCCCGAAAGGCATCTCCTGCCTGGTGGCGGAGAAAGGAGCGCCGGGCCTCAGCTTCGGGAAGAAAGAAAAGAAGGTAAAAAGAGTTCCGATTTGATTCCCTGACCTGGTGTTCAGCTGGAAGTGTTGGCAGGTGACCACTAGATGGCAGACTTAAGTCACGGTCGCTGTGCTCACCAGGTGGGCTGGAACTCTCAGCCGACCCGGGCGGTGATATTCGAGGACTGCGCCGTTCCAGTGAGCAACCGGCTCGGGGAGGAAGGACAGGGCTTCAACATCGCCATGAAAGGCTTGAACGGAGGCAGGATTAATATCGGTGAGGAGCAAGACGCCGTCGGAGTACTCGGGAATCTGCTGCACAGCAGTTCGGTGTGCATATAGATTCCATAGCCACGGAAGTCCTGCCAATCAGAGCGCAGCGCATAAATGATGTGCACATTGTTATAGGACAGCGCAGTCCGGAGGCGGTCAATGCATGACGAATGGTCTCGGTAGCTTCGGATGAACACATTCTTCCCTTTTTTTTTTTTTTTTTTTAACAGATGAAATGTTTGAATTCCAAAGCAGTGAAATGTTTCAGTTCAGTGCACTCGAAAGCTTCTGCAGCTGTTTACACAAACTCCTCGGTTTGTCCTGCTGTTTTACGTTCAACACGTTTTCATAACTGCCGCTTGTAGGCTCGGTGGCTGGTGTTTAGGAAAAAAAAAAAAAAAAGTCACGCACCGGAAACCAAACCAAAAAAAAACGTACCCGTGTGACGGAGGCCTTTCTGTGCCCTCAGCGTCCTGCTCTCTCGGGGCAGCTCATGCCTGCGTGCAGCTGGCGAGGGATCACCTGCTGGTGCGCAAGCAGTTCGGAGAGACGCTCTCCAACAACCAGGTCGGTCGGTTCACTCGCGATTCAACATAGGAATCTGAAGTGTGAAGCCAGCTGATAAAAGTGCTCCCCCCCCCTCTCCCCCCTCTCCCCCCCTCCGTGTTGTGCAGTTTCTTCAGTTCAAACTGGCAGAAATGGCCACCAAGCTGGTCGCGTCACGCCTCCTGGTGCGCGAGGCTGCGACGGCGCTGCAGGAGAAGCGCGCCGACGCCGTCTCCCTCTGCTCCATGGCCAAGCTCTTCGCCACAGACGAGTGCTTCGACGTGAGTGACCGCGCTGTGCCGGGACGGCCCGTGACACATTTTTCGCAATAAAAGTCTCGACGTGATCGCCCTGCTCGTCGCTCCCAACAGATCTGCAACCAGGCCCTTCAGATGCACGGCGGCTACGGCTACCTCAAGGATTACGCAGTGCAGCAGTTTGTCCGGGACATCCGAGTCCACCAGATCCTAGAGGGTGAGCTTATAACACTGACCTCCGTGTTTGTCTTCACTTAATCCATCAAATCTTAATCTTTGTCTACATTTAGGAAGGCTGTCACGCTTCACTTTTATTTCCCTGCTTTCGTTTCCTTCAAAAGGAACCAACGAGGTGATGAGGATGATCATTTCCCGAAACCTGCTGACGGAGTCGTGATCGATCTTCAGCCGACCCCGTCGTTACGGTCTCCGTATCGAGTGTGTTACTGCATGACTGGTCCTGAAATGAACCGTTCATTATAGTTTTTTTCAAATTAATTATAGAATTTGGGGTAAAACGTAGGTTTTTCTAGTGTGACGTCGGATCTTTGTTTCATTTTTAGCCACACGAGGCTCTTGGGAAGTCTGACATTGATCCACGGTGAAATATCTCGGTAACAGCTGCACGGATCTCCAACAAAAAAAAAAAAATATATATATATACACTGTGTGCACAATTATTAAGAAAGTTGTATTTTTGAGGATTCATTTTATTATTGAACAACTACAGTGCTCTCGGTCAATCCAAAATGTTAATAAACCTCAAGCCTGAATATTTAAGAAAGTAAAAGTGAGGTTTTGGCTTTCTTCGGAGAATATCTGTGTGTGCACAATTATTGGGCAACTATTAGTGTGCACAATTATTATGCAACTGAATGAAAAACGAAAATGTTCCCATCTCACTTGTTTATTTTCATCTGTTAAAGTGAGAATAATAAACAAACAACTCAAAATTTACAAATGAACATTTCTGATGTTCAGTCAAATATATCCATATATATATATATATATATGGATATATATATCTCGTACGCACAAATGAATTCAAACGTAGGAACAAAAGAGCAAATCATGGCCTCAATTTCGTGTTTCTGCGCACCCTTAGGCCGCACCCTCCCTCATTACACAAATACACATCACCTGATCTGCTTCAATCCAATAGGCATTCAAGTTTATCCAGCTTGGAGTTGGAAAATATGCATAAAAATGATGACATGGTCAAAATACTCACTTGCCTAATAATTGTGCACATAGTGTATTCATAGTTCATAGAGGAGGAACCCAATCACTGATACTGGAAATCCCCTGTTTTTTGTTGTTGTTGTTTTTTTTTAAATTTGGTAGCGCCACCTGCAGGCCAAAACTTCCACATACACAACCATTTAAGGTCAATGGTTAGCGTTTTACACTGGCATGCCAACATTAGCATTCAGCTTGTAAGTCCAACAAAAAGTAGACAAAGCTCTTCGCTCTTCAAGATTATTATGCAGTTTATGAACACTGACGACGAGTCTCGTAACGCCGAGTACGAGACCTTATATCATGGTGACGGCAGGACAGAGAAACATTTTTATTTCCGTTACTGCACCAGTATTTCCTCAAGCTAAACCTGCAGTAGTGGGAAGAATCTAAATATATGCTTTTTTTTTTCTTTCCCATCTATAAAACGTGACTCCTGTGAAGCCTTTAATGCAGAAAAGGTTGTTCCTTCTTCGCAACGGGTTTCACGCCTTTGTAATTTTTTCTTCTTCCTCCAGCGTATCATGCCGTCTCTGCGTATGGGGCCTTCCAGATCTTATTTACATCCGGTGTTTTGGTGTTTCGCCCTTTTTTGTGTGTGTGTGTCCTTGCGAGATGACTGCGTGTTGTGGGTTGGCAGAAAACACTCCCAAATAAATGATCTCAGCTCTCCCAAAAGGAATCCGAATATATTGTAACTTTCAGTCGTGCGGAGTTTTGCCTTCATAACTTGGACAACATCCTACGTCCGGAGGAAAACGTTGGTCTTCCCGACGGCCTCATCTTTTCCCCCTGTGCCGCATTTCCTGCGTTAACGTTACCCGCCCGTCAGCTTGCTAAATTGTTGGCCCCTGGTGGCTTCCGGTTGCCGTCGGCAACAACTCGAACGGCAAGCGCACGGCGGTCCGGTCGTCTTTTCCGGGCTTCGGGATTTGGTGAAGTTCGTCGGCAGCTCTTGCGTCAACGACACCACGAATCACAACTCCAGAACACTTTATTTAAAAAGCTGTCAACAATAAGAACTCCTTTTAAAAGCGCTAGATTTTAGCCTTTTGACATCGATATACTCGCCGCCACGTTATTTCCGGAGTTCGGCGTAACAACAAGAAAACAAAGCAGACATGTTGATGAAATATCGGGGTAAATCTGCCGCACTGTTTTCTTGACCAAACTCCTGAACAAACGGTGCCGCAAACAAAACAAAAAAAAACCCCGTCAACTTCACTATTTTGGTTACATTCCAGCTACCATAACAGGCAAAATACTCACAAAGTATGTACTCTCAGCAGACATCATGAAACTGTACTGACACCGTTACAGCAGGTTCAAGAAACAAACCCGAAAGTGAACACAAAGTAAAACGTGGGTCAAAGAAAAGTGAGATTTGAAACAGTTTGAACTACCTGAATCGTGGGTTTTTCGCTCTGAACGAGTGCAGTTGGCCTGAGAAAAGCGACCCGTGCAGCCGGGCGACGTGAAATAGAAAGGAAATCATCCAAATCTGTTTATAATCAGGTCCTTCACGTCTTTCAAAATGTAGACGAAACATTTCAACGGTAAACCCAAGCGGTCGTTATGGTTTACAATATCCAGACAGGCCGCTGCCTAAAAAAAAAAAAAAAATTCATAACACAGTTGGATCCTAGTTTGAAGATCTCTTTCTAAGCATGTAAATAAAAAATATATCCGTCTTCGGTGAGCCTGGACGCTGCGTTAAAAAAAAAGAAAAGAAACTGAAACGGAGAACGCTGCGCTGAGTCGATTTCACGAACATACCGAAGGGAGAGTTTGTGCAAACGAAAACCGCCCGCAAGACGTTTTGGGTCTCTCGCAACCTCTCAGGTCTTCGCGGAGAGGGTGCTTTCCACTTGAAGGCACGCTCCCTCTCGGTCCTCAGTGTCCCGTCGGGAGGGGGGGGGGGGGGACGCCCCGCCGGCTACACCAGCGAGCCGGCCTGGTTGTGAGCAGGCACCATGACGGCGACAGCTCCCATGCGTGTCAGGTTGGAGGAGCTGGCTTGCGGGGACACGGAGAACGGAGGCGGCACCTGAGGCTGAGCCCCTTCGGTCCGTTTGGGGACGACGACGACGACGGGGCTCCTGAGGACCTGCGGGGGGGCCCCGTTCGTGCTGGGGGGCCGCTTGTGTTTACGCGAAGGAGTGCCTCCGATGTTGTAACCGGGAAGTCCCTGCAAGGCGGCGGCTTCTCCCGGTCGCAGCTGGTAGGCGTTGATGACGGAGCCCGTGTCCGACGTGGACGCGGGGGAGTACGGGTAGTGGAAGTTGGGCTGGTGGGGGTCTCGCGGTCGAGGGCTGGTGGCGATGGAGGACAGGGTGCCGTTCTTGGACACGACGTCGGAGCCCGTGTTGCTCTTCGCCCACGACACTCGCTTCGGCGCCTGGGCGTCCTCCCTGCGGCGGAGAGACGGGGAAACGGGGTCAAAGCTCAACAGAGGTGGTACAGAGGAGGAACACGCGACACGTTTTGCCCTCAAATTTTCCGTCCGATGTACGCGATCCCGCATGAGAAGCAGATCGACTTTGATAAATGTAGAAAAATAAAATTGCTTGAAATGGACGGGTGTGCCTAATAAAGCGAACGCGGCGCTCTCACTTGATCTCATTGGCCATCTCCTCCTCCGTGTCCCGTCTCCTCTTCAGTACGAATATGAGGAAGAGCGCCACGGCCACCAGCCCCACGACGGACCCCAGCGTCGCCGCTGCGATCAAGCCCGCGTTGGAAGCTGGGAAACACAACAACGGACGGACAGCATGTGAGTGTTTACGCTCCCCCGGGGCGCGGCGCGGAGTGAAAAACTGCTTCCGCCGCGTACGTACAGGTGATGACCTCCAGGTTAATGGAGCAGCTTTCGGAGCCGGCGGTGTTGATGGCTCGGCAGATGTACTTCCCCGACATGCTCTTAGTGAGGTTGCTCAGCCTCAGCGTGCCCTGCCTCTCGTCTGCAAAACAAACACACAGCAACGCACGTTTCATGGATGGTACGTTTCGCTGCAGAGGATCTGTTGTGAGTACAACAAGGCGGGGGAGCAACAGAAACAGAAATATTACGGCACAAAATGACATGCTCGGGAACTATTTTGTCACAAACTTGCTGCACA
The DNA here is from genome assembly GCF_029030835.1 of Brachyistius frenatus. Lineage (NCBI taxonomy): Eukaryota > Metazoa > Chordata > Actinopteri > Embiotocidae > Brachyistius > Brachyistius frenatus. The sequence continues at coordinate 863,917 of NW_027210713.1, read as the reverse complement.
AAGACGATATTGCGATAGACTGTTTGGAAACCGCAGACTGTCTGTAAAAGTGTTTTCTTGGCCTCCGGGTCTGAATTATGAGGCCGCTGCAGAAGAGCCTTAAGCTGCGATACCACCGGGTGCCCACTAGAGGTCGTCTCCAAAAAAAAAAAAAGGCTCCGGCGCCATAGACTCCCGTTCAACTTCTCATGAAATTGTAGGTGACATTTTCTCGTCATTAAATATAAAGTAAGCTTCAAAAAGCTGTGTTTTTGGGGGCGTGTCTCTTTGATTGACAGGCCTGTGGTTCAGTCAGGTTACGGCTATCTGTGGGCGGGACGTAGTATCGTCGGGTTTCCAATCAGGTCAGTCAGATCCACCGCTCCCCCCCCCCCCCCCCCGAGCTCGTCCAAATATGGTCACTTCCTGCTCCAAACCGCTCCGAACCAGCAAGATGGCGCCCCGGCCAAAATCCGAACTCAAGGCTGCGTAACGGCCGTTCACAAACCAACGGGTGACGTCACTGTTGGTTGCTGCTTACCGGAAGTTTAGATATTTTTCAAAATAAAATACCTTACAGGTCATTATTTCAGGTTTTGACCTCAGAGCTTCGGGGAGAAGTAGAAATATTAGCTTTTCTATTTCTGCTGCAGCTTTGCCAGGTTTTGTCCGTTTTTTGGTTGTTGTTGTTGCTGTTTTACACTTGAATTCTGCATTATTTTGGTGTTTTGGTGTGATTGTTAAAACAAGCTCAGCCTAGTGACTGGTGGAATAAAAGAAAAAAAAAAAAAAAGCAACAAATAAATAGAGTAATTTCAAATTTTTGCTCTTTATGTACGCCATACCATCATCTGCAACATATCATCGCAGTGTTCATTCATTAGTATCTGATTCTCCTTAATCCAGAATATAATCCAGTATTGGCCCATTTCCACCAGCTACTGGATGTATTTTGACATCGATGCAATCCCTCAGCAGACGGCTCCGCACATCATTCTGCAGCGTTGGAATGTAATGACGCTGGTCAACAATTTTTGTTTTAATATTTTCTCACACTGCGGTCTTGACACAGCAGCGCGTGTGTGTGTGTGTGCGTGTGTGTGTGTGTGTGTGTGTGTGTATCCATCTGTCTCACAATCTGTTCCTCTTAGCACATCTGGCTTCGAAAATGCAGTTTCGAACAGAGGCTGTAGGAAAATAAACAAGCTTCATGAGGGACTTATTTCAACAAATCCTCTGGAATCCAATCTGAGACGTCACATCGCAGCGTGTCTTCGTCCGATGTGTTTTTGCTTTCGTAGCTGGAATAAGAAAACAACCCTGGGGCGTTTGTCTGTGTTGGGGGAATCAAACTCTTGAATGTGTCATTCGAGTGTCAAGCCCACAAAGAGAGAAAAGTAATGATACCAAGGGACTCATCCGAATCATACCAGATGAAAAGTCGAAGGTCACATCGTGCTAGAAAGCGGCATATTGATGTAAGAGATCAGAAAATCCTCCACTGTGATTGTCTGCAATCTTTGACTGAGCTTTGTGTTTTGTCTGCACCAACAAAAGGGAGATGTGTACAGTTATTAAAAAAAAAAATATTAAAAAAATACAGTAAATCTCTTCTTTGGCTATTAATTAAAACAAGAACTCGTCCAATCTGCTGTTGAAATGTAAACCTGCCTCTGCTGGTGTCAAGTACAAAAAAACAAAAACAAAAACGTTATACAATAAAATCATTAAACACCCAAAGAACAAATAGATGACACCTAAATTTTGTTGTTAAAAGTTCTACCGGATTATCCAAATCCTGTCTACGAAATCAAAATAAACAAGAGCTGCAGATGAGTGTCGTATGCACCTTGCCCCTCTCTTGATTATTTAATCGGCTGGCTTGGAAACCAGCTGTGAAGGACCGAAACCCAATTGTGACAGATTAGCAGCGCGTCAGCTGACTCGGAGCTTGGAGCGGGTTCAAGCAGGCGGATCTATCTGCTGCCTCCCATATCAAGACGGGAGCCTCGCTCACATTACGCTGCCATCACTGCAAGGTCAGTGAGCAGCATTTGTCAAAACCTTGACACATGCGATTAATATAAATCAGCAGATTTCCTGTATGCAGCTCCCGGGATAGTTAGCTACCTCACATGACACATGGGACGATCACTCCCAAACGGGATCAGGCTTTCACAATGAAAGAACCAGTGTGAAGGATTTAGAGGGATCCGTTGACAGAAACGGAATATATTATCCATAATTATGTTTTCATTTGTGTACGATCGCCTGAAACTATAAGAATATTTGTGTTTTCATTCTTATTTAATTAACCTCACTGCTAGATGCCACTAAATCCGACACACTTGTCCTTCAGGGTTAACATCAACTCACATAAAGAATATCAGAAAGCTAGTACTTACTGTACGTTTTATATTAACGCTAGCGCAGTCTCACAGGGCTAAGGGGTTTATTTCAGTCACTACAGTTATACCAAACACTCCAGTGGAATTTAAGAAACTCACCGAAAACAGGCTGATTTATTTATTTATTCATTATTTTTCTATATTTATGTGACATTCTCAGTTTTATATTGTAGGCTGTAATAATGACACCGACTGATGCCTTCAAAACACTTGTTTTGTCCAAACAACTAGCCGCAACACAAATATATTTAGCTTATAATTATGTCAAAAAAAGCTAATCCTCAAATTTAAGTAGTTGGGTCAAAATAATATTTAGCTCTGTCACGGACTCTGTTATGTTTGTTTTTGGTAAACACTAACACGTGTAAAAAAAAATATTCTTAACTAAAAAAAAAGCTATAATAAATACAGCACACGGTGAAAAGAGGAATGTAAGCATTAGCTAAATCTAACACAACGCACATATTGGGGAGATTTAAAGGACAAATTCAACCCTTTATTACAAAAACAACAAGTCTGAAAATCCAACATATGGATATACACGGGAAAATATTACAATATTACATCTGGTCATTTTCCCATGTGGTTAAATTTAAGATTAACTCCAGATTTAGTCTATAAAAGTTCAAGGAGAGTGTGAATTTATAAAGTTGAGTGGGATTATCTTCCACCTTGGCACCGATCTGCTAATGTGTATTTTCGATGGCATCCTGAAAAAACATAATCCTATAAGCATTCTCATAAATTGGGTTGATGTTTTTCCTTTAAAACTTTTCTACGGCTCATGGATTGCCATGTTGGCTCCAGAAAACGTGATTACTCGTGATGTCACGGTCTGCAGGTGAAGGAGTGGGATGGGGGAAGTTAAGTGGGAAATGTATGAGTGAACACCCTTACCAATGAACCCAAAGACAAGCAAGGGCTGGGGGCAGGTTCTCCACTCTGTGGTTTTTTTTTTTGGCAGGAGGAAAGATGGCAGAAAGAGAGAGTGAGAATGAAGGAGCGGTAGGGAAGGAGTGGTACAAACTGGTGGGGAGGAGGAGGAGGAGGAGGAGGAGGTTGTAAGAGCCCTAAATGTGCAGCATTCGCAGTCCCAAATCCAACTTATGCCTCTTAGAGGGGTTGATCAAGTAATGACATGGGGCTTGTTAGATTAGGCACCAAGGGTCAGCAGGGAATGAGGAGTGATGCGAGAGGATCAGCAGAGTGAGAAAACACAAGACACAAGAGAGATTTCTGAAAAAGATAAGCAGTGATGGCAGAGTAAAGTTCAAGTGTCAAAGTAAGCATACAGCGCAGATACAAATTAAAAAAAATAAATAAAAAAAAGATGGTGGGGCGGGGTTGGGAGGGGATCGGGGGTGGGGGGCTCGGACTCGAGTGTCGAAGGCATGTGATGCGGGCGCGAGTGTGCGTACGTCGGCACTCAGCGCCGGGTCAGGGCACAATCAAAGGGAGTAGTTTTCATATAATGAGTCTGGGGTATTTTTTTTTTTTCTTTCGCCGTAAAGAGATGAGGGACAGAGATCAAAGCAGTTAAGTCAATACTCAATCAATCAGCCTGAGTCTGGTTGCTCAGAAACAGATGGTGTTTTCTCTGTAGCATCATTTGAAACAAACCCTGAAAAAGATAATTCAATAAAAGTTTTTTTTTATTTTTTTTTATTTCTCCCCCTCTCTATTGTAGCGGCAGCAGCACGAGAGGATGACGCTGTGCGTCTCACTCTGCAAAGAGGATTTCATGCTGCTTGTTGCAGCAGGATCGAGGATCTTCCTCTGAGGTACATTTGGGACATTTACTGCTGCAATTGAAATCATTTAACAGCCTTATTCTGCAGGACCTTCCAGTGTCGTGGATAAAATGTAATGAAAACATATCGGCTAAAGTACAAGATTGATTTTTAAGGTAAAGCTTATTGTAAAGAGATTTTTCCTCAATTATTCGACCACCAAAAGTCAATATTTGATACTAATTTCACCTTTATGATTTGCAATAAGCGTTTTTTGTAGTTTCGGATGTCTCTGTTTTAGTATTTTAATACGCTCCTCCTATTCTTTGGCGGTCCTTAAAGAAAGAAGAGGCAGCACAGGAACCAGAGATTTTCAGTGGGATTCAAACTGAAAGATATACAGATTAAATATTTTCTTTAAGATCAAAAACGCTGCGAAGAAGTTTGTATCGCTTCTTTTAGCTGTGGTTAGTTCAGCTTCATTCAGCCCCTAAAAATGCTTTTTGACCACTAAATAAAGTTATCGAGACCCTTTATCAACTCCCTTCATCTGGATTCTTATATCTGGACAGCGAGAGAACCATATATAGAGATTTTATGCCAGAAAATCAAACAGAAGGTGTAAAAGTAACGTTAAAAGTTGTGATATCTCTTTGTGGTAAAGGAATGTGAATAAGGTCTTCTGGTTTTAAAAAATAAATCACATCCACTTCAGTTTTTTTCCTGCTTTTGAATTTTTACTTTTGGGATTTCTGCCTCCGTCCCGACAGACAGACATTTTGACTCGTCATTAAAGCGCGGGTGAAACTAACGTTTGTTAACGATGGCTCAGCTCCACCAGCGGTCCCAGCGAGCAGCAGGAACAACAACAACGGGATGCTGAAACTGGCTCGTCCAAACGGACTGAAGGCGCTTTTAAGGTCTGTAACACCGGGACCGTTTCCTGCTCCGACATTTCCGACCTGCCTGGACGAGGAGTTACTGCCCGGAAGAGGAGCGACGTCAGTGGTGTTAAGGCGGTTTGGTTGCAAAAGATCCGATGCAGAAGAAATCACAGTAATGTGTTAGTTCATAGGGAATATGGGAAGTTTAAGCCGACACAGGATTTTCTCCGCCGTCGTAAGGCTCAGACGCAGCACCAAAGACAAATCACGGTGGAGAGCATCAAATTAACTAAATGACTTGTCCCAGATCTGATGATCGCATTTGTTCCCCGGAGGACTCCTTGCGCAACTTGTGCCTTTAGGCTTTTCGGAGGTTGTTTACACAAATATGGTAAAAAAAAACAAAAAAAACAATGGTCAGAACTTAGTGTTTTGCTGGGTGAGGATCCTCAAGACTCCCAACAAATATGTGAAACTAAGTCTTCCACAAAGTTAAAGGTAAAACACTGCATATAAATAATGATTTCATTTTATATGTGTTTTTCAAATTTGTCTTTTTAGTAGTTTGTGATGTTAAGAATATTAGCATCGCAGAAATACCCTCACCTACTGTGAGATTTTTTTTTTTTTTTTTTAGAGCCATATCGACCATTAATTGAAAGGAATCAGATTATCAGTTTTCGGAAAGAGCATCTCTTTAAACACGATTGCTAATCACGCTTTTTTTTTTTTTTTAAAGGGACTTTGCCGAGACTTTCCGGACATCTGACATCCCGGTCATGTGCTCGGAGAATACTCACTCTGCATTGGGGAGAAGAAGACCTCGGACATGGGTGCAGCTTTGGTCCACTTGTACTGCGGGACGGGTTTTCCGTGGCTGGACTTGCAGCTCAGCGTCACGTTGCCATTCACCACCGGGTTCCCCGTCATGGTGCACACCGGGGGGGACGGAGGGACTGCGCGGAGGGGCAGGAGACATTATTAAGTTAACGCATGTCGGGATAAGAATGCACGATTTACGACTCCTTTACTGAACTAGTTCGTTGTTTTAATCCACTGCGGAGTTTTCTCGTTGCAGCGGTCGTATTGGATAAAAACCAGTTTCCATCTGCTGCTAGAGGATGACATAATGAAATCAAAGCCCAGCGAATCCCTAAGCAGCAGATGAGTTTTATTTGAAAAGAGCTTTCTGACATAAATATATGATCTTCAACAGACTGCTTCGAGTCTGAAATCCTTCAAAATATGCTCGGCATTTTACTCTGCCAGACTTTTTCACATCCGAGGAAAACGCGCGAGCTGCGCGGCAGAGCGCGCTGATTAAAATCTAACCTTTGAAATTCCTCTGATGTGGCGGACGGTTACCTTTGACATTAAGGCGCACCTCTCCGGAAATGCCAGGACCTCCGGCTACGATGACGTTGCAGATGTAGCGGCCGGAGTCAGACTCCTGGGTGCTGTTGATGTAGATGGAGAGGTTGGCTGAGGGCATGGCCGCGCTGAAGCCCGCCCTCTTGGTGAACTCGTTCTGGCCGTGGCCGACCTCGCCTGAGCTGAAGTTTATCACCTGCGCGGAGAGACGGAAACACCTCACAGCTGCGTACAGGGTTCCCTGAAACCTGAAACTCAGCGACCTATTACGGATGGAAAAAATAATAGCCGCTGTGGTGCCGAGCAGATGCGAAACAGACACAATATTTTAATCCCATCAATTTGCAGTTCAAAACGTTTCACTGCTTAAACCTTCTGCACAACTATGATCACACGCAACTTGGCCTGTGCAGCCTCATAAACACGCCGAGCCTTGTGCAAAAAAAAAAAAAAATCGTTTCAAACAGGAAGGATAAGAAGCCCGTCATGCTTCTCGCCGTTGTCGTGCCTACGAAGGGCTCCCTCTGCCATATTTAATAGATCTATAGAAGTTTTACAAACTTAACATTCAGCTTTTCTGCTATCTGTTTTTAATCACTCAGTCTTCGAAGTCATCGTTTTGTAGCCAAAGTTTTTAAAGTCTACATTTTCCTGCATGTTTGCCTTCCTAAGCAGCTACGAGAAAACACATCTTTACTGAAGTGCTGCAACTTGATGAACTGAAAGGGAATAAAAACCAATCAGGGAAACACGGGAAATAACGCGATTAAAAAAAAAGAAAGACAACGTGGAGAATATTGTATTCTGACAAATGGCAACTGAATTTTAAACATGGGAACAAAATTCCCTGATATTTCAGGATTTGGCCCAAAATAAACAATCAAATCCCCTGATTTTCCCGGTCTGGAAAAGAGTTTTTTTTTTTTTTTTAAATTCCCTGATATTCCATGACATTCACTGACACGTGGGAACCCTGTGTAAAGGAGCACTGCACTGTTAATTCCAACTAATCCCACTAACATTTAGGTTCATGTATGTTTCCACTGGAATGAATTTTATTTGCTGCGTCCATACGAAGATGTGCAGATTAAACTCAGGAAACAACGTCCTTCATAAAGATAATCCTGACATGTACAGATGGTGGACGTGGACTTTTTAGGCTGATTTTCTGCTTGAGACGAACTCAAGGGCGTCGGACACTGAAACTGTTTAGATTATATTAATCAGGCAAACACGCGGACACACACACGTGCGGATGTGTTGGCTTTGATTGACGGTCCGTGCTATACGCAGGAGGTGCGGCTAAACGTGGAGATAAAATGTAATTAGTGACCTCCTGCCGTTAATAACGTCCCTCCGCCAGTCGGTGAATCAGACGGCGGCGGCGTTCGCTGTAATCCTAATGTGTGCAGGCCAACATCTCGCACCTTAGACGAGTTTGTCTAGATATGACATGTCATGCAACACAAAAAGACGAGTACAGCACGTAAAAAGGGAGATTTAAATGAAACTAATTTAAATGAATGAAGTATATAGTTGAGTTTGAGCTGCGGTGCTTTTGTATACGATGCGAGTCGTCCGCTACAGTCGTGATAGGATCAACAAACACACTCCTTCGCTGTAATCCCGTTATAGAGGATCTCTTTTCTGGGCTCCAACAGAGGTGACAGCGCAGTCAACAGCCAATCATCATCATCATCAACATCATTACACTCCGTTTGACCTTCGACCTTCTCACCTGCTTGGACTCGTTCCCCGAGAAGTGCCAGATGACGGCGTTTTTGGAGATGTCCGAGCTGGGGCTGTACCAGGCGTGCAGCATCGCCATCTGGCCCTTCACCACCTCCATCTCTTTTCTGGGGATCTCCACCTTCTCTGTGTCACCTGGAGCAACAACAACAACGACGACGATGACAACAAAGCAGGCTTGTGTGAGTTTAGTTCTGCATGTCACATTTTTGTATTTATGAAGCAGCAGCTGCCAGAGACCACTACGGAAAAAAGTTAAATGAACTTTTACGGTTTTTGCCAAAATCTTTCTGCCATCATATTAAAGTTACAGCTAGTTTTATTTCAGTTAATTCCAAAGGCTGGATTAAATCTGTGAATTTTGCAAATAATAATCATAAAACTGCTGATTAATTTCCTGTTTAAGACATCAAAAAACAGTAAAAGAAGACATCTTTAAACACCTTTGTTTCATCTGACTAACATAAAGCAGCAGGTCTGCACATGTGAGGCGCTGAAACGAGCAAATATTTGGTATTTTTCTTGAGGAATAACTTTAAAAATCAATAGATGCTGGCGATTTTTTTTTTTCTTCTGTCCGTTGACAATTAGCTCATCGGGTAATAGTTTCAGCTCTTGTTTCATGATTTATTTTCCTATTTCTGCATCAAATCTGTCTTTTTACACACTTTAAACAAAATTATTCACATGGGAGTCGACTCTGACGGGCTCAGGACAAAATAGCATGACGTGAAAAGGCAGGAAAATTCAGAAAATTGTGAAAAACAATAACTCCAAAATATTTCGTACAGATTCTGTGATTGGGCTGCCAAAGTATCAGCTGCTTTATAATCAAAGAAATCCTCACTGCCTTTCCTTTAACATCTGAACGTGTGTGTGTCCTTTTGGCTTCTGTGCACTCAAGAACCAAAATAAAGGCAAGTTAATCACGCAATCACATTACATTATGGAGTCAAGTTTATTTTCTCGACCTCCATCAGAAAGAATCACAACAAATCAGATGTAAAACAATTAAGAGATTAAAAACAAACTGAGCAATAAAACAATAAAAAAATTTTTTTTAAAAAATCAGAAATTAAGAATGATTTTAGGCTAAATAACACAGGGATATGAACGACCAGTAATCAATACTGAAATGAATTATGAATAAAAACAATTAAATTGAGCCCAATCTTTAAACTCACTTTGGAATAAACATGTTTTCAGTGGAGATTTGAACACCGGCTGTGAAGTTGACTGTCTGATCTCGAGTTGGAGCCCGTTTCAAAGTTTCAGAGCAGTGACTGAACTGAAAAGGCCCGGTCGGCCCTTCGGAGCCGATCCGGATCCAGGAGCTTTTAAAAGCTGGCGGTCCAGTGCCAGAGATCAGACGGATAAGCCGGGAATGCTCCATTTAAGCTCTTGTACACAAACAATAAAATGTTTTAAGTGAAACAGGCAGCGAGTGTAAACAAAATTAATATTGTAGAGAGCAGAGACATGGAGGTACTTTTACTGTAATATTGGTGAACTGCTGGACTGGAGGGAAGATGGTCGGACAAGATGATCCGCTCAGGCATTTATTTATCAAGCTCAAGTCAACTGAGTCCTCTCACAGTTTGTAGATGAAAAGAAAACCACAAAAAAAGAGACCGTCCCTTAATTACCTTTAAACAAAGTCTTCCTGAACAAAACCCTTTCATATTTTTGTTTTAACGTCCAAACGAAGCTAGAGAACATGACGTGTCTTCTATTTTGATTGTAAAAGTGGTTCTGAATTAATTAATTATCAGTGGATAATGCTGCTCCGTCTAAACCTAGGATCCCGTTTCGGACACCGAGCCGACATCTCGTTAAAGTTCCACAATAAGCACCGGCTGACTCTCCAATTACGACTTCACACTTCAAGCTGACTGCTCTTTCATCATGTCGCACTCTTCTGTATAAAAAAAATAAGGTTTGAAAAACAACTTCATCCTGGAAAAATCCCAGCAAACAAGAACAAAGTTTCTAAGAAGTAAAAAGATAAATGAAAAGCTAATCTCAAAGGAATTCAGTCGCATTCTCGCACATGTCAACAAACTACAAAGCAGCTGAGATACCCCGGTCTCACTGTGTCCACTGTTGGCTCACTAGGGAAGAAATTGTAGCCCAAACAAATGCGCATAAATCAAAGAAACACTGTTGAGAAAAGGCTTCATTTTCACACAAAAAACAAGCAGAGAGCTGATGAAGAGAAACAACGACAGCCGAGATGATGCGGTCACAACTGATGATGAGAGGAAGGACGATGAGAAGTGAAAAAAGAAGAAAGGACGTCCAACTCACAGGGAGCCCAGTCACCTGAACCGGACAGCTGCAGCTGGATCAGCTGATCCCAGCAGCTGGAGTCCGTCTGTGTCTCCAGTTTGAAGCTCGACTCAAAAAAAAAAAAAAAAAAAAAAAAAAACTACAGCAAGGACTGAAAAAAAAACGAAACTTGTGCTGCCACTAAATCCTTCAACAAAGCTGAGGAAAGTGTCCCTCATGTGCGCGCATGGATGGACGGAGAGGATCAGGAGGTGGAGAGGAGAGAGAGGAGGAGAGAGAGGAGGAGGAGGAGAGAGAGAGAGAGAGAGAGAGAGAGAGAGGAGAGAGGGAGGAGGGCAGGGGGGGGGGGGGTGTTGTGATCCACAGAGCGCCAGCTGAGATGTCCACATCTGTTCGGGCAGCTCGGCATCACCTTCTTCCTTTTCCAGACTGAGAGGAGAATTAGACCGTAGTGGTGGTGGTGTTGGTGTTGGGATGGGCTCGAGGGTGCGTGGATAGAAGAGGAGGGAAATGTGTGTGTGTGTGTGTGTGTGTGTGTGTGTGTGTGTGTGTGTGTGTGTGTGAGCCAGACGTTGTTTTTCACATTTATGTTGTTTTTTTTTTGCTGCAGTGACTCAATCGTTTCTTATTCCTGCCGGGACAGTGTGACCTCCTCACTGTGGCGCTCCTCTCACTTAATTTCTGAGTCTGCTAAACCCCGCTGACTAATCCTCAAACAATCCTGGGCTCAATCCACCTCACGTGAGCAAAAAGAGCTCAGCTGGACATGGATATGATGTAACACACGGTCGTTTCTCCGAACTCCACGCCGCCATCGGCGCACACTCTCTCCCAAATGACAATTAGCAGATCGCAACATTTATGTTTCGTCATGCGTGCCAATGCGATCTCCGTTGAGCCTGTTGAAGTGTTAGCGGCTTGAAATGAGGCGTTAAGGATGCATTCAGGAGCATTTGATGGCAGAAAATCAAAGAAAAAGGCAGAAACTGACGACAAAATTATAAATATGACGTTTTTACAAATGATCAATATTTATAAGGAACTTTTAAAAGGTAAAGTGCAGGCATTTCTTGTTAAGGAGGGAAATCAGAAACAGATGACGGTGTACGAGTCGGGCTGCAGTTTAATAAACTCCCTTTTACAAACAGCTGTGGCTTAGATGGTAAAGCAGGTTGTCCACTAATCACGAGGTTGCTGGTTTGATCCCTGGGACCTCCTGTCCACATGCCGAAGTGTGTTTGGGTAAGAAACTGAACCCCGAGTTGCTCCTGATGCCAGCTCAGTCGTTGTTGTGTGAATGTGTGTGTCAGTGGGTGAATGCAGACCAAACACAGGGCAGTGCTTTCCAAAGTTCAACAAAGCTGAACTCTGACCTTCAAGTTGTCAGGATCCCTGTCTGACCTTTGTTCATCCCGATGTCCTCTCCTCGTGTGTTCTGTCATTCCCCGTTTGTTGTGGTGTGCCATTGTGTTTTGTTCCGTTTCTCCACTTCCTGCCTCCAGACGTCTCCCACGGCCACGCCCCTACGCCCCTGATTGGTCTGCGCAGCTGCTGGCAATCGAGTTGATCGCCTCCTGGGAGTATATCAACCCTGGTCCTGCACTCCGGCGCTGTCAGACCGTTCTGTCTACTCACCCGGTGTCACCGGTTTTCATCCCCCCCCCCCCCTCGTCTGATTCTGACCTCAGTTTTGTCTACCTGTCAGCGTGCCCGCGGTCTACCTGACCCGTCCTCTCGTCTGGCCTCGGACTTACCCGATGTCCTGCGGAGAACCACGGAGGACACCAGTCAGCCTGTAAGTCCTGCTTCAATGCACGGGGATCGTCATCGACGTCAAGCCTGCTGCTCCCACAGTCCTCCCTCTGGTTCCTACTCATCCGTTTCGGACTCAGCCCCAGCAGGAGAACTCTGCCCTGTCTCTGCCTGCCCCTGCTGGCCATCTCTCTCTCTCTCTCTCTCTCTCTGTCTCTCTCTCTCTCTCTCTCTCTCTACCCCCCCCCACCCCCCGGTCTTCCCCTGCCTGCGTAGCCCATCTACAACTCACCCTTTCAATAAAACATTAAATTAGAGTCTCACTATCTCGCTCTGTGTCTGCTATCGGGTCTTATCCTGAGCTCTCGCGACACAAGTAGATCAAAATGAAACAGAACTTGGGTTGTTGAATTGCTTAGCTGCATTCAAACATGCTGACAATGTCATGCTGGCCAGCTTAATTGAGTGTGTGATTTAGCTAACATTTGATAATTATAAATTGGGTATGATGGGAATTTCATTAGCTTTTGGCCTTTCTTTATGTAAGGAATGGAGAGATGTAAATTTGGACCTAATGATGGCGCTACATGACCATAGACTGTGTATAAATATGTTCATCGTCTCCGAGTCTGAAAAGTGAAGTTTACGCAGAAGTGCCTTAAAGTGCAGTACCACTGACGACCACTAGGGGGCGGGCTTCAAAAACCTCTGGCTCCAATAGATTTCCATATCAAACGCACCAACTTCTCTCATGAAATACAAAGTCAGTAAATGTTTTCCACGAGTCATCATGGTGCCATGAAGTAAATTCACTCCTTCTGATCAGAGGTCTGGTCCTTCTGGAAATAATCCCCTCATTAATTAGGTATTAGGCCTCAAAGAGAGGTGTGTTTTGGGGTGTGTGTGTGGTTTGATTGACAGGCCTGTGGTGCAGTCAGGTTTCCTGTGTTAAGTGGGCAGAGCATAGTGTTCTCAAGTTCTCAGTCAGATCATGTATAAAAAGGTTGTAGGTTCCTGGTCTGAAAAGTGAGGCCAGTACAGAAGTGCACTACCACCGATGAGCTATATCTCAGAGCGCTATATTTGGGGGCATGTCTGGTTGACTGACAGGCCTGTGGTGCAGTCAGGTTTCCTGTATAGGTGGGCGGGGCATAGTGTCTTCGGGCTCTCAAGCAGATCGACCTAACTCCTCCCCAGATCGTCCAAATATGGTCCCTTCTGGCTCCAAAAAAACAAGATGGCGAAGGACAAAAAGCCAGATCGCAGGCTTCAAAACAGCAGTTTTTACAATTAGTCCCCGAGTTGGTACCAAATTTTGTAGAAATACACGGAATAGATAAATGTGAACCCGATGGTGGCGCCGTATGAGTCCACGACAGCACTTTGATCATCAGCACATGAAACAATGCAGAGTCCTGTGATGTATGCTATGAGATGTCAACGCAAAAATCTTCCTCCATCTAATCATGTAAAGCCACCTACTGGACATGTATGCATGAGATTAACATCTTCATCATCATCATCATCATCCTCCTCCTCCTCCTTTCAGCCGCCATAGCACCAGCCTGCCTGCGATTGGTTCAGAGAAATCGCCTTTTTTCAGATTTGAAACAAATCCCATTAGCGCTGTGGTTTTATTTCCACCGCCGATTGTCTGCCGGCACACCGACCAATCGAGCGTGCTGTAAGAATTGCATAAAAACAGTGAGAGGCAGGTCTGTGAATGATGGATGTCTGGAGTCCTTGTTTTAATGTTACGATGCTCCACACTTGTTAATATACGTCGTGTACAAGAGCCACAATCAGGAAGGATGAGGTTTCTCTGTGGGTTGAGGAGACTCTCGACGTGAATGGATAAGAGCTGCAGGGCGCCCGCGGCACTGCATGCACACAGTAATTCTGAAGGATACACAGATTCCCTGTGATGAAGCAGGATAATGCCCTGTAGTCTCCCAACCCCAGACTATTCTTGTGCTTCTTTGGGCAGGTTTATCCTCAGAACTGTGTCATTCAATTGTTTATTAAATGAAGGAAAATCTTCACTAATCCGCGGCCGTCTCCATCTGGGTGTGTGTGTGTGTGTGTGTGTGTGTGTGTGTGTGTGTGTGTGAGGCTGCAGAAAACAGACTGTTCAAGATGTGAATATGGACAGAAAATCCACTCAAATCCTTCAGAGATAAAAAAAAAAAAAGAAGAAAAAAAAAAAAAGAAAGCTGCTAATAAAGAGGATACAGATATGGTACTACAGCCTCAGTTAAACTCTGTCCTAATTATATCTCGCCAAAGGCTATTGTTCAGCCGAGTCACGCTTTATATCTGCTAATTGGATTCTTCTCTTTAGAATAAACACTGGTTTTTTTTTGTGTTTTCTTGCAGGGCATCCAGGCTGTGAGATGTTGGCCGAGTCTCAGCTGTAAAAGCGTTTATGACGGCAGGACTCCCAAACCTACACAGGACAATCACAGGCAAGTCCAACCGTGTGATGCACGTCCGAGCTGGGGCACAATTAGCAGACCGCTGTGTGTGTGTGTGTGTGTGTGTGTGTGTGTGTTCGCTGCAGTATCGCGATTCGTCCGTAGGGGGAGGCACGCTCACGTGAAAAAAAGAGGGATCATTTGATCGTGAGAGATAAAACCACAGCGGAGGTCATCACATCATCAAAACAGTTACGTCTCTGGGTTTAGGACTAAAAAAAACAAAACAAATGAATGAAGGGTAAACAGATGCGACGCCGCGAGTGCAAATGAGATTTTAAACACCGTGTTGTTATTGATCGAGTGGAGGATACATAGAAGTCTCAAAGCCCTGAGGGAGACGTGTAGGCCTGTGTGAAGATAAACTGATCCTCTTTAACCAGCCCCACTCTATCTCCCCGAGTAATCTCTGCTTCCAAACCTATGTCGGTCTCTCATGTGAGTCCCTCTCTGCAGCTAAAGCTTTAGCTCAGATTTACTCTCCATGTACACCTCTCCACCCCCAACCTCCTCCTTCCCTCCCCCACTGAGACAACAGGGTGGGCCTGTTTCCTGAAAAATAAAATGAACCGATAATCTAAAGCAAGTGAAGGCAGCAGCCTTTCACTCAGTGCTCGCTTGTTCGGAACTATTTAAGAGTCGCACTCGCGTGACACGTTCGTGGAAGGATGAAGTTTCTCATGCAGCCTCACTCAGATCAGACCTGCGTCACAGTGCTTACTGTTGTCATAGAAGCAGATACATTTGTTGATTTTCATCTTCACATACTTGCTTAACTATTTACTCGGTGCAATTTCAGAAACGGTAAACATTTCTAAGAGCCAAAAAGCGACGTCTTCAAATTGCTCGTATTTCATTTGCAGCAATACAAAAATAGAAAAGCGGCGTACTTTCATATTTGAGAAGCTGCAAGCTCTCACTGTTTGACGTTATTGCTCGATAAGTTTCATGAATCACATAAATTCTATTTGAAATTGAAATGAAACTGAGGTGCACAGGAACTAAATAAATAAATAGTAGCTACTGGACGCAACTGCAGTTCAATGAGTACGTTCATACTTTGTGTCTTTGAGACAATGGTGGGGAAACACTGCACTTCAAGGGTCTCTGTCGACCATTTCCAGAGTTTGACCTAAAATCTGTCGTTCCAGTTTCAGGTCCGTGGTGAAACCACAAATGTTCACGAGCCAGCGGTCACAAAAACGTGTGTAACTCAGGTGCTGATGTTGATCTGGCGACATAACTTTAAATATCATCACTTTCACCATCTTGGTTGTGTTGGCATGCTAACATTTGCTAATTAGCACTAAACACAAACTACAGCTGAGCCTGCAACTTATGGAAAGAGCAAATCAAAAGCTATGTACGGAGAATTTTTTTTTTTTTTGAGAGCAACTAACAGCCAAATACGCAGAAAAAAAAAAATAGTCATGAAGCATTTTAAATGACAGAAGCAAAAACCTAAAACTAAACCACGCAGCTCAAAGACAGGCGTCCGGATCTGTATGTAGAGTTTAACGTGAGCAAGAGTTTGACATCAAAAAGTTGCAGCTGCATCTGTTGTATTAATCACACACACACGCACACACACATTAACATGTTGACGCTAATGTAGCAATAGCTCATAACGTTAGGTTACCGTCATTGTTGTTCAGTCTGTGTGTGTTAGCATGTTGCATGTGCAGCTGTGTGTGTGTGCGTGTGTGTGTGTGTGTGTGTGTGTGTGTGTGATTGACTTTTTTTTTTCTGCTACAGAGAATTGTGCGATTTCAACGGTATTGTTTCTGACTAACCTGAAAGGACAAACAGAAATTTTGACCGCTAGATGAAAAGACATGAGCTCACCCCGAACTTCACAGCAGTCCATCCAATAATTGTGAAGACATTGAAGACACACAAAAAAAGTCAACCTTTTGCCAGGGGATTACGAAGGTCAGCAGGATTAATCCTCCCAGATCCATTAATGTCTTCACCAAATTTCAAAGCAATCCATCTCATAGTTGTTGAGCTATTTCAGTCAGGAACAAAAAAAACAACAACAACAGGCACCTATGTGAAGAGGCTGTAATAGCCACACTGTTTAGGGGAATCAACACTTGAATACGACAATGGCTCATCCGATACGTGAAATACAAGAGAGGCGGAAAATAAGACGAATAAGACAGAATGATAAAATCTGTACAGCCGACAGATTTCTATTATCTCAGAATATAGTCATATTGTTGAACCTCACGCTGCATGAGATCAGCTTTGTGCTCACAGTTGCTGTGGATGATGTTATTCATGTTTGAGCTCCACAGCATGTTTCTGTGTCAGACTGGTGATAACAAAGTCTTAAACTGACCCCATAAATGCACAACTCATCCAAGAAAAGACTAACACGATCATAAATTATTGAAGCATCGGATTCCTTTTAGCTCGTTAGTCCAGCTGCTTAGGAAATCTGGATAACCTTGAGTTTTACTTTTATTAATGACTTTAATAAGCGAGAAACTGATTGCAAAAGGGATTCTCCACATCTGTCGATGTCAAACGAGGACAAACGTGAAGAAAAAGATTTGAACTGTGCCAGGAAAAAAAAAAAGGTTTCTCTTTCTGACAGGCAAGAATTTAGGACAACAAAATAGCCTTGTTGGTGTAAAACTGCACATTGGACTGACCCTACAGGCTTCAAGCAGATGGTGCTTCAATAATAAATATTTGGGGAAGGCTCCTTTAAATTGGATTACATTAGTGTAATCTCTGCAGCTATTTTAAACCATTTTGAGTGTGCTATCTCATCACAGTAGCTTTAATCCCTCTTAACTTTTTGATTGTGTTCAAATTGATTCTCCTCGCACACACGGCTCCAAACTCCCACCACCTCCCTCCGGTTCTTGGAGCAAAGTCGCACGATTACAACTGTCAAACAGACACGCGTAAAGTGCTGCACATAATATAAATGCACACACCTAAAGATTTGTTTTTACAGGCTCACCTTGAGGTCGTAGCAGATGCAGAAGCCCACTCACGACAGAAAGGTGGCAGCTTGACTCAAGTGGGAATAATTGGCTGTACTATTATGTGGGAGGATCGTCAATCAAGTCAAATTGAGTTTGAGTACGCAAAAATGTTTTGGTAAAAAGAAAGTAAATATTAACATCTGGTTCAGGAATATTCAAGGTCAAAGCAGCGTGGCTTCGTAGGAAAATCACTGTGAATGCACAAAATATTTAGTCAAATAATGGCTACAAATAACTCTTACAGCCTAATGTTAATACATTGGCACAGTCAAGGGCCAATTCATATATTAGCAGTATCTGGCCCAAGTGGCAACCGACCGTTTCGTCACACGTTGGTTTGTGAACTGCCGTTCTGAAGCCTCAAGTTCGTTAATTCGGCCGTCGCCATCTCACTGTTTTGGAGACAGAAGTGACCATATTTGGGTGAGCTGGGGAGGAGCTAGCGGTAAATCTGACTCGATCCGATTGGAAACCAGAGGACACTATGCTCCGCCCACCTACAGAGGACCCCGACTGACTGCACCACAGCTTTATGAGGGCCACCGGAAAACTAAGAAGAAGGAGTGACTGAAGTGAACGACACCAAAATAACTTATGGAAAAAATGTAGTGACTTTGTATCTCATGAGACTAGTTGAATGGGAGTCTGAGGAGCCGGAGGCTTTTTGAAGCCAACCTCTAGTGGCACTCGGTGGTATTGCAGTTTCAGCCACTTCTGCATTGGCTTAATTTTTCTGAGCAGAAAGCCACATCCTCTTCTATATACAGTCTATGATCTTCTTGTTTGTCAGCCACAGAACACAGCGGGAGCTGAGGATGAATGAAGGATACAAAATACCCTCTTATTTTCAGAAGTTTTTACAGAGTTTCTAAAAAAACAGATTGTGGGAAATCACTTTCTAAAGTGTTAGATGAGGAAGTTGGCGGCGGTGTGACGTCTGCGTTGAGTGCAGAGCTACAGGCAGCAGGTGATTTGTTTAGTTTGTTATAAACACTGAAAGCATGTCTCTGTCTAAAGTTCACATATCTTCTTCCAAGCTCCTTTAAAGCTCACAAGAAAACAACATTTATTTATTCTGTGCAAATACATAAAAGTTAAAAAGAAAATGATTTGTGGTTTAATGAGGTGACTTGCGGGAAGCCTGACAATGGAAACACTTCATTCACCCGCCTTGTACTTCTGAGTATCCCTGACTATTGCACTGGTTGCTTGGCAACAACTACAGCACCAGGCTGTTTCCCAAGAAATAGTTAAAGGACGAGCCCCAAGACTTCAAATTAACCTTTTTAGATTTTGGTTTTCGACTGAACAAAGAGGAGCTGGTGGGCAGATATTTGAACTTCAGACAAAGCCAGTCTGAGGCCAGTGACACACAGGCTGTGCGTTACCTCTCCGGCACTGCAAAGCTGCGACTCGCTTGCCTGCACGAGTCCATACCGGCGGCGTGTCTCCTGCGGCACTACTTCTGCCAGTCCTATCATTGACTCAATGAGTTTCCCTTTGATAACAGCCATCAGCATCAAATGTCTGAAGTCTGACAAGTGTTGAGTGGTAGCCAAACACAGACACTGACGAGAGAGAAACAGATGAAGAGAGCATTGGGAAAACTCTGCCCATCCCCTGTTAATTATTGCCATGACATAATTAAAGCGTACAGTGTCACACGTGAAAAATAGGCATTGGGTCCTTTCTCTGGATGATGCAACAAATAAAAGGCAGAAAGATGGAAGACGTCATGTCCAATATTTATTTGCTGTATGTACGAGAGCAGTGTCAATCTTTTATTTTTTAAAAGATCATTATATTGTTTCTAGATGTTTTCAGAGCCTGGCACTTTAACTTCAGGTCGACTCTTCACTAAGAAGAATGATGTCAATATTAACGAACCCACCGTTGAAACACTAAGCCAGGAAACATTAAAAAGTACCTACGCTGACTCTTCATTTCCTCAGTGACGCTGCAGTATTCAGGCTATTGTCTGATACACCAAGATGGACAGATGAGGCTGGGCTGAATGCTGCATGATATATTATAATGTTCAATAAAATTTAAAAGATAACAGTCAGAAATATAATTACATGAACATTAAATCATCAGAAATAAGATTACTGCCATCACAAGCTCTGATAATCATCTTCATTCAAAACGCTCACATCACTGAAAACAAGCGGACCACACATTTGTTCAGTGTGTTGTCAACTGTGGGGTACGTGGGTGGTTAAAGAAGTTCAGAGGCACTTTGTGTTGCACACAAATGGAGAACAGCATAGTGATGTGCACAGAGAGGGGGAAGCTGTAACCTTCATGAGCAAGTTATCCGAGTAAAACATCAGCACCTGAGTTCCACACATTAACGTGACCACTGGTTCGTGAACATTTGTGATTTCGCCACGGACCTGAAACTGGAGCAGAGAAACATCCGATTTTGGGTCAAACTGTGTAAACGGTCAACAGAGACCCTTGAAATGCTTCAGAAAGTCTACGGCGATGAAGCGATGAGCCGGGCGAGGTGTTCTGAGTGACGTTCAACGTTTCAAGAGGGGCGGAGCTTCACTGTCCAAGACCCAAGAAGGTGCGTCAGGTCAGGAGACACCAGGTGAATTTTCTTTGTGTCACCGTGAATTCGTCCCCTCAGAGTCAGACTGTCAACACCGAGTTCCACTGGGACCTTCTGAGGTGTCTGAGGGAAAACACTCACTGCAGACCACCCGAACTGTGGCGCCATGGCAACAGGGTTCTCCAACATGACAACACGCCCGTTCAAGTTTCTCACCCGCAACAACACAATCATTGCTTCCATCCACTCCTCCTCACATTTGATGTGTGCTTTCTGCAAGTTTCAGGTCCGATGTGAAATCACAAATGTTCACGTTACCAGTGGTCACGTTATCGTCTGTAACTCGGGTGCTGATGTTGACCAAGAGACGTAACTTGGAATACTTCCTCACCAAAGTTATAGCTTCCTCCTCGTCACTGTGCTGCACTCTGTTAGTGTTCAACAGTCTGGGAACTTTGTGATCACATCTTTTGTGTGCGACTTGTCTTCTTCTGATCTTTCCCTCCGCTCTAAAGGAGCCGCCTGCTGTTCAGCAACTTTTTGAACTTTTTTTTTTAACACGCCTCTACTTACAATGTTTATTTACATGCATGATTTACAGCAACAGAGGCATGCGTGCTTGTGTTTGTGCTGAATGACTCACGCGTCCTCTTTGCAGCTCTGACATCCGACAAATTTAACCACAAGGCCCTCTGAGCTGAATGCAGCAGCAGACAGAGGAGTGGGAGACAGAAGCAGGAGGGAGGGTGCAGTGGGCTGAGGCTTTGATCACATGCAAATTCCTCACACACACAGGGGATATAGGTGTTTACGTAGGAAAACAAAAACTCCCATTGTAGATCAACTCCTGCGATTTACACAAGTGGGATAAAAGGATCTGTACGTTTTGAGATTTAAGTATGAACGGTCTAAATATTCTGCACCGCAGCGACATCGGCTAATCAAATCGCCACATTAGCTGATCTCTTCTCTGGCGAGTTGGTCAGTTGACTCGTACATCGGTGGATGCCAGAGGCCCTCTCTTCCCAGCTGTCCATCACAGGTCCCACAGTGCCCTTCGTGACCCCTCTTCCAGCCTACTCCTGGGCCCTCATGGCAGAGAATGAAAGGCAAACTGAGAGCTTAAATGGGTCTGCAATGTTACACCACAACAGAGCCCATAACCACCACGCCACCCCGCGCACCGTGTCGGGTCTTTGAAGAAGATATTTATAAACCATTAGTGTGGCAGCGGGGCAAGGGGTTGGCTGTTTAATCCCCCAGATCTGTCATGTGTTAGCGAGCAGGAGGCGAGCTGTGCTGACAAGAGTGACAGAGTGAGGGCTGATGTGGGCCGCTGCTCGACCCTGGACGGGAGCGGCGGTGGCTGAGCCCCCCCCGACTGCCTCGCCACTTTACTGCCTGTGGGACATGGGGAGGGTTTACGGCAGCGAGACTGTAATTAAGGAGCTCTGTGATCTGATTTAAGATTTCCACTGAGCTCTCATCAGAGAGGAATTACAGGATGAGGCTCATAATCTGTATACAAGTACAGAGGCCTCCCAAGTTCATCAATATGGAGGTGTCGGGTGAGAAGTAACTTGGATGAATGTTTAAACTTCTGGACAGTGGAACAGTTCTTTTTCTTACGTCTTTATTTAAAGGAATAGTTTGACATTTTGGGAAAGTGTTAATTCACTTTCTGGTAGACGGTTAAATGAGGAGACTGATAACACTGATATCTGTAAGAGGGCCTATTATTCTAAGTTTAGTTGAAAAAAAATAAATGTATAGGACTCCACTAGAGTAGCTTTGCATGAACAAGCCTTAAAAAAAAAAAAATCCATATTTATCTTATAATGGCTGTTGATGCAGCCCCTCAATTCATTCTCCGTCTGAAATGAGCGGTTTTAGCTTCTGTCTCTTTAAAACCCACCTCTCTAAAGCCCACTGTCCTCTGATTGGCCGATTTCCAGGAAACCTGTAGAGCGGAAGCACTCAGTTTTTGTGAAACCGTACACGTTCGAACCAGAGACTGTATATAGAAGTGGACGATGCAGAAGTGCTTTAAAGTGCAATACCACCGAAGGCCACTAGAGGTTGGATCTAAAAAGCCTCAGGCTCCATAGACTATAAAAAGCAAGATGAAATGCTTGATGCATCAGAACCGAAGTTCACAAACCAGTGGGGGACGTCACCGTGGGTTGCCGCTTGCTCTGCCTCATCGTGTTGCCGTTGTGAACGTTATGAAATGAAACCGTAAACCAACCAATGAACATAATTTATTGTTCTTAATTAGAATTCAAATCCATCCGTATGTGTTCGAACAAGAATCTGCCCCGTTGTAAACAAAATTGGCGGCATTAAAGGATACATTAGGACATGTCTGTTTGGTAAATATTATGATCTTTATCTGCTTATTTTGTGAAATAACAATGGTTTTAGTCTTTTATCACAACTCTGAAATGTGCTAACGTAATTAAATATGGTAGAATATTTACTGAACGACTGTAAGTCATATTATCTCCTCGTCTCTGCATCGCCAGTCTGTACTTGGTGGCGCGCCGTACTTGGAGCAGCTGATCATTTAAAGACATCCGAGACGAAACTAACATCAGCAGTCGTGAACCGAGTGTTCAGATCAGTCTGAAATTTGATCTTTCCTCTCAAAACGAATTACTTTTACATCATTCATTAAAACCTTGGCCACGTTTAGTAGGAAGATCCAACATTGTAACATTATAAATACGACAGAAAATACAGAAAAGCACAACTGTTTTTTTGTTGTTGTTGTTTTTTTTATATGAGGACGCAGCCAGCAGCCAATTAGCTTAGCTAAGCATAAAGACTGGAAACGAGGGAAAAAGGTAGCCCAGCTGATCCTGGACTTTTGAGGTTGATACCAGTCACAATATATAGACTTTTGAAAAGTCTTGCAACAATTTCTTGCTCCATAATATTTTTTTAATAGATGATTGTTTTTCAACATTACAACAATCATGTTTACTCAGTAGACATTTTACAGTTAAAAAAAAGTTCTCTTTCAGTGGTCTTTGTAAATGCAGACAGTTTCTAAATGACCTAAAACAGTATTATTTGCTGTTTTACAATGGGTTATTTGCCAGACAGTTTCTTGACCAAGCACAGTACATTGCTGAAGTCCCAGCTGGTTGCTTGGAAACTACTCAGAGCCTCCGCATGACAGCAAATTGTTGGATTTACATTTAGACTTTTGCGTAGTTTAAAGCAGCCTTTCACTAAAAGATGTGTTTGTCCTACTTCTAATGCGTGTTCACAGTTTGACACTAAGTGACTGTTTTCAAAGTCTTCTAGTTGAAAGTGAAAAGTGTCTCTGAGTTTGTAGTGTGAACCTTCTTGGCTCATTTGTGGATCAGAGGGCCATTAACAGGCTCTAAATTTAACTTTTACCAGGCACTCTGAGATAAAGTCTCAAAGCCCACGTATAGATTTTATGGAGTAAAATTCAATCAATATAACTTAATTTGAGATTCCTAATCAATATGATCAGCAGGCTTCTTCTTCATTGACTGAGCCTCTTGTTTGGTGCAAAAACACATATTAAGCCATCTTATTTTTGCTCAGTTTTTGGTCCCCACCAACTCCTGAACTTGAAATACCCAATTATAAACACAAGATGGATGCTAATTTTATCTGTATGTCAGTAGCAGGTAGTATACAATGAGTTTTTTGAGTTTTATTTGTGGAAAACATTAGGTTTTTAAGTGCGGCGAGGGTCCATAAAACAAAAACAAAAAGCTAAAAGACCCTAAAACTGAGAGGAACTACGGGAGTTGGCTGACAAATTTCTGTAGGTTTATCACTCCACGTGGTCGTTTGATCCACTAATAACAGCTGATTATTATAGCTGTTACTTAAAAAACTGAAAGCCTGAGAACCCCCAAATTAATTCGCTCGATAATTTTATGAGGCAAAACAATACATGTAATGCTAAATTTGTGGAGATCTTTTATTGTATTCCAAGTAATTTAACACCCAACCAAGCAACTGCTTTCTAATTAGTTGAAAAAGAAGTTATATCATAGACAGTATTAAAATAATCCGTTCTCAAGCTCAGATATGCACAGCACTGTAAAGGATTTTAAACACAAAGTCCTTCTTGAATCCACTAAAATCCAGCCGATCCTGGTCAAACTTAAAATACGGCGAGGTCTACACCTTATATCTCAACGTCTATCTTTACCTTAAGCAGGGAAATGAGGTGATTAATAATTAACATCAGCAGGTGCAAAAGCCATTACACAGGCTAAATCAATATTTAAAAAAAAAAAAAATCCCTAATAATAGCATGCTAATTTCACATGTATTTAAGACATGGAGTTCACTACACGTATGCTAACGGAGCAGGTGTGGGTAAAACAGTGAAAAATATCTACTATTTAATATGTGATATATAAAAAGAGAAAGCTTTAAAGACAGTCTTTGTAGATTCAGAGATGCTGTGATGAGCTGCAGTATGTAAATCCTCAAAAAGACAGACATCCAGAGGAGTCAGGTTCTGCTGGCCCTGATCCGCGTTGTTCATTATAACCAACTGTTTGATGGAGATGAACCCTCTGGAGTTTATCACTCACCAAAAACAGGATTACTTTGCTGCTCTAAGAAGGAACGAAGTAGTGTCATTACAGGAATGTTACAGGAACTTTGGACAGATGTGACTGATGTTGTCTCAGTCCATTGCGGCTAACGTTGAGGCATGTTTAACTTTTTGTGAGACGACCGGACTCCTGTGCACCGGGGCAGCATGGTTTTAGTCACATAGGAAAACGTGATTCATGCTTCTGTCATCATTCCTCATTTCTAAATGATGATGCTGCATTTTCATAAACCTCATCGAAACAGGTGCTCCTACTTTCTCCTTTAACGCGACAATGAGAGAAAGAATCGTGATTTCAATTCTAAGCAAGAAAATCCAAAATGGTGCAGCTCTAATCTGAACCGCCGCTGCTTCAGCACATCCCTCATCAAATAATAAGAAGACTATGTTTGACACATTGCTGTTTGACAGTCTAAACCTAATAATTTCTGATCGTGCAGGTAGCTTAGCTTTTTCCTTGCAGTTTCATAGTAAACACATTCATTTTTGATGCAACTGTCCCTTTTTTTTTGTGTGGGGCCCTTACAGTAAAAATATGTGCAGCACATAAGGATTCAACAAGTATGTGGCCTTACAAACAACTGAAAAGGTAAGAAACAACATGTTGCTGTTTACACAATGTTATTACAGAGTGAGGAACCACAGCTGCTGCTGCTATTCTTGTTGCTGTGGGACTGACAGTGTTCACTCACTCTTAACACCCGAGTTAAGGCTGAAGGGTCAACAGTCACTTTATGAGTCCACATGGTGCTGCTTATCTGCGCCACGACACATTGTTGCTAAAATTGCAGCTGTGTAGAGTAGAGCTGCTCGATTCTGGATTAAATAACAATCAGGATTATTTTTTCCTTAGAATTGAAATCAAGATTCTCTCACGATTTTTTTTTTTTTTCAATATAAATGTTTAGTGCAGAGAAGAAAAAAAACTAATCTCACGGCGTCTGATACATAACTGGTGTTATTCCAAATTCTGCCGCCCCAAAAAGAATTACATCCACTTCGTGAGACGTTCCTCATATTTCGGTCCGTTTTGTCTCGACAGTGTGAATTTATTACATTTTATAACGACCTCAGCTGAAATATTGGAGGCTGCATTACCCATCAGCTACGATCAGTTCTGGTGAAAAATTCTTGGACCCCTTATCAGCCAACAACGACACTTCGAATCCAAGTTTGACAGGAATCAGATGGTTTTTTTAAGTACAGTTTATCATCACTGATTAACCTGACAGTGAAGCGGACATCGTTTCTAAACAGTCGACCTGTCTGCTAATTTGTCTTGCAGCTGTGCGCGGTGCTGCGAGCTGCATGCGGTTCTCAGCGGGCGGGCAGAACTTTGGACACCAGGAAGGGAACGGTCCTGTTTTAAGCTGATGTGTTGAATGAAAATGTGGCAGAATCGTTTGCGTATCAAATTGAGATCGTTTAGAGGTAGGAATCGTGATCACGATTTTAATAAGATTAATCGTGTAGCCCCGATGAACATCTTATTTTCCATCCAGGTTAGATGTTTGTCTCTGAAATGTTTAGACTGGGGTATCTTCCCTCTGAAGAGGGGAAGGAAGTAAGTGTGAGTATCATAACTACATTTTTACTTTGTTAGCTCGATGCCGGCCGGGATATTAAAGGGACATCAAATTAAACTTTCTGTGCATTCCCATACCCATACTATAATACTTTTGTTTTGTTTTCCCCCAAAAGGGGGCGGGGACGTGCTACCACCCAAAGTTCCCGGTTGTGCCAGTCTGATGTATAGAGCCATTTATTTGGGTCCTCAGTGTTGCAGCTCTGCAGCAGATTCCACTGTAGCAGCCAGTTTGACATTTTTCTGCTGAGTGAAGTGGCTCGTAGTTGTCTGTTTGACATGCTCGCAAATCACAGGCGTGACAGTAATTTGTACAGGTAATTTCAGTCATGCCTTACTTCCCTGCTGTGCATTACTGTGCTAATGTGACACTTTATTGATCTCTTTAGGGAAATACATTTTCTCCTCACAGCAAGATCTAAGTGCAGGGTCGGTAATAGGAGAGCAGCCCTGCAGTCTGTGAAGATTCAGTGTCGTGTTGAAGGATGTTTGCCGACATGGGGGCTCAAACTCGTGGCCTGTGGTTGAAGGACGGTCACCTGACTCAATACGCTGCCAAAAGCTACCTGATGCTTCAATTATAGTGTATTTTCCTGGACGTAAAAGCAGATGTCTTATATTTTGACTGCTTTTTAAATGTAAAAAATAAATTTACATGTAGTAAAATACACAACCTACTATTATCTACAAATCTGAGCTACATTAATCCAAAAGAAAATGTATATTTTTACACAACCTGAGTCCTATGATCATCCTTTCAGCCATCACTCCTCTAAGATGTGACAAAGTTTGACTAAAACACCTCATCGATGTGCTATAGAGACGCAGCAGCATCAATAGGACGTGAGTAAAAAGTAAAACTTGATAAATTAAGAAAAATAAAAGACAGATTAATCGACAATAAGAATAACTATTGGTTGAAGCTCTACAGTCGTTGTCGGGTGAAGAATGCTCTGCTGGCTGGCAGCGGTTCATGGCTCAAGTAAAAAAAAAAAAAAAAGGGATTTCCTTTAAATTGATGAAGCGCATGATGGTTATCAGTGAGTGAGGGGAGCGCAGGCGGAATGATTAACGGGCTGAAAAAGCCTTTTTTCTTTTCAACCGCTGACTGATTGCCAGCAAATCACAAATAGATGCATAAACACACAACTGAGAGAAATTGTAGCAACATGATGGGCCGTGTAATTCAGCTATAACCGCAACCTTTCTATTTCAAAGAGGATTAAATGAAATGCTTTCAGACTGTGACAGAGAAAAATATGGTACACAACATAAAGGCAAACTATGCTCGCTTGCATTCAACACAATGAAGAGCAGCAGTAATTGAAGACAGGTGAGAGGAGTGGAATCAACATGGATTATGTCAAAGTGCGAAAGGATTCAATGGCTCCCACACCATAACATGATAGATTTGGCGAGAGAGACTTTTAAGGCCTCTCGGGGGTCCGCTTGCGAAAGCATTATAAACCGTGCTTTTGTAAAAGTGCTCCCTTCAGTGTTGGGATTAGACGGAGAACAGTTGCTCCCCAGAGACTGACCGTGTGGTGTCAAATGGCCAAAGACAATTGAAAGAGATTTATTCTGGTGTTTGTGCAATCCTCTTGAGCTACTTTACTTTGATCAAAGTTGATAGATAAAAAGCTGCTGCCTTAATAAAAAGCAGGTTTGCCAAATGGCATTTAATCTAATCCAAAAGGAAAGGGCAAAATTAGCTTCAATCCAAAATGCATCTAATTAGAAATGTAGATTATTCGGCTGAGTATCAAACTAGTAGCTTCTGTAATATTGACTAATACTACTACTACAAAAAAAGGCAGGAAGATAATGAGAAGATGGAACATTTAAGTATTTCTGTTTTAAAAATCCATTTATATTGACAATTTACCCTTTTAGCTTTGCTAGCAACAAAATTCGAACAATTTGTTTTCCTGATTTGATTGGAAAAGTGTAGATACAGACTTCATGCTCATTTGGATTCCTTTTTGCTGACTTTCGTCATATTTAGTTTTGGCTTTGTTTCGTGAACTTTTTCTATTATTTTGATTTCTTAATTAGGCAATTTCACAAAATAAAAAGCCGTAATTCCCTGCTGTGTATCTTACACATGGCTTTGCTTTTTTGTCATTTCTTTACCGTCTTTAAAGTTTTTAAATCCAAAAGCATCCAAACATCTGCATTTAAACTTGCCGGTGTCTTCAGTGGAGCAGCACCCGCCATGTTTGTTATCTCTCAAATCTTGTTCCACGAGGAGGTTGGTAACGCGAGATTAACGCGGCTAAAGCTTCATGCATCCACGGTTCAAGGCCATAGACTGTAAAAGGCACATATTAAAAGATCTGCCTCAGATTTTAATCAATATTGAATTATTCAAGGAAAGATCGATTTGATTTAGAAAAAGATTTTTTTTTTAATCTAGCCCCACTAAATATGATACATAAGCGTTTCACATTTGTATTGTCATGCAAAAACGCCTTTGCTCTTTATAATTTCTCTGTAGCTGCAGACATATAAACAGATGTAAACAAAACTTTTGTCACAGACAAGCTTTTTAAGTTCAAAACTAATGCAGCTGCCTCACTGATTTACAGTCTAAATCTTACAGTTGCAGTATTTTCATGCTACTGAATGAGGCTTATGCTACACGATACACTTTAGACAGCCTTCCCTTGATCCTTGCAGACAGTTGGCAGCTGAAGGGTTAAGCCTTTAATTCTACCACAGTTCAACAGAGCATCGATTAGTTTGGATGGATGAGGCCACTGGTGGAGGCGAAAGTTGTGTTTGCTGTGGAGGAGGTGATCATGGACGAAGAGGTAAACAGATCGTTTGTATGCACATATAATAAAGCGTTTAATGTCGTTGTTTTTATGCATCTGTCAGTGTTGCATGCACACAGGTGCTGAGAGGTGTTTATGGAGATAAATGTCGATACGCTGAGAGTTTTCAGCTACCGCAATTAAAAGCCCCGCACACAGGTTTTATGGACACATTTGTCCAGCGACTGAATGGCGCCTGTTGCCCTTTAACCTCCAGAGCCTCACACCCACTTTGTGCTCTGAGATCTCTCTCCCCAGTCATGTCAGTGTGCAGCAGCTTTGCAGATAAATGAGCACTGTTTCTTTGGCCAGGTCGCTAAGCTGCCTCTCCACGCTCTAATCTTATTATCGGCCCAAGCTGGTTTAGCACGGAGGGAGACGGGATAGACAAAACTCGCACACAAGAAGACATCATAACACGACCGCTGTCCTTTGACTTCAGAGACAATCGCATTACAGCGGAAAGAGACAAACCTGGTGGCGAGCACTCGAGGCTCTGTGAAGGTCTCAAAGATGTTCAATAACTACACTCTGTGCACTGGATAGATGACCTGTTTGTTCAAAAGAAGGAGAGAAACATAAATATAACACTGTAATGTTGCTTTTACACCAGGTGTTAGCAGAGTTGAAACCTCTGACATTTATGCAGCTTCGCACAACATGCAAAAACAAGCCATTACTTCTGGAAACAACTATATTTTTCTGACCTCAAACATTTAGACATGAGACACAAAGCTGATGTCATTCTGGTTTTTAGTATCATTTAACTCTGACCAGGTAGACAAAATTAAACTGCCTTTCTAACCTTTGTGTAAAAGCCATTTCAAAGAAAACAATGTATTTGGAGGAGAATTGAGCTCCTGAGGGCACAAACAATTGCCTTCAGTTAAACCAATTAGGTCTAAGTGTTGGAAGACAGCTGCTGTCCTCTCGCACCACCTGTCATAGAAGAAGATAATCTATTTCATTTACATTGTTTATAAAGTGAAGATTCCCACTTTAAACTGACGTCGTCCTCTTTAGTGTGTATATATATATATTTTTTTATATTTCTAAATCACTTGAAACTCCATTGATGAATGAAATATTCTGCATGGCCAGTAATTATTGGGGTTAAGGCATTCTAATGTAAGTTCCTTGATTTATTTGATGTACTTAAGTAGGTCTTCATCTTGGCAAGCGGCAACCAACAGCGACGACAGCCATTAGTTTGTGAACAGCCGTTATGAAGCCTCGAGTTCGGATTTTAGCCGTCGCCATCTTGCTAGTGCGGAGCAGTTTGGAGCAGGAAGTGACCATATTTGGACGAGCCGTGGATCTGACTCAATCTGATTTGGAGCCCGACGATACTACGTCCCAGAAAACTAAGCAATAAAATCTTGATAACCTGAGGAAAGATTTCATTGACTTTGTATTTGATGAGAGAAGTTTAATGGGAGTCTGTGGAGCCAGAGGCTTTTTGGAGCCGACCTCTAGTGGCACTCAGTGGTATTGCAGCTTAAGGCACTTCCGCATCAACCTCATTTTTTAGACCCGGAAACTAGATGCACTTTTAAAAACAGTCTATGTATGTTTGTCAAAAACACACTTAAT
Source organism: Brachyistius frenatus (assembly GCF_029030835.1). Lineage (NCBI taxonomy): Eukaryota > Metazoa > Chordata > Actinopteri > Embiotocidae > Brachyistius > Brachyistius frenatus. The sequence continues at coordinate 833,113 of NW_027210713.1, read as the reverse complement.
TTGGATTGTTTTTATGTAAATAGTTGACATGAATCAGATTTTTTTAGACAACAAATATTAATATCAGTATCAGGCTAAAAAAAAAAAAAATCCAGTCGGGGGAGCTTTAATAACCACTACATACATGGTCACGACAAGTAAGCAAAACAACAAGAAATTCATCCTAAGTGTAAACGCCTTCATGCTCACGCTGTGCTGCAAACAAAGAAATGTATTTATGAAGTCAGAAGGCATACGGAACAATACAAGTGATAGAAAACAGAGGTTCTCATCCCAAACATTTATGCAAGCTCAATGCCTGTAGGGAGAAACAGATACATGCTGCAAATGATTCTTCACCTCCTCACTAGACTCATGTTGTAACGTGAGAAACACAACAATGATAAATAATAATAATTATTCACTGCTGTGCCGAAGGGTGAGACTCCAATGAGTGTTCTGCTCCACTAAGGAGGAACCAAGTGTGAGATTTTCTGTCACACTTTGTGTAAATATGACAACTAAATGAATAAAATAATAAAGTTTAACTATAAAATATTCAACTCCACAACTTCTCTGTGACTTCTCTGGAAGTTGAGTGTCCTTTTAATACCGCAGCTCTATTTCTGTGACAGCAGCAGTTACATTTGCACTCTCATTTCGAGGCGGCGAACACGTACCAGTTTGCGCTGATTAGAGGATCGAAATGCACAACGGTCATCTCGACTCCGTAGGAAACTCAAGAAGCATCTCTGTCAGTGGTAATTAATCAGTTTGAGTGTGTAGCAGAACAGATGAATAATTCAAATGAAGTCTTAACTGAAATCAGGAGATATTTTAGTCAGAATTACTGATTACCACTAAATACGTAAGACTCGCTGCAGTATGAAAATAAAACGTTTATTTATTATCTATTATTTATACGAGAACGTTTTTTTTTTTGTAGCAACTGAGAATTCTTCTTACGACCCCTTAAAAGCAGCCGTTAATCTGCTTTGTTTTCAGTCAGCACTGTGACTCTAAATGAAAGTCACAAAAGAGGGTGAAAATTTCAAAGAAATTTCTAAATTTATTTAATGCTCGGAGACGAAGAGCTAAAAACAGAAGTTTTTTTCTTCTCTATTCTGCAGGATTCTTTTTTTTTTAATAAACTAAGCAACAAAGACCATGTAGTCATTAATAAAAAATGACACAATTAAATGCAATTAACAGGATGCTCAAACAACACAACAAAAACAAACAGCTACAAACAAAGAAAAAACTATCTCGGATGAAACCCACTATTGTTTTGACTTTACTTTTAGGAAGGGCTGTCAGTAATGATTAGTTCCTCACTGATTTGGCTGAATCTGTTGAATCAAACTGAGGCAAATTTACAATCATTCAATCTATTAAATGTAGGAAACTTTTTAGACGTTAAGTGTCGGACCACACCTTTGGTCCAGATGTAAATGTCTCAATAGCTGTTGAGTCGATTATAATATTATGTCATTTTGACACATTATGTCCCCCTTGGGATGAATAACTTTGGTGTCAGCTGGACTTTTCACGTGGCGCCATTATCGGGTCAAAAATTGGTCCAATACTTTTTAACTGTATTGATAATAAAATACATGCTACCAGCCTTCGCTGTACGAATGTTTGCATGCAAACGCACTAAACTAAAAATGTGAACATGTTCATATTATAGCTGATTTCTTTAATTCTGTCTGATGTTGTGCATTTTTGACCTTATATTGTGAATAAATGTGCTGTATAGATGAACTGACTTCAACACCAGCTTGTTAGCGATGCCACTACTTTCCACATATCATAAATGTTTTAGAAATGTTTTAGTTAAGACGCTTTATTAATATGAGCACACGCCACCACATCTCATTCAAGAAACAGATAACTGGTGGAACAAGCAGTCGGACGATCTCATAAAGATTCATACAGGACTCTTGATAAATATTTCAGATCCGGTGATACAGGTGAGCCCGTCAACACAGAAGAAGCTGTTTGCTCTGAGGAAGTTACAGCGAATGCACATCAAATTGTCAAATCATCCTGGATGGCCCACAAATGCCACTACATGCGTGCTTCAAGTGGAGCATCGGAGCAAATATTCAGCACAGCAGGGGACGCAGTCGCCTCCCAACACTCCAAACTCACACCAGACAACGTGAATATGCTCCTCTGCATGAGTCATTCCTCATATGCGTTAAACCAAAGGAGGATCCATTACTTTTTCACTGGTTTAGACTTAATTAGGCAAATTATTCAGCCTTTTTCTTTATTTGCGGCCTATTTTTCTATGTTGTGCAGCCAGAACTCTTGAAAAACAGTTTATTTTTTTGTTTTTTTTAAACTGGAACATTATAAATTCTAAAAAGCTGGTTTTAGTAACAGACATGGATTTTACAGAATGTAAACACGTCGGGATGTTTTAACAAACTCAGCTCCCTTTTAGCTCCACTGTACTTTCTCTGGCACTGGGCTGAGTCTGACTAATACATCTAAAGTGTGCAAACAGACGATATGCTTACACAGTGACTGGGTGGCAAAATCATCAGTTTTATATCCACGCCCAAAAAAAAGCCCTGCGAGTGTTGAAAATAGCTTTTTGAAACATTATATATCTTGAAATTAAATTAAAAACATGACCTGCTTTGTCTAGCACTCTCCTGTAAGTCTGTCAGCGAAGCAGCTGCAGTCAGTCATGCATTAACTCTCATATATTATGATCTATAGAGTCTTACGTATTTTTTTTTTTTTTTTTTTCCAGCAAGGGAATTTGCTCATTTCTATTTCAAGCCCAGAGGTTGGTTGGTCTTCTAAATTGATCTGGCGAATACAGCTGCTTCTAAGAAACCTGCTCAGGCCTGATAAGCACAGTAACCATGGCACCTTTTTACCGGCACAGCTCAGACATCAAATATGCTTCATTTCAGATGGGAGGGTGAAGCCATGAACTTTCTCAGGTATCAGGTCTGCCCCCCAGACAAAGTATTCGGAAGCCGGTGAGACAGGAGAAATGATTCAGCCCCTGTGTACAGTAGCTACAGTTATATTCAGCATGTCACCGCTTCCAATAACAGACATGTTGCCCCAAACTCTACCACACACAAGATATTTAAAGACATTCATGTTTCCTGACATGTCTTTCCTCTCAAAACATGTGCCAAACCTTCTTGTATTTGGAGATTCATGTTTTCGTTTTTACCCATTTGATGAAGTTAAGCAGAGAAACTTAAAGCATCTCCAACTAGATTCACTGAAAGATAGTAAAATCTCATCTGGTCTTCGTGCAGCCCACGAAAATGTCACCACCACAGGTTATTATCTCCATGTTTACACCTTATGATGACAGTCATTTAGTTAATATTAAAGTCTTGTTGTGGAAGTCTCTCAGTTTAGGCCGGATACAGAACTTTGGTACTTTTATAGCACAGACTAATTTCCTTCGATGCAACCTAGTAACAAAAAATGCCTTGAAATTTGTCATCAAATGTTAATACTTAAGCTACAGCCACATGAAAGCGATTTCGTTTACTATATTTACACAATTCTCATCAGTATAATTGGTGTGCAGCATGCATATTATCATAGGAAGTGATTACATATTACTCTTTATCAGGCAGTTGTTAAAAACCTTGTTTGTTTTTTTTGCAAATTCCCGCAAGTTTACCACAAAAAAGTCACGCAAATTACGGTGCAAGCTTTGAGGAAAGCTGCCACAAAATCTGGTCTGTGTGCAAGATTTTTTTCTTAAAACGGAATTTATTAAATTGGTATAGAAAAAATTAACAATGTCGTAGTCGAGGTGTCTGAACCGTGACTCTAAACCTGAGGAACATACTGTGACTGTTGTGTACCGTTACCGTGGTCGAGAGGGAAAACATCACTGATATGACTGCACGGTGCTGCATTGGCATTTTCAACAATGGCTCCATTCAAACACTCTGCCGGCCCTGGAGAGTCCATTTCCATCCAAACAGCTTGAATCTTGACCTCGACACACTAACGCAGGCCTGAGGCCCTCCGATCAGGGTTTTTGAGGCCGATACCAATCACAGGGTCTATCTAAAAACAATGATTTATCCTGTGGCATCATGGATTTATTCAACTATTCTAAACAACACTGTACAACATGTATTAAAATTAAGAGATGATAAAGGGTCATTAATTGACAAATGTTTATTTATTGTCATTTTTTCTTTATGAATTGAAGCAGTTTGTTTGTTCCTCTTGTCATTGATCATTTTCCCTGCTGAGCTCTATCTACACTTACACGCACATGTTGCTCGAGTGTGGCTGGAAAAGCGACTTTTATCGTCTTGCGTAAATTCATGCGGCTGTCCGCTGTTTGATGACCGGCTCCGATAGTCAGCGCTTCATCTGCTGCTGATGGAGCTGCCACTTTGTTCCCTACAGAACATGCAAGGAGCTAAAAAAAATATATTTTCTGTGCGGAAGTGTAACGCCGATCTGTTTCTCGCCAACTGAGAAATGAACGAGCAGCAATTTTCTCCCGAACTTGTCGGTGTGCGGAGTAAGAGATTACCTCCTGTAATAGGAATCTCCTCCGCACAGGCACGCAGTCCTTCCTGATGGTGCAGAGGAGAAACTTCTCTTATCAAACCTCGCTCTGGTCACGCTAATGGCACCCAGAGAGGCTTACAGACACGAGTGTCACTTCAAGTGATGGTTATGTCATTACTCTGCCCGACTGCAACTCTCAGTCATCCCCGAGAGCCAATTATTCCAGCGTTTGACAGATCTCTGAGATTATAATCTACTTTTGGGCCTTGTAGTCTGCTTGGTAGGTTGTTTCTATTTTCGGCGTCACCACCCTGAGGTATTAATTCGAATGGCAATTGCCTCATGACCACCAGAGGGACCGAACGGAGTGAAAATTTTATCCACAAACTAAATTGATGTTACAGCTGAACTAAACACTGGAGGGCTCAAAAGCCAGGCGAGAGGATTCACGGAAACAAGAGAGCCCGTTTCAGGAGGATTTGCTGTAACATACAAAGCAAGCAGATGAGGTGAAGCACAGGAAACCAAGACAATTAAAATGACTTCATTTTATTTTCACTGCTGTGTATTAATGGCCTTAATATTTAAAATAAAATAGGGTTCTGTATCCAGCGTCATTTGCTAACTTCGCTTTGCTCTAACTGTAAGGAACCAATCAGTGCTCAGGATGAACTCAACTTGTAATAAAAAACACTATGAAGGACACTGATACCAGCTGCAACCAAGCGGAAAGTCAGTAATCCTGTTTGAAAAGAATGATCTAACAGAGTTAATGCTACTGTTGGCAAGAATTAAGCTTCTGTGGTTATTGAGTTTACTGTACCATGGGATCAAAGAAACAGAAATGATACTAGAGGCTCTATTTTCATCAATCTGAACTCCCATCGTACCTGTGACGCACCTGAGCACGGAGGGTGGGGGTGAGATATGGAGTAACGCATTACAACCAGGCGCAAGTAAAAACGGAAAATAAGAAAGAACAATAGTCGCATATACTGATTAAATTACATTATTTTAATGACTATTCAAATATTCAAAACTCATCATCCGTCCCTACTAACAACTCATTTATTGAATTCTAATTGCACTCCATCTGTTGGATTTCTCGTCATTTCACACATCACCACAAATATCCGGCTCACGGTGGCACTAGAAAAGACGATTAACCTTCTAACTCCACAGTCAGTACATGTTCAAGACAGTATTTAGGAAAAAAAAAAAAAAGGAAAGGTAATCTTTCCTTGAGAAGTGCATTAAATGAAACTGAGTAACATTACAGGGGCACAGTGTTATACACTTTTAATCTATGAGGGGAAATAACAGCCGCAGCATGCACCACTGCAGGATTGACCTGAGGGGCCTTCTTTAGCCTCACATAACCATGCCTGAAGTCTGTAAAGCCAGGTTACACCTCAAACCGGATGACAGCTTTAATCTGTCCGCAATCACCCTCCCCTCCATCTGGCGAGAGGGTCGAGCAACAGGAGAGAGGAGCATGGATGCCTCTCACTCCTCAATGAATACTAATCTCTCACCTCCGCTCAGACAAAAACCCGTCCTGCTTTCACCATTTCTGTGCTCCTACGCGGCTTCACGGGCCATCAGCCACCATTTTAAAACTAACCTATCACCACTACAGCCAGGAAGAAAACACACCCTACCGTATGAAAGAAAAAGTCCCCTATTGCTTTTCTATAACAGCCAGACTATAATCTTCCAGCGTCTTAGTGCAAAACTCATCTGTTGCCACCAGACAACCCGTCTCTACAAAGTCAGAAGAATAAAGGTGTTCCGTTTTTTTCTTTTCCGTTACGGACTAGCAGTTTTTACGCCTTTTAAGCCTTGAAAAAGAAAAATCAATCTTCCTCTTCAGATAAAAGCAAACATTTTAAAATGCTGATGAAACAGAGCGGAGTCCCTCCGCCACTCGCAATCACAGTTTGCTTTTTGTGATGAATTGCAGAAAGTGTCTGAAAATTAATTTCAGTGGTCTGAGGCTGCTTTCTCGATCCACGAACACCAACACTAACGGTTCTCTTTGTCTCCGACCTCAACATGAACGCGTCTGAGCAAATCGAATTTCACCGCAGCTGATGGCGGCCTGGCGCATATGTGAGTGTGTGTGTTTGTGTGAGCGTGTGTAGATCTTTACATTCGACACATTGATTTCTACCGCGAGCAAATGTCTCATTTAAAGAGGGAATGCGCCTCATTAGTGAGTGCCATTTTCCCAGAGTGCAGATGGCCCGAATCACAGCGACCCTCGCCCACGCCTGAAGTGTAAACGACACACTCCTCCGAGATGCATCGTTTATGGTTCGTGACCAGCGGGGGAAACCGGCGGCGAGTACAAACGCAACAAGCCTCATTTGGGTGCTTTATCCTTCGCAGAGCTGCGATTCAGAAGCTGTGAAAGATACGGTATCCTCGGTGACGCAGAAGAGCCAAGTCAGCATCTAATTGGCCAAGCGGGAAGATTGAAAGGTGTCCTCTCCCCGCTGGATAAAGCGGCCGGTCACCGGTGGCCGCATCGTTAGTCACATGAAGATGGAGCATGGATGGTGAGGTGACGGGAAATCACACCTGTCAGGGTTCAGCTCTCACTCAGCCTCAGCTTCTTTATGACTCACTGTTTAATGCTGTGTTAAAGTCACAAGCAGTGGGTTTAAAGGAGCTGAATAAACTGAATGTACAGTGACTTGTGTGCCTGATAGATGCATCTCAATGAGCGATGGGAGTTAATGAGGGGAAATTCTGACTGCTGTTGTAGCAAACCTAGCTTAGCTTTACTAATGATTCACGCATGCTTTGATCTAGTCCTCGGCGCCTGTGTATATTCCATGTATATTCATCATTCTCCGGGCTATTATCCCCCTTTTTACTATTAAAGACTGATGTGTTTTGTTTGTTGGACTCTAACAGAGAAAATAATGAACAGCACAAAGTGACTCAACAAGTCTGTGTCCCTCTAGAAGAGAGAAGAAAGTACCTTTTTTTTTCTGTTTACTCTTATTACAAACTAAATAATTATTGTTATTGTTGGGTTTTTGTCTTGGTTAAAATACAGAAGCAGATTTTTCACAGCCCCCATTTGGGTGAATACGTTGCAATATCAGCAATATCGTGTTTCCTACTTTGTGCTGTAACCACCGGACAAAATTAATACTAGAGTTAATACGAGAGTTTTCGAATATTCAAAATAAATAAAAGTAATAATAATAAAATACAAATCGATGAGTATACATGTGAATCCTTTTTTTTTTATTTCCCCAGCTTTTACCGCCGACTGGTTGTAACGCGTTACTCCCGTCAGAAGGTGGCGGTAGTGCGCCTGAAAGCTGTCTGCCAGCCGCCACTAAACAACATAAGGAGAAGAAGAACACGCTGCCATAGTGGCTCAGTGAGTCCGTCCTTCTCTTTGTGTGTGTGGGCGAATTTCGATGATTGAACAGTTCAGAGCCCATTTCGAATAGTATTTAATAGCTAATGGAGCTACTTGGGTTTCAGTTTTTTAGAAAAACATTCATCCTCCAAAGTATTTCGTAACTATATAAACGCTGATGTAGTGATCTGATAGCCAATCAGGAGTCTGCATTGAGTTTTTTTTTTGTATTCTTTATGGCAATCTTCTGTCTAACGTCCTGCCATCAAAAACAGACAACACCTGTATTTTTAACGAAGCAGAGCAGAAGCTGTGACTCTTTCTAGAAGTACCACGGCACGACCCGTGGAACCACGAGCATCAACCAGAACGGCACCGATCGGCTTCGGCAGTTGTGTCGCAGCAGGAACACGATGCAGAACGTGATGCAGAACTGAGGAATCAATCTCTCAAGCGGTTAAAACTCATTCACTGCTATTGATCCTCTCATCGCACTCGATTGGGTTCTCGCCATAAGTGATAACACTCCTGCCCTCCTGTAGAGCTCTGCTGCATGAGATTACAGCTGAGGTCAGAGAAGTGAGCCGGTGATGTTTACACGAGTTTCTCTTTCCGCCTTAAAGGTTCTGAATCATTCCTCTCTCAGTTGCACAATGATGAGTATTATTGGACTGGTTAAGTGTGCTGCGGATAGCAAATCCCTAATGCAGCAAGTGCACCAAACATCAAAGCGAGTCAGTCACCAAGCAAAATGCTGATTAGTGTGTGAGCATAATGACCAACATTGTGCGTCGTATTTTTCTTTCCGATCAGGGCGAAATTTGGAATTTGTTTAATGTGCATCAGATAAAATGTGCACGGCCAAAACATGATATTAGTTTCATAACACAACCTGCAAACTGGAACAAACCACTGGAGACAAAAACAAAACAAACAAAAACTGCGTGTGCAATGTCAGCATGTAAATAATTCTGTCTGCAGCAGGATGAACGTTAACTGTAAGCGAGCGTGAAAATCTGCACCGCATCGGCGCGAGCGTACGGCCACGTCCATCAGAGTTAGCGCTGCAAGTTAAGATTGTTTTGATCACCTGCCTCAAAGTCACATTAGCTCAGTGAGCCGGCACGCCGAGCTCCATTCAACACCTGTCAGCTTCCACCGCTGCAACTGTCCACACACATGACTTAATGTTTTCATACATCCACGTCAGTCTGCAGTCCAACATGCAGCATCTGCTGTGTGCACCATCATAAAACTGCGTCCTCTTTATTGCGTGGCGAGCGTGAGCCAATTAATTTGACCTAGTTTTACATGAGAGACTCCTTTAGGTAGCTTTCTGACTCCAATCAGTGTCTGTTCTCTCTGCGTGGGTCTGCCGGGAGTTCATGGTACACAGAGTGGACTCCGGTCAATTAGGCTCGTCGAACACCCACGCTAAGGTATGTGTCAGCCTAACAAACGCAACTGTGTATGAAACTGGTGGCAATTTACCAGTCTGAGGCAGAAAAGATGAACTCAGCTCAAGAAAGAGGCTCAGAAGACGTGCAGCATCGGGATGTTTTCTCAGCAGCTGACGAGGAAGACTGATGGCGAACGTCAGTTTATTAGTCTGCAGTAGAGGAGGAACTTTGACTTCTTTGAAATTCTGATAAGCAATATGGATTCAATCAATCAATAAATCGATCAATCAATCAGCAGGAAAATAATCAGCAACTATATCCACAATCAATTGAGGGCCATTTTAAAATGAAAGCTGAGATAAAATAGTAAATGTTCTAACTATTAATCAAGAAGTTGCTCGACAGAAAATGAACTATTTTGATTATTGATTAATTGTTTCGAGTCATTTATTCATGAAAAAAAAATAATTATTCTTTGAATCCAGCTTCTTAAATGTGAATATATTCTTCTTCCTTTCCTCTTCCACAATAATAAGGTGAACATCTTTTGGTTGTTGATTGTCAGTCTGGAAATAATTTGACATTTCAGGCTGCACTTTTGGCTTTGGGAAACACTGCTCATCATTTTTTACCAAATCGATTGATGGAGTAAATAAGCAACAGATCAATTGATAATGAAACTAATCATCATTAGCAACAAATACTGGGATTAAAAATTTCCCTCTGAGGGATTAATAAAGTATATCTATCTATCTATCTATCTATCTATCTATCTATCTATCTATCTATCTATCTATCTATCTATCTATCTATCTACTGACAACTGAATTTCAAATTCTAACTGCCGTCACGCTTCTTGTAACCAAAAAAAGTATGAACGTCACCAAACATAAACACAGACTGTAATAAACATGGGGGTAGTCTCCAGGTACGAAAACAGACAAGTGTGTCACGTCATGTTTGTTAGTTTAACAGCACGCATGTTTACTTTATTTATTTTTTGTCACATGTTCAGCCGTGGACATTGCAGAAAAAAGAAGCATCACACAACATTATTTAAGACCGAGGACGAAAACTAACGGCATTAGCAGCTTGCTAAAAAAATACTAGTTAGGAATTTAACATTTTGACACAAAGATTTGAATTTTTATTGCAAATATATATCGGCTCCAAATATCGGCTATTTGGCTCCTTGATAACCAATAATCGGTATCGGCTCTGAATCGGCTTGCTATAATATCCTCGGTGGAGCTTTTCTGCGTGCTGAGGCTGTCCCTCTGGTCTAGACTGAGGCCGCGCTGATAGAAATAAACCTGCACTGCTGTCATTACTTCAGTTAAAACAAAACTTTTCTTCACATTTCACCGAACATCTGCAGTTTCCCTATAAATAACTTTTACCTCACAAGGGTCAAGCCAGTCTACCCAGCGACAAAATAACCAATAAATTACACAACAAACTATTCAGTGAAGTTTCCGCATCCTTTTCTCTATTACCTGCTTCCTCCTTTTACCTCTGAGATTATTGACATGTCGACTGACAAGAACAAGCTTCACTTAAATGTGATCGTCCTACTGGGACTGATGAAGTTTAAAGTGACTTCATGAACACTTTGACTTTGACTTGAAGACATCGTCTTGATCTCTGGATGACTGCGACTCTTTGTGGCCGCTCTCCTGCCAACGCTCTACCCTCACAGATCGTTCTCATGCAGCAGCCTGCCGGGAACGCTTTTTGTTCCAACGTTGGACCACGACCGACTAATTTCTTGTTTAGTTAATCATGCGATACATAATCAGAATTACCCTAAGCTGTGCGAGTTATTCTCTGAAAAGGGATATAGCTGGCGCGCAAACATCATCTTACACCCGAGCCAAGTGGCTCCCGTCTCATTATGAACCAGCCGTCAGTGAACACAATCAGCCGATGACATGACAACATTTTAATAGCCGGGCCACAGAGGGAGCCTTTTTCACAAGAGGGGGGTGAGTCTGGCACGCCGAGTCACCTTGTCACTGTCCTCGAGGCAATCTGATGGGCAGCAGCAATGTGTTTCAGTATGAACACCCCGAGTGGTCCAACTGAAATGTGATTTATTTCTCTGTTGTGGGCACAAAACATTCTTCAAAATATTCAGTATCGGTATTCGTCAAAATTGAAAGCATCCTGAAGGCAGCGAAGTATGAACAGATTTATTTAAGCGGCCAATTAGCTACGGGTCTTCTCGCGTAAAGCCAACGAGCTCATTTCAAGTCATATCGGACAGACGGGTGTGCGACGGGCCGGACGGGCTCATGACAGGCTGCTTAGCGGCCAGTCCGAAATTTAAAGAGAAAGGAGGCAGCTGAGGTCGCGCGTCAGTGAGCCGCGAACTGAACCCATTCGTTTTCATTCCATTTAGCAGTTACACAAATCAAAGCACGGCAGATGTAGTCATGCCACAGCGCCTTCAATTCAAAAGCCCCTTAAAAAAGACACGGTTTTAAAGTCAGGTGTCCTCCTAAAGGACAACGCAGACGTTTTTGAATCACTCAGAAGTGAGTTGCAGATGGACATAACGTTCCTGTTCGTCTTTTTTCTAACGCTGCTCTTCAGTCATTAAACAACAAGCTGTGACAGTCTCTGATTTCCACACTGGGAGGAAGCCGGCAGCTGGTAAGAAACGATGCAGCAGCACAGCTGACGGGAACAAGATCGGCTGAGTAAGAAGAGCCTGAAGGGCTTTTCGGAGCAGAGCCTGAATGATGCAGAGTGAGTGCGCTCAATAGAGGGGGAAACTAATAGTATTTAACGCATCTGTCCATTCATACCAGCATTTTAGGGTTTGCTACGTGGAGTGGGTGGAGATAGAAGAGGATTTCTGGAGAATCTGATTTTTCCAACTATGTTTGGGCTCCATCGACGGAAAGCGAAGTCCATCAGCCTGAAACCCTTATTTCAGTTACAAACGGACCGACTCCATCGTTGTCGTGGCTGCATGTGATTCACATTTTTGCCTCACGGAGGTGGACGTGGGGATCTCCAGCTGCGAAAGTGATGGTGGAATATTCAATCAGAACGATCTCGAAAGGAGTTAAACACCATGTGTGTCCTTTACTGTTTTTGGACCAACAAAGAGTTTTTTGCCAGCTCGGGGCGCTTGTGAGTGCTTTGGTTGCTATGATACCAAATACATGCGGAAGCAACGGTTAATTTATGTGTTTAAAGTACGTCATTTCACAGACAGTTTGTGTTACGAACAAATACCGAAGCTCGTAGGGAGGGAGGACGGAGGATTTTTTTCTGCGAGGAAACATCTTGTCGAGGACCATCGTTTGGTTCAGGAGCTGAAGTTGGACGGAGCCCGGTTCAAGGAATAGTTTCGTGAGCAGGACAATTGAAAATTGGACTTTTCATCTCAAGGAAAGACTCAAATTAGCGGGAGCCCGTCAGCTCGGAGGAAAGTCTACCCGTTTCACTGAGGTGTCCACTGTGATTGGACGGCTGGGTAGAAAGAAGTGACGAGCGCAGCGTTTTACCCAAAGTTAAACATTTTCTAACTCTTGTTGACCAGAAAGAAAACCCACAGCTCAGCGCTTCATCACGTTGCTGGTGCTCCCGTTCAAAACAATTTAAAAAATACACTGTTCACAAATATTGAGCTCCAGCTGGACGTCCATTAGCCTCTCTGCGCCGACTGTCGCTCGCAGCTTTAGTTTTTCTTCTCTGTGAATACAGTCTGCGAACTCGGCTCGTATTAGCGTTTGCGCAGCCACTCTGAAGGGGCGGACCAATCAGCGACCGGTGCCTGTGATTAACTGCGTTTGTCCCGCCCCTCCTTCACTGTGATTGGACGGCTGGGTGACAGTGATGAGCGCTGTTAAAAAATTTTAACTGTCTGTGACCAGAAAAAAAAAATCGCAGAACGTTCAACGTTTTTAGCACAGAATAAAAGTTCAGCACCTCGACACGTTGGTGGTGTTCATTGAAACAATACAAAATATAATGCTGTACTCTTAAAAAAAAAAAACGCTTGGGTGGACAAGGGCCGCGGGTATTGCAGCAGTGGCACAGTGCTGCAGGTTCAAATTAACCTGAGCGATGGCAAACACTTCCCCATGGAGCGTGACCAGACCCAGATTCATGCAGTGAAACTTGGGTATGTTCGCACCAAGATACACGTTCAAGGAGATTTGGGCACATGACGAATTTTTACGCCACGTGGACAAATGAACAACCTTTACGCTGTAATGTTTGGCTCCAAATATGAGAAAAAAAAATCTCCTTATACCAAATCAACTTGAAGCGGTGCAAAACATTTTAAATTATGAAGCTTCCATTTGTCAAACATTATTTATGAGTTATCCTCTCAACTTATTTGAATTTTTTTACATTAACTGCTGAAAGCCACAGCAGTAAAAAAAAAAAAAAAAGCCCATGCTGGCTGCAGGACTTTGTATGAGCAGTATTTTTAAGTAAGCCCCTCTTAATTTGACAGCTGGGATTTCTTGTCCAGACTTCTTTTTTTTTACAGGACATCCGGCTCCTTCAGGTACACTCCTGCTTTTATGTTATTTTTAACTTCACAGGGGACAATAACCACGAAAAGAAGTAAAAAAAAAAAAAAAAAAAAAAAAAAAGAAAAGAAAAAAATTGCAACAACGTTTGACTTCTTTTAAATTCATTTCAAAGCATTCAACCATGTAACAACATTATGCCCTCTTAAGATGAAGAGTACTCTGCTGTGTGCTTAAAAGGGGACCTCTGGTACAAACACAAGCTGCTGCAGCCTCAGAGGAATTCACAGCAATAAAAAGAACATATTTCAGGAATTGTCTGCCTCTTGCTGCATTTCAATTCAAACTTTCCCCCGAGGGATGGAAAAAGAAGAAGAAATTAGGCTCTCCAAGACGCATGTCTGGAATGTGAGCGGGCTAATTAGGTGTTTATAACTGCCAATAAATCCTCTTGAGTATTAATCTCACGATGCATCTCAATGCATTTCCAGTCCATCAGGGATTAAAAGAGGCGTGGATTAAAATCAGGTTTAGAAAGCAGCAAGTGTGAAAAGGTCACAAAGGTCCTTTCTCTGAATGGAGTTCTACTTTATTCATCACAACTAACCATTAAACATCGCTGTTCTGTGGGGAGGGAGTTAGTTAAAAGCCAAACTGTGTTGTTTTTGTTTTTTTTGGACTGTATGAGGTTTAAAAAGTGGAGTTTAGTGACAGGAAGAGCTCTTAATAGGAAAGTCGTGTCCCTGACTTTGGGTACAGACCGTCTCCCTTCAAAGATAAATATGAATTTGTCACTTTTCGTGATGCTAACAGACTGCCACGCGGCTCCGAGTTAATTCATTCATTAGCCTACCTTGAAATATCCCGATGAGCATCAGCATTGCTCGAAGTCTGTTGTTTATCGCCATGGCGCAACATTCACCGGCTGCTCCGGCCGCGGCAGCTTGGACAAACCCAACACAGTCCGCGGCACTCCTGCCGAACTGCTGCTTTAATTGTCTTCAGGCAGCAATTAACCGTCCGCCACAAAAACCTGCGAGGCGACGTGTGCAAATAAAGCTCCCTGTCGTCTTCCCATCCCGCCAACAGACCGCGGCTGACACGGCAGAGCGCACCGCGCACCGGCCGGCTCCGCTCCTTCGCTCCACAAACCTCAGGAGGCTGCGACGCATTCAACTTCTTCCGGTTTGAACTTCTCCGTTCTTTCTCTCTGCTTCCGAATCCAGTTTGTGAAGGCTTTTACTTCTCCTGCCGGTCCTTGCCGGAGCGCGCGCGCGCGTCGCTGCCTCTCCTCCTGTCCTCCGCGCAGCAGGAGTTTATTCACCTGGTTGAGCTGCTCGGCGACGCCCCCTGGCAACGATGGCGGAGAACTAACGCCAGGCATTTACAGGCAAGTCGCTCTCTTCGGTGCTCGACTTTTCTCGACATTACCAGCACGATTGTATTCGTGCGTAATGATAAGTGAGGTTTGTGCTGTACAGCAAAGGAAAAAAAAAAAAAAAAAAAAAAAGCCAAGTATAAGGACGAAATAAGGTGTCATTTTCTTTCTTTGCATTGTTGTAACCTTGATTGACTCGCATTTACATGTACAAAACGTCCACTCAAAGACAGCAGGGACCCCACTTATCACATCAAATTGGACTTAATTAGTTCCTCCAAAGTTTCTGTGTGACTGAAACTCGGAGCAGTCTTTGAACCAGGTGACTCACTTTATGAAACACTGCACAGCACTTCTGAACACCTTTTCCCACATGTCTTTAATTTTGACTGGGTGTAGTTCTGAACGTCGGCCACAAACCTGGACATGCGGCTGCAACAAAGAAAACGTCAAACATCTCTTTACTTCAGCCTTCATATGAGCTATCTTGAAAATGCATTTTGCTTCATTCTGTATTTGAACTCTAACCCTAACTTCATTTAAGAAATGTTTTCTCTTGTGCTTCATTTTATCGAATGCATTTTTATTTGTAATTATTTTGCTTATTCTTATTATTCCCACTGAAACCCACGGATAATTGACACACCAATAAGGAAACAGCAGCAGAAATTACTCAGGTTTACCAAACTGTAGCTGCAGCTCTCTTAATCATAGAGGTCATCAGACAATGGTAGTAAACTGGCACCACTTAAGACCATTTACTTGCTGTATTTACTTTACATGAGAGTTCAAAGAGTTGCTTTAAAACTAAATAGATTTGTTCAGTCCTTACCTGTAATCTGCATAATATGTTGTTAGAGCATTGCTAACGTGTCCCACACAAACAAACTCTTTGCCCCACATTTGGTTCGTTTTAATCTGGTCATCACTTGCGAGTCGACTTAATGGTTTTCAAGCTCTCCTTTATGTTTCCTTGTTGCAACGTACTGTATAAATATAGTTATTATGATCGTCCTCATTGGAGGGATCTTATCTGAGGTACAGCTGAAATCCACCACCTGTCTCCGGTCATGTTTTATGAACTATACATTGTTCCTTGATATCACTGAAAGAAGCCACAACGGCATTTACGGTTTATGTTACATAAACAAACCAGCATGAGCTACATTGTAATGATTTCTGCATGTCTGCACGGGTTTACTGCGGCTTCCTCCTGAAAGACTTTATCTCCGTCTGTGCAGGTGACACAAAGAAACAAATGATTTGAGAAACATATTTTAACACGAGGCGGAGAGGCTCTTGTGTTGTGTCACCGCCCGTCTGAGTAAAAGTCGCAGCACATTTGACAGTCAGAAGTTTGCTGTGCGTTCTACATCACTGCAGCAAGGGCAGAGGTCAAACGCTGGAGGTCACACGTGCGTATAATCTAATAACTTAGAATGTATAAATACGATCACCTCATCGTTGTATATCATTTATTTATTTAGAGGCACTTAAAGCTGCTGTTTTCTGAACATGACCACCTTAAATGACAAATAAAATTTCAGCTGCCGTTTAGTTGCTCATTAACCTTCACTTCGCCTATTTAGACATCCGGCACATATTAGGAAACATTCATTCGGAGAGAGGGAGGAGTTTGCCTCTTCAGCTGCTAAATGCTCCACCAGCTGGTCGATGACTGCCACCACATAAATCGTTTGTTTCCGACCCCCAAAATCAACCGATGGTCAGAAGTTAGCGCCTCCTGGTTCGGTTTAGGCACAAAAAAAGCACTAGTTTAAAGAGAGATAATGGTTTGGGTTTGTGCTAACAACAGCATAACGACTGGTGGAAAAAAAATGTATTGACTTTATATTTCATGACAGAAGTTGAATCTATGAGTCTATGGAGCCGGAGCCGACCTCTAGTGGCACTCGGTGGTATTGCACTCTATGGCACTTGAGCATCGGCCTCATTCTTTCATTCTTTCTTTCATTCATATAAAGTCTCTGGGTTGTAGTCATTCCACATAAAGGTAAAGGTCATTTGATGATGAGACATCTGAGATCCTTGAGTGTTGTTATTGATACGACCACTAGAGGTCGCCTAACTTTAAATCGTAGCTGTGGGTCGTAATAAAAAGACCCGTGGGGTCGGTTTTTGGTGGAAGACAGTCTGGCTGATCGTGTCTGTGGAGCTGAGCCGGTGGTGTGTGGCGCGTTCTTTGAGTTTTTCACTGAAAACACTGAAACAGTAAAGCTGCGGATTAGAAAAAGAAAACAATCGTCTAAAATGCTCTGTAAAGCTACAAAGGCTCACTACAAGCAACCTGTGACATCGTCACTTGATCCATTGAAAATATAAAAGCAACTTTAAATAAATTCTGAGTTATAACAGGACAACATGACATTATATGCTACCTAGAATAATAAATGATAATGCCGTCATAACCCTCAAAGTCACTCATCATTTATTGTCCACATAAATGTAAAGCCAACTCAATTATCCTGCACTATAAAGTCTAATCAAGAGTTTCGCAGTGCAGCCACTTATAGAACAAGAGCTGCCATTGTACTGTGATGTGAGTCTGAGGTCCCGGCTCAGCTCGCAACAAAGACATTGTCGGGTGAAATATTAATGGATGTGGGTCGATGTGTTGTATTTTTAATGGAATATAATGGAATTTATTACAAGATATTAAGCTTCACATGTTTTCTGAGAGCACCTTAGCGTGCGCCAAGGTTCCCAATTCAACACGCCACCGAGCCTCATTCAGTCACATGACGACGGATACGTGAGGCTGTGTTGTTTTAATCTGTAATCTTTTCAGTAGATTTACAGTCAGACAGGAAGTTATGGCCTTGATTCATTCATCTTATGCTGGTTTTGAGGGGCCTGCTGTACCTTTAGCCTCTTCTTTGTTTTAGATGGTTTTACACCGTTTAAACAAAGTCAACTATGCTTCAGTCCGATTGAGTGAATTATACTGCAGGTAAAATGTGCTAAAATACCTGCGAAACAATTTAAACCACAAATTAGAGTTTGATTATTTCAAACTTACAGCGTACACCTGGTTGTAATACTGTGAAAAATGAGAGGAGACAATATGAAACTTGTTCTTAAGGAGAGCAACATAATACAATATATTCATTATGTTGACCATACGGTTCTTGTGAACACCACGATGGAATTTCTTCAAACTTGGCAAAAACATTCACTTGGTACCAACGGTGAACATATTTGATTTTTGGGGTCATAGGTCAAAAATAAAGGTCACTATAATGCCAATTTGACACATTCACATTCACATGAAATATAAGGAATGCCTGGATGGAATTTCTTTAAACTTGACAAATATATTCACTTGGTACCAACGATGAACGTATTTGTGACAGGAACGCGATATCTAAAGAAACACCTGCATGAAATGCACACAATTGTTAACTTGGCCTCAGCGATGACCTGATAACATTTTGGTGGTCAAAGGTCAAAGGTCAAGGTCACTGTGACCACACGACCCTCTCATTTGTCTGTCCCATTCTAGTGAATGCAATATCTGAATAACGTATTGAACTTGGCAAATAGACTCACTTGGTAAGAAAGATGAACTGAAAAGATTTTGGTGGTCAGAGGTCAAAGGTCAAGGTCACTGTCATCTCAGATTGACCCATGTTCATAAATGCGATATCTGAAGAACACAAGGAGGGAATTCCGGGCAGAAATGTTCACTTGGACTCATGGATGACCTGATTAGGTCAAACGTCACTGTGACCTCATCCCATAACAGGAGGAGAGCTCTGACGATATTTCACATTTGGTCAGATACCGAATTGGTGACACTAATGTTGGGTGTTCACCTTGAACCTGTGCGGATTGTAAAGATCTCCAGTACTGTCGGGTTGAAGATGTGTTAGAAGAGGAAGTCAGAGCTCTGAGGAAATGCCAGGTGTGAAATAAATGTTCCAAAAGTGAACAGAAACAACATAAATATTTATTCCTGTAGCGTTAAATATGGAAGTGCAACTGACTCACTGTTGAAACTGACGACATTTGGTGGTTTGTATCTATTCTGTATGTTTGTAAAGAAACTGCCAGAGTACGCATGGTGTTTAGTGAATGTGTGGAGACATCGCCAACGTTAATTACCACCTGAGTTCATCTCAGGCCATAAAGTAGACCCCCCTCTGTGTGTGTACTCAACGCTATAATTCATATCTAGGTCCTCAGTTAATGCCAATGTGTCTGATCTAACGTGTTGCCTGTATTTTTCAGATAAAAAATATGACTTTTGTGTTCATATTTCTGTGTGAGTGTGAGTGTGTGAAAACTGAGTAAATCACAGACGTGTGAATAATTGATTAAGTGTGAAGGAGGCGCTGATATGAAACTGCACAGCATGCATGTTCAGGGCTCTCCAACACAGTTCCCCTTCGATGAGCCATCTAACAGAAATGTTAAAGACTCCTCCACCACCAGCTCACCTGTGAATTAATACAGAGCGCACACACGATGAACCGCTGCACAAAACACACTGACAAGACAGAATTTAATCTTTAGATTCTGGCATTTAGTCCGACTAATGTGTCTGTGGCAGATTTCTCCAGTATCTCTGTGATTTGTGTCACTTTCATGGCTATCTATACGAGGAAACACACTCCCCGCAGTTTTCCTGAATGTGTCCATTGTTGACGCCGGCAGAGATGCCTTTATCTGGCTGGCAGGTGGTGCAGGAAGAGCATAGCCTTGACAGTCCGCTCCTAGATAGCATGACCGGACTTTCCTCCTCTGCACTTTGTATTTTACGGTGTCTGAAGAGAACAAAATGATGGATCACTGGTTTGCCTGCAAAAGTGCAAAGTGTTCAGATTTATTTTTGATCTTTTGTGCCACCTAGTGGTGGGAACCTGCAGCACCAGAGCAGACTCCAGCGTGTGCATCACCTGTTTTTTGTTTTTTTTGGTTTAGTTTTAGTGGGGGTGTAGTGGTTGTTTGGCTGCAGGAGGAAAACACCATTGACAGGTCAGCAGTCGCTCACGGGGCTTGTGCAGATTGACAGACAATCATTCACACTCATGCTTGTACCTGTTGGCAGATTTCTGTCTCAGCTCCCTGACCTGCGTGTCTTCGGAGGGATGAAATAGCCAGAGGAGATCTCCGTGAGATCCACTGTGAAAACATGCAATGTCCTCTTAGAAAAGGCCACAGCAGGGAATCAAACCTGTGACTTTGCTGTTAGTTTTTGACCGTTGAGGCTGAGAAATCAGGTCTGAACACATTTTTAACAGCCTGAACCTTCATGTGAAATTGGATAGACTTTTTTTTTTTAATAAGTGTTATCAGAAATCCATTCTTTTTTTCAGCTTCCTTACATGTTTATTGCTCACGAGTCCTGAACTCAGGGTTTCAACTGGTCCTGGAATTCCTGCAATATCATGGAATTAGAAAAAGTCTATTCCAGACATGGACATTTGATAATTTTTTTGATGCAAATTATGGGATATCTTAGTTTAATACAGATTTCAGTTTCCATCTATCAAGATTGACTATTTTCCATTTAGTATTAACTTGTTTTTTTAATGGTTTCAAAACCCCCCCGCTCGCCAACAATTACTTCAGTCAACATGTGCTTTTTGCTGAAACTGCTAACAAAGGCAAAGATGCAGGAAAAAAATAAACATTTCACAAATTTTAGCAACAAAACTATGACTTCAAAGACTCAAAGACTGTTAAAGACTGTGTTAAGAGTAGGCGACAGAAAAGCCAGAAGTAAAGTTTGTAAAACTACTATTGATCTGTTATAATACGGGAGATGGAGCCCTTTCACAGCCATGGCCTCTTAGATTGCCAAATTATAAATTAAAATATCACACCTCAGGGATCACAAACTTTCACAACAATCATCCCAGATAGTTTGTTTAACCAACAAATATATACACATACTGTTTATCAGGCTGAATTATGGTTTTCTTTACACAACAGTGCAGCTATACTGCACATAACATGTTGTTTTGGCTTCGAACATTACATTTTAAGTGTTGGAACAAGCATATAAGACAGGAAGTGTGTGTTTTTACTTGAATTGAATCTGAAATAATTCAAAAATACTGTGAGTTTAATGTTTCTGGAACATTTCATGTTTCATATTAACCTCAAAACAGACACAATCACAGAAAATATCACAAACTGAAATGTTTACTTAATTCACACATAATCACATTTACAGTTTAGCACTACTGATAAACGATAATGATTTTTTAATTTTTTTTTTATGCTTTGTCATATTGCTCTTACGAGCATTTTTTTTAGTAATGCAGCTTTGACTGCGTTACAAACAGAGAAGCTGCTCGTCATTTGGCTTTTCTGACCAAAAATGCCCTGGCCGCGCTTCCATTTCAATTAAAAAAGCATAAATAAAGATACTAATAACAGCTTTGTGAGGGATGTGACATTTGGATGAATGACATTAAAATCCACCCACAGTTGCTTCACTGACCTCTTCAGTAAATCATGTCTCCTTCCCAAAGTGGAAATTCACGCTGCACGATAAAACTTATTTTTTGACACCTCCTCACAGGAAACTGTCAGCAGCATGAAAGTAACACACACAGGAAGTATTGGTGAACTTATCTGAGACTTAAATTAGAAATGTGCATTTGCATAAATGCCAAACAAATAAAAGAGAGACTGTCCTTGATTATGAAGCGAACTGGAATTAAATCAAAAAATGTAACCTGCATATCTTGAATTCTGTTAATTGAATTCGTCCCTCTGATGCAGGCGCCTTCTTTTCTCACACATAACGTGCAGGAAAACATCAGTGGCGGCAGTTCGGTGAATCCTCACTGTAAAATCAGAGCTATTAGTTTGCTCTGGACACTGTCTGCTTCCATTCCTGCATTTCCATTAAAAATGTAGCTGTCACGCTCATATTGTGCAGCAGTCGGCCGGTGAATAATCTCAGAGGCTGTGTGTGTGTGTGTGTGTGTGTGTGTGTGTGTGTGTGTGTGTGTGAGGCTGGATATCTGCCACACGTTTGGTGATACGAGCCCTCTGTAATGGGCTTCCTGTCATTTATCGCTCTTTGCTGTCACTACAGAGGAGATTAGATTTGGACGAGCATAAAGAATATGAAAATGACTTGGCCTGAGCTGCAGACATGCATCAAAGTTTGTTTTCGTTTGTTGTCGTTTTTTTTTGCTTGCATGCATCTCCAACGTGTCTGTATGAGTCTGAATCTGCATATTTACGCTGATTTTAGTCACGAAGCGTCGGCCCTTGTAGTGAATCAGCAGGATCATGCTGTTCATGTGCACCATCCTCCTTCTGTTTCTCTCCAAACCCCCAAAACATTCAGATTTAATCCTAATTACCAATTTGCTTCATGCTAGCGCTGCATCTGTTTTATGTTCTCTCCGTGGTGTTGTACATGACGACAGTTTCAGCGTGACACAGAGCCTGAAATTAAAAAAAGTAGCTGTCTGAGAATCACCTTCCTTAAATGTGTCATTTGTAAGAAAAAAAAAAAAAAAAAAAATCACATTTCTTCAGTATTTTAGGTAGTGAGTCACTGTAGGGTTCAGGCCAGGAGTCTCCAACCTTTTCTCCTCTGAGAGCTACTTTGACAAAATGAAAGTGTCCCAGAGCTACTCGTGTTATGTAACATTTATTCACATAGCTGAACTCCACCCAAACCAGCTGAATTTAACTTTACGTTTTCAATTGACAGGGGGATATTTTCTGTATCAATTATGTTCCCTAAATGCATACCGCAGTGAACACAACTCTTGTGTGGCCAAACTGGTTTGAAAAGTTTCAAATAAAGCGTTCTAATATCAGATTTGTCAGGCAAATCCAGTGTTCTCCCTTTAACTGGGACCCCCGGCACCTCCTGTAAAAAATGCGGTGTAACTTTATCTCACTCACTCAGTGACAGGCACTCTTTATAGCTTCGCCCCCTCTGTTGCAGTCCACCTGAAAGTATTGTATTTATGTTATTTAGCTAATTTATGAGCAGCTGTTTGTTTCCAGCTCAATGCGAGAGTCTCTGATGTGTTTCTGTCCTCTGATCTCTGTGTCTCACGATGACCTATCAGATTCTGACTGACAGTGTTGGTTAGGTTTAGACATGAGGAGTGAGGGTAAGAATATCAGGCAGCTCACAAAATCTGATGGGGGACAGATTTCAGTGTAACACCGGCTCTCAGGGTTTCCGCAGTTTTCTCTATGTAGGAAGATCATAGAAGAAAAAAGACAAAACAATATATCAACTGCGTTTAGAATGTTTTTTCAGTATGATGTCCGTTGTCATCAGCTGCTGCACTCGAGATCAGTTTTGAATTTGTCCAAACAAGGTCAATACATAAATTGTTAGCCTCTGTGAGCTGTTTCTCCAGTGGTGGATGTTAACTAACAGCCAAAAGTTTCAGCCATCGTTGTGTTTAAGTTATAGTTGTGGTGCAAAATGGTATTACAAGACAGGCCAGTCTGGGGCTAGCTGGTTAGCGTGCTAACTTCAGTAGATATCTCTGCAACACAATACTTAAACACATCTGACAAAACATCAACACCAATATTTCTACATGTACTGTGGGAAGGTTTTGTCAATCTTTTTTTTTTTTTTTTTTTAACTAAACATCTTCCAGATTAAACATTTAAACTGAACCCAAGTCTGTGTCGGAGAAAAAATGCGTTTGGATCAGGAACAAAAAGGAGCATGAACAGATTTTCAGAATATGAGAAATTGCAGCTGAGTCTCGACACTGATCTCGGTACATCTCAAACAAGATGTTCCTTTTTGAATAAAAGCAGCCTGGACACTCTGACTCGCTGCCTCATGATGTGTTTCATTGGAAAGAAGGTGGCAACATGCTGAGAGAGATAATGAAAAAAAAAAGGTGTATGTACCAAAAGATATCTGCTGTATATGTTGATGTGCTCCAAAAGCAAGACAGATGAGAGTCCAAATGATGACGTTTTTCTTCACTGATGGAGGAGAGGAACATGAACTGCTTGTTGTGCCCATCCAACTGTCGCCATTATGTGTCATTATTTTTACAATTAAGCCTAATTTTGTCGATAAAATTACACTGAATGGTGAAATATGTGCGTCCTAGTTTCCCCGAATCCAACTTGACGTGTTTAAATCTCTTGTTTTGTCCGGCCAAAACCCAAATATGTTCAGCTTACTGTTGGAAAGCAACAAATGTTCACATTTTAGAAGCTCTAATCAAAGAATTTTCAAAATTTTTACCTAAAAAGTGACTCAAAGCTACTATTTATCAGCCATTAGTGTTACTACTGTTTAGTTATCTGAAGTAAACACTCATATTATAATAAACTAGTTGGAGGCATGAATACGAATAAATGATCGATCATTTGATTGTTGCAGTGATGCTGTATGTGGCGTCACCAGTTCTGCCTTTTAGTTTGTTGAGTTTCAGGTTTTTCCACTTTTTGTGCTCACCTCTGCCATGTTGTTTGCCCATCAGCGCTCCGTGTTTGTAGGTCTGCCTCTCGTCCTTTGCAGCAGTCCGATTGTCACGTCTTTGCTCTCCAGTGGGAATTCATTGGTTAATCTCCTCTAGTGTGATTTTTGCCGGTCCCGGAGTTTGACCTATTTTTTCCTGACACTTATTGTTTGCCATAAAACCGTGGAGACGTGAGTTGAGCTTGCATTTGGGTGCTCTCTCGACCTGACGGTGACATGCAGATGTGTGGTGATCACTCACATTTACCAAACGGACAATGAAGCCTGGCTTGATCTTAAACTGAATTGTTGCAGCTCGACACTGATACCAGTTTCAATACTTTTAAGTAACCGGTAGTCGATTTAAACCAGCCAAGCAGATGTGCTTACAGTTTAAAAAAAAAATTTGTTCAGCACCAATATTCATAATAAAATAAACCGGCTGTCGCTTCCTGACCGTGTCACCACATTTCCTGCTTCGTAGCCAAGATGGTGACCGTTGAGTGTGAAAAATGTACATTGTAATGTCCAACATAATACATCTTTTTCTGGCAAACTAAGTAGTATGGTAGCAGGGTTATTGTAATGCACATATGCTCAATAGTGTGTACCGGTGTGAGTGAACTATCTGGGTAGTTTTGGTGCACGGCATGTTTCCACACATTACAATGTTTACGCACTAATTACACTCAAAATAGTTCATGTGAGTATATCAGTACACAGCATTAGTCTGCTACTTACATGTTTACCACATAGTTGTGGTATTCAGTTTGTCACCTGCCTGTTCATCGGAAAGTGCCTCTTTTTTGCTTTTGCATGTGTTTTGTTGCCTCTGGTTTTTATAGTCGTGAACCTTCAGCTGGTAAGTAAAGCTCGCTGGTTCTTCCACTTCCTGCGTCTGGTGTCGTCCGTTAGGGTCCCCTCCCTTTGAACCTGTAACACGCTGGATTTCGAGGTATGATTTGGGTCACAGTCCCGTCGTAGAAGCCGTCCTCTTCGCGCTTTCCTCGCGCTTTCTTCGCTGATCGCATTACATTTGCATCCCCAAAGCAGGATATTTCTGCCATCATGCTTCACAGTTAGTGAGACGGTCTTTACATCAAACTCTGCTCTTTGTTTTCTCCGAACGTAGTGGTGCTGATTGTAGCCACAGAGCTCAGTTTTTACTTCATGTGTCCACTCATTTCTAAAACAAACGGTCTTATCCAGGTGTTGTTTTGCACACATGCCCTTTGTGATGTGGCTGCAGATAAGGTTTTCTGTGCTGACTCTCACATGTCGACCCTGTTTCATCCCCACTCCGGTATCAGCCTGACCTTTACAGTCAGTCAGGGTTTATCTTTGCCTTTCTGCCCCGAGGACGTAAAGTTTTATCTGAATGTTTTCTTGATTCTCCAGATCTTAACTTCCACGGTTCCCCTCGCCTGACATTTCTTGAGGACATTTCGGACATCGGAAATTACAAGTTGAAAGCACTTTGATGTGTTTTTAAATCCTTTCCCCTGCTTTGTGTTTTCGAGGAGCTTTGAAGGGTCTGATTTAACGAGGTGTGGAATTGACATCAGCTGACTCCCACTGACCTGCCTAACAAGCTTGAATTAGTCAAATATAGCCTAATTAGCAAATGAAGTTCAGAGACACATAAAGTGCTCAAACTTTTACACATGCCCACAATAACTATTTCATTGTTTCTATATTTTAGTTCATGATGTTCATTTTTATTTGAAAGCCTGTATGGTACAGGTGTTGAATTTACTTCTGTAAAATGCCCAAACATTCACCTACAACTGTATTTATTCTCGTTGTTTCAACTTTCCGTTGAAGCTGCATGTTTGCACCAAATTCAATGTTCAATTCCCAATATTAAAAAAAAATATCTTCACACAAACTCATTAAAACAAAGGAACAAAGTGCTCAATGTGGAATTGTAGATGAGAACACATAACAATAAATGCAAATTAAATGAACATTTAAGTGAAACAACAGCAAAAAGAACAACATGTTATGGTTACAGTAAAACTCATAAAATAAAACTGGAGTAAATTGTAAGAAGGCTAAAATCTTGGGGATTTTATGGCGTCACATTTCTGTAGAATAGAAATATTCTCAATACATTTTGCTCAATTCTTTTCTCAAAGATAGTCAAACTAATTCGATATATTTTGAAAGTTTGTTTTTTCTGCTAAAACTTTAAACAGCAGGTTTGATCAAAGTGTGGCTGCAAAGCATGAATTTACGCTAACAGACCTGCTGCCAGGTTTAAACTTTGTGTTTGATTGTAGCTCGAACAAAACACATAAGATGAATGAGTCAATCTGATATTTCTGCAGAGAAAGCATTTTACCTGAATCTATAATGAAAGTAATATTTACATGTTATTCGATACTGTTAGATGTTGGAGCTGACATGGAACACAAGACTCAGTTTAAATCCTGTATTAGTGTCGACAAATCTGTTGACTTGGTGTCTCCCAGGAAATATGTGCAGTTTTGAGGTCTGGCCAGCAGAGGGCTCCCCAGACTCTGCTGGCATCAGCTGCTGCATTCTTCAGTCTTAGATGATCCTCCTTTGTCCTTTAATATCTCTTTTCAACACTCCTGCACAGATGAAAACAACAAATTACATACACAGTATGAGCACAAACGAAAACGAGGACAGGACGTCTCCGCGCAGCAGCTGAACTCTGTTTTAACTGCAGCAGAAACACGGAGGAGAAGCAGCATGGAGGCCTCTGACGTAACATGGCAGAAGAGATAAATGGGCTCTCAAGCATAAGTGGCAATTACATGAGAGATCTATTTGTCCCGAGCAATCACTGGCTAAATATTTGGAAAGCCAGAATATATTTTTATTTTCTTTGTGTGTGGGTAAATACTAGAATCAGTGGCTGATGTTAAGTAGAGTTCATCTCATTCAGTCTGTTTCACAAAATTGTTTTAATTGCTTCTCCATAGAATGCAATTTTCCCCCCAAAATAACAAAAAGAATTCCTTTCAACAAAGTTTAAGAAATCCGCAGACATGGTCGCCTGAAGATGCCAACATTTTCATGATCAAGTTTAAAAAGCACTTATCACAACGGGACGTTGATGAGTTGAAAGGTTCACAAAGTAACTGATTTAAAGAAATACTTCATGCCCACTGCCATGCACACCACACAATAACCTTGTTCAGACTGCCAGCACAAGTCTGTTTTTGTGTCATATCCAGATTGATTTTTGAAAGTCTGGACAGAAAAAACACATCTGGAGTTGGTTCCTCTGACAATAGAAGATTTGATTTGCTACAGTTTCCAGGTGGCTTGTGGGATGGAGTTCCTGGCCTCAAGAAAGGTTAATTGTCTGTACTGCAATGTTGACAATCAGTGAATGATCTGTGGTAACTGGTGAGCAGAGGTTTGCCTCAGAGGCAGTGGGTTGTAGTCTGGATCACTGATGTGGGGGCAGCTGTGGCTCATGCGCTGCAGTGGGTTCAGTCCACTGGCTCCTTCTGTCATGTCTCCACGGCCA
This sequence comes from Brachyistius frenatus, assembly GCF_029030835.1. Lineage (NCBI taxonomy): Eukaryota > Metazoa > Chordata > Actinopteri > Embiotocidae > Brachyistius > Brachyistius frenatus. Next base: position 805,001 of record NW_027210713.1, on the reverse strand, counting down.
TCGGGTATGTGTTGATGGGGAATTGACAGGCACATTTTTAAGGTAGAACTGCACTGTGAGTGGAGAGCATTTAACATTCAGCTGTTCAGTCCTTTGTGCATCAATATTATTCATGTAACCATTGTACAATTCCCTCCTACAGTATTCTGTGTACTAAAACTATTCCGACTTTTACCTTGAATAGGTAGCACTTCAGTAGCACTTAAAATGGCACTTACTTATAGCACTTTGAAGTTCGGCTTTCTTGAAGAAAATTTTACTTTCTTGATTGTTGTTGTTTTGAATTTGTACCCTCATGGTTGAAATGCACTTATTGTAAGTTGCTTTGGATAAAAGCGTCAGCTAAATGAAATGTAATGTAATAATGTAATGTTTGAAATGCGATTTCATTCCGGATAGTCTGCTGGCTCAGATCAGATTTCTCGCTTCACTTGCAACACAATGTGACAACGTCATTTTCAGAGAAACGGGGTGAGCAGAATCTGTGCTACCGCTATCAGAGATATCAGAGCTATCAGAAAACGGAGACTTTGGTGCTGTGGAGGACAACAACAATAACAACACTCCACAGACAGAAACCCAAATAAATCATCTGCTGCCATCTTCCGTGTTGGAAAGCCTCGTCACCAACGTAGCTATGTGTATATCGTTACCACAGCAACCAGTGCAGATAGTTTGGTGAGGCCTGGACACACTAAATCTGATTGGCTTACATGCAAATAACAACACAGAAAGTCTGTCCTAAAGATCTGATGTGAGAAACAAATCCGATTTGCCTGCAGTCTGAACAAAGCCACAGTCTACAAACTAAAAGGCATAAAAGTGCAAAGCTGCGAATACCGGCGTCCTGTTTGTCCCTTAATTTTAGTTGTGGTAAATCACATGAAAAACTACCAATCAGCACACACAAATTAAGTTGAAATGGATTTTTAAGTTCTAACAACTAACACAGGAGTTGAGTGAATTAATTAATTAAAATAAAATCAACAAAGTTCAAAATCCAAACAATTTTAATTAAGCTGAAATTGATTCATTAAATTCAGTAAATTAACAAATGAACCCAACATGCAATATTTGATTATTTAATGCAGCCCTTTCACTCGTATTATTACGTTGAAACAAATTATATTTTCAGTGGTGCCAGCAAAATTAGGAGACAGTCACTAAAATTATGATGTACAATGTAAAATTTGATCAGATAATGCCTCGAAAATATTCAAGGCATCATTATTCTATATGCTAAGAAGTCAAAAAAATTTAACTTTTGACTGATTTGTTTAAATAACTTTCTATCTAATTGGAGATATTAAGAGTTGGGAGGAAGTAGATCTGATAACAGCAGAAGAAAACTCTTTGGGAAAGTTTTTTACTTCTGCACTAGTGACTGCCTTTCATGCACGAACCTTAATTTGGGCAAAACGACAGTACACGTCGAATGAGCAGAGAAGAGCAGTAGAATTTATCACGCAGTGTAGTGTGTACTGTAAGCAGCCTCACACAGGCTCATTATAGCAGTTTATCAGATGCAGCAGGAGTTCAGGGCTCCTCCAGGGCTCCTCCAGCTCACTGCTCAGTACAAACAATGTGACACTGCCATTTAAGAGCCTGACAGAAGAGGATCTGCACTGGCATGTAGGGCTCCCTCTGCTGGCCGGGGTCCCAAAAGATTTTATTTTTAAAAAAGCTGAGCCTTTGAGCCAAATGTTGCAGGAAAAGCAGCTGCTTACCTTCTCAGCATTCTGGTGCATTGAATGTAAATTAGTTTCTGCGACTCTCGGCCTATAAATAAACTCTGGAGTCCTCGCGGCTATCCGAAGGCCGTATGCACTTTCTCACACACCACTAGAAAACAACACCCCTGCTCCTGTGACTAATTAAAAGTGCTGACAAGATATCTCAGCAGGTCAGCAGCGGAGACTCTCCGTCGTGTAAATAGGAGCTCAATTAGTGACAGAGAACCAGGATGCGAACATCCTGAGAGGAGTGTCGGCGTCTGACAGGTCTGGAAGTTGTTTTGCTACGCGGTGAGAGTGAAACAGTATGTCAGTGAGACGGAGGCGGACGGCTATCAGATCCACAGAAGGTCGGTGGGGTCTGAGAAGCCAACAGCCGAATCTCACATTCTTTACCGCAGTCAGACAGACTGCCACATCCAACCATCTGCAGCTCGCTGTACTGTCAACACACACACACACACACACACACACACACACACACACACACACACACACACACACACACACTTACCTACAGCAAAGAGAGAGAAAAAAAAAAAGACCAAGTGTCACTTTAAACCTGTCAGATCCTGAAGCTCAGACTCACACAAAGGGGGAAAGACACAGTTAAAATGTTGCCGTATTGTGTTTTATGTGCTGCAGAGATTTTAAAAACACAATTTAATTCATAGTTCATCATCTGGAGGATTATATGTATTTGCAAGGACCAATCAGGTCTCATTGAAGGAAATCATTACTCCGGGCCAAGAAATAGTCCGGCAGAAAAACTCGCTGTACCAACCATAGACTGTTAATAATAATAAAAGTGTTCGTAGCTTCCGGCTCTGAAAAATTAGGCCGATGCAGAAGTGTCTTAAACTGCAATACCACTGAGTGCCACTAGAGGTTGGCCCCAAAAAGCCTCCGGCTCCATAGACTCTCATTCAACTTGTCTCATCAAATACAAAGTGATATATTTTTTCCACAAGTCATGATTGGTGTTATTCACTAAAGTTGCTCCTTATTATTTTCCTGGAGGTCCATCTGAAAATAATCCCTCATTAATTATAAAATAAGCCCAAAGAATATATTATAGTTTTTGGGGGCGTGTCTGTTTGATGGACAGACCTGTGGTGCAGTCAGGTCACAGCTATATAAAAGTTCATCCTGATACAATTTGGATTTGACAAAACACAGATTCTGTCTGGTAGTCTGAACTGCCTTCGGTTTAGACGCCCAAACCGCTGGGTCAGGGTTAAAAGATCGTGTTGGGGTTGAAATATGTAATTTCATGTTAGTATACTACGTAGTTATTTAACATACATTAGTATATAAGTTGATGTATTGATAAAATCAAAAAGCCCTAAAGTGCAATGGAAAATAAATCCGATCTACGTGAAACAGGACTTAAACGTCTTTGGAAATTTCTGCTTCACTAGAAAGACGAGTTCTGATCATATCTGTGTGGAGCGATTAAGGGAATGATAATGATCCACAAATTAATATTCAACACATTGTTTTGCATTGACTGAGTTTTGACTGATGCTCTCATCGTGGCCTCTTCTTCTGCATTCATTGTAACGACCACCAACTGTCTCCAGGATTGTAAATTTAAATGCTCATTGTTCACCTTTTCTTTTGCAGATTTTCTTTTTCTATAAAAAGAAGTGGATGGAAACCTGGCCAATGTCAAAATAATCCTTTAAAATGGCTTTTGTATTGATTCATTTCCAGACTATGGGGCCTAACAGGCACAATACTGGACTCAGATTGATTGACAACACCTGCTCCTTTTAATTGAAATATTGCAGCGCTGCTGGGTTTTCCAGCAGGGAGATGCCTGTCCAAATGACTGGAAGGACTTGGTTGAATGTTTAATGATGACGTGTCCACTTGGTATGCACTGACTAAAGCTGGACATCATACAAAGGCGTCAGGTCTGATGTAAGATGCAAAATACGGAGCAGGAGGAAGCTGCAAAACTTCTCTGTGGAAATATTTTGAGAAAAAAAAAAAGGAAAACTGTGGGCTTCCGTTAACAGTAATGTTAAAATACATGTTACTGCCTTTTTATGTGAAAAAAAAATGGAAATTAAAATACACGTCTTGCACGTCTAGATTTTAGGTTGATGAATTTGTTGATGTTTATGTTTGAACAAACGACCCCCGTTCCCATCTGACACCTCCAAGACTCCCTCCACTCTCCTGATGAGATGCCTCTATTTTATGCCTGTTTAGCCATTGTGGCCCTTAATAGCTCCACACTTCCACTGACGCTGGCATTGAAGCCATTGTGGTGCCCCTCTTTGGGTCATGCCTCGCAACAGACATCTGGATCCTCTTCCGTTGCCCAATTTCCAGCCCTATTCAAGGGCACAAAGGAGAGCAGGCGCCTGACCGTCCAACAGTCACTCTCCATCATGTTGGGGTGTCGCAGCCTGACACCGACACAATGAGGAGGAGGGAGGACAATCGACAGCACCGAGGAACCGGTCTGGTCTGCGCTGGAGGAGGGGGACTAAGTGAAAATAGATCTCGAATCCCCCGGGGAGCTGTTTGTGTCCACAGGTCCCAGAGAGGACGACCCGGCCGGGCAACCGGGGGCCGCAGCGGGGCCAGATTGTGGAGGAGTGGGTGTGAAACAACAGCTGCTGAATAAATCACAGCAGAATCAGAGGGTGGAGGCTGAACAGCAGGACGATGTGGAGCGGTGAGGACGCGGGACAAGGTAACGCTCCCCGTTAGCAGCGGTGATGATGATGATGATGAAACCGAGGGTGGTTGATGCAGTGATTATAAATAAACAATAACTGTTGGCAGAACTTTGAAGTGTCACGTTTATTTATGCAGAACAATATCACATGTTTGCGTCATAAACGGCTTCTATCGTTAGAGCTTCGTTGTGTAAAGCAGAAACTCACAGGACAGCACACGCACGTACGTCACCACTACGAACAAGGAGCACCGTGGATGATGTGAGGGTGTTGTTCATGAAAACCCAACACGTGTGTTGTGCTGTATTTAGTTTTCCTGACATGGAAAAATATATCTTGCCGAAGTAGCAACCAAGAGTCTAATCACAAGGAGACGGTACAAACTGGGAAAAACTTGTAATACGTCCCTCATACGATACCGTGTCAGTGTGTTTTGGCCTCGCCTAGGCGTGAATAGTAAGGTGCCATTGGCTTAGCCATTAAAAATAATATGGTTAGGTCAGGATTTCTTTGCAGAAATTTCTTGGATGAAAGTCTTTGTTTTGATCCATCCAACCACCCCCAACCTGCCTCCCTACGTCACAAGACCTTTTTCTTTGTCCCCAAGCGGCATTTAATAGTGATGTCACCCTTCGGTTTGTGAACGAACGTTCTGAAGCCTCGACTTTGCCATTTCCTTTGTCGCCATCTTGCTCGAGCGGTGGATCCGACTTAGTCTGATTGGAAACCCAGGGACACAACGCCCCGCCCACTTATAGCTGAAACCTGACTGTACCTCAGGCCTGTCAATCAAACAGACATGCCCCCAAACATGCCGGGTTTTGAGGCCTTATATCTAATCAATAATGGGAATATTTTCAGATGGACCACCAGAAAACGAATAAGAAGGTGTGCAAACATGGCATTGACATTGAATTTAAGTATTTTGAAAAAAAAAAAAAATCAAAAAAACTGTAAATAGTTGATTTACCGTAATGTAACTTAATATACAATCAGGAATCCCTCATTAAATTTCCTTGGATATTTGCAGTCTTTTCATGGACTTCAATTTCCTCAAAACAAAAGATTTTAGACTTAACCGTTAATCTTTATCGAAATAATCATAACCCTCAGATTTGACCTCTAACCCAGTGGTTTCCAACCTCTTTGACTTGTGGTCGCTACCAATCTGGCCTCCATCACAACAAATGGTGCTTTTTTTCCTTTTCAGAAATCAGATTTTCAGATTCTTTTTTTCTCTTACTTATACAAAAAAAAAAAAAGATACATAGAAAAAAGATAATTTCATTATATTTGAGACCTAACACCATTTTTAAGGTCTCGCCCATCATTTCTCATTTTTATCAGGAGTTTTGCTTATAACGTTTTAACCACTGACCCTCACTCTATTCAAACTATAACCCAGAAATATCTCCGACTGATAAGTCCTCCTCCCCTCGGTCTCAGTGGTGCCTCCGGTGAAGCAGGTGTCGTCTCTGTCTCTTTAAAGCTCAGACTCCGGGAGGTCGGCGGTGATTTGTCGCTGAGAGCTGGGAGTGCGCAGCTCGGCTCGGCTCGGCGGCATGTGCAGCGCTTCATATCCGCTCCACAAGCCGAAGCCGCAACCTGCAACCCGCCGGATCATAGCAGAGGAAGAGGAGGAAGAGGAGGAGCTGTTTTATTCATGACCGGGACCAAATATAATTAAAACTACCTCCTTTTTTTTTTTTTGGCTTTTTTGTTTGTTTGTGTTTTTCGGCCGCAGCAGAGGTGCATGTTCGTGAGAAGTGTTTGTGTGTGTGTGTGTGTGTGTGTGTGTGTGTGTGTGTGTGTGTGTGTGTGTGTGTGAGAGACCATGCGGGCTGAAAGAAGTGATGCTGCTGAGTTTTAGGTTCCTCCGGGGCGGTGCTGCTGCTGCTGCTGCTGTTCATCCCGCTGCTGTCACGGCTCTATGGGACTGACATCAAAGTTTTTCCGGGGTGATTTTACTCGCTTGACATATTCCAGCTGAGGCTCTGTCTCCTTCTAGGTCCAGTTTAATTTAGTATAATCTGGGCTTCATCTAATGACTGAAGGTTTGCTTTGACTGGTAATTTTTTACCAGAGGCTGCACACTCCGGAGGATTTGGCACCCGGACAGCGAGGAGATGAACTTTGGAAATTTACTACTTGTGACGACCTCATTCATCACCATCGCTTCAGGTAAGATATCTTTTACAGAAGTCTCTTATATAAGTCCGTCTCTCTGTTCTTTCCTATTTCTCTCTCTCTCTCTCTCTCTCTCTCTCTCTCTCTCTCTCTCACACACACACACACACACACACACACACACACACACACACACACACACACACACACACACACACACACACACACACACACACACTCGCAGCCCGTATGGCGTGACTGCCTCGTAGTGTTTTGGACTTGTCTTATCGTGTTTTCTGTCCCTCCAGATGGATGTAAATGTTGTTTCGCTGCATTTCAAACAGGCATATCTTGACTGCTTCGTGCTCCTAACAACAAAATGGGTTTACAAAGGGAAAATGTCACGCATGCATTTTAATTTTTTTTTTTTTACTATTAAATACCACTGGTGAATGCCAAGAAAGGTCCACATTTTGCCTTCAGAGTGTCCCTGAGGACCGAGGTGGCCACACAGAGATGCCACCAGGCAGCAATGGAGGTCAAAAGAGGATCCACTAGTCGGAGAAGTAAAACCATTTAACTCTCACTTTTAGTCCAGCTGGGAGCTCAGAAACTGAGCAGCCTCCTCCCGTAAAACATGCTGATGGAGATATATACATATTATTAGAGAAAAATGCTTTTAAAAGCTCCATTTTGATTACCTTTGACAAAAGGATTAACTGTTTTAACAATTGCTCTAATAACAGCTTAAATGTCAGAGCCTTAATCCAAACTATAAATAAAAGCAGGGCTCAGAAAAAAACAATTGATGAGAGTGCAGATGTTTTTTTTCAGTCTCGGTTCTGAATATTTTAAAACATTAAGGACATTTAATTTAACTCAGTGAATACGAAAGGAAAATATTACCATCATTGTCATGAATTACAAACTGATTGATGCTGGATTTTCAAGGACAATGGAGATATTTGAGAAAATATATTCATAAAAACAATAGCTTATCTGAGATAAACTTAGTTTTGCAAACACGTAACATGAATACTATTTTCAAATGAATGCCTTAAAGGTGCCCTGTAGAGTTTGTGACCACTAGTAGTGCTATTGAGTCATGTTTTTACCCATTTTGTTGCTTAATTTATGTCCCGCTGGTGGTTTCATTGCTGCTATACCTGTGACTGAAAATTATTGGCATCCAGGAGAATTTAATATTGGACTAAAAAGATGGTGTTGGAAACCTCTGTGGATTGAAAATGTATAATAGGAAGGCTAAAACGCAACCATGTTTGCAGTTTGAGGTGTCCTGTCGAGAGTTTTAGAGATGTTTCTTTTAATTGTTTATTGGGGAACACAGAACTCTTTTTTTGTTTACAAGAAAATCACATGGGATACCTTTTATTTTTGTTTCTGATTTTGTTAGCCGCATCAAGACGTCCCGCAGCTGCATTAGCAGCATTAGCATTCATCTGGAGTCATGTTTCCGGTTTAATATTTACTCTTTTTTTTTTTTTTTTTAGCTCTTTTTGGTCTCCACCAACTTTAAGGCTGCATATCTGTGTCTTTAGCTGCTAAATACTCTTGCTGCTATTCTAAGAAGCTGGTTGCTAAAGTTATCCATTTGTGCTGGGAAAGTCAGAAACGCAGGGAATTTAGGGCAGTGACCGTGAACTTAAACATTTAAAGTTGTGGGCTGTAAAACCAAAACAGCGCTTAAAGGCACCATTAAGCCCTTTGGAGCTGGACAATGACTCTCTGTGAGATCACAGCTATAAAACCGACCCCTTTGTCACAACAGTAGAAGTAGTCATGACGACTCGTTGCTCCTTCGTGATGTTTGTACTGTTTCTAAACGACCTTAAACATATTTCTATGCGGTGTCATGTGGTGTATTCATTGGCTGAAAAACACAGTATTACCAATTTGGGGGAAACAATTTGATAAATCAACACAGGGACTTTGTGACTGCAGCTCTATTTGACGTGTAACTGTAAATCTCGGCGCTCTTTGGCCCTTGCGACTGCTCTCACTGCACTCACACTTCTTCATTATTAGAATCCGGCAACACCTCTCAACACTAAAGGTGGCTTTCAACACCATCTGCCTACATCCATTAATCCGGAGTGGGTGTTTCATCTCGTCCCCTGCATCTATGTTCCCTTCGAGTGGTGTTTATTCTCATTAAAGTGCTTGAAAAAAGAGGATTCGAACAGGGCTTTATGACTTCTGCGGTGACTGTGGTGAGACACAAACACCACCTGTTGATATCATCACGTTGTTTTTCTATTATAAAAAAGCAGAAGAAATGTTTACAGCGAGATGAGCCTTGTTTGTGTTGGTGTATCCAGCCAAGCGAGTTCTTCTGTTGCTGGTCTTGAGATGGGCGGTGGAGGGTTTTTCGTCAAACCTCCGTGTGTGTTTGCGAGGAAAACAACAACAGTCGCACATTGCATGTAATTCCTCGCGGCAGCTCGGCTCCTTCACACACGCACACACACAAAACAAATCTCAATTAATATTTATCTCATTTAAATTTCAGTTATCTTGACTCAACTGTTGTGGAACTAATTGCTGCTAAACAATCCTTGGTCCGTGATTTGTGTCCGCTCCGTCCCCGCGGTCATTACTTAGTGACACATGTGGATGAAGGCTGACCAAAGTCTTTCCAGTCCCTCTTGATGTAGAAGCCGGTTGGTCGTCTAATGTGCTGCAGCCCTGAGTCATATTGCCGGATGTTGATGATGTCCCACTTCTGGTACAGAGGCTGATGACGTCATTGAGAGATTAGATCGTGAACGAGGAGAACAGTTGCTAAACAAAAGGCTCCAAATTCCCCGACTGATGACAGAAGAAAATGAAACCTGACTCCTCTTGCTTTGAAATTTCAGCTTGCTGTGGCACATTATCGCCCCTCCGCAGAGATTACTTGGCAATGTCACAAGAACTCCTTGAATGTTTTGGGCCTTTTTAAGTATGTAAATGATTTGGAATTGAAAAAGACACGACTAAATCTCAGCAGACAGCCACCAGCTTTCTGCTGCTGTCTTCACTTTAACAACTCAGTCTCCGAGCTTTCTGCAGGTTTGCTGTCGCTCGTGTTTTTCAGCTGATATGAAGCTGTGAGCGCAGACAGATCCAGGTTCTCGCACGTGTTTTTACTGTCGCCGAGAGGCACGGCGATCTGAAGCAAAGCAGGACGTCCCTTCTGTGGCTTTGTTGATTTCGCACATTCGCGTGACAGCGGTACACTTCTGCCCCCGGGGGTGGATGCAGGGTTAATAGTTGTAAATACTAATTAATAAAAGCGCCCCATCTTCCCCTCGGTTATGTAACTCCTCAGCTCGGAGCGAAGAAATGCCAGATGCAGCCTGAATCAACAGAGTTTTTAAGACATGATCTTGATCTTCCTCTTGGCTCTTGCCCTGCTTCGTCTTTGTGTTAGATGGGGCGGAAATGCCGGAGACGCCACGAGCAAACATGTGGGCGTGTGTCAGAGTTTTGCAATTAGGACCAATGCAATAACTTGTCAATCAAAGCTGCGTGTGGCACTTATTTGACTGCGGATTGTTTCATTTCCTTTGCAAATAAATGGAGAAATTTTCATAGATCAGATACAATCAGTATGTAATCATCATAACACATAATCAGCTCATAATGAGTTCGGTCTGTAGGTGCTCTGAATCTGCTCTCATTTATTTATTCCCACTGAAAAGGAAACAGAATCCTTCATATCGTGTTTGTGTTGTTTCCTCAGATGCTTAGCATGTAAAGTTCCGTCAGACAAACAGCATCACACATGCAGTATAGAAGTTATAGTCTCAACCCGGAAAAATTAGAGGAGCGCTGTGTATATTGCTATATATTTATAATATAAAATGGCAATTAAAAAATTCAGTGACTGCTCCTGTTGTGCACGAACAGACTGAAGCTGAGTGAAGCACACAAGAAGAAGCAAGCAAGCACAGAAACTAGGGATGGGTCATGATGTTTGAATATTCGAAAAGTCATTAAAGTCTAAAAAATAGATTAGTATACGTGACTATTGGTCTTCGTTCGTTCTGCAGGAAACTAGGCCACATAAGTTATTTATTTATTTTGTCCGTTTTATATTTATTGTTGTTGTTTCCTCCTTTGTGCTGTCGCCTACAGAAAAAGTTAATACTCGAATATTCGAATAGTCACTTAAATAAAAATCTATTGGTGTATGCGACTATCGTTCTTCCTTATTTCCCCTGTTTTAACCGGCGCCTGGTTGTAATGTGTTACTCCCGTCAGAAGGTGGCGGTGATGCATCTAAAAGCTGTTCGCCAGCCGCCATTAAACAAAATAAAGAGAAGAAGAACACATTGTGATCGGACTCTGGGCTTCGATTAATAATCGGTGAGTTCAGAGTGATTATTGAAAAGTATTTCTGCTTGAGATGATCATCCCTAAAAGAAACACGACTCCAAATGCTGCTTCATAACCACTTCAGCGTAAAGAACCAACTGTTCATAAAATGTTTGACATTCATAACATAGGAACCATTGAAGCATTGATGAAATAAATAGTAAAGTAGCAGATTAAAAGAGAATAACTCAACCTGTATTTAACGATTGGAGCCGTTAAATTGAATTACCTGCATGCTTTTTTGTTTTTTTCTGTGAAAGAACATCTCGTTCGTTCTGACACATTAGTTGGTACTCAGGGTACCCTTGACAACAGTAACATTATATGAGGTTGGGACACTCTCCTTCATAAAGCTCCTTCCCTATTGGTCGACGGCTCAAGGTTGACTGGCATTCACTCTCACCCAGCTTATGTTGGCTCTGTTTTACTCGTCACTGTCGGAGAAGTTAACGTGTGTAAAAGGGCCTCTGTGATTCGTCCGCTCTGACAGCAGTGTAACAACGATGAAGTGTGCTTTGTGGCTCCAGATGGGGCGAACAACGATTTGCTTTGTATTTCAATATTCGATGCAAGATTCTTGAAACAATACGCACGTTGAATTGGACATTTTTCTCCCTGTTCAGTTGAATAGAAATCTGTTTATAGCTCAGGGATTATTGAACTGTTATGTGTTTGAAAAAAAAATACATCTAGCTCCATTTGTTCATTGCAGATTAGTGGTTTGTCTTTTATTTGTTGCTGAAGCAGTTTGAAGGAATTCTAGTCTTTTATTCTGAAAACTTTGAAATAAATGTGCGTGTGCATTCATTTAAAAAAATATTCTTCATCCTTACTGTGTGGCACGCCGATGTCCTTCCCTGCTTGTTCAGTCCTTGTAAAATTTTGAAAGTCATTTCATGCCAGAATGCCCTAGATTAAAAATTTTCACACCTTTTTCATATCTCTAAGGACCCACCACGGGCTCTAATGGGCCGTGTTTACGATCCGACTAAAAACATACCTTCACAGAGGTCCCCATTATCTCCCATGACATGTATTATTCCGCGACACAGACAGGGCTGACAGAGTTTCTGTTTGCTGAAAGGTGCTTTCAACCGTCCCTCCACAATCTTCCTGTCAGGAAGCAAACATTACTGTGGAAATCTTCTCGCAGAGGAAAATGTGTCGCTGTCGTGCTCAGTGACGTCGACTTTTCACTGATTGCACACTTGTCACAGAGGCAGGTTGCTGCTTTGTCACTTTGGCCACCGGAAGATGTTTGATATTCTTTTTTCTCTGAGAATACTATTTTGTCCGTAGTACATCAGCCCTGTGCCACATTGATACCACTGCATGATCGCTGTAGTAAGTGTTCAGTGACCCCTCATTAATAATTATAATATCAGCTGTACCGGTGGAATAAAAGATGTCTTAAATCCAGTTTTAATACGCAGCTGGACTGTGTCGGCAAATCTGGAGGCGTTAAAATAACTTTCAACATTTCCGAAAGTTTCTCTCGTCTTTTTCAAATAAGAACTCATTAAATAAACAAGTACACAAACATTTGTCATGGTGACATTTGTGCTATTTAAACCATCTGAAAGCGATGAAGACGTTTCAGCATTTGTTTACTTGAGTTAAAGGACAACCGAACATGATAAAACAGAGAACCTCAACTACAGCCACAATAAATACGTAAAATAAAAGGATTGAAATGACTTCTTAATGGTTGATGGCATTGTTAATGGCAGATTATTGGCTTAATTGGGTAGTTGACCACTGACATTAGCCTCTATCCCTGTAATTAAGTATAGTGTCATTTGTCTCTATTACAAAGTTTGTTTAAAAAAAAAAAATTATTAGGAGAGAGATCAATGACTGTAAGATACAAATAGCCTAAGTGTTTCAAACAAAGCTCAATTCATTCAGGAATTTTCACTGTGATCAAAATCTCAACCATTCGCATGAAGCAGTACCTGAAAATCACAAATATTATTATGCATATAAGCTTGTTAAGTCCCAAAGAGTAATTAATGCTGTTCTTATTAAATAGAAAATACAAAATTAAAGCGGCACTGATCATTCTTTTTATGTAAACAGTGGATGTGTAACGTTCAATTTGTAGCGACAGTTCAAATCAACACTACGGAGCGTTGCAGTCTTTCAGCTCATAGTTTCGTCGTCCGTCCCACAGCTCATCAGCTGTCCTGAACCTAAACCAGCCAAACACCGAGCTGCAGACTGACACCTGTAGTGGCGAGCTGGTGAACAAAGTGGAGCATCAAGCAGTGAATTAGCCAGATGTTTCCCTCTAGAGTTGGTGGAGACCAAAAACAGAGCTAAAAGGAGAGTGAATACTGGACCTACACTCATCCGGTGGACAGAAACAAATTTTAATCTTGTAGATAGTAATTGATTTTGACATCAGCTTTAGGGTTATAATATTTACAGTTTTAGATATATTTCGATAAACATCAACACCACTAACAGTAATATCAAATGGTTTGTTAACAGTGTTTGTCTGTAAAGGAAAATCTGGCGCGTTCCAAAGCACCAACACTTTGGTGTTCAAGGTGCTGTGAAAGTATGCTTCGGGTTGGTAAATATTTCTTTTGAATACCTTTCCACAAAATATCTAGAGTTGAAGGTCTGACGTGTACAGTTAATCGTAATAACTACTACTGGCATTAGTAATGCATTACTTCCAGGTAGATTTATCATTCTTTGTTCCAAACCCCATCAAAAAACTCATCAGAATGTGATCCATCTGGTCCAATAACATGAAAAATCTAAAAAGGCCGATTATTATTATTTTCTTTTTCACTGCTCATGTGTCTGGGACCAGAGGACTGAGAAGGACGCTTCTGGCCGGGTACCTCGTGGAGGAAGCTTTGAAAATTTTGCAGCACTGAGAAACTTGGACTCGCAGACCTTAATAATACATCCATGTTAAAAACCTGCGTTACAATCTGGGGATGTGGGGTTGGACATATGTGTATAAACCAGGCAGCGAGGAACTATTAAAAGAGTTGCATCGTGGGAGGTGTAAATTTTTTTTTTTTTTTTTTTTTTTTTTTTTTTAAGTTGTTCATTATCAGCGCTTCAGCTTTAGAGAGCTACTGCTATAGGTTTGGCCTTTCTTATATAATCTCTATTTCCAAGTATACAAACTTAATGAAAATCCAATAACACACTACTGCTCGAGTCTTTTAAGAGGTTGACTCTCTCTCCCTGTTTTTTTTGTTTTGTGTGTGGTGTGATAAAATCGAGTTATCACTGAAGAGGCAGGCAGCTCAGAGTGATGTAACTGTATTACAGGAGGTTGGGATTTGAGCTCCGTTGTGTGCGTTGAAAACACGGTTTAACGCCGGGACATCGCTGAACTGCAGAGTTTCTCTTTATCAAATACATTTTTCTGTGGACAAACACAGTGAAACGTGTCAATATGGACTCGCGGCTGTTTCACACACATCATACAGATGTGACGAAATATTATGATATCTTAAAGGATTATCTCGCAGGCCGAGCATGACGTGATTTACACTTTGTTTTGGTAAACAGTGATGATGTATGATGTCTCTGCTTCAAACCAATAACAACGCAGCATCACACCACATAATGTAAACTGAGCGAGCGAAACACACAAAAAGACAACACTAAACGAGAGACTGAAGCAGATTGGTTTTATCTTCAGCGATTCATTAAGTTTAAAACAGAGCGTTCCCTTTCTGTTCTCCAGAAATTATGTGTAGGTATCATGACAGGTATCCTGCCGAGTTCTGCCCGCCCGCTGAGAATGACATGCACCTCGCAGCACCGCAGGCGAAGCTGAAGGGAAACTACCGGACAAAGCGTGTCAGGACCTGCTGAAGGTGCCGCGGCACATTTTAACAGCTCGATTGATTTCCATCCACATCCTGCTTTAGTGCCGTCCTGGTTTTTGACCTCTGCGCTGTTAGCTGAGAGCACTCTCTAGATGTTTGCTCCAGGTCGGTGCCATCATGGCGACATAAATCTGCTTACAGCTGAAAAAGTGCGGCTTTATCCTGCTGCCTCAGATTTAAGTGTAATGTAACAGCAGAATGTATGTCATTAGGTTACTCCTGACTGCTCCTCTCCCATGATGAGGGGGGGATTTTCATGGCAGTCTAGATTATGTGCTGAAAATAATGCCTGGGACAGAGAGAGCACAACAATCAGTGGCACAGTGACCATTTCATTTTCCTTCTTTCTTTCTTTTTGTTTTGAGGGGGGGGGAAGTGAGGGCGACCATCTGTTTCTCAGAAGCAAACTAAAAGCAGCAGCAGCAGTTTGAATTATTCATTTCTCTAACTGTACCACATTGTTCGAGATATTTGGTCGTGCTCTAAAAGCTTACCTTGGGTCTCGAAGCAGTGTGCCTTTTCCTCCCAGCCAAGCGAAGATAGTAATGGATCCCCAGAGAGACGGGATATGGGAGTTATCTATATCCCTCCGCTTCGCTCATTCCCTAAAAATCTTTCTCCCCCTTCAAATGCAAAGATCTCCCTGTCTCATTCTCAGCTATCATCTCCACATCTGCAACAACCCTGACTGTCGGAGAGATCGGCCATTACCGCATCACATGACTGGTTGCATCCTCGGAGCAGGTGGTGGCTATACTGTACATCATATAGAGAATATAGGAGGAGGAAATAGATGTGTTTATTTATCTGAAAGGAGCAGAATATGATGTCTTACTCTGAATGGAGAGTCAATCTTTAAAGAGAGATTAGCGATGATTCGCTGCTCGGCTACACACTGATTTATCCAGCAGCTACACAGGAAGATATTCTTCACTTTGCTTTTGTCTGCCCTCTCACAGACAAATTATATGTTTGCTGGTCAGCCGGATCGGTAACTTCCTCTCTGCCCCACAGGGTCCCGGGCTCGGTTTGAAGACAGCGCGCCTCGGATCGTGGAGGACCCCTCGGATCTCATTGTGTCCAAGGGGGAGCCCGCCACCCTGAACTGCAAGGCGGAGGGCAGACCCGCTCCCGGCATCGAGTGGTACAAAGATGGCGAGCGCGTGGAGACCGACAAGGACGACCCCCGCTCGCACCGCATGCTCCTGCCCAGCGGCTCCCTCTTCTTCCTGCGCATCGTGCACGGACGGCGGAGCAAACCGGACGAGGGCGTCTACACGTGTGTGGCCCGCAACTACCTGGGAGAGGCCATCAGCCGCAACGCTTCGCTGGAAGTCGCCAGTAAGGCTCCGAGTTATTGATCACTGTCCTAAAAGTACAGTGAACCCTCGCTATAACGCGGTTCACCTTTCACGGTCTCGCTGCTTCACGGATTTGCATCGTGCATTGAAATCACATTACGACTATATGTAATGTAGATATATTTAATGTCCAGTTCTATCTATTTCAATTGTAAAATAAAGGTTACTACTTCACGGATTTCGCCTATCACAGTTTCTATTTGGAACGTAACCCCCGCGAAAAACGAGGGTTCACTGTATACTCTTCTGCACTTTATCCTGATGTGTGTTTACAGATGCTCCACAGTTGTGTCCCAGATCTTTTTGCAGCCTGTCTGGTGGAGGTCCACCGGAGAGCTGCTGGTGCTTAAAAATAATGATTTGAAAGAACCAGACGGGAGGGAGAAAGTACCGAAAAACATTCAGCAATAAGTAATGGCCTGTAGATTTGTTTCCTATTTTAGGCTGCAATGGTGACAGTGATGCAGTGTGTGTGTGTGTGTGTGTGTGTGTGTTCGTGTGTTCAGTATTAATTCCACTTTTAGAAGAGTCTGCTCAGTAAATGCAACAATATACATCCCATAAATACGATTACAACACTATAAGCTATATATGACTTTTCTTCATTAATTTAGAGGAACCTCTGGTATGAATGTTTATTCTAATTGGAGATAGGATGATTTTTATTAACTGAAGAGTTTTTGAAAACAGTATGAATTTCCTAAATTGTGATCAGCTACCTGTTTGTGAGCTGCCTCTGTTCACGCACCTGTTCCTTTCACGTCTACACGACGCTCGGCGTCTTAAAGAGACACCTCCTCTCAGTGGACAGGAGGGTGTATCACCTGCTTATTCCACTGAACACTGGTCTGCCGTGTCGTGTGCGCGCTGTGATTTTGTTCCGTCCTCTGCGCGACCTCTTATCCCACAGGGAAGTGTTTCAGAAGCGTTTTGTCTGCCCGTTTTAAATTACTGCCTGATTTGTTCGTGTTCCCTTGCTTCCTGCGCTTCTATCGTGGGTTCACGTTTTGTGTTTATTGTCGTCATTTCTGACTTTGTGCCGACAAAGTTGAAACAGCTTGCCGTGTTGCAGTCATTAAAAAAAACCTGAATCCTTCTCTTGTCCGACCAGCTGTGAAGGTATTTTTGCGTCTTTTTTAATGCTAGCCAAAAAAATAAACTGTTTTGAAAGCAAATTTCTTGGAAGCACTGCAATAAAAAAAAAAGCAAGTTTGTAAATAAAAATATATAAACTGATAATAAAATGATTTGTATTGCGAACAAACTTGCTCTTAGGGTTTTGTTAGTTTTGGTCACAGAATTCAGAATTTAGCTTGTTTGGCTGCGAATCTTTACATTCAAGTCATAAAATACCTTCATAACCGGCAACCTAAATCCTCACATATGAGTAACTGCAGCCGGTGAAAATAAACCACCACTGATCAGTTATGTTGGAGCAGCCATGTCACCGCTCATTTTGTACCCACGAGATCACGAGAGCATTCACCATTGTTGTATTTTTTAGTGGGTGTGTTGTCTGCTGCTGAGGAGCACATCGGTGGGTGGGTGGGTGGGGGGGGGGTGAGTTCCTCGTATGTCGGTGGAAGTGCACTGAAGTAAAAAAGCTCCCACTAGGTGCTGCGTCTTATGATTTTCCCTCCTCGGTCCAGGACACGTAGCATTGTCTTCCTCCCCTCCTCGTGGAGGCGGTGCAGCTTGGCTTGGCTCGGCCCGGCCCTGGGCTGAACTGCAGCTCCCTTTGGCACGAAGAAATGGATTAGTCAGTGGGTTGATTAGGGGAAGGAGCATAACAGATTAGCAAGGTCGAATTGTCCTCGTTAAGAAACACAAAACAGCAATTTGAACACGGCTTTATCTTCCACCATGTTGGCGCTTCCTTATACCGGCAACGTGCACGTGCGCGTGCGTGTGCGTGAGCGCTCATGGCTGGCTGACCTCAGCTGTCGTTCGTGTCCAAAAATAGGGAAATACTGTGAATTGGGAACCATAAGCAGCGAATGCCGATATCCGTGCTGGGAGAGGAGGTGATGCACGCGACTGTCATTTCACCTCTTTTGAAAATTGTTGACAATGAAATTTATCTTTGTGTGCTGCTGCAGATTACAGTGCAGGCGTACCGGTGAAGGGAGGATTCACCTGCAGGCACCGAGTGACTAACAGTATTAATAAGTGCCTGTTTTCCTTCTAATCTCACCGCCTGAGGCAAGACGGGGCATATGCTAAGACAGCATGGTGGTGGTCTTCGACTCCCCCTCCCTTCTCTCTGTGTGTGAGGCTGTGCTGACTGTGGGGTAAATAGTGACCCAATTAGCTCTGGCAGGGAGGCGGGGGTGCGGGGAGGAGGGAGTGGAGGGGGTGTGCAGTGTTAATGAGAGGCCAGGCTTTAAGCTGGTGGTCTTGCAGAAATGTGGCTGTGTGTGAGGCAGGAGTCTGAGGGACAACAGGTGGGAAGAGGAAGGAGCTTTAAACTCCCACCGAGCAGTAATTAATACCGATGCATCTGTTCGACTGTTGCGGCTCAGAGTCGGAGTGCTGACACTAACCGGGGCTTTAACCACATTAATTACTCATTTATTGCCCGTGAATAATGCAAGGCTGCATGACTAAGACTTTTATCTGCAGCGCTCCGGCCACGTATGTCGTCTCGTCTGTGATATTTTTGCGTGAATTATTGGACAAATTGAACCTTTTCTCACCGATCTGGTGTGTGTGTGTGTGTGTGTGTGTGTGTGTGTGTGTGTGTGTGTGTGTGTGTGTGTGTGTGTGTGTGTGTGTGTGTGTGTGTGTGTGTGTGTGTGCGTGTGTGTGAGGGTTACCTGGGAGTGCTTCTGCAGGCTGACGGCAGATTGCACAGGCTTGCAGAAGAGTGTGTTCTCAGCCTGACGCATATTGGGAAGTTTTCACAATTTATTTCTTTGGGGTTCGGGATGAACTTTTTTATTATAGTTCTGCCTCATGTGACCTTCAAGCAGACCAAAGGAAAAGATTTTTAAAACTGTTGATTCTTTCCCGTCTTCTTGCAGATGTAGTGGTTTGCTGACAGGAAGGTTAAACCTGATTTTCAGTTTCTAATTTCTTACACATTTTTTTTACACTGTGGTTTTATATGCAGCACAGCTTCCCAGTGGATTAATTATGAAAGCTCAATAATTGGCAACCTGATGGTCGAATGGCCCGTGGGCACGTGCGCCAAAATGCCCATGAGTCCACGATTTAACTCCCAGCTAACCTTTACTGCATGTCACTCTCTGCCAACATTTCCTGTCTGTCTCTACTGTGCACCATAAGATAAGGACTAAAAAGCCAAAAACAATCTATAAAATATATTTTTTTAAAGAAATATGGGATGCCATTGTGTCATCCGTTGGTTTGTGAACTGCTTTTCTGAAGCCTCGAGTTCGGCATTTTGGCCGTCGCCATCTTGCTGTTTCGGAGCCAGAAGTGACGTGCAGGTAAGGAGCAGGTGGTGAATCTGACTCGATCTGATCGGGAACCTGAGGACACTTTAGTGAACGTGTCGTTCACTAAAGTCATAATGACTTAAGGAAAAATATATATTAATATATTAACTTTGTATTTTATGAGAGAATTTGAATGGGAGTCTATGAAATCAGAGCCTTTTTGTAACTAACCTCTATTGGCCCTCGGTGGTATTGCAGGTTAAAGCACTTACGTATTGGCTTAATTTTTCAGACCCGGAAGCTACTTCCATGTTTATATATAGTCTATGATGCTGCCACTCAGCCTTGCTGCTAATTTGTCCCAGTGGTCATTTGTGGTCTTGCAACAACAAAAAATCTCTAGTGGCCCAGAAAAACATTTTACAAAAGAGACCTTTGTAAAACTGTTGACAGGAATCCTCCAGTTGGAGGCAAGATTTTCTATTATGAATTTTTTTTAAGATGGCTGTTTCATATTTGTAAAACTTGCCCATGTCTATAAAATACAGTTTTTTGGATGAATGTGATCGTACAGATTCATTTGCAGTTAGCAGCTCTGAGGTTTCACACTTTAAGGAGGTGGGACTCAGTCTTGTCTAAATCTTTTGCCGATACAAACTGCACCATCATCAACATTAAACAATCCTTTTCTCTGTTTTCGGTTTGTGTGTTGATGAAGCCACGAACTCAGCTGAGCTTGATTGTTGGTGCAGCTGTGAACACTTCTCACTGAACTCTGTGGTATTTGTTATAGCTGCCATCATCTGTGGCCGCTTCTTCACGTCGTTCTCCCAGCTGACGAGATGCGATCACAGTGGCTCGTTTATGGCGTGACCATGTTCCCACATCTTTCATTTCCCACAAAGCTCAGAGAAAAAGCAAAGACACTCGAGCAGATGAAGGTACGTGGAGATAAATGAGACGGGGAGAAAATCGAGCTGGAACGAGTGCTGACTTCACCTCTGAGTCATGAGGTTTACGTCGAAACATAATTGCTCAAAATGATTCAAGAACATGGATATATTTCTTTGTTCGGTACAGACAGTCCCTGCTTGCTGCACATTTGTAGTGTAAGTAATGTTTTTCATGCTCTGATGCATTTCGTGCACCCCGAGGTCCACAAGTTACCACCGCTGTTGTTCCCTTTTAGAGCACCTCGTAGGAAAGAGCTCAGAAATGCCAGCAGCAGTCATTATTCTGCCTTTTTTGTCCCCTTGCCTTCTCACTGTTGGCTCCAGTGAATGTGCTGCTGAAAATGTATATGATTAAAAGTAAACCAGAACGGGGGGTGAAACGGGAGTCGTGTCGGTTTCAAAACCATGAATGTGACCGCCAGGAGACGGTCACATGGTGCGGCAGGATTAGAGTAAAGTAGGACAAATAAAACATAAAAGTTGCTTAAAAGGCTTCAGAGCCAGATGTTCCTCTTATTTCTGATGAGGGATTACAAAGGAATCAAAGTTCTGGCTGCGGCTTGTCATGGCTTCTTTATTATCCCTGATCATTATGGTTTGTATGTGTAGCTTTGTTTATGTGCTCATTAAAGTGTTTGTCACTGTTAAGGTTTATTTGAGTCCTGTTAAAGCTTACTGATATTGCAAAATGTTTGTCGCCATGTGGCTTCTGCCTGTGATTGAAACGTCGTCGGATTTTTTTGAACATGGAGGAATTTATGACCGAGACTTTCTCATAAAGGCTGTTTGCCCTGCAGGGCCTTCTCGTCTCGCCATCAACACAATCAGACAATGGGTGGATTAAAGCAATCTCTCTTCTCTGTAGGCAAAGCCTCCATTAGCTATGACAGGGAAGTATCATGGCAATGGGATTAGACCACCTCCCTAACGGGTTTACTGCTCTCTGAAATAAAAGAACAACAGGAGCCGAGCGGCTTGGGCTCTCCGACTCGTGCACTTTAACCTCTTCTGTCCGCCCTCCTACCTGTCAGCCACGAAGACACGCAGCCCGTTCACATGTCAGCCCGGCCCACGCTGTCTGCCCTGTCTGCTTCCTACGCTCTTGTCACCGTGTGCTTAGCACAAAATTCAATTTTTTTTTACTTCCCCCTTTGTCTTGTCTGTCACACTCACCCGTCAGCTTCAGTTTTAACTTGCCAGTCATGTAAAACGGTCTGTTTATCAGCTCTGTGCATGCAACATAAAAAGTGCAAATGCAAATACTTTGCCGTTTTCATATGATTAATCTCTTGTCCTGTAGATGTTCATTTTTCCAAAAACACTAACAGATGGCCTTGAACTGCAGTGTTTAGCTCCTGTCTGCTCAGCGCTACAATACAGAGATAAATATCACTTAAAAATCAAGTGATGAATATTCTCGGGGAGATTAAATCTCCTAATCTGTATATCCCTGAAAACAAATGGGTGTTCTCGGGATGGCACCTGCAGAAATAATGATGAAAGCGCAGAGAGTCATTTGGGCCTGCTTTGCCATTGTTTAAGCTCTTAGGAAGTGCTGAGGGGAAAATGAGGATTTGTCTCTGCAGAAGCAGGGTCGGACCTCAGCTGCCCTGCGGTCGACGCACCGCCTGTCTGATCCTTCGCGTGGATGGACAGAAGCGGGAGTGCGGTGCCTGGTTTAGGAGATTACTCGGCGGTACTAGTCGTATTATGTCTGCAGAGTTAAATTGGGGACAGCCGACCCTCGGGAGGTGGGAGTTCGTCTCTCTGCTTCTGAGGAGATTGGTCGATTCTGTGACACAAACATCCGTATGAAACTCTGTTTGGCGTGGCAAACTTTAAAGTCGGAGCAGGGAAGGATCACATTAACTTGAACACAGCTTCAAAGAACATTTTGGAGCTTGGGTTGCAGTGTTTGTGATGTCAGGAATATTCTGCTCCCTGTTATGTGTTTCAACCCTTAAATGTCCCACTTTCTGAGAGTCTGCGCCCGGGGACTCTGGGATTCAAATGTTAAAGGTGTGTGTGTGCATGTGTGTGGGTTGTCTATGTGTGTTTGTATCTGTGGGTGTGCAGTTCAGGGATTAGCTCCCTGCCCATAACTTTTTCACTTCAGTCACCATGGCACTGAAACAAAGGTCTCTGCGCGCCCATCTAACCAGGCCTTACAGCCCGAAGTCTAAAAATAACGCAGTGCTTTCAATTAGCTCTTCAGTGCTGCGAAGCGTTTTGAAACAGGCAGCCAAGTGAACAGGGTTGGGTTGACTCGGTGAAAAGACCTTTGGGAGGAGTGTGAGTGCCCTTATTGGTTACAGTCCAGCCATGTCTTTGCTACTACTCCTGAAAAGGCTCCTTAACTTTTGCTTCTCTTCTCTGTGGCAGATGTCCAAACGAAGTATGACTCCAATGCTCTGTTGACACATAATCACCTGCTCCGACATGTAGTGCACTCTTTGACTGTGAAGGATAATTCGAATATCAGTGCAGCATAATGAGAAATTGAATGATGTTGAAGAGGTTAGAAGTCTTCATTTTGTAAACATCTCTCCCTTTTGTTTATCAGATAGGACAGCATTTAAAAATCAGAAAAGAAGAAACTAGAATTACCGCCTCACGGTTGTCTGCCTCCCAATCTGCCAACGGGTCAAGTTGCAATCTGTTCTGACTCATCTGATATATGACGTGATGACTGAAGGAATTTGTCCAATAAATCTGATTCTGATATAACATAAAGCTGTTTCCACGACAGCAGACGATGCTTCAAATATGAAAGTTGCTGCAAAGAAGCCAGAGCTAGCACAGTTTCAAGGTGGACACCCAAGATTTGTGTCACCAATTCACTATCCGACTGTATCTGAAACATGGTCACAATCTTCTCTTCCTGAGTTATGACGTTACTTACACAAGAATCTGAAAAAACATGAGGTAACTTTGACCTTTGACCAACAAAGTGTAATCAGTTCATCAATCAAATTCCCCTAAAACCTCCCTGAGATAACGTGTTTCTTAGAATCGCACAGATGGATGGGACAAAGTAACCTTTGACGACCAAAACCTAATCAGTTTATCGTTGAGTTCAAGCAAACATTTGTGCCAAGTTTGAAGAAACTGCCTCAGATCATTCTTGAGATAGCATGTTTACAAAAATGTGAGGACATGAGGAGACTTTGACCTTGACCTTTGTCATATGACCCCCAAAATCTAATCAGTTCATTCTTGGGACCAAGTGAGAGATTGTGCCAAATTTGAAGAAATTACATCGAGGCGTTCCTAAAATAACACATTTATGAGAATGGGAAGGATGGATGGGACAGATGCAAGGACACAGTGACCTTGACCTTTGCCCTTTAACTAAAAAAAAACCTAATCAGGTCATTGTTGAGTTCAAGTGAACATTTGTGCCAAATGTGAAGACTGTACCCCAAGTCATTCCTAAATAATCATGATCACAAGAATAGAGGGGCGTGAGATGACTGTGACCTTGACCTTTGACTTTTGACCCCCAAAATCGAATTGAGTTAATCCGTAGGACCAAGTTTGTGCCAAATTTCAGGGCGGTCTTTTAACAACCCGGTCATGAAATTAGGGGAATGTGAGGTCACAGCGACCTTGACCTTTAACCCCTGACGTCCGATCAGTTCGCCCTTGGGACCAAGTGAGCATTGGTGCCAGATTTGAAGACTTTCCAACAGGGTGTTCATGAGACTCTACTTACTGACAACCTGGGAACATAATGCCTCCGGCGTTGGCTATCGTCAGTGCGAAGGCATGGAAATCCCATTATCCCTGTCAGTACAGAGTGTAGACCCCCTTTTCATTCCAATATAGTTCAAATATATCACAGAGAGAGTTAGAAAGAAGAGCTGAGGAGGTGAACTGATTGACTGATGTGCTTTTTAGACCTGAGGGAAAATTGTCTGCCACCTCACCAAGTTTTGGAATATTTATTGCTGTTTACCCAAGACAATCACTGCTGTCTTAACAAAAAGGAGAAATGAGTCTCCATCTTTAAATAGCTGTGATGAAGTCATTCCAGAGGAGATTTTATTCCAACCCACTGGGTCTGAATATTGATGCTGTTTTAAAGGCCAGAGCTGCCAAGTAGACACAAACCTGTCAGGCACGCAGGTGGATAATTAATGTAGCATCAGTAGCTGTACGTATATACTCAGAGTAATTGGCTGTGAATGAACTCGGTGCTGGTTGATTTAAAGTGGATTACTGAAATATCACTAATTCTTAATGAGTCAGGACAAACTTAAACTACACCAGTTAACAACACAAATTGACTATTGCTGTGTCGGGGCTTTCTGTAGCTCATCACATATGCAGTTTACAGTGACGAAAAGATTCAAATCAAAATTCACCGGTTTATTTTTATGTCTTTAATTTCACACAAAAGTCAACAAAAAGCAGGCTTTTTAATTTTTAGCTGAAGATCGTGGACTAAAACGCTAGCAGTCACTAGCAAACTTTAGCTTGTTTGAGCTAATGCTAAAAGAAGTTGTGATTTGGGTAAAAAAAAAAAAAATGAACAACTAGATCTAAAATATGCGCGGGAAGGATGAATACTGTACTGCTAGTACTGCTAATGGTAGGTTACTTCTACAAGACTTCACAAAAAGTCCAGACTTCCACCAGTTGATGATATATTTACAGCATTGTCTATTTTAGATTAGAGGTAAATACCAACAGTATTCTTGTATTATAATAACACATTCTGTTAAAAAGCCATTGAATGGTTGATGTGGTGAATGAGATTGGGGTAAAAATAGGAGGACAGTTATGAACTGGCGATGTTTAAAACATCCATAATCCCTAAAGACTTTTCTATCGTCTCATCTGGATGAAAACATGTGTTTTTCTGCTCTGCTGCAGGTTTTTAAGTGACTCGAGGGGAGACCCAGGCTTTAACCTCTTGAGGGGTCGTTAACACCTTGACAGCCGTCGAGCTCACGCCTGAGGCGTTAATAACCCGACGACAGGTTGAAGCCTGGGACTCCCCTCCAGCCAGGCAGCGCTCAAACTACACTGTATGTGTCTTAAACAATGGTAGCAATGTGAGATTATTCAATCAAAGTCACATAAATTATTGCACCACCATCGTTCACGTGGAGTTCCTGTGTCGTTGGGCAGGAATGTTGTCAGTTATGGCTACAGAGCCAGTATGTGTAATGCTAACGCCGCCGTCATCCTATTGGTCGACGTCTGAAAATGAAGCTATCATGATGTTTTAGCAACATCTTTCCAGAGAGAATTTATCTTTGCATCGGTTAAAGATGGCTGAAATATTCCTGGATGTATAAAATGAGAATGCATGGATTTATTTTGCCAGAATAATACACGTTGGTTATGAAAAGGATGGTGCAGGCTGCAGCTACAGAATGTGGTCCAACAGGACGAGTGAAGCCCTTTCTGTGTGTGTGTGTGTGTGTGTGTGTGTGTGTGTGTGTGTGTGTGTGTGTGTGTGTGTGTGTGTGTGTGTGTGTGTGTGTGTGTGTGTGTGTGTGTGTGTGTGTGTGTGTGTGTGTGTGTGTGTGTGTGTGTGTGAGTTTCCGTCATACAGGAGGTCTCATGAGAAGGCTCAGTTCACGGTTCCCGCTGAGGCTTTCATCTGTCAATCACAGCAAGAGATTAGAAGATATCAAAGGTTGTTGTGTCAAACTCCTCATCCTGTCGCCATCCGCAGTGTGAAGGGAGCCAGAACTTCCAGGGTTGACACCAGGGCAGGCTTTGCTGCTCGTTCGGGGGAGATTTCACTCTGAGCGGTGCTGCAGATTCATAAAATAGAATCAGAGACAATCCTTTCATTAACGCAGAGACCATTTTTTTCTCCCTCACAATCCAGCTAAATTATGAATGCGCTGTTATTTGCTTACTCCATGTTGGACCGAGACACGTGCATTATTCATCGGCTCTGACAGGAGAGACAGCAGAGTAGGACACAGGCTTGGGAAAACATTAAAACCAAGTACAGTCTAACAAGGATGTTGCCGGAGATTTGAGCAGTCATGCACATGCAGACACGATAATTGACTTTCTCTGAATAAGCTTGTTTTCAGTCGACTCTCTGCAAAAACGTCTTTCACACAGGAAGAAAAAAAACAACAAGTCTAAATTATTTCCAAGAGAAATAAGTGTTTCATTTGACGCTGTTGGTCGAAGGGCTGAGCTGCTGCCCCATGATCCGTGGATCTGATTCCCAGACTTGGTTTTAAATACATCAGACCGACAGGGCCTCTCGGAGATAATTCGATTTCTTTGTGTTTTCTCCTCAGTCCTGAGAGATGATTTCCGGCAGGCCCCGAGCGACGTGGTGGTGGCTGCTGGTGAGCCCGCTGTGCTGGAGTGTGTGCCGCCGCGCGGCCACCCCGAGCCCACCGTGTCCTGGAAACGCAACAACGTCCGAGTCAGCGCCAAGGACGACCGCATCTCTGTGAGTTCAACGCGAACGCTGAAGGAGTCACCTTTCAAAGATATTTAGAGGCTAAAAAACCCCCGCAGATGTTTAACCCCGTAAACTCCACCGGCTCCATCTTAACAAGATGTTGTGCAGCCATGCATGTTGAACTGTCGTGGACACGTCAACATTTCAAAGAATCTTTGTCTTCTTTTTTTTTTTTCCTCTTCCTCTTCTCAGTCTTCTTTCTCTTTTTCCTCTTCCTCTTCACCTTTTTTTTCTTCTAAAGGGCAATATCTTAAAAAAAGAAAGAAAAAGAAGCATACTTCTAGTGATACTCTGTTTATTTCCTATCATCAATAGATCCAGTGGGAAAAAAAAACATGCAAAAAATCATCGTCTCTGTCACTGAAGCTCGATATATCCTCCTGCTCTGTGCTGCAGAGCTCCATTGCTGTCCAAAAACAATTACAAACACCTTATAGTCATACTTTAAATTGGCACTGCTGCAGTTTATTTTGAGTCAGTCCCACATAAACCACACCGCTGAAAATACTTAGTAGTGCATCAAATGTGTTAAAATCCACGGCACAATTCGCTCCTGTTTGAGTGGCGCTTCCTGAAGTTTAAGGATGTATTCATCACCAGTTGATGAAGATGAAGGTGTGTTTACACCGACTAATGTTAAATATTGTTTTTATTGTTCTGGATACTGGGATTAAACAGTAACTACAATACATTTAAACAAGTCCTCTCTTGTTCGTACTTCTTTCCAATCCAGGAGAAATGTGTTATGCAAATGGGAGAAATGCCAGTTTAGACTGATAAAAGTTTTAGTAGATCACGATTGAATGCAGACACCTTGGTATGCTGTGGACCGGAAAATGTCTTCAATCCTGCTGTCTCTTCTCTTTCTGTCCTCTCATGTGTAAAAACCAACAGCTGGACGTAGTGTCTGCTTGTTGAGAGGCCTTTTGTGGAAAGGTGGGAAGTCAGGAGCTGAAGCTGATGATGGATAATGTTTACATCAATTCTAGAAGCAGTGATTATTTCAGAAAAATACTCCATTACAAGTAAAAATCCTGCAGTAAAAACTGGTATTTCAACAAGTACAAGCACAGCACCTTCTACCACTTTACACACGCGCACCACAATGACTCATACAGCGCTCTGCATATCCAGCATCAATGATTTATAACAGTGAAAGCATATTTAAATGTGGATTTTGCCATCAAAGGCAGAGACGGTAGCGTGAAGTTGTGTCCTCTGGTGTCTGTATTCAGGGGACGCTGCAGACTAATGTCCTGAACTGTCACTGGGGTGTTTTTCAGATGCGTGGAGGCAAATTGATGATCTCTCACACCAGGAAGAGCGACGCTGGCATGTATGTGTGCGTAGGCACGAATATGGTCGGAGAGAGGGATAGCGACCCTGCAGAGCTGGTGGTGTATGGTGAGCCCTGGATATTTATGTAGTAACCCCCCCCCCCCCGAGCAACACGAACCGGACATGTTGAAAGCCTTCTCTTGTCCGACAGAGCGTCCCGTGTTGGTACGGAGGCCGGTGAACCAGGTGGTCATGGAGGAGGAGACGGTCGACTTCCTGTGTGAGGTCCATGGGGATCCCGCTCCTACGGTGCGCTGGCGGCGGGAGGAGGGAGAGCTTCCCCGCGGGAGGTGAGAGTGACGGACGTGACAGCAAAATACAGACCGTACATAAAAGTGTTCGTAGCCTCCGGGACTGAAAAATGAGGCCGATGCAGAAGTGCCTTAAGCTGCGATACCACCGAGTGCCACTAGAGGTTGTCTCCAAAAAAGCCTTCTGGCTCCATAGACTCCCATTCAACTTCTCTCATGATATTTGAAGTCCGTAAATTCTTTGCACGTGTTATTTAGATGTTGTTAGCTAAAGTCACTCCTTCTTATTAGTTTTCTGGAGGTCCATCTGAAAATAATCTGTCATTAATTAGACAATTAGCTTAAAAAAAAAAACCTGTGTTTTGGGGGGTGTGTCTGTTTGATTGACAGGCCTGTGGTGCAGACAGGTTACAGCTATCGGTGGGCGGGACGTAGTATCGTCGGGTTTCCAATTAGATCAGTCAGATCCACCGCTGGCTCCTCCCCACCCTCTAGTTCATCCATTTATGGTCACCTCCTGCTCCAAACCGCTCGGAACTAGCAAATATGGTGACGGCAAAAATCTGAACTCATAACAGCCGTTTACAAACCAGCGGGTGACGTCACTGTTGGTTGCTGCTTGCCGCAGACCAAAAGAGACAGACTGGTGATGCAGCTTTCCCAGACGCAATACTATATTAGATTATTAACACGTGACTCAGAAAACACATGTGGAGTTGAATAATTAATATCTTTCTACCAGTCTGCTAATATAAATACATAAAAGGAAAAGACCAAAGAGGATTCATTAGCTGACAGAATCCTCCAGGGGCCAGTTTCATCCTTTTTTCCATCTAAGCTCAATATAATGCACATTTAGCTAAAGCCCATTAAATAATTACATTTTTTTTTACACTTTCCAAAATTAATCTAAAACCTAATTCTATAAAACTAATACTTGCATTGAACTCATAACTCTTTCAGCCAACAATTCTACAGTGTTGTAACCTCCCTCCTTTACAAAAACAGCCAGGTCATTATCTGGTTTGCTGTAACTTTATTAAATATGATACACAGGCTGCTGTTGAACATTGTCAGCACCAGAACAGCACTTATTTTTGCCTCTTACTAGTAGTTCTCAAACTAGCGTCTCGTGGTCGGCTCACACTGACCCCTGACTCTCTGCCGATCACACAGAGTTGTTTCACACACGTCACTGTCACAGGTGACAGAAGTGACTGACGGGCTTCTGTGTTATGTTCAAAGACGTTCTGTAAATCGCAGGATGTGGCTTTTTTTCTGAACAGATTCTGAAGACATTTATAATAAACAGTCAAGATGAACTTGTCACCCCAGGCTGTTACAGTTTTACACGTTTATACATTTTGTTTTACTTCATTTGTTTAGATAATTAATATAGAAGCAGGTGCTGCCGTACAGCAGCTGCTCAGGAGGCTATGTTGTCCCACTGGGACGCTGATACTGTTAAAGGATAATTACGTAAATGTAAAGATCATTTAAGTGTTTTTAATTTAGTTTTTAAATTCAATTTAGTTATTAACAGCCCACAATTAGATGGCTGCATTACTTCTAGATCAGCTGTTTTGTCTCGATACTTTTCATACTTTGGCTGACCGTGATTGTGAAACAGGTAATAAATTAGATTTAATTTGGGATTGAAAAGGTCATAAATTAAATGATCCTTGCAGAAACCTCCTATAGGAATGTTTATCTTTGCAGCAGGACTGTAAGGTGCATTATTATGTCCACATAATAGGAAAAAGAAATCAATAAATATAGGTAATGAACAGTTTTCTCTGCCAAAACCTGCACAAAATACATTGTAAACAGAGTCAAGGTGACAGCTGTGTAACAGTTTATTTCTCCACACTGAGAACAGGTAATTGTGTTGATAAAAAATGTCATGCAATTGTTGCTTTTCATGTTGGCATTTCTGTCTTTTATTTGATATTTAATCTTCTATTTCTTTAATCTTTTTCCTCAGTGGCGTATGAGTCCAAGAAATAAAGTGAATTAAATCGATTTTATCCATTGCATCGACAAAGACTGAGTTATATGTCTGTATGTTTTAGCTAATTTGAATAATTCTGCTCTGCAAAATCTGCCTTAACTTTGTATTTAATCTACTCTCAGGAGATAAAATGCTGTTTTTACAAAAACCTAGTGAAAAATCCTGCAGTGCGTTAAAATAATCTCACTTGTTTCTAATTGATTTTCAACTGTTTCAAGACTTTTTACTGGAGCCTGTGACAATATCTACGGCTGATAAGGCCCACATGTTTCGAGATACTGCCACATGATTGGGGAACAAAAAAAAAATCCTAGCAACAGGTTGATTGACAAGGAAAGAAATTACATTATCTTGTACTACTGGCAGTTTTTTTTCACCTTGTGCCGATTAGTATGGTAATTTTGTTTTGCTATGCCTCTCAGTTAGAGCCTTCATTATCTCTGTTTTCATTCCCAGGTTTGAAATCCGCAACGGCAACAGCCTCCGTTTGTTCCGCGTGAAAGAGCAGGATGAAGGGACGTATACCTGCACATCTGAGAACAGTGTGGGCAAGACGGAGGCCTCAGCCATGTTGCAGGTCCATGGTAAGAACCCCCTAATGCATATTGTATACGAGCACACACACACACACACACACACACACACACACACACACACACACACACACACACACACACACACACACACACACACACACACACACACACACACACACACACACACACACTTACCATGGCACCTAGGCATGCATAAAAAAAAGCTCTCAGTCTACAGCCATGTTCGTGCACAAGGTAGAAAACAAAGTCACATGGCAACAGTGTCACACAAAGCCTGCTCCCACTCGGGTGTCTGGTGTGCTTTTATATCAGTGCATCTTTGTGTGTCGCCATACAGCGGTGCTGCCAGCAGCTTATGCTAAACCATATGGATTACGCCATTTGACAGATGTTTGGTAGATGTGTGCTTTAACTCACTGCCAGAAAGCAGTCCTGGTATTAATAAGACATGACTCTCCCGCTCTCTTCCTGTCTCTTTATCTTCCTCCATTTCCACGCCACGCTCTCTGTGCCCTTTTTTTTTTTTTTTTCTTCTCCACTCTCTCTCTCAGTCTCAGACGACTTCATCCACTAATGCTTTTATCAGTGTAAATGAAATCCAAAACCGAGCAGCTCTCTGTTCACTCTTTTCTTTTTTTTTCCTTCTTTTTCTTAATGATATGCTTTTTGTTTTTTAGTGCAATGTTTCATCCATCTCATTAATTTTCCATTTCTTTCCATCAGATTTCAAACCCTATCATCATTCCAGCTCCGTAAATTCATTTTCCATCTAATTGTTCTCTAAGAAAAAAATACATTTATGGTGCTCATTTATTCAGAGAAAAAAATAGAAGATACTCTTTTCTCTATGGTAACCTGAATGTGTTTCAAAATCGACAATCAGTGCCTAATGGTGTAAATAATTTCCTCCATTAGGTGCTGACATGTTGACAACATGCCTGTTGCTGCAGTCAGGCATTAAGTAAGCCTCATATACAGTGACTTAATGTACACCAGATTACGGGCTCCCATCAAACACACATCTGCTGTTTGAAGGGGAGTGTGTCGGGATAATGTGACACCATGTAAATCCTGCTCTCAGCAGTTCAAAATGCAGCTGAAAGGGTTTTAATTACGACTGAATGGAAGTCTCCGGCTTAATTAAGGACGTGGTTTGACTTCATGTTGAATTACTGACCACTTAACCTGAAACTCTTATTTTGGATTTTACTCTTACTGTATTTATGATTATTAATACTGCTGTCAATCATTTTGATGTTTACACACATTTACATAATACAAGGTTATTATTAAAGGGGCATTCCAATATTTGAGGGTTTGAACGGAAAAAATAAGGCTGAGATACTCTGCCAGTAGGATATTCCTAAAACAATGGATCCTATATTTCCCATAATGCATCTCCATGATTTTTTTTTGTTATACCTTGAAGGTAAACAACTGAATCTTTTTTGTTTTTAATTCCCCATGTCTTTTTTTTTTTTTTGCCATAAATTGTAATCTCGGGCTCAAATCAGGATAATTCCGATGACATCACAATGACATCATCAGGGTAATGTTCCTCCTTCATCGTTCAGTGGTTCACAGGTGCACAGACAAATATGATAACATTAAAAGGAGTGGTTAAACATATAGAAACAAATCAAAATTTGAAGGAAGAACACACAGAAAGTATTATATAATGGAGGAATAAAACTAAAACAAACAAAAAGAAGAAGAGGAGGAAGATATTAAACACGTTTTTTCAAGGGTGTGTTACTACTCATAACGTTCATGTGTAGACATGGTGGAATACCCCTTTAAATAATATTTGACATAGTAGTAGCCATAGTTGTTGTACTCTTCTGTTAATTTTACAATTCTAATATTGAAAATATTTGGCGGGTTTTTTTTTTAGAAATTAATTTTACTTGAAAAAGGGGAAAAACATGACGCTTTTTAATCAGAAAATAGTCCATAATGTCATGGGGAAAGTACACATCCCCTCAGATGTGCCATTCGAACACGTTTCATCAGATAATGTCCAGAAACAGCAGATAAGAAATAAATCAGATGGAGAACGATAATCTGTCCCACCGCCGGCATCGTTTTTCATCAATAATTCTCAAATTGGGAAAGAAAGCGAACGCTGCATGCTCCAATAAAAACATTCTCTCTGCCACACAGTCTGTTTTATACCAGCTGCTAGACTAACAAGCTAGACAGCATTTAACTCAAACACTGTACATCTCAATATGTTGAACATTTAATGTAAATAATACGATTTCCAGAAAGAGTCACGTGACATGATTGCATCCTTGTGGAAACAGAGTGAAGTAACACCTGGAAGACCGTCCAAGATCTCAAAACTATCAAATAAACAAGTGAAATCTAAAGGTATTTGTGACTAACACGTCGGTTTATTTGAAGATGTTATTTGAGGGACAGAAAATTCACAAAACCATCAATACTTTGATGCTGATGAAAGTAGGAGTTGTCTTCTGTGTTTGGGAACACGCTCTCAGTGAGAAAAAATCAAGACGCGGCACAGATGATTCAGTTCCCTCGCGGATTGAGCCAAATAAGTGTGTGTGCTCTTCTGTGTGTGTGTGTGTGTGTGTGTGTGTGTGTGTGTGTGTGTGTGTGTGTGTGTGTGTGTGTGTGTGTGTGTGTGTGTGTGTGTGTGTGTGTGTGTGTGTGCGCGCGCGCGCAGAGATTTGTACGGAGGATGAATCCAGCAAAAAGGGTGATCTGACCTGAGCTGGAAATTGGCAGCTCTGCCAAGACCTTTCCTAAAATAACCGAGTAAATGTCATCAGGATGGCGCTGGCTTGTGCTGCGATGATCTGCCTTTTTTTTTTTCTTTCCTTCAGAGGACACGGAGGTGATTTCTCTCATTAAAGATGAGAAAGCGATGCGGCTAAAGCGAAAGATCAAAAAGCTCAGAAGGTTAAAGAGGCAACTCTTAAATCTCGCTTGTTCGGCGGTAATGAACAATTCGAAATCAGAATTAACAGCAGTAGTGGAAATAAGGAAACACCACTGTATGTTTTTCATATTTCTTTATTATAACATTTTATACCTCTACTCCTTTAATTGAGAGTTTTATATGAGCTGTTTGCCATCCTCTTCTGAGAGGAACATGTTAATCATCTCCAGACAATTTGTGTTGTTACCCTGTGAAAGGTCCTCAGGTTGGAAACCACTTGACTTGACATCAGAACTCAATATAAAGTAATTATAACTCGCTGCACCTTGACCAGCTACACCATTAAAATTCTGCTTACACATTAAAGATTCACGGTTAACTATTTAATAAGATCATCCAAAAGTCTTCTATGGAAAAAGTACATTTATGGTCATTTTGCTGCTAATTCTTCTGTACTTTTGCCCAAATGTCCCATATTTGACACTTCTCCAGTGAATTATTTGCAGTCTTGATATCCATAAGAAGATATGTTTGTGGTTTTGAGTGCCAAAAACCATGTTTTTCACATCTCCTTTAAGCTTCTCTCTGAAGCGCTGCCAAGAACAGGATGTTTTTGTGTCTGTGTCTTTAAGGCAAATTGATATCAGGAGATTAAGACATGTTTATTGTCATGCCCAGTAAAAACACAGGCGGTTACAATGCACAAGGATATTCTTACTTTGCTAGTGCCCCTTTCACTTTCAACAGAATAAAAAAAATAAAAGCTCAAAACTTGGAACGTAGAAGTATAGAACATAAAAAAAGAGTAAGAATAGAAATGGTTAAATAAGAATGTAGAGCACTGATCCAGGAGTGACCGAGACCCGTAGGTCATTTAGTAGCAAAGTTAATGACATTAATATCAACGACTCTCTCTGACTGGCTGACTCTTTTTTTGAGTGACACACGTCCAGGCCAATCATGGTTTTTCTTAAGTCTTGTTGCTCGCGAGCTTGGCGAAGAAATGACCCCTTTGTGTTTACATCCTCACAAAAAGTTGGGACAGTGGGCTGTGCTGAGGGCGGATATACACCGTGAGTTTGTGACATCACAAACTTGAGGAAGTCAAAACAGCGCAGCAGCTGAATAAAGGCTGTGTGCATTTTTAGATCAAGTGTTATGACATTTATTTATTTATTTATATTCATAGCACCTTGACCTGCTTTATAATTGAGAAAAAACACAGAAATCTGAATTTATATTTATATATAATACGGGACTTTTAAGTATTATTTTTCACTTGTGTTGTGAATTTCACGTAACTTCAACATTACTTTCCTTTTTTAATAAAAAAAAAAAAAAAAGACTAAAAACTTGGAAGCATTGAGTTTGTAATGGAGAAAATAATGTGCAGCTCTTCAGCATGTATGAGCCTCGATAGACGGCAGAAAAGGTAAGAAGGTGTTTGCTGTGCACTCACTCCTATTACCAAGTAAGGAGCCGTTGTTGATGTGGTCTCGGTGTCTAAAATTTAGTTGTGTGGCTTTGTGCTTTCAAATAATGTGGAGCCAGATCTGGTTCAGCAGCAGAAATTTCACTAAAAATGAAATGAACACTTCTTCCACTATCAATTAAAGGATCCGGAAACTAAAGTTGGTTGACAAACTTCAAAAAGCCGGCATTTTCATGCAGAACTACAGCTTTAAATGATCAGTCGCACTCCTTCTCCTCCTCCAGTGCCACCTCAGATTTCTATGAAGCCTCGAGACCAGATTGCCACCCAGGGGAGGAACATCATCTTCCAATGCGGCACCACAGGAAACCCTCTACCTGCCATCTTCTGGCAGAAAGAGGGCAGCCAGGTAAGAAGCCGGACGGTGAAATCCTGTTTGTGAGTTACAGGATGAGTGAATATTAAAAACCCTCGCAAGCCTCATGAGGATTTCTGTAAACTTTACTCATACTGTAATAGTCAATAAGCAGAATTTCACACCTTCTTTGTTTTAAATGTGAGTCTGACTCACCACAACAGGGGTCTGATTTAATCCTATTTTCTGTGACACCTTTTATTTTTATTGACTTGCCCACACTCTCCAAGACACATTTTTCCAAACTAGAGTGTGCAGCACATTTTCATTTGGCTCTGAGAGACGAGATGGAGACAAAGCGTTGGAAAAAAAGTGCGGTATTGTGTTGGCGGGGAATGTCTCTCCTGTTTGTGACGGCGGTCTGCTGATGGGAGGAAGAAGGAGAGCTGAGCGGGAAGTACACCAGGTGTGGAAAGTGCTTCTTCAGGGCAAACCTGGCAGACAAACGCTGCCCTCCTTCCACATGATAATCAGCTAAAAAATACCGTGTTGCTCAACAGCAGCTGGATCACTGACGTGGAGGAGGAGCTTCAGATGTTTTCACAAGGTTGTCGGAGAGCGAACAGGAAGTCCAGCGGCAGATTTTGTGAATAAGCTTCAGCCTGCAGGAGGGTAGAAGCACGGCTTGGCTGTTTGTAGAGCTTTTTTTTTTGCTGTATTTGGGGGATTATCTGTGGCCTTATAACCTTGGTCCCTCCACTGAAGTCTAAGCCTCTTAGAGGAATGAAATGGATGGCTGAATGGATTGATGCATCCCTTCCCCCTTGTTCACATCCATCTCACTTACAGAAAAACAAGATGGGATGGCTATAAAACATCAAAACAACCAATTTCCTTCCGTGTCTATCTTATTTTTTTAAGTTTGTGGTTCAAAGTTAATGAGTTTTGCGCCGCATATGTATGTCAACATGTAAAGTAATCTGTCATACAGGGCTGGAACAATTAGTGAGTTAATTGATGAGCTGTTCAAAACTGATTTCAAAGCAGTTTAGAAGAATGATTTATTGTTAAAGTCGTTTATCAGTGAGGAGTCAGAGTCTTCAGCCACATTGGCTGCTCCATGAGGCTCTTCCTAATGAGAGACGTGCTGGTGTTTATCAATGCTTTAGCCATTTTAGATTAGCACGTTAGCATCAAGCAGCAACCTCCAGGGTCGAAAAATGAAGCCAACATGGAAAAACTACTTCCTCCAATGAACATGGGGAACTTTGGGGATAGAGTTGTCTTTGGAGACAGATTCAAGTGACCCAACTTTACTACAGAAATTTAATCAAAGGAGAGATCATTAGAAGTGGAAAACTATTTATTGAAGTCATGAAAGTTTGACTTATACATTTTGGCGGTTAGACTCCAATGATGAGATGCTGCTTCCTGGAGCGAAGTCCCAAATGGATGTGTAAACAGGACTGGACCCCCACGGAGCCGAGACCCTGGAGGTGTTGGAGGAGATTTTTAAATGTCTTGTTTATGTAGCAACAAATACCAACATAAAGAATCTCAGTGTGCTTAAGACAGGAACCCAACAATTTAAGGATTCCTACATGAGCGCCAGCTGGAAGGAAAAACACTCTCCTAACAGAAGAAAACCTCCAACAGAAGGAATCAAAAACTCCTTTTTAACAGGAAGAAAACCTCCAACAGCAGCGTCTTTGGGCTGTAAAAAAATTCCAATGAAACATTTCTACACTTATTTTATATTTCTATAGAATTTCTATAAACATTTGTTTAAAATCACTTGAATAATTCTTCAAAAAATATGTTTTGAAAATGTGAATTTTCTAATTCATGTCCATTTCTGTGTTAGATGTTGTTGTTTCCCGGGCAGCCGCCATCACAGTCTGGGCGCTACTCTGTCTCCATGAGCGGGGAGCTGACCATCGCTGACGTCCACCCCGAAGACTCGGGCTTTTATATCTGCCAGGCCATCAGCGTGGCAGGAAGTGTGTTGACCAAGGCGCTACTGGAGGTGGAGGGAGGTGAGACTTCAGTCATGTCTGAACCTGTGAGAGGTTCATCCTTTATTCTGTACCATGGGCCAAACAGGGAAATACATATTAATTACTTAGTAGGTGCTCGACAATAAAGCCATAAAGACAGTGAAAGAACAGAGCTAATGCCCTCATGCTGAATGAGCAATGAATTTAAGGCTTAATGTTCTTCCTCCGGCAGCTTGAAAGCACCTGATTTAAGTTTTGTTCTCCACGCAGCCTCTTGTTTCCTGCCTACTTAGCATCTTAAGCATTTTCTACCTTTGCACTAGGTAACTTTATAATCGTATTTTCTGCAGACCTTTTGTGCACCTTCCAAATGTGTTTTTTCACCGCTCTATTCCGCCGTACAGATAATTGGAGCAGAGATAAGACCCCCAAACATAATGTTGTGCCTCCTCTCTGCTCAAACTTTCAGGTCCTTCAGGTCGTGTCCCGCCGATCATTCGCCAAGGCCCGGCCAACCAGACCGTGTCTCTGGGTGCGACGGCGCAGCTGCACTGCCGCGCCATCGGTGGCACCACCGTCAGGATTTCATGGGAGAAGGATGGAGAGAGACTTCAGGGGAGTAAACCTCGGCTGACCTTGCTGGAGAACGGCACGTTGCAAATCACAGACGTAAAGGTTTGTGTGTGCGTGTGTGTGTGTGTGTGTGTGTGTGTGTGTGTTATTGGAAAGGGCATGAAAAGACTTTTAAAAACCGGTCACGCTTAAATGGAAGGAAAAACAGACCGAGTGATTGATGGAAATTACAGAAAGTGTATAAAATACTGTAAAGATTTCTGTCTGATCTCCGACCGTGCATCACCTTCTCCACACCCCACGTAGGAACACATTTTTTTTTTTTTTTTTTTTTTATCATTTCCATCAGAAATTCCATTTTCGTTTGTAAAATTAAGGTGAGACTGAGCTTCAAAGAGCGATCTCTCTGAGGCCGAGCATATCTCTCCCGCGCAATTATGTGCTCCTGCGGTGTATAATTGTAATGTTAATGAAGGTGCTTGTTTGTAAATTCTAATGTGTTCTGCTTTGATGAAAGAGCAGTCAGAAACCCCTTTGTGCTAGAACCCCATCTGGAGGTGAGGGAGTGTGCGCTGGACAGAGCAAAAGCGGCATCATTTCCATTAATTGACCGGCAATAGATGATTAATCATCTAACCAGCTTTTAATTAAATCTCCTGGCCGGACTGTGCTTTTTTTCTTTTCTTTTTTTTTTTTTTTTTTGCCTCCTCTGTCATCCTGTTTCTCAGCAGTGGTGCTCAGCAAACTCGGAGCATTAAGGTTCGGTCCAGTGCACCGCTGAGACGGAGGAAGTCTGCCATGCCAATGTGCTCAATGGAACAGAAGAGATGCATTAGTGTGGCATCAAGGGGTTGACATAGAAAAAAAACAAAAAGAAAGAGGGGAAATGGAGATGACGAGTGAGGGACTAAAAATATTTACCCTGCTGATGCCCCTATCCGCCATCAATATTTCAGCAGTCGTTTGGAGTCATCTAAAGAAGTTCACCTGCCCACATGCTGCGCTCACTGTCAGCCAGAGGTCAACGCTGCGGCGGATGATCTCATATGGTCCGATGGTAGTTCCAGCAGACTGGCTCTCAGCCAGGAGGGGGCCGCGGCGAGCAGCCAGAGCATCAGTGAAGCATGCAGGCCGACAGTCTACGGTTCATAATGCAAACAGGAGGGCAGGTGGAGTGCGGCGCCGTCTCAGGGTTTGTAGCAGTGGAGCTTGGAGAGATGCTGAGGACGAGGTGGGAACTTCTGAGCAGTTTAAATTGTTGGGATCCTTTACATTAAGCTGCTAAAATCAATATTTTTCTAACAGCAATCGATCAAACGTCTGTGTCTAGAGAGACGAACCAGCAGAGAAGCGTCACCTCGCTCTCTGAGCAGCGTTTTGGTGTCTTTCAGCTGTTTAGTTTTCATGCCTCAGTGTTTTGTTTGAATCTTGTCGCCCTGCTGCTGGTCGTGTCAATACAGAACTACTTGGGAACAACGTTATGAGACTACAACGTGTCAGTGTTGTTTACAGCTGTGGCTGTAAACAACATTTTAGTTGACGATTAATTGACATACAAATAATTGCGATCGTTTTCTGGTCATTTTAACTTGACAGTGAGCTTTTTGCTGCAAATCTGACATTTCGCCTTTTATTGAACTCTCCTCTTTTTACCAAAATGTTCCCACAGCAGCTGTTTGGCTTCCAGCATCATAGAAAGGAACCCAACTATTTAACATTTCCCACATGAGCAATAGCTGGGAGGAAAAACTTTAAGAGGAAGAAACCTCCGATAGAACCAGGCTCAGAGGTGGGCGGCCGTCTGCCTCGACCGATTAAAGTGACGGGGGAGCAGAGAGAGAAAAGAGCAGCATAGAGATTTCCAAGACAATGAACCAGTAATCGCAAACCAGAGATATGCAGCTTCAGGGCCGGAGATATCTGCAGAAAAAAAGCACAAAACTACAGAAGCGAGGGGAGCTGCAGAGAGAGAAGGCATGCAGTTATTAAGATGTTATGGTGTCATACAAATGCCAGTAAGTAAACTAAGGGATGGTTCAAGGTCACCTGAGCCAGCACTAAATATAAGCTTGATCAAGAAGAACAGTTTAAAGCCCATTCTTAAAAGAACAGAGAGAGTTAGCCTCCTGAACTTCGGTTCAGAAGGTTCAGCTCTTATACAGATGAATGGAAGTGATTCTAACGATGAGGCCAAACAACTGCAGTCACCTCCAATAACTGTGATTAGGCAATTGTGTAATAATTGTGACACATCCATTGACAGCTTGTTTGTGCTTCCTTCAAGTGGCCAAAATATCTGTCACAGCAGATCTAAAGTGTAACACCGTGTTTTTTTTTTTTCATTTTATCAATAATTTTACCCAAAATGTCAGAGACATTTGATGGAATAACCATTTATGTAATTTAGTGATTGTTAAAAGTCCCACTTGACATTTACATAATTCTTGTAATAACAGCAGGAAAGCTCGACTTCACTTGATAATCACACCATTTTTATCATATTAAATTTATAAAGAAAGATGAATTGCCTCAGTTTAAATGGAAGAGTTCTGTCAAGGACGTTCGAATTTTCTTTAAAAACATTTTTACATAATTCTTCACTGAAAACATCATTATAGACATTATTTGGAATTTACAGACTCACTTTTATTATGATGCAGCATTTTAATGCTATAGCGACATGCTACTTTATATAACCTGCTTTATGTGTAAGTTCTTGATCTGTCAGTACAAAAGTGATATGAAACTAACTGAAAATTAAAGTATGTTTAGTTTCTTTCCCTATCTGTTGGACAGATTGAGAGTCTCTTCAGTAAAAATTAGATTTTTCTGTAAACATTTGTCGGCTCTTCATTCTTTCAGTCGACTAAAAAGATCCAGAACTTCCTTCAGAAGTTAACACCGCTCGCAGCGTTCACTCTGTCTCGTGTGTTGACTGCTGTTTAACAGGACACGGACTCGGGGATGTACACGTGCGTGGTCTCTAGCACCACAGGGGAGTCGAGCTGGAATGGGATGTTGACTGTCAAAGGTACTTACTGTAGACCGAAACTTGCCACACTCTGTCTCTCTGTTACACTTCACACTCTGTCACGCTCACATTACACCTGTGTGCTCACACTCTGCCCGTGTTCCTCCTAAGAACTCAGTCTGTAGCGTCGACCAGATGAATGTTCATCAGAGTCGGCCCACTGATGCGGCTGTTTTTCCCGTTTGTGTATCAGAAGACGGAGCGTCGTCAGGATCCCGGGTTTCAGAGTTCCTCCAGCTTCCAGGACCTCCGCAGAAGCCCGTGGTGACCGAGGTGACCAAAAACACAGTGACCCTCACCTGGCAGTCCAATCCACATGAGGGCGGGGCCGCTGTCACCTCCTACATTATTGAGGCCTTCAGGTAACTATGCATCATCTCACCAAGCACTCAAATGTGTTGCTTATAAAATAATCAAATTTTTCCACAAAGTTAATCTAGTTAAAAAGAGCACTCCACTAATTTAATCAGAAAATACATTTTGAATCAGCAGGAAATTGAAACTTGTTTCATACTATAGACTGTAAATAAAAATGGCCACAGCCTCCGGGTCTGAAAAGTGTAGCTGGCTCCCAGAAACCTCTGGCTACAATTGATTCCCATTCAACAGTGATGTCACCAGTTTTGTAGCCAGAAGTGACCATATTTGGGCAGGCTGGGGACGAGCGAGCGGTGGATCTGGCTCGCTCTGTTTCAGATCCTGAGGACACTATACCCCGCCCACTTACAGAAGAAACCTGACTGCACCACAGGCCTGTCAATCAAAGACACTCCCACTAACGTATCACTTTGAGGCCTAATATCTAATTAATGATGGAATTATTTTCAGATGGACCGCCAGAAAACTAGTAAAACGAATTGACTTTAGAGAACGACACCGTAAAGAGTTGTTGAAAAAATGAATTGACTTTGTATATCATGAGATAAGTTGAATGGGAGTCTATGGAGCCGGAGACTTTTTGGAGTTGACCCCTAGTGGCCCTTGGTGGTATGACACTTTAAGGCACTTTTGCATTGGCTTCATTTTTCAGACCTGAAAGCTACGTCCACTTTTATATACGGTCTAAGGTCAGATCCACTGCCTGCTCCTCCACAAATAGGTGCTGTCCTCATCCTCTACTGGAAAAAAATTATCTGCATTCAAATACAATCTGAAAACAAAACTGGGAATAGGCATGTTCATCTGTTCTGACAATGTGACATCAAAAGGGAAAGGCAAAGTGTAAATATTGTATTTGCATGTGTTAAAGGACAAATCATTCACTCAATGCATGTCAGTAGGAATGAATAATATTTGACAAATCTAATTAAGTAATAATGGATAAAATGGATACAAAATTGATAAAACTTCAAAAGGTTTTAATAATATAAAATGAAGCAAGACTATGAAAAGCTTTACAAGATACATAACAATAAAAATATTAAAATAATTCCTATAAGTAACAAATTAGAGGTCATAACTTTTAATGTTTGTATTTTAAAGGAGTGGTTAGAAGCAGTCCAAAATATCCCTAATTATGCATCAAGCTACATAAAAATGTAATGTATAAAGTCTGAGTAATTTCTTTCTCACATAACAAAACTCCTCCAGAGCCGTAGGAGATGATATACAACAGGCTATGTAGTTTGTACCTAAGCAGTAAACCTTCTTTTACATGTGAAATTGGTGGAATTCCCCTTTACCATTAGTCTTAAATTAGTTGACAACACTTTTTTCTTTCGTTTTCTTGCTTGGTTGCTTACCTGGATAGCAAAAAATAAACATGAATTCAATTTTTTTTTTTTATTACTTAACTTTACTCTAATTTTTCATCTCCGTGAGTTAAAGTTCAGAAGACATCTTCCATTTAAACTTTCCATCCCTGATAAAGGTCTCTGTGTCTGACTGACTATTCCCAGATAATGAAGTCTTCTTCATTTAGAGTCATTAGAGTTTGGAAATGACTCATCTCTGCCCGAGGGGGAAGACAGCTCTGTTATGTGACGTCGGGAAGTGAAACCGTGACACTTGCTGCATCAGTATTTATCCGCGAAGTCTCCAGGAGCGCTGCAGCAGCTCTAACAACCAACCATGGGCTTCAGCGAGACAGACAGGGAGTGAAAGAGGAGACAATTACTTCAGTGGTCAGCTTGGCAGCTCTGTCCTATCCTGGGGCGATGGAAGGAGGGGGATGCTCGCCGAGTTGGAGAGTTCACTCATTACAGAGGCAGGATCGAGGGTACAGAACGAGTGTGTAGGCACACATTTCTTTATGTGTAGACGGAAAGCTCAACGTGGCACGCAGAGCTGG
Organism: Brachyistius frenatus; assembly: GCF_029030835.1. NCBI lineage: Eukaryota > Metazoa > Chordata > Actinopteri > Embiotocidae > Brachyistius > Brachyistius frenatus. The sequence continues at coordinate 761,299 of NW_027210713.1, read as the reverse complement.
TGATCGAGATCCACTCACCGCTGCACGCTCCACCACCAACAAATTGCTTAAAATGTTTGTATTCAGGCATCAGAGGGCACAAAGAAGTAAATACCAAACCCTCATTTTCAGTTGTAATATCCCTTCTTGTGTTCCATACATAGCAGAGCGCACATTTATGTTTGTATTTTAAAAGACAGTAAATCCAGATGGAGCGCTTGTATGAAAAGCAGCTGCAGCAATTTCCACTTGAAAACCCATCTGCAGATCAATCTTTTTTTGAAGAAGAAAAAAAATCAGTTCGACACTCTTTAAATGACAAAACGGCCTCTGTGGAGAACATTTAGTGAGGAAAGTGGCACTGATAATGGGAGAAATCTGTGACCTGCCTAATGTAATTACCTCGCCATTTTCTTCTCCAAGGAGTTGAGGAAAATGTTAAACTGCTCTCATGCAGTTTGATGGTGCTCGTCCCAGCTCAGCATTGAGCTCTTTTGTGTTGTCGCTGGAGTCATTCACGAGCTGTCACCATAACCTGCCGCAGTAAAACAAAGGAATAAGGATTTGTCCGCAAGCTGAGAACCGCAATTTTATTTTTAGATGAACGGAGACTCGGATCCAAGAAGCAGTCGATAAAATCTTTAATTTGTTTGCTTTTTCATTCATTCAGCAGAAACTAAAAGACTGCTATGGTAACTGAGCATAGGGGTTTTACACTTTACTTTTTTTACTGATGAAACAAACAGGAGATCTCAGACCTGCTATATGTGTGATTATATATGTACAGAGAGCTTCAGATCCTAAACGCACAGCATTGGTCACAGAATTAAGCCAACAGGTGGTTAGCTGACTTAGTTATGCATAAAGATAAGATGGGTGACTTTACTTTTTGTACTGATAAAAGACACCCGAGACCTGCTGGGTGATTTTTAGATTCTCACATATCCAAGAAGTAAATGATAAATTATTTAATTCGTTTGCTTATTCATTCATTCAGTGCAGGCTAAAATATTGCTCAGTTCAACAAAGGCAACAGGTGGTTTTACACTTTAGTTTTTCTACTAATTAAAAAAAACAAGAGACCTGCTATGATTTTAAATGAACAGAGTTTCACCGAACCAAGAAGCAACCGATAAAATCTTTAATTTGTTGGCTCATTCATTCAGTAGAGGTGAAATTGCTCTGTTCAAAATATTTTGTGGTCATACAGCTAACCTTCAATATTAATATATTATATTATAATAAATAGCCATTAAGTCGCCAGCAGGCAATTAGCATAGCTTAGCTCGGCATGAAGACTTTGGTTTCACACTTAGATTTTTCTACTGATCAAACAAACAAGAGACCAGAGATTCGTTTTAGATGACAGAGTCTCACAGATTCAAGAAGCAGCCGATAAATTCTTGGTTTGCTCAATCGAGTCTTTGCTCTTTTAAAAAAGAATTTGGTCACACAGCTAAGCTAAGCTAACTGCCTGCTGGAGACTACTAAATGGTTAGTAGTCATAAAGACAAGGTTTTTTTCTTTAGTTTTGTAAACAAACGAGATACCTGAGATCTGCTGTGTGATTTTTGTCACCATTGGACAGAGCAAAGCTGTTTACCCCTTGTTCAAGTCTTTATGCTGGTGTTTGGAGCATCATAATAGAAAGTTATGATGCTGATCTGGTCTAATTCTCAGCAAAAAAAGTGAAAAAGTTGTACAGTAAAACTGTTGCTTGAAACAATAAGTTATAGTTATTCGTGTCCTTAATTGAGTGAAAATAAATAACTGGTCATTTTAATTTCAGGTCATTTATTCGGGCCAAATGTCAAAAATGTAGTTTTCACCTTTTTAAATGGCTGTTTTTTTTGTTTGTTTGATGACATCAAAATCTACTTTGTTTGGATTTTACACAATCAATCACTGAATCAAAAAACTACTGATCATTTAGAGTGACAGTAATATATCTGCAGTCTTTTCTCCAACTCATTTACGCCCCTGCCTTCAGACATTACACTTTGTTCTCTAATGCTTTTGAGATCTGACAAAAAAAAAATTGAACGATTACTGTAACTGCAGCTGCCATATTGCATAAAATTGAGATCACTTCACTTTCATCCGTCTGTGCTGTCAGGTCAGCAGCAGTGGGCCGAGAGTTGTGATGAAACCCATCACCTCGTTATCTCAAGATAACTTGACAACAGGATTGAAGAGAGCACATTTGCCTGGTGGAACTGCTTGTCAGTCTTTTTAAGGCAGCAAACATGCTGATAAAGATCTGACCCACCCAAAACCCTCTCCAGTTTTTTTAGTCACAATCTTGGTATAGTTACAGTATTATCACAACAATTGATATTTCCATAGTGTTGTTCCTTCACATAATGACTCACTTTCTGTCCTGCAGCCAATCTGTGGGCAGCACCTGGCAAACCGTCGCGGACCAAGTGAAGCAGGAGAGGCACACGGTCGTCGGACTCTTTCCCAACACGGTTTATCTCTTCATTGTCCGATCAGTCAACTTGTACGGCCTCAGTGACCCCAGTCCGATCTCTGAACCTGTCAGGACGCAGGGTGAGTTACATTAGCAAAGAGAAAAAAGAAAAAAAAAGAAATACAATTTTGATAATACTGTTTTGAGCCCCGCTGTTTAACTGCGGTTTCTATTTTTGAAGAAAGAAATTAGAGATACTGGATTTAGGGCAGAGATAATGTGCTACATGGTTTAGAAAAAGTTGCTTTGCATGTGCAGTCTCCAAATTAATTGGCTCTCAGTGTGGTGCTCCTCTGCCGGGAGCAATGCGGAAAGTTTTTTTCCCTTTTTTTTTCCCCCTTTTTTTTTTTTTTTTTTTTTTTTTTGGTGAGTCGAAGTTATTTTATTATTCTTTTTGGCCCGGACAGAATGGATGTGTTTGTTATTTCAGATGGGAGTCCGACAGAGCAGGGTGTGGACCACAGACAGGTGCAGAGGGAGCTGGGCGAGGTGTCCGTCTACCTGCAGAAGCCCGTGCTGCTGTCTCCCACCAGCGCCAGGATTTCTTGGACTGTGAGTTCAGTACTTGGCTGATGAAGACGTCTTACTGTTCAAAGTCGGCTTGTGTTGCGCAGGGGGACACGCTAATCTCCAAACATTAACTTCAAAAAGCTCCTCCAAACAACGCGTGACAGAAACAGATTAACTCAAAGTACAAACACAGCTGCTGACGACGCTTCTCTGCTTTTGATCGTAAATGTAAATGTGGAACTCTTTTTTTCAGGTTGCCCGTCAGTCCCGCTACGTTCAAGGTTACCGTATATTTTACCGGACGATCGGCAACTCCTGGTTGGTCCAGGATGTGGAGGCCACGTCTGACTACAGCAGCATCGTGGTAGATCTGCACAGCAGCACGGAGTACGAGGTCAAGATAAGGCCCTACTTCAATGAGTTACAGGGACATGACAGCCTCATGGTTCTGCTGCGTACCCCAGAGGAGGGTAAGACATGCTGCTGATTCTCTGTCAGGTGCATACCAAAGGTTTTATCAGGTGAAGCTGAGTGATGCTCAGGGTTAAAGGAATTCAAGTGCAATTCCACGGCCAACTCTAAAGCTCCCTAATAAACATATGATGTCTTGTTTGTTTACTGTTTTACACCCACATGTTAGTTACCGAGCTGGTAGGTGGATTTTTGGAATCATAGTTGGCTGTTTCCCATGTTTCACGTCTTTGTGCTAATTAAGCAAGAAAGTGAATGAGCATATTTCACAAAATATCAGACTTTTCCTTTAAATGGTAAATTACTTCAAAAACAGCCCTAGACCTCTAGAGTTTATTTAGATGTATTCGAATTATTCAGCAGCATCTATCACTGTGAAGGCATTTATTGGTAAAGCAGCTGGATATAAAGGGAAATGGCTAGTTTAGCTTTGTCCAAAGGTGAAAAATCTATGAGGGCCTCTAAAGCTCCCTGTTTGTTTACTGTTTTACACATGTCATTTCCTGAGCTGCAGAGGTGCTCGTAGGTGGATTTTGGAATCATTAGAAAGATCCAGGCTAACTGTTTCCTCCTATTTCCAGTCTTTGTGCTAAGCTACGCTAACGGCTACTGCCAAGAGAATAAATGTTTATAGTTCCCAAAATATTCCTTTAAAACCATCAACAACGTCAATAATAGCATCAGACTTCCAGAGTTCACTTAAATCGATTTGAATAATTCAGTAACATTTATCCCTGAAGGAATTTATTGGTAAAACACCTCAAATATAAGCTAAAAGAAATGCAGCTCTTAAAAACACAATAAAGAGAAAGATATATTAAAAGAAGTCAAGTTAAATTAAAACAAATAGAAATAGATCAAAAATAATAAATAAATGAAAAGGAACTAGCTCATAAAAGAGTAAGAAAGGAGTATTTGAATTTGAATTTTTTTTTCCAAGATTAAAACCAAATTACATCAATTATTTATTTATTTTTTTTTTTTTTTTACAGGAAACCTCTTGTAAATTATTAATAAATGACAGACCTGTAAATACAGCATTACAACAACACTGGTGTCTACTAGTAGTTTATATCAGTGTCTTCCTTCTGTCCATCTCCAGCTCTGAGTGCTGCTCCGCAGGCTGTGTCGGTGGTGCAGCTCACCAACAGCTCCAGTATCGGCGTGTCCTGGGAGCCGCCGCCTCACAACACTCAGAGCGGCATCATCAGAGAGTACAAGGTGAGAGCACACCTGACTGCCTGTCTTCTTCACTGGTGTTCGTTCCTGCTTCTAGCACCGTCAGTCGGCGACACAGACACATAACGTTCTTGTAATCCGTCATGCTTCTGAAAAATACACACTTTGATTAACAATTAGTAACCACTCATTGCCTCTGATGTGCTGCCAGTACGAAAGAAACTCTTGTTTTGTCATCAGATTGTCGGCTGAACACAGACTGTCCTTGTCATGTTTGCTCTGTGAAAAAAATGCCCAGTTCTGATGATGGGTCTCCTCATAGGAGCACAACAGTGATTACTAATCATCAGGCTGCTTTTACAAGCACAAAAAAAACAACAACAACAAAAAAAAAACTTTGAATGTACAGCTCTATTTTTAAGATTTATTCCTTCTGCCTGCAGAAAGTTGGGAATAAACGGTACGCGTCTGATCACGAAAAGCCAAATTCTTTTGAACGTGGCGGCTCCTCAGCTGAATGCGAGGATCACACTTAATCCCTTAAATATTTCATTTTCTGAGAACTGCATGCAACATTTTGTACAAGCCTGCAAAGGCTTAAATGTGAAAAATTAAATATTGAATCAGTAGCAGGGTATGACTGGACACATCTTTATTCCAGCTCTGTGTCTTTATCACAGAAGGTTAATTAATAAACATTTTGCTCGCTGTAGATGAAGGATTATCAGATGCCCTGCTGATAAAGTTGTGAGAAACAAAACAAACAGCATGCTCAGTTTAGGATGATTTGCCTCAGACTAGACTTCTCATCTGCAACACTGAAACACTACTCACAGTACTTCTGTTTTAGGAATAGAAGTCATTTTTAGAGTGTTATTATGTGAGAAGAACTTGAACATTCTTCCTCTCACAAAGTTGAATTCATCAGCAGGAAAACATTCTCACACACTGTGGGTTTTGTTGCTTCAGCCGAGTAAATGTTGGCAAACTATTATTAGGAAGAGTTAATAATATTAATAATAATAATATTGATTTATTTATTTATAAATACCACAGTATTTCTGATCTGAAAATCAGCTACATATGAGTTTTAAAAGTGATCGTTGATATTTTAAAATCACTTCTAAATGGACGGGAAGTCGATGAAGTGATTTTTAAACGGGTGTAATGAGCTCTCTCCTGTTGGACCTGGTGGATGCTGAAGCTTTTCAATCAGTTGGAATTTATTTGTGTCGCGCATTGTGTGACGCGTTAGTACGGTGCAATTAGGTTATCTAACCGGGACGAAGTGGATGCATGAATTACCGTTTTGGCAGATAGAAACGACCTGATATAATATTTGTCTTGGTTGTAAAAAGCTTTAAGATTAGACAACAGATTTGGCTGCGTGACAATTAATGTCACTACACTTATTGTTCCTCATTATCGTGTACAGTAATGATCACAGAGCACACAGGATTCAGAGTAGCTTTATTAAAAAAAAGGCTTGTTTATTCAACTTTAATGAGCAGTTTCTTTTTTTATATATATATATATAAATCAGTTTCTAAAGTACATATGGACATTTATCACTATTTTTGACATCTAATAAACAATTAAATGATAAAAACGAATCAATCTTCCTCCTCCTGCAGATGGAAGGTTGAATTCATGAGCATTAAAACACTTTCTTGCTCACTTCATCAACCTTACTCTGTGCTGGAAAATGTTAACAAGCTGTTGATAGATTCTGCTCTAAAAAAAGCTTTACTGAGTCAGTCTGCTGACGATGTTTACTGCCACGACAGTTTTATTATTCACCGTGATCGCGTACAGTAAAGGGTCACAGAGAACAGTGGTCAGAAGAGCTTCGTAATTAGCTGTTTGTTCAACATTGTGTTGACGAGCAAATCTGTTCAGCACGAATGAGTTAGCTTGTTAGTTAATCAAGTAAATAAAAAATATTTTCGATTAGTTATGGTTTCAAAATCACGGGTTCTTTTGATAATATGACTTATCATGGACATTTGTCACAATTTCTAGCATCTTATAAATCTGCTCAGACTAATGAGTCCTCCTCCTCCTCCTCCTCCTCTCAGATAAAAGGTTGAATTCTAAGTAGGAAAACAAATTCTTTTTCAGTTGTGTTTTGCTGCTGCAGCCTTCCTTTCTGTTCAAACCACACGCTGTTCATGACTTCTGCTGTTGAAATAACTTCCTGGCAAAGTGCACTTACATGGCTCATTTTCTTTTGTGCGAGTGTCACAACAGATAAAGCTTTCTGTGTTATGTAATGTTAAAAAATATTAAAGAACCAAGCTGTTTATTCCACTTTGTGTTGATCAGCAAAACAGTTTTCAGTTTATGTATCATGTAAATAAAAAGCTGTATGTAATTATTTATGGTTTTGAAAACATGAGTTATTTGAAAGTAAGAAATTAATACATTTTTGGGTTATTTTTATGAACATTATTTGCAGTTTTTAAAATGTTGTGAATATTTTTTTTTTTTTAAATATTTGATTTTGAATTAAATTGGTTCATTTTGATGTGAATTTTTTTAAACGCGATATCTTAAGAATACTTTGAAGGAATTTCTTAAAACTTGGCAAAAACATTAACTTCAAAGGGAGGATGAACTTCATAGATTTTGGGAGGTGGAAGGTCAATTTTAAAATTCTTTCAAGAAGAAATGGAGTCAGTTGATAGTTTTAAGAAGTTTTTAAAAACTCATTCGTTTTGTCCTCAGATGATTTCTTGCCTTCTGTGTAGTTTTTATGATATTTTGATATTGTTTTAATCGCTGTTATTTCTTGTTTTTAACTTTCGTGCACAGCACATTGCACCCTTGTCTTTGAAAAGTGCTTCATAGAAAAAGTTGACTTACTTTCAGCACATCTTCAGAGCATTTTAACATTGTAGAGCAGCTGCTTTTACTTCATCCAACATGCATGAACTTACTGTTCATAACACAAACTGTGATGCCGTCAGACAGGCACATTTGCAACATCAGGATTTTAAATGTTTTACGGTCTCTTTCATCTGCTTGCTGTCGTTCTGCGCTCAGAAACAGCTTCACTGCCAAAAACTGGAAAGCTGTGTTTTAATCAGAGGCTTTGTGTCGTTTGAAGATCCAAACATTAACTGTGTGTGTGTGTGTGTGTGTGTGTGTGTGTGTGTGTGTGTGTGTGTGTGTGTGTGTGTGTGTGTGTGTGTGTGTGTGTGTGTGTGTGTGTGTGTGTGTGTGTGTGTGTGTGTGTGTGTGTGTGTGTGTCGTCGGTCAGGTGTGGTGTGTGAGCAGCAGCGAGGAGAACCAGATAAACCGAACTGTGGACGGAGCGGTTCTGTACATCCTGCTGACGGGCCTGCTGCCTGACGCCCAGTACACCGTCGTGGTGGCTGCTGTCACCAGCCTGGGTGTGGGCGCTGAAAGCCCGCCTGTCAGCCTGCTTCTCAGTGAGTCAGTCAAACTGTTACAGCCACTGCGCCGTGATATGGCATGAGTTTGGTACACGGGGGAATCTGTGTGTGGAGCGTTGATTGTGGTGCGTGTGTAAAAGGCATGATGTAATGCGTATGTTGTCAGTGTGAAAACACGAGCAGTGGTGAAGTGGATGAGTTTGTTAGCATTTATTCAGTTGTGTTGTGTGGCAGAATCTTCAGCCTTATTCTCTCTGCTTTAATTCTTTCAAAGTAAAACTTCCTGTCAGTGATGACGGGGTGATGTTAGAAGTCAAACACGACAAAATGTGAATAATGTGAAGTTTAAAAAAAATTTAAGTTTAATGAAATGAAGAAAATAAAATGCTAATTGGAAAAATAAATCTCATTTATGTTGGGTTTTTGAAGAAGAACATTACAAACAGGTGGTAAGTTTTTGTCTCCCCTTTTCAGTTTATTATTTTATTTCATAGTCCTTTCAGAAACAACTAAGAATGGAGAAAGGAAATAAAATCATCTTTGGAAGAAGTACAAGTTTTTCCTTTAATAGACAGTATTCATTTACCTATATTTCTTTCGAGCAACTTCTTTTCCTTTTGGAGATTCGTTGCCTGAGATTTGATATTTTCCTTCTCATTTTAACTGTCACTGCATTTTTTTTTTGAAGGAATAGTTTGGGAAATATACTCGTAATGCTAAAAATCAAATGAGAAGATCGTCTCTTTGCTTTGTCTTTTCTTTCAGCTGTCCCGCTCGACAAGTCGTCAACGTCTGTGAAGAAAAGCAGCAGCCTCAGCATCGCGGAGCAGATCACGAGCGTGCTGCGGCAGCCGGCCTTCATCGCGGGGCTGGGAGTGGCTGCGTGGATGGTGCTGATGGGCTTCAGCGGATGGCTGTACTGTCGCCACCGCAGGAGGAAGCAGCTGGGCCACTACACCACGTCGTTCGCTTACACGCCGGCAGGTGAGACAGAAACACGTCTCGGCTTCACTGGTTTTCAGTCTGATGACCAGAAGTAGGGAGTGGAAGAAGTTGAAAAAGTTCCAGTGACAGCAGGATTTTCACACGGCTTTTGATGCACTCTGTCACATCTTCTTTGTTATATAAGGGAGAAGTCACAGTGAAAACAAAAAAAGCTCCAGTTGCTGCAGAGCAAACCATCAGATATGAAGCAGCGACAGTGACAAAGTCTTTATGGACCTCTGGGGATGTCTCCAGAAGTGATGAATGTCTTCAATTTTAGTTTTTTTTTTTTTTTTTAAAAGCTGCTCTTTAATCACACATTCAGTTAATTCATCCCCACTGGGTAGTTTAAGGCAGGAATCAATATTAAAAAAAAGACACGCTGAAGCTTATGTAAACAGTAACTACAACATACAGTTTATTTTGGATCGTGCCCTTTGGCAGGCACACGAACACATCAGTTGTTCTGTGACTGGGAGACATGTTTGTTCAGCGGGCTGCCCGGCGCCTTCAGAGAAAAACAGAGGAATCCTTTCTGCAGCTTTACAGGATGAAACAGTGGACAAAGATATGACTACTCAGATTACAGATGAAATCGTAGTTTAAAAAAGCTTAATGAAGGCTCTATTAATATCAGACATTGTGTAATGGAACTCAAAATAGGTTGCCCTTTTCCAAATTTAAGAGGAAGTAGAATTGTCAGGCTGACCTCCATTGTTTTGGAGATGGGATGTTGAGGTGGTAAGCTGAAGCTAGATTGTAGGAATTAAATGTGATAGACATCTTGACATTTAGTTTAACTTTATATCACATGTTAAATAGATCCAGTGTATTATCAACATCCAAACCGGCAGTGTACTTCGTGCTCCTTAGCCGTAACTGTTCCATAACCAACTTTCAATTGCAAATGACAGAATCAAATCTAAATCTGAAATCTAATTCCGCTGAATACTGCATGTCTCACCACATTTCCCCCGGAGCTCGGAGAAGAGGACACACTGTCATGGTCAGTCGTGGAGCTCTGCAGCTGTTGAAATGCAAATGCCCAGATGTGGCAGAAAGCCCGTCGGCCTTTACCCGACATGAAGCCTTTTACCCACATTAGCATAAAGCGATCATCATCCATCAGAGATGGATACTTTACATTTCAGTGTGGATTCTGTTTTTGTCTTGTTAATTCAACCACCACTGAGCATGACTAACGACATCTGCATCCTTATGTATTGCTGGCATACTGTATATAGATCTGCCGCGTGCCTCTGAGTGTATGTAGGTCAGCCGTGTGTCTTCATAAAATATCGATTCCAATCTGCTTTCCAAAACCATGTGTGGGATAAACTGCTTATTTGGTAATGGAGCATAATAATGCAGTCCAAAACGTCTTTATCCACCAAAAGCTTTGAGGCAGAGCTTTATCTTCTGCAAAACCAGATTTATAACTTTGCTCTCTTTTTTTTTTGTAATGCAGTTGGCTTTGCTCACGGCGAAGGATCGGGAATCATCAACGGAGGGTAAACTCTACATTTAAACGATTTGCCTCAGGTGATGAGTGCCGCTGTGTGTTTTATGGGAACAGCAGTGATTGAACGTCACCTCTCCTCCCAGGCCGGGTTTGTTGGGATCAAATACGGGCAACTACCCCTGGCTGGCGGACTCGTGGCCCACTCCAAACCTCAGCAAAGACTCGGTGAACTGCTGCCCCAGCAAACTGGACTCCGACAGATTCTACAACAGTAAGAGCTCCCTGATGTAAATGTCTGGTGAACTAACACATGTGGGAATGCTTTAATGTAACGTAGTTCTTTGCCGTTCAGGTGTCGGGATCATCAACTACCCGACGCAGTCCGAGAAACGCAGCACGACGTCCAACGACAGCCCCATCTACAGCACCATCAACACCACCGCCGAGGACGACCTGCTGGCCTACTACGACACCTACTCCAACACGTCCTACAACCAGGGTCCCGATCCGTACAGCAGCAACCCCGTACTGTCCAATGGGGCGCTGGTGGGTCTGGAGCTGGACCTGGACCAGTGGACCATCCAGTCCGGTCAGTCGGGGTCTGAATATGCAAAGCTGCAGTACACCAAGAAGAGCGGTGGTGAGGGTTTTATTCTCCTTCTCTAATCTACTAAAAGGCTTTGCACACCATTCGAAGACCTTATGTCATAATTATGACTCAGTGATAGTGATAGTCGTCATGACATCCAGGTATAATGTGGCAGTAGAGCAAAAAGGAACTGTTAATAGCTAATTCTGCATCTTTAACTTTAAGAAATGTTAAAAAAAATAAAGGCTAAAAAATTTTAACTAACGTTGCTGCCCACAGTTTAACTCACTGTATCCATGGCAACATGATTCTTTCTGCCTACAGTTTCCATCTTAGATCGTATATAAATATGGACATAGTCTCCGGTTCTATAAACTAAAGTGCAATACCACTGAGGGCCACTAGGGACTCCAAATTTGTTTATGTTATGTAAGTTTTGAATGAAAACATACTCCAACTAAAAACATGGAACACAATCAGTCCTCAGTGCAGCGATTGTAAGAAACCTTAAGGTGCTCTTGAAAATAATAAACATGGTCAAAAGGAAACGTCCTTCAGCCGCTCAGATTGCATAGATCGAAGAGGTTTTAAAAGGGGTAATTATATCACCTTCATTTACGGATTTTACTGCCACGGTTCAGTTCAAAGGACATAAAAGTACAACACTAGAGGAGTAAGAAGCGCTGCATCTGTAGGATAGTGTATTCAAGGTTACAAATCCAGGCAGTTGATCAAAACACAAGAAAGCTGGCAGAAGCAGAATCCTGATCACAGACGAGGTCCAAAAAACAACCACAGAACAAAGAGGGAACAGAAGCTACTAAGCAGGATCTGTGATTAGTGAAGTAATTTAAGGTTTACCTCTGGATTTTTAGGACTACAAAGGTGGTTCACTTTTTACCACAATACATCGCCATGGTAACTTATGCTGCAGACTGTTCAGGAGCAGGTTAAGTTCCAGATAACAGATCAGATCGCCTGACCAATCCATTTTCTTGGGAAAATGTCAGCACCAATCGTAGAGGATCCCGTGGAGCTCGGTGCACAGAGTGAGACGGTCCTCTGTGGAGTGAGACGGTCCTCTGTGGAGTGAGACGGTCATCTGTGGAGTGAAACAACATTATAGAAAGGACAACACAATTCCCTTTTAACAGGAAGAAAAGCTCCAATAGAGCCAGACTTAGAAGTGAGCGGCTGTCTGCCTCGGCTGGTTGGATTGACAGGAGAGCAGAGAGAAAAGAGCAGCATAGAGAGACATTAAACAGCTGGTGGGGCCAGTAATTGCAAACCAGAGACATGCAGAGCCAGAGATAACTCCAAAAAACAATAGATGACAAAAGACAAGCGAGGAAGCGGGCAAAAAGGCATGAACTTAATGAGATGTAATGGTGTTATATAAACGCCCAGACAGTGAAACAGAGAAGAGGAGGAGTTCAGTGCATCATGGGAGCAGCCTTGGCCTACAACAGCACGATGAAGGGGCGACTCTAATAACTATAAGCTTTGTCAAAAAGGAACGTTTTGAGCCTGATCTGAGAAGCAGAGGCATCCTGTGTGTGTTCCAGTACAGACCTCAAGTGGGTTCGTCTGCTCTGAGTCCATCCTGGAAACCAAACAAAACAGACCGACTGAATGACTGAAAAAAAAAAAAAGCCCCAAAATGTGACGTTGTGCTTTTTTTTTTTTCTTTTTTTTTTTTTTTTTTTTTAGACAAAGTGATGAAGCAGAGGTCAACCGAGTCGTCTCCCAAGGCGCCTCCTCTCACCTGGGTGGCTGTTTTGTCACTGCCTCTTCCCGCCAACAAAAGCAGAGGTCACATCAAAACAGACAAAGAGGCGCAGCACAGGTGAGGCCGAAATGATCCTCTGCTCGAATATATCAGGACCCCTTTTTCATCCTCCTCCAACATCGCAGTTGCTTTTTGTGGCGTGTAATATTTGTTCAGTCAGTTTTATTAATAGCATCCAGGCCTTTGACTTCTCCTACGTGACAGAGGGAGTTAAGGCAGATGGGTACCGAAGCTGCCCCTGCAACTCCTCCAAGGCTGTCAAACCAAACTTGAGTGAAGTTGGGAGTCTGGGGAGTTTTTGAATTAACGGTAGTGTCTGCGGGCAGTGAGTCGATTGGGCTGCGGGGCTGCAGAGGGAAATGTCTGCTCTAACCGCTTCTGACACATTAGATGGCGGACATAACGGGGTGGCATCGGAAGGGCTGTTCTGACTGTGCCATGTCTTTTGTAATGACATTAGCCACCATCTGACAGGCCGGATTAGTACTTTCCATTTTCAGTGACAGGTCCGTCATTAAATGAGCCCCGACGGCGCTGAAGTGACAACAGAAATCACGAAGGGGGTTTTCATCATCTGTGACTCTTCCCTTTTTCAGAGGGAATTAGATTATATATTTTTTTTTATTAATCTTTCTTAAATTGTCTGTACGTTTATTTAATTTAATATTTATTGGCATGTTAGTGTTATGTCATCCTGCAGGCCCGTGTGACCCAGCAGGTTAAAGGTCACAGATTCCAATCCTCAGGCCTCTCTAACACAAACTTTATGCCCTTTTTGATTGTATGTTGGCAAAGTGAGTGAAATTTTTGGTTTCATAATAGTTACCTTTAAAACATTTACATTTCTTTTATATATTATATATATAATTCTGGAAATGTATCTGCTGTGGACCCTTTAAAGAATATATAAATATAAATATGGTAATTCTATATGATTTTATTTCCCTTTGAGGAAGACATCTTTCTCCGGAGGAATAAACTGATCACATTCAGGGATTTTAATAAAAACAATCTATTTTTTTCGATAAGAAGTTGAATTTTTTTTTTGTTGCTCAAAGCCAAAACAAGCCTTCAAGCTTCTAGAAACACACAGTCACAGTTTTGATCGTATCGTTGGGATTAAACACTATTAATAGAATTTATTGAAGAATTAACGGAATTTACTGTAAAACAGCAGCTCAGTTGTTTTCTAATAAATGCAATTAAAGTGAAACTTTTTGGATGCCTTTGAAGGTTTTGTTGCATCAGTAATATTTGTAAATACAAACAGTAAAACTGATCAAAGCCCTTTGATAAACATGATATTTACATTTTTGTATAATACCCACAACATAGACAACATCATTTTAGAGTAAACTTCTTCAAGTTACTGCCCACAACAGCTTTTAGTATCCACTTTATGAGCTCAGCTTTTCTGACATCCTGCCGTTCAATTATTCATGCAGCCCGCTGTTTAGCTGTAATGCTAATAATATAACGTTTTAAAAATGCAGGGTGTGTTTTTGGGACCGTTTCCACGTTAGAGAGTTCGGCTGTCCCCCTCACTGTAGATGAGTCGCTTTCAAGACACACACTCACGCTGCTCTTACTCACGGTCCGTCCTGCAGCTCAGAGGACGAAGATGACGACTGGTGTCCTCCGCTGCCGGCCAGGACGTACCTGATGGACGCCTCCAGGGAGGAAGTCTCCAGCCTGCCCTCCAAACCCGAGGAGCTGTCCTACGCAGCCTCGCTGATGTCCTCTCCCCGGAGGGACCCGGCCAAACCCGGCAGTCCACGGCTGCAGCACTTCGACCTGTTGGCCCGTCAGCAGGTCTCCCTGTCCGACCCTGATCTGTTCACCAACAACAAGGCCTGCGACGGCACCGAGGGGTACCACACCAACCAATGGGCGCAGGACTTCCAGGGAGGCAGCCTCAGCAAAGGTCAGTTTGAATTCATTCCTCTGAGCAGGAAGCACACAGCCACACAGTGTCATGTATAATTTAGTTCATGGTGTTACTTAACAGAAAGTATTTGAAAGTGAAAATCACGTTGCATTTACTCAGTGAAGATCCGTGTTCCCTGTAAGTATCCTCGGGATGACATCGGCGTGCTTTTCTTGTCAGGACAATCTCCTGCTGCAGCTGCAGAGTCGAGCCTCGCGGCTCAGGCGCACAGATCAAGGAGGAAGAAGAAAACGCCCAAGGACGGACAAAACAGGCGAGAGAACAGCGAAGCAGGTATGACACTGTTTCTCATCCAGAAAGAGAAAAACAATAAGTTGACTCTTTGGGCGGTTTTCAAGCACTTTATTATTGTTAGGCTCGTAGTCCATCACTTTGTCACCACTGAAATATCTCAACAACTATTTGATGGATTCCCATAAAATTGTACACAGACCTTCATCGTCCCCAGACGCTGAATTATAGTGACACTTTCAGTTTTCATCAGGTCACCATTTCAAAAGAAAATGTTCTTTGGCAAAACATTCCCATCTGCCACAGCTGCACTTACAGTGGTGTGTGAAAAAGTGTTTGCCCCCTTCCTGATTTCTTTGCATGTTTGTCACACTTAAATGTTTCAGATCATCAAACAAATTTAAATATTAGTCAAAGATAACACAAGTAAACACAAAATGCAGTTTTTAAATGGAAGTTTTTATTATTAAGGGAGAAAAGAATTCAAACCCACATGGCCCTGTGTGAAAAAGTGTTCTGCCCCCTAAATCTAATAACTGGTTGGGCCACCCTTAGCAGCAACAACTGCAATCAAGTGTTTGTGATAACTTGCAATGAGTCTTTTACTCATCTTTGCAGAGTTGTTGTAATTCAGCCACATTGGAGGGTTTTCCAGCACCAACCACCTTTTTAAGGTCACGCCACAGCATCTCAATAGGATTCAGGTCAGGACTTTGACTAGGCCACTCCAAAGTCTTCATTTTGTTTTTCTTCAGCCATTCAGAGGTGGACTTGCTGGTGTGTTTTGGATCATTGTCCTGCTGCAGAACCCAAGTTGGCTTCAGCTTGAGGTCACGAACAGATGGCCGGACATTCTCCTTCAGGATTTTTTTTGGTAGACAATAGAATTCATGGTTCCATTTATCACAGCAAGTCTTCCAGGTCCTGAAGCAGCAAAACAGCCCCAGACCATCACACTACCACCACCATATTTTACTGTTGGTATGATGTTCTTTTTCTGAAATGCGGTATTACTTTTACGCCAGATGTAACGGGACACACACCTTCCAAAAAGTTCAACTTTTGTCTCGTCAGTCCACAGAGTATTTTCCCAAAAATCTTGGGGATCATCAAGATGTTTTCTGGCAAAAATGAGACGAGCCTTAATGTTCTTTTTGCTCAGCGGTGGTTTTCGTCTTGGAACTCTGCCATGCGGGCCATTTTTGCCGAGTCTCTTTCTTATGGTGGAGTCATGAACACTGACCTTAACTGAGGCAAGTGAGGCCTGCAGTTCTTTGGATGTTGTCGTGGGGTCTTTTGTGATCTCTCGGATGAGTCGTCGCTGCTCTCTTGGGGTAATTTTGGTCGGCCGGCCGCTCCTGGGAAGGTTCACCACTGTTCCATGTTTTCTCCATTTGTGGATAATGGCTCTCACTGTGGTTCGCTGGAGTGCCAAAGCTTTAGAAATGGCTTTAGAACCTTTTCCAGACTGATAGATCTCAATTACTTTCCTTCTCATTTGTTCCTGAATTTCTTTGGATCTCGGCATGATGTCTATCTTTCGAGGATCTTTTGGTCTGCTTCATTTTGTCAGGCAGGTCCTATTTAAGTGATTTCTTGATTGAGAACAGGTGTGGCAGTAATCAGGCCTGGGTGTGGCTAGAGAAATTGAACTCAGGTGTGATAAACCACAGTTAAGTTATGTTTTAACAGGAGGGAAACACTTTTTCACACCACTGTATGTTAATAAGCATATGTTGGCATGCTAACATGCTAAGCTAACATACAGTACGGTGAACATTAGAGAAGCCCAATGTTCAAGGAATGTTTTCAGCAGGAAGTTTTTTATTGTTCGCAGGATGATCTTAAAAGTAGGATAACGTCCTCTTCCCAACATGATTTCTGGCCTTTTCATTTGGCTGTTGTATTCTCATGTGAATGATGTTTCTTTTTTGTTTGTTAACTTGCTTTTATTGTTTATATATTTATGTTTTTTTCCCCCTCGTGTTCAATAAAGTGATTGATTGATTGAAAAACATTCTGAGAATGTCACCACAAAAAAATTAAAAGCACATTTTCCTTCTGAAACAATGATATTAAATGAAATAATTCTGCGAACATTTTCAATAATTGTAAAACATTTTTGTATGTTTTTAGAGAACGTTATCCTTCGTTCCAGAAAAACATTCTGGGAACAAAATATTTTAAAATCCTGCTCAAAACAAAAAGACTGCATATTATTCTCTGAACGTTTTTTAGAGCAATGTTAGCATTTAGTTCAGCATTATAGAGGTGCTGGCGTGGCTGCAGTCTTCCTAAAGCAGAGAATTTAGCTTATTATTTCTGATCATTTTATGATGCGAAAAAAAACCCATGCTGGGGTCTCCACTGGTTGCCTGGCAACCAGTCATGACCAGGAAGTTTTTTTGTCTCCTAACGACCCTGCAAAATGTCCATTTGTCCGTTTTACACTTGAGTTTTAGCACTGATTAAATAAACAACATGTTTGTCAGGGAGCTGTGGAGATGCTGGTTGGGGGATTTTAATGCAGAGCCACATTTAACTGCTTCCTCCTGTTTCCAGTCTTCATGCAAAGCTGCATCGTCATGTGGAGCAAAACAGAAATGAGAGTCGTATCTTACCTGCTAAACTCTAGAAGCATATTCCCCAACATGTCAAACTGTTACTTTAAAGCTAAGTTTCTCTGTCTGGATTATTTAACGATCATCGACGATCAATAATGCGCAGAACTCCCTCCTCCACCAGCCCCTCCCGCCACAGACGACTCGCTGCAGCTCCTGGCGGAGGTGTTGATCCGCAGCCGAACGGACGGCGACAGGAAGGAGGGCAGCGACTCGGCCACGCTTCAGAATAGGGGCGAACATTTCTCACCCCAGAGGAGAGGAACGGCGAAGTGGTTATCGCAGGGTGAGTGTGCGACGCTCGCCTCGTTCGGGAACAAAGCGATTAAAAGGACAATATCTGTCCCAGGAACACATGCCGTTCTAACAGCTGGACCGCAAGTGTCTGTGGGTTAATATTATTGTGGAGCTTCATACAAATCCCTTTAATCTCAGAAAGAACCAGTACACACTTATTATCCCCCAGCAGTAGCTCTGCTTTTAGTAGCAGGGGGTCTATTCTCAGCCCGCTCCATCACTTAGGGTTTAACCTACATAAACACAGCTGTAACTTTGAGCGCTCTGTTTGTCGTCTGCAGATGAGAATGTAATCCCGTACGGACAGCCGAGCTTCCCGCCCGAGGTCCAGATGTCAGGGTACGGGTCCCTGGGTGGAGTAGTCCTCCCGCGGCCCTCCACTGCTGGTCGGAGGAGAGATCAGGTATGTGGAGACGGACAGTCGGAGCTGCTGGAGGAGACACGGTGTCAGCACCAGGAAGGTCAGTGAGTTCAGCTGCACGCTCTGGGCAGTTTGAGACAGCGAGTGGTGGAAGTTTGCTGAGGGTTTTGGACAAGGGCCAAAAAGTAGTTTGAAAAAGACAGCAGTCCCTTAGTTCGGTCTCTTCTCGCAAAACAGGGACTTAAAGTTTTCTTGGGAGGCTGTTCTAGAGTTTCCGTGTGTGTGTAAATATACAGTATACACACGCACAGAGCAGGGGGAAGCTATAACTTTGGTGAGGAAGTATTCCAAGTTACGTCTCTTGATCAGCACCTGAGTTAACAGACGATAACGTGACCACTGGTAACGTGAACATTTGTGGTTAAAAATTTTTTTGGAGAACCCCGTTGCTTTGGCGCCACAGTTCAGGTGGTCTGCAGTGAATGTTTTTCCTCAAATCTGATGTTTATCTGCTCCAGTTTCAGGTCTGTGGTGAAATCACACATGTTCACGAACCAGTGTTAATGTGTGGAACTCAGGTGCTGATGTTGATCAAGAGACGTCACTCTGAATACTTCCTCATGAAGGTTGTTGCTTCCACGAACATCACTGTGCTGCTCTGTGTTGACCCCCTACAGGAGCAGTCTCAGACCTTTACGCATCAGGGTGGTGATTTTAACAAATGTGCGTTTTAACAGACAGAGATGAAATAATTTAATGAAGACATCCTGTTCTCCACCTATAATGTGTCTTTTCTGAATGGAACTCACTTCCTGTTGGATTAAAAGTTGGATGTTTATCGAAGCTGGAAACTCTAATGGGCTTCATTTTGAAGTGGGTAGTGAATAAGTGTTTTTGCAGCTGAGGAAAAAAATACTTCAAAATTTCCATTAAAAACCTTTCCCTGCAACATGACTCACTGCTCTGCTGTTCTGCTGTTGGTTACTGTACTCTCGTCATATCAGTATCACATTTAAAGTTTATTTTAATTAGTGTGGCATCTGTTTTGATAAATTAATTGTCAATTTAACTGGTATATTATTGAAAAAGTTTCTGAAAATGTTTTTTTTTAATTTTTTTTTACATTAGTAGAAATATAATTTCAGCAAGAGAGCGGTGTTGCCTGGTTACTGCATTAGTTTTTTGCTCTTCACTTATGTATTGTATTGGTTTTAACACAGTGACAAGAAAATGCAGAACAGAACCATCACATGAGTAAAGTTTCTGAGTAAATTGAGTCAAAAGTTCTATAAAAATTCAAAAAAAGATTCACAGATGATGTAAATGAATGCTTGTGTATTCCACTAACCGTGAGACAACTGATGAATAAGAAGACATGACGTGATGAAAAGAGCATCTGTCAAACGTGGGTGGATGACGACAACGTCTTTGTTTGTTTCATGTAACTTAACTTGAGGAAGGTTACATTCTCCTCGTCGCTCCACGCATGTCTGATTCTGCAGTATCTGGGCACAAAAACAAAATAAATATTGATAAGAATAAAAAATTGATATCAGCATCTGTTAGAAAATGTAGCATCAGTCTGTTGAACATCGTGTGATGTGAATTTAAATGACGGAGTCGTCACATGACTCTGTGTCGTGTGTTTTCTTCCCAGAACCTGATGTAGACCGAAACTGATTACGCGATGAGACATCTTCCTCGCTTTCCTGATTTCCTGTCTTTGCGAACCATCAATCTGTTGCCATGGTTACTTATGAAAAACTGAAGATAAAAGGGAAAAGCATCAAGGCTTGCCATCTGCTTTTTTACAAACTATTTGTATTGGGTTTTTTTTGTATTATTTTAATCTTTATTTTTTGTGATTTCCGTCACCCCTCCTTCTCCTGTGTGAAGACATCTTTGCATTTTTTTAAAAGATGTGATCAGATATATTGCTAAAAAATTATTTGCAGGGGGGGGGGGATACTGTATTTTAAGTCAATGGGAAGTAAATGTAAGTATTACATTGTTGTACAGCAGATTATTGAATGTATCTTCTGTTTACTCCCGACCATGAAACCACAAAGATGCGACGAAAGACGGGAAACAAACACGAAACAAACACGAGGCAGAAACTGTTTTAGTAACCCATCATGTTGGTGTGTGTGTGTGTGTGTGTGTGTGTGTGTGTGTGTGTGTGTGTGTGTGTGTGTGTGTGTGTGTGTGTGTGTGTGTGTGTGTGTGTGTGTGTGTGTGTGTGTGTGTGTGCAGTGTTTGTGTGTTACTGTTTTTATCTCTCATCTCCGTGTGGCTGTGTACTGTGGTACTCCTGTAGATCACCAGTGTTCATTTTTAAACTGACCAATAAAGCATTTGTTACAAAAAACGTTTTCTGTCCGTGTGTGAATTAAACTGAATACAACAGAAGGAGAGCAGTAGCATGTTGAGCCGAACTGGCAGCACAGCTCTGTTTGTCTTGGCCATTTGTGAACATTATTTACTAAGTCCTCTCAATTTAATAACTTGTGTGCGCAAATGAGTAAATCCTCCTCTTGATTTGCTTGAATAAGACTTGGAAGGCATCGACAAATTTTCTACTTCCAAATTCGCACAAAACGAAGTGTGTTTGGCCGTAAACACCTTAGAAAGTCTTTATCCAACCACGTAGTTAGTCTGGATGACATAGCCTTGAATCTTGGAGTCATTTTGATGATGATTTGTCCTTGGAATGCGCACATAAAGTCAGTCTAATAAAAGTCCTGACATCATAGAGAGCAATTCAACAATTCAACAATTCAACAATTCAACAATTTAACAATTCAACAATTCAACAATTCAACAATTCCCCACATGAGCGACAGCCGGAAAGAAAAAAAACTCCTTTTTAACAGGAAGAAAAAAACCTCCCGACAGAACCAGGCTTTAGAGGTGGGCGGCTGTCTGCTGGGGTGAAAGGAGAGCAGAGAGAGAAAAGAGCAGTATAGAGATCCAAGATAATAAACTGTTAGTGGGTTCAATATCGCAGACCGCAGCTCCAGAATCAGGGATACCTGCAGAAAAAAAAAGACTAAACTACGGGAGAGGGAGCATAAAAGAGAGAAGAGAGGAGCAGTGCATCGTGGGAGGTCTCTCGGCAGCTTACAGCAGCATAACTAAGGGATGGTTCGGGGTCACCTGACCCGGTTCTGACTATAAGCTCCACTTGCCTCCAATTCTACTTTTCCAAACTCTGGGAACAACAAACAGGCCATCACTCTGAGGGCAAATTGCTCCAGTAGGGTGACTTGGTACTATAGATCTTTGAGATAAGATGGAGCTTGGCCATGAAGAGCTTTATACGTTTGGAGAAGAGTTTTTCAAATTTCAAGCCTTTATTTTACAGGAACCAGATGAAGAGAAGCTAAAGTAGAATTTTTTTTTTTTTTTTTAATGTGTTTTTAAATCCTGTCAGTAGCCTGGCTGGAGCGTTTTGGATCACCTGCAGGCTTTATGTAAGAATTACTGGGAAATTCTGACAAGAAGGAATTACAATCGTCTGCTTTGAAGTAACAAAAGCATGGATGAAGTTTTCTGCATCATGCTGAGGCAGGATGTTTGTAAAATATGACATACGATAGCAAAAATGTTGTGTGCTTTTTCTACTGATATTTTAAGTATATTTTGCTTCAAATACTTACTTATACTTAAGTAAGGTTTTGAATGCAGGACTTTTTATCTTTACAGTGTGGCTATTTTAAGCCAGGTTTTATTTGGGATTTTGAAAGTATAAAAATGGTCTCTTAATTGCATCTAGAGCTTCAAGCTTTATCTTTTAGTACATTTACTGTCAATAGTTATTTATGGTAAACTGGTAGCATGCTAACTCATTAAGCTAAGATGACGACCATCGTAAACATGACATTATGCACTGTGTCTTAAACATGAGCATGTTAGCATGTTAGCGCAACACACTGCTGTGTCTAAGCACACAGACACATGCATTTTTACTGGAAACTGAGTCGCAATTTAAAGATATCCTAAATAATTGTTGCTAAAGGGATTCTGGGATGCTTGCAAAGTGAGCAGGAAATGTTTTTGTGACGTGAAAAAGCAGAGCACCACAGGACATCCAAGAGCAGAGGGAGAAGCAAAGACAGAGGAATGAGCTCCAATTCCTTCCACTTCAGTGAAGTTCCCTGAGGTCTGAACGAACTGAGTTTGTTAAATCATGCTCCCAGGAAAATGACTTTTCTGACAGTAGATACTGTGCATCATTTGAGTCCGTCTTCAGATTGCAGTATTGTGAGAAGGCCTGTATTGGAATGTAACTTAATGAGACGAGGACACACACTTCATCTGCACTGTATGGCTCCTGAAACATGACAGCAGTGGGATATGAAAGGCTTTTCGTCATGTCATCTGCTGCATGTGCCTCTTGTGTGCAGATCTTATTAGTTGAAGTACTACAGCATTTTGCCAGAGAGGCAGTTGAACAGTGAGGAAAATGAGTTGGACTCTCCTGCCTTTGGCAAATACCCGCTGGGTTCCACCAGGCTGGGAGGATAATGGTAATCCGATGCAATTTGAATGGGTTATGCAATTTTATGCTTTTAGGCCTGTAGTGTGGATTAGAGTCTCTGTGGTTGACTCACTCCTCTCTTACACAGAGGACTCAGCTCGACACTTCACATCCATCTGCAAATGTACACCACTGGGTCAACAGGTTTGTTTTTATTGTGCTGTAAAAAGTTGTTGTAATCAAGCAGTGTACTACCCCGTTTCCAAAAAAGATGGGACGCTGTGTAAATACCATGATTTGCAAATCATTTAAACTGAACGGACCAAAGGCAACATATCAGATGTTGAAACTGAATGATGTTATTGTTTGATTAAAAATATATGCTCATTTTGAATTTGAGGCCAGCAACAAGTTCAAAAAAAGTTGGGACAGGGTCAACAAAAGACTGGAAAACTTGTGTAATGCTAAAAGAAACACCTGGCTGAACATCTCACAACTAAATTAGATTACCTGGCAACAGGTTAGTAACATGATTTGGTATAAAAAAAAAAAGATCATTTCAGAGAGGCAGAGTCTATCAGCAGTGAAAATGGGGAGAGGTTCACCACTCTGTGAAAGACTGTGTGGGAAAATGGTGCAATCAATCCAAAAATAATGTTCCTCAAAGTAAAATATCAAACTATTTGTGGCCGTGATCTTCGGGCCCTCAGGTGGCACTGCATTAAACAGACCAGATTGTGTAGTGGAAATCACTGCATGGGCTCAGGAACACTTCCGAACACCATCATCTGTGAACACAGCTGCATCCACAAATGCTGGTTAAAACTCTAAAAAGAAGAAACCAGATAGAGACATGATCCAGAAACACTGCCGCCTTCTTTAAGCCCGAGCTCATTTCAGATGGACTGCTTGGAAACGAGGTTATATTAAAATGTGTCAAAACAGTGCTCTGATTTACCTTGTTAGAAATTCAAATGTCCTCCCTCCTTCACCAGCATAAAAAGAAATTCACAGTCTAATTACATTCTCGGTGAACCTGCTTCATGTGTTGCTGCGTATTCAGCCCTGTTTGTGGGATCAATAAATCTATCAGAGGTGGCAGGTGTCCTTCACTGAAGAATAACAAAAACATGTTGTGACACGTGGACGTCGTCGACTCTGACGAAGCTTTCTCAGTCTCTGCTGTTGCGTCTGTAAAATGGTGGATAAATTGTTTTAAGCAAAATTACTCATTTCACCACCAGCATCTGATCAGTTCAGTCTGATAACATTTTAAGAGTCGAGAAGAGACGCACGATGCAAGTTAGGCAGAAAGGTAACGGGTCGGCCAGTGTAAGTTTGGTGCACATGCTCTGCCAGTTGAGAATGCCTAGTATGCATCACCTAACGTAGGGAATATCTCACCAGTCATACTATAGCATGTCGTCCAAAAAGTAAAAAATTGTGGTTGGTTACGCCCATGGTAGTCCCAAATATAAAATAATATAAAGCAGTGGCAAATAGAAAATCTTTATGCCTTAATCTAAAATAACTGAGTTTAATTAAGAAGAATTCTGCATCAACAATGAATGATTGATTAGAGGAAATTGATTTGGGCTGAGATGAAAAGAAACAGAAGCATTATACTGGATAAACAAGTACTGGAAAAACAAACCTATTATATGAGACAAAACCCAACCAGCGCTTCAATATTTGGTGCAAGACGAAATAAAACGCTCCACCTAGTGGTACCAATGGAGACGAGCAGGACGACTGGGATGTACAGTGAGTCCAGGAACTCCGTTGATTTGTTTATTTATTCATTAGGTTTTAAGGAAATGCTCCGTAACTCACAGGTCCTGTACTTTGTGTGATATAAAGTGTAAATGAGCAGAACAGGAGAAGTAAATTTAAAGTGTGTCTGTTGGGTTCAAAGGTCGCAGCAGGACAAATCCAGCTCCTAAAAAGTTCCCAAGGTTTAGACTTTCATGCTTTACAATAATAACATAAAATAAAATAAAAATCTTTATTAATTTTTACAAATCTGCTTTAGGTGTGAACAATACAAACAATATAGAAATAGGAATCATGTAAATCTCACTAAAAAATGACCTCTTTGTGGCCACTGTTTATTATGTAAAGGTAGCTGATCAGTTAACCTCATAGTTTAACACAGATTATTTTATGCACATAATATGAGCCCAACCTGACAGATACAATCCCAAAACAAACTGTTTTATAAATGCTTTTTATTCGTAAATGAGCAGAAAGATGTAGACAACCAATACAATTTAAAACATGCAGGGTACGCTTGTGTTTCCTCTGAACCACTTCAACAATGTTTACTAAATCTGGTCCAGATATATTATTAATTACACTATATATCTATTCCCTTTGAGACATGTCTTAATGTCTTCCATGAAAATACACAGAGGTTTCCACATGAACTCCAAAAAGAAATGAAAAAATTTAGCTTTATAAATTGATCTGATTCCTCCCTGTCTGACTCTCAGCTTGTTGCAGCTCTTCATCAAATCTACATGATGAGAGAATAACTCAAGTATTTCACCTTTTCACTGTTTTTTCTTCTTTTTTTTTTGTACTTGAGCCCTGTCAGAAACGTCTTGGATTTAAACCCAAGAAATGGAAATATTCTCAATGTTATGGGCATATTTTAGCACAAATTTCACCAGTGTTCAGCCTGACATACAGTATTTGGTATCTTTGGAAGGTTTGGGACCTGCACTGGGATTTAAATCTTTATATGTTTTCTTACTTCAGTTTTCTGGGTTTGAACGAGGGTTGGATGAACAGGCTAAGTTTATAATGACCAACTGTTTGATGGGTCAAAGTAAAATACCGTACTTGTAGTGGTGATTTGTGCTCAATCTAGAGAAAGAAGGAATAAAAAAAAAAGAAGCTCAAATTCAAATGAGGCACCAAGGAACGAATGAACAGGGGGGGGGGGACTATATTGTCGAGGCAAATAAAATGTTGATTTTACAATTTCAGCAAAAAAAAAAAAAAAACTGCTTCATTTACCCAAAAAATAAAAACAAAACATGGATCTTTTCTGGTGCCGGCTGTCCTGAACCTGCAGACTCATATCTCACCAAAAAGTACCATCAAACAAACAAATGAAATCCTCTAATCTCAGCTGTAATGTAATACTCTGCTTCAGCCCCCGCGCTCCACGCAGCTACAGAAAGGATGAATCATTTTTATTGCTTGAAGCCACAGCTCTGATAACCATATGATTATTATGGTCCTGTGGGTTTATTCTGTTTTTCTACATTCATCCCTCATGACGTGTGCTTTATTTTGTAAATGTCTGCGATATTTTTCATCTCTAATCAAACGAATCCCTTTTAAGCTTGCCAAGTGCCAAAAAAAAAAACTAAAATGAAATTAATGGAAGGAGCC
The DNA here is from genome assembly GCF_029030835.1 of Brachyistius frenatus. NCBI lineage: Eukaryota > Metazoa > Chordata > Actinopteri > Embiotocidae > Brachyistius > Brachyistius frenatus. The sequence goes on along the minus strand of NW_027210713.1, from coordinate 735,125 downwards.
AAAATTGATCTTTCCATCATTGTTATGAGGGACAAAGAGACGTTAAAAGAGACGCTGCATTGAGTGCGGCTTCTTTAGTATCTTCATCATTTACAGCACATGCCTGAAGGGAGAAATGTTGGATTGATCTCATGTGCATTTAAATTGATCAAAATTGTGGATAAACTGGTGCAGAGACTCAAGTTTAGAAGCAGAAATCTCCTGATATTTACTGAAACCACGTGACTTTACAGCCACGATAAAAAGCAGAAGGATTCCCAACTAACACATCACCTGAAACAGAATTCAGTGACATTTTGTACCATTTAAAATAATCTCTTTTATTCAGCGGGGAAGCCTCCTGCAGGCCACCGGCCCTTTGAATTGAAAGCTCCGTGTCATCAGTATTACCGAGATGTGCGCAGCGCTTTAACAGTTTTGTGTTTTCAGCAGATTCCCTAAAACACAAAACTCATCCTCTGTGATTGGTCGTGGCTCCGCGCCTCATTGTTCCAGCGGCCCGTTTGTTCGCTCGGTTTCCTGCGCACCAACAAAACTTTCCTGCCATCCCGGCCAACATCGGGCTCCTCTGTGCTTTGACAACCCGGAATATTGGAATCTCTGACTTTTTCTGAAGGAAAAACAAGATTAAGGTAAATAACTAACATGAAAACATAATATCATGTATTATATTCTGCTTCTTGAACCCTGATTTGACCTTAAATATCCTTTTAAATTGATTTCAAATGAAATGTATAAAACATTCCAACATGTTTTGGTTGAATCTCGCTAGAAGAGCCTCCCCGAGCTCGATTTATTCCCTGTTCATCATGTCATGTTTGGTATTTTTAACCCCCCAGCAGCGTTAAGATGAGATGGAGCCAGCTCTCAGTCTGGCGGAGTTGGAGGTGAATGACGTGTCTGCTGGTCCATGTCGTCTAATGAGTAATGCTACTTTAATCAGATCTTCCCAGCTGGAGTAGAACAGTCGTGGCCTCCTGCTGAACGTATTTCCACGTTGTTTTATTCATGACCAGTGTCGCTGTCCACTCTGTAACAGGAAGTGCTCGCTGTAATTGGTCCAGATGTGGCAGATTTGACCTGCTCCGTCCTCTCTCTCTTTCTCTCTCTCGATGTGTCAGTCAGTCAGTTTTTTTTTTTTTTTTTTGGCAGGATGTACAGCTTCATGGGAGGCGGGTTGTTCTGTGCCGGAATCGGGAACATACTCCTCATTGTCTCCACGGCAACTGACTACTGGATGCAGTATCGTCACTCCAGCAATTACATGCACCAGGGCCTGTGGCGGTACTGTGTGCCCGGGAAATGCATGACGCACACAGACAGCATCGGTAAGAGCGTCTGGGTGTCTCTCATTTATATTTATCAGTTAGCTGACAGTCAGTCCGTGACCGTGATCAGCACCGAGGGGGTGACATCCCTCCGACGGGGGGTGACACCCCTCCGACGGGGGGTGACATCCCTCTGACGGGGTGACATCCCTCTGGGGCGGTTCAAGTGCCAATATGTTGAAAATGTTTTTTTCTTTTTTTTTGTCTGAGTGCTGCATGAAAGACTTTTTATTCATCAAAGTATGTCAGATATATTTTTAAGGAGCAGTTTGTATTTATATTTGCACCAGTCATATAATAGAAAAGGCTTTCTTTTCCCTCGAATTCATCAAATCCACAAGATGGCAAGCCAGAGCCGCCAACTCCCCGACAATGAAACACAGCTAGACTCTAAATGACAATGAATTAAATGTGTAAAAACACTTCTGGAGGTAATTATGAGCGTGTTCTCTCGCAGCATACTGGGACGCCACCCGGGCCTTCATGATTCTTTCCCTGCTGGCTTGTTTCATCGGCATTGTGATCGGCGTCATGGCCTTCATCCACTACTCCTCCTTCGACGGGTTCGACAAGACGTTTGCAGCCGGCATCCTCTTCTTCATCTCCTGTGAGCTCCTCCCCCTGCAGCCACGCTCAAACCTCCTTCGCCAGTCAAGGTTCACGTCCTCACCGACGCCCTTTAATCTTCTGTGCAGGCTTCTTCGTGCTGCTGGCGATGGCGGTCTACACGGGAGTCACGGTGAACTACTACGGTAAACGCTATGGCAGCTGGCGGTTCTCCTGGTCCTACATCATGGGCTGGGTGGCAGTGGTGCTCACCTTCTTCTCAGGTACGCACCCGATGATCCCGTGGGGTTATTTTTTTTTTCTCCAGGCTGTGTGTGTTGTCTTACTAATAACCGAGAGTGCTCTCTTTCAGGTATCTTCTACATGTGTGCCTACCGGATGCACGAATGCCCAAGAAACTCCAACTCGCGCTGACCTGCCGAGCACGTCGTCACACACTCTCACACCGGAACCAGAACCAGAACCGCTCCACATGAGGCCAAGAGGAACCAACCCCCCCCCCCCCCCCACCAGGAACTGTCCAACCACTTCCTGTAAATTTAAACAGTCGTGAAGAAGCAAAATAAAAGAGAAAAACGTTCCTTTGTTGCCTGCATTATGTGCTGCGAATTATTGCAATGGACTCCAGTAACGGAGCCGATACAGTTCAGGAGCAGCAAGTAAACCGGTCACAACGATAAACAAATTCCCTTCAAAGAATATATGTTTGACAGATCCAATCGTACAAGTTTGTCGTGCTGAACGATGAAATTCCGACAAAACTTCGCAAACTATCAGAGCTTCAGCAGAGGATTGTTCACGAATTGTCGACACCCGTTATTAACACCTCGACCTCGGTACTGGTTCCCGAACTGTACTTTTCTTCAGCACCATTTTTGATCAAATCCATTTTGAGAAAAATAACATTTCATTTCACATTACGACACGAGTCGTTACTGTTTTAATGCAGTTTATAGGGAGGGAGCTCCTTAAACGCCTAACATGCTGTCGGTAGATGCAAGCTAGCACAGACAAACCTCACTCAGACTTCACTCCAGCCACCTGTTGATGAGTGCGAGAGTGTGAAAGCGTCCGTGAGACCCGCACAGCTTTCAAGTAGCCAACAAACGTATCCAAAACCAAAAGAAACATTTTATTTACTCTCATTTGGCAATTCTTTGTGCAACAGCAACCGCTTCAGCTTCATAGATCAACCGAGAAAACCCACGCTGGAAATGCAAACACGAATTAGTTTAACAAACACAGGTGCCAAGAAAGACCGCTTAGCGAGAAAGTCACAGTGCAGGTGCTGCCTTTAGGCTCGGCATACAAAAAGAGCTGTCCGGACGAGAGCCGCGGTCGCTGCGTCTGTTTGGATATGAACGTGATCACCTTTCACACCAGCCTCACAAAGAGGAAAAGAAAACAAGCTCATGCACGTCTGCTCCGCCTCCGCTTCAGTCGACCTCCTCGATGGTGGGGCCCCCGGAGGAGGCTCCTCCTCCGGGGGCCCCACCGGCTCCGGGGAAGCCTCCGGGCATCCCCCCCGGCATCCCCCCTGCACTTTGGTACAGCTTGGTCATAACGGGGTTGCACGCCTTCTCCAGCTCCTTCTGCTGATGTTCGAACTCCTCCTTTTCTGCAGACTGAGGGACGGAAAGAAAAGAAGGGAAGTCAAACGTGGCTTTAATGCCGACTTGACAATTATTCTAATCCCAAAACACGGACCTGGTTTTTATCCAGCCAGCCGATGACCTCATTGCACTTGTCCAGGATCTTCTGCTTGTCCTCGTCGCTGATCTTGCCCTTGAGCTTCTCGTCCTCCACGGTGGACTTCATGTTGAAGGCGTACGACTCCAGACCGTTCTTGGCAGTCACCTTCTCTCTCTGCACATCATCCTCGGCCTTGTAATTCTCCGCTTCCTGCACCATACGCTCGATGTCCTCCTTGCTCAGGCGACCTGAGCGGCGGACAGCGGGATGGGTTTTATTTCAAAGGAACGGGGCGCTGAATGCAACACGTCACATTTCACAATTAGGATGCCGGTTTGGAGCTCGAGGTCAGGTTACCTTTGTCGTTGGTGATGGTGATCTTGTTCTCCTTCCCGGTGCTCTTGTCCACCGCAGACACATTCATGATGCCGTTGGCGTCGATGTCAAACGTCACCTCGATCTGAGGGACCCCTCGGGGGGCCGGCGGGATTCCTATCAGCTCAAATTTCCCCAGAAGGTTGTTGTCTTTGGTCATGGCCCTTTCGCCTTCGAACACCTGTAAACACGATGTCGGGTCGTTCAAATAATTGAGTGCTCTAAATGCGAGATGAAAAAAAAAAGAAAAGATGGTGGACTGACCTGAATGAGCACACCGGGCTGGTTATCCGAGTAGGTGGTGAAGGTCTGGGTCTGCTTGGTGGGGATGGTGGTGTTCCTCTTGATGAGAACAGTCATGACCCCTCCGGCGGTCTCGATGCCCAGAGACAAGGGGGTCACGTCCAGCAGCAGCAGGTCCTGCACGTTCTCCGATTTGTCGCCTGACAGGATGGCCGCCTGCACGGCTGCGCAACAAAGGGACGGATTTCAGGTTTAAAGGCGTGGTTCGAGTCGGTTATCGTTCTATTCGTGAGCACACGGGGGTCCTACCTGCACCGTAGGCCACCGCCTCATCGGGGTTAATGCTCTTGTTGAGGTCCTTCCCGTTGAACAAGTCCTGCAGCAGCTTCTGGATCTTGGGGATGCGAGTGGAACCGCCCACCAAGACGATGTCGTGGATCTGAGCCTTGTCCATCTTGGCGTCGCGGAGAGCCTTTTCCACGGGCTCCAGGGTTCCTCGGAACAGGTCTGCGTTCAGCTCCTCGAAGCGGGCCCTGGTGATGGAGGTGTAGAAGTCGACGCCCTCGTACAGAGAGTCGATTTCGATGCTGGCCTGAGTGCTCGACGACAGGGTGCGCTTGGCCCTCTCGCACGCGGTGCGCAGGCGACGCACCGCCCTCTTGTTGTCGCTGATGTCTTTCTTGTGCTTGCGTTTGAACTCGGAGATGAAGTGGTTGACCATGCGGTTATCGAAGTCCTCGCCGCCCAGGTGGGTGTCGCCCGCCGTGGATTTCACCTCAAAGATGCCGTCTTCGATGGTCAAGATAGAGACGTCGAACGTGCCACCGCCCAGGTCGAAGATGAGGACGTTTCGCTCAGATCCAACCTAAAATTACAAATTCATTAATGAACTAATTAATAATGGCTTTTCACTTAAACATATAAATAAAGTATTGCGTCCATCCACAAACACTTTAGGATGTTCTTTGGAGGCTCTATCGTGAATTAAAAAGAACATCATTCGTGAAATTGTTTAGATTTACTGAGCAACAGAATAATCCTTCATGAAGACAATCAGCTCGAAGCGGCATTCAAAAGCTGCGTCTTGTAGAAAGCTGTAGATTCAGAGGTGCTCCACCTTCTTGTCCAAGCCGTAAGCGATAGCAGCAGCCGTCGGCTCGTTGATGATACGAAGGACGTTAAGCCCAGAGATGGTCCCGGCATCTTTGGTGGCCTGGCGCTGAGAGTCGTTGAAGTAGGCCGGCACGGTCACGACGGCGTTCGTTACGGTCTGCAAAAAGGAAACGGTTTACAGAATTTCACAAGACATTAGTACCATTGTGAGACTCACAACAGTGGAAGTACGAAATGTGTATTACTCGTGAAGGTATCTAGTTTTACAATCAAAAGAAAAATATATATATATATATATATATATTTATGAGTAGTTTTTTCACGAGTACCTTGCCAAGGTATGCCTCAGCAATTTCCTTCATTTTGACCAGCACCATGGAGGAGATCTCCTCCGGGTAGAAGGTCTTGGTCTCGCCCTTGTAGTCCACCTTTACTTTGGGCCGTGTGGCATCGTTGATGACCGTAAAGGGCCAGTGTTTCATGTCGGACTGGACAACGGCGTCATCAAACCGACGTCCAATGAGACGCTTTGCATCTGAGGGGCAACAAAAGATGCGGGTTAATAAGCGGAGAAAAACAGAAGTCGTCGATCGTTCTTGACTTGTCTCGGGGGAAAAAACAAAAACACAAATCCTACCAAATACGGTGTTGTTGGGGTTCAAGGCCACCTGATTCTTGGCCGCATCCCCGATCAGCCTCTCGGTGTCAGTGAAGGCGACATAACTGGGCGTGGTCCGGTTCCCCTGGTCGTTGGCGATAATCTCTACTTTGCCGTGCTGAAACACTCCCACGCAGGAGTAGGTGGTTCCCAGGTCAATGCCGACTGCCGGTCCCTTGGACATGGTTGCTGAGAACATGATCAGCTGTTAATCGGCTAAAGTGACAACCTGGAGATGTGACAGATGAGCGATGTGGGCGGGCTCTGCTACCACGATTTGCAGTGTGGGGGTAATGAGGCTATTATCGGAGCGTGAGCCGCTCGAGCCGAAGTGGAGACGGACCGTCTCCGAGAGGAGAAAGGTCCGCAGCACCTGTTCCCAAGCCCTCTTATTTCTGACAGCTTGACAACGACTGCCTTTATTATAGCAACAGCAGACAACAGGGAGGAGAGGGCCTGTTCAAGAGGCGGGGGTTACCGAAGCCTCGTTACCGCAATAAACTGCCATCCTGCTTAACGTGATTATTCATCACTTAAGTTTCTACAAGGGTGCGGACACGGCGCTGGTCTTTGTCTCGCGTCAGCGTGAACAGCTGGAATATATCAACTTCAAATGACCTTTAGACGCTGCCGTGTAATATTTATAAATCGCAGAACTGCGCGAGGGTTCGCGCTGATGATCCGCTGCGGGAAACCACTGGAAAAAAATGTGTTGGGCGTCCAGATAAATCCTTCAGCAGCAAGTTCTTGGAACAGACCCGGTGTTTACTGTTGCTACAGCAGCACGTCATCAATACACTGTAACGTTAGCCAAATGTTAAGCCACATGGGAGGTCGTTGCGGCTCACCCGGGCTATTACGGAGCCACGGTGGATTAGCAAAAGTGCAAATCAAAGCTACTATATAAATTATAGATTAGTCCGAAAAGAAAAGATAAGCGAGAAGGAAACATCTGGAAACACCTGGATGGTTTTTTTTTTTTTTTTTTTTTTTTTCAAGCACAAATGCCGAACATTTGGAGTAGCATGCTTCTCAAATGTGTGTTTTTTTTTTTTTTTTTAACTATTATTTATTATCTTAAAATCTAAATAATCATTCCATTGTTTGACAATGATATCAAAAGACTGTAATGAGGAAGTTGCTCCCAGTCATTACAGCAGTAGAGACTTTGCGTCTGTGCAGGTGTGAGGAGTCCTGCATTTACTGAAAGCACTAAAATAATAATAATAATAAATAAATAAATAAAAACATACTGTCGATGGCTGCAGATGTGAGGACAGAGCACACAACACGTCCGTGCTGCATCGCCAGCGGCTCTAACAGGAGGGCGTGCCCCTTCACTTTCTGGACTTTTTACTTTCACTTCGTGCAACTTAAAAACGAGCATTAGTAACGTCGCAAACCCGATCCAGAGCCGCAGTCCGACCGGGACCGGGACCGGGCCCGGGACCGGACCGGGAGACGAGCGTCACTTTACACCTTGTTGCGAGGCATTTTAAAATCACTTTCACGTGAAACCGACGTCGGGTTGATACTTTACTTGCACATTAACGTTGAAAAAGAAGAAAGAAAAGAAAAGTGATCTTACCACGTCAATCAGTGAGGAAAAGTGACGACGTGACGAGCTATACGAGCGCAAATCAGGCTAGTTTAGGTTTGGTCAGTGATGACGTCGTCCGGACGGTTAATTGACGTTAATGTAAACGTTCGCGTCCATCTCTCTGACCGATGAAAGTTACCGTAACACACCCTGCGCCCAGCCATACTCACCTCCGTTAAAGTGCGTTTAACGGCTGACTTATAGTGGTCTCCCCGGGAGAGTCTGCGGGTGTGACGGGTCCTGGTCCTCCTCCTCCTCGGTGTGTCGGTTGTTTTTGTGTGTGTGTGTGTGTGTGTGTTGGGAGCGACCGCGCGCCTCCTCATCAACCTCCCACTCAGAACTCTCTGGAACACGGGAGGAGCGGCGGCGGCGACGGCAGCCAATCCTCTCTCCCCCTCCCTCCTCTCTCCTCCTCTCCTCCTCTCTCCCCCTCCTCTCTCCCCTTGCCTTCCGCTCCACCGGCCAATTACAAACACTGTCAGCACATTTCCGCAGCAGTTGCTACCAGGGAAATGGAGTAAATTCGGTCAAAGTGAGGCGTCCTCTCGTGTGGGGGAGAGGGGGGAGGGGAGGGAGGGGTGCAGTGACGTCACTCATTGGTTTGTTGTCGGCCGTTATGAAGCCTGGAGTTCGGAATCTGTCCGACGCCATCTTGCTAGTCCCCAGCGGTTTGGAGCAGGAAGTGACCATATTTGGACGAGCTGCGGGCGGAGCGAGCGATGGATCTGACTGATCTGATTGGAAAACCTGACGATACTTTGTCCCGCCCACCGAGAGCTGCGACCTGACTGCACTAAAGATAGATAGATAGATAGTTACTTTATTACTCCCACAAGGGGAATTTTGTTTTTGTTTTTAGATAGACAGTTACTTTAAAGGCCTGTCAATCAAACAGGTACGCCCCCCCCCAAAAAAAACAAAAAAAAAACAACAACAACACCGAGATAACTGGTGGAAACAATTTCTTGACTTTGTATTTAATGAAAGAAATTGAATGGGAGTCTATGGAGCCGGAGCCTTTTTGGCACCAACCTCTAGTGACACTCGGTGGTATTGCAGTTTAACACACTTCTTTATCCGCCTCATTTTTGCGATCCGGCAGCTACGTCCACTTTTATATACAGTTTCTCAGTCATCATGTACGGATCCATAAGTTTTGCATGCTTGTCTCATGTTACCTTGGTTACCAGACAATGTACACAGATAATGCACACACTGTAAATAATTGTACCATAAATGTCACTGCAACCTGGCATTCCACAGTCCTTATCAATATAATCAAATAGTAGCTATTACTTGTCAGATTATTATTTTGCATATAAAACATATGAAGAGTTTACATTATCTTAAAGTACCCAACAGTAGCTTGAGAGAGTAGTTCAAATGAAATTCACACCAACAAGTTACAAGGATCATAATGTCACTTACGTATAACGTAATCGTTAAGATTTTGAGCAGATGGAGTGAAATGGAGTACGTTATTTTTTTACATTGTGGTATTGATATAAAATACCTCGCAGGAGAAAGAAAGAAACGCTGAACCACACCTGCAAGTGGCAGCATTGACGAAATTGACGTAGAATAATACCACTAAAATACACCGTCTGAAGTGCAACACCCAAAAATTATTGTAGGAATAGATACTGAGATTACAATGCTCTTTTTAAAAAAAAACTTTTAAAAACCAAATAGGTCACAGATCATCAAGTTTTATAACAAATTCTGGGATTAGTTTACCATCTCTAATATGGTGTATCCTAAAATGACCTGTAAAAACAATAAACCGGGCTCCTCCTATGTTACTGTCACATTATTTTATGATACTGCTCAGGTGTTGCATGCATGGTCTTATTACAATCAACAAGTGTTAAAAAAAACAAAAAAAACAAAACCTCTTTTGTAAGATTAACTAAATATTCAATGCTTCCAGGTAAATTTGATCCTGTATAGGTGCAATAGAAAAGAAAGGAAGTAAAAGATAACATGGATATAATCTAATGTATTCAAGCAAAATGGAAATACTTAAACAAAATAGAATTAAAGAAAATATTTTCTTTGCGGGTAAATTAACCTCAAGTCTAGTGGGTAAATTCATTTTTGTCTTTTGGCAGAAGAACCAAAATAAGTGAAACCGTAAGTTTTGAATTTTCATCACTGTATGTTTCAGAAGGTCAACAATGGACCTTATAATAAAATAAAATAATCTAAGTTGAAAAGATCTCTAACATGTGGACCATGTATTTTGCTGCTGTTGGTTTGAGCCATGTCAGGCAGATTGTCGTGTTTGGGCTAGCCAGGGCTGATATAACCTAACCGGCTGCTGGCTTTATTTTTGTCGTACAGAACCAAGAGTGGTAATGATCTTGTCATATAACGCTCCGCCTCGATATTGAACTATTTCATTACATTTTTAAATTGTAATGAGTTTGGACGAGTTACTGTTGAGAAATAACCTTGTTTGTCCCGTCAGAAAGTCAAATTGTGTAATATTGGCACTTCTTTCTATCCAAATGACCTTAAACAAAGTGTTGGCAATATTGTTTTACAATTATTTTGTTACATATTGCCCCACATACTTGAATACACTGATACTGATAAATATTTTAATAAATCAGGTCTAGAATATAGATGCGACACAGCTTACAATACACGTTCCTGGTTTACTTGGCAGAGTGTCCGCTGGGAACACAATGATACGTCTTCATTGTACACTTAATACCTTTTTAATGTTAATATTTAACCCTCGTAGTCAACATGTTGGTCTGTAGTGTTAACAGTTAGATAATCACAATTTGAGGTTTATTTCAGATCTCATTAAATTAATTTTCACGGTGAAACGGTCTCCTCTGTTTTTGATGAAGAACCACATCTCTGAGCAGCAGGTTCTTGTCTATCTGCTCCATTTCAGTTCAGAACAGTTATGTCTGAGCACAAGTCCTGACCCAAATCTGATACCGGCCGGTACCCTGTTCATGATGGTATTTCCCAACGGACCACATCCACTGCTTCTGGGTCCAAGTTTTGAAGAAATTCGCCTTCAGTAACACTGACGACTTTGCCAGTGGACAAATGTTCATTTTGACAACAAAGGAGAGATTAAAACTGGCATTTGACATCGGATACGTCTAAAGTAATCTATCAGGCACCTTTTTCAGGCTGTATCCTCACGTTGTATTATGGCGTTGTTCATCGGGGACTCTAGAGTCCCTTTCGTGTCACAGAGCTTCACAAAAGACTTTGGGTTTCTCTCAGCTAGGTGTGTCTTTTATTTGCAGACTGTACAAAACAGCACTGAAATTTTCTATTTACAGTTTACCACCCGAGGCCATAACAAAAGTGATCCATTCCAAAAGTCACAGTCTAAAGAACAGTGAGACTTTTATCACATCAAAAGATCTCAAAAGAGAACACTTGTGATAAGATCACTGATCCTGGACTTTCATTGTGAAAAATAAAACATTGTTTGTGTATACATTCTGGTCTCCTATGCAACGCTTTCCCTGCTCATGGACAAGACAGCAATCAAGTGTTTTTCCATTCAGTTACATTTTTCGCAGACAACATGGCTGCATTATCCTTCAAATAAAGTCCTATCCGATAGTAGAACAAATAGGATGATTGTTAATGGAGTACGAGTGACTGATGTAAATGTAGATGACAGATGGTACAAGCAAACTGCAGATTACACTATGCTGATAACCCAAAACGCATGTTCCTTTTTAGTACCTATTATTACTTTTAAACTTTATGCGTTTTCAGAAAATATATATATATAATCATATAAATTGATGTTTGTGTTGATTTTAGATGAACAGATTGATCTTAAAATCAATCTTAAAATAAATATCCTCAGTTAAACGGCAGCATAATGTGCATTAATAGCAGTCATGAGTAAATAAATAGATCCAGATCAAGATCCATAAATAAATGCATCCAACAAGTGTAGTTACAAGTTACATTTCAGGTTAAGATTTGACATGAAAAATATGTGATTGACGAATGACTTGCTTGTAGTGAAGTTCTTTTACGATGTTAGTAAAACATAATTTTATAGCCATAGTCTTCTATTTTCTTAAGACAAATTCCACTGTATATTTATATGCAGAATTAAACAAATTTTTGAAAAAAAATACAAGTTAATTACTTCAGAATCAAAATGTATGTAAAGGACTCTGAAAAATGAAAATGTTGAGTTCGGGTTACACCATTGTGCTCCCTCACCCGCCCCTGCGTGGATGCTGCTTTAAATAGAGAGACCTGGGAGCCGAGAGCAAGATGCAAAATGAAGACCTGCAGGTGAGTCCCCTAATAACTTCCTCTGGCAGTTTAATATTTCAAGTTATATTTATTTGTAATATAGTATATGAAAAAGAAAATGTTTAATCTAAAATCATTCAAAAATGTAGTTGCGGTATCAATAATGTAGGAAAATTAAATCCAACTTTACAGACAAGATATTATTTGAAAGTTTATTTCATGTTTTCTTGATGTGTAAAATATATATACATAGAAGTACAGCCAGTTTTTCAGCAGTTATGTCTTGATTTTGTTCTTTCAAAGCTGCAAATGAATTTAGCAATATCAGTAATTTAATCTCAAGGAACTTTTTTCCTGAAAATAAGCAAACATAACTCCTGATGGAGCTGGCTGACTGTGTTGCATAATAGGGTCAAATAACTTTATTACCATTTAAAGTTTTTACCTTGTGCACAGGAAAGTTGATCTGTCGTCTTTTAAAACAAAAAATGGGCTGCTGTGGAAAAAATTCCTTCAAAACACTTTCTTTCAAAAGAAATCTGTGAATATCCTGGTTCCCATTGTTTTGCTGTTTTCTCACAGGTCCACATCAAGAACAATGAGGCTGCTCATCCTTGTGAGTCACCTGGGTCTGATTCTGAGGACTGATGCCCAAATACCAGATGCTTGCATTATAAGTGAGACAAACAAAGCCCCAGGTTTGTGGCATTTTCTTTGATATGTTCTTCAGTCAAACCTCCAGTGCTTTGTTTCACGCCTTCCCTTTTTACAGACAACTCGGACATCACTGTG